>NC_086451.1:190355622-191091247 GCF_028390025.1 Pseudophryne corroboree
GAGATTTGTCAGCCTCATGAATCCCTCCGGTGTTGGGCCAAATCCTGGCCAGCTTTTAGTTAGCCAGATTCAAGAGCTTACTCAGATGGTTCAAGATCTGTCCCTTCGGGTGAGGTCACAGGAAGATCTGTTACGGACTTCCCCGAGGGTCATTCCTGAACCAAAAATGCATCTGCCTGACCGTTTTTCTGGGGATAGAAAGCAGTTTTTTAATTTTAAAGAGTCTTGTAAACTGTATTTTCGTTTAAGACCAGTCTCCTCAGGTACGGAATCTCAGCGGGTAGGAATTATTATTTCTTTGCTACAGGGGGATCCTCAGACCTGGGCTTTTGGCTTAAAGACAGACGATCCGGCTTTATTGTCTGTAGACGCCTTTCTGGGGTCTTTAGGGCTATTGTATGACGACCCTGATAGAGAGGCATCCGCCGAGAGTCAGTTGCGTGCTCTCAGACAGGGTAGGAATCCCGCAGAGATTTATTGTACGGAGTTTCGCCGTTGGTCGAACGACTGTGGATGGAATGATCCAGCCCTGCGCAGTCAGTTTCGCCTCGGCTTATCCGAGTCTATAAAAGACAGTCTCCTTCAGTATCCCGCTCCTGAGACTCTCGATAAACTCATGGAGCTCTCTATTAAGATTGATCGTCGTCTCAGAGAGCGGAGGGCTGAAAAAGGAGCATCTGTTGGGTCTTCTCCTTGTGTTTTTTCCATTCCTGTGGACATAGAGGAGCCCATGCAGATAGGCCTCTCCAAACTGTCTCCTGAAGAAAGAACCAGAAGGCAAAATTCTGGTCTTTGTTTATACTGTGGGGGTAAGGGACATTTTGCCCGTAGTTGTCCGAACAAGTCGGGAAACGCCTCGACCAAGTGAGTTGTGAGGGGGTTCACTTTGGTCTGCAGCTTATCTCCTCAAATAATTCACTGTTGGTTCCAGCTAAAGTTTCCTTTGGCAGCCTCTGTTCCTCGATCTCGGCTTTTGTGGACAGTGGAGCTGCAGGGAACTTTATGGATTTAACATGGGCTAAGGCCTTAGGTATTCCTCAGTTAGCCTTGGGTAGGTGTATCACCATGCATGGTTTAGATGGGAGTCCCTTGTCCAATGGGGTTATTTCTCTCTGTACACCTCCTGTTCTACTTTCGGTAGGAGCTCTGCATTCTGAAAAGATTGAGTTTTTCCTTACCCATTGTCCAGCAGTTCCTGTGGTTCTGGGTCACCCTTGGCTGGCCTTTCATAATCCCATCATTGATTGGCAGTCGGGGGAGATCTTACAATGGGGTACCATTTGTAATAAGGAATGTATTACGCTTCCCATCAGAATAGCTCTGTCATTCCCGCACCCATTCCTGTGGAATACCAGGATTTTGTTGATGTATTTTCCAAGGGCAATGCGGATATTCTGCCTCCCCATAGGCCTTATGATTGTGCTATCGAGTTAATTCCTGGTGCCACTTTGCCTAAGGGAAGGTTATATGCATTGTCCGGACCTGAAACTGTGGCCATGAATGAGTATGTTAAAGAAAGCCTAGGGAAAGGATTTATCAGGCCATCTAAATCCCCTTTAAGTGCAGGCTTCTTCTTCGTGGAGAAGAAGGATGGATCACTCAGACCTTGCATTGACTTTAGAGCCTTGAATAAAATCTCAGTAAAGAATACTTACCCTTTGCCGCTTATTTCTGTCCTCTTTGATCAGCTACGTTCGGCTGTGATTTTTTCTAAGATTGACCTGAGAGGAGCATATAACCTCATCAGAATCAAGTCAGGGGATGAGTGGAAAACGGCATTCAGTACTCAATCAGGCCACTATGAGTATCTGGTTATGCCATTCGGCCTGTCCAACGCTCCGGCAGTTTTCCAGGATCTCATTAACGATGTGCTCCGTGAATTTCTTGGAAGATTCGTTGTAGTCTACTTAGACGATATTTTGATATATTCTGACTCTATTGAACAACATGTTACCCAGGTGCGTCAGGTTCTAAAAAAATTACGTGAAAATCACCTATATGCCAAGCTGGAGAAGTGTGAATTTCATGTCACGGAGGTATCCTTTTTAGGGTACATTATTTCCCCTCGGGGATTCTGTATGGAACCAAAGAAGCTCCAAGCCATCCTTAGTTGGGCGCAACCCACCAATTTAAAAGCAATTCAGCGCTTTTTAGGGTTTGCGAATTACTATAGAAGATTTATTCACTCTTTCTCTGACCTAGTTGCTCCCATTGTGGCACTGACTAAAAAGGGAGCAGATCCTACCAACTGGTCACGTGAAGCGGAGTTATCTTTTCAGGCCTTGAAACAAGCCTTTGTCTCAGCCCCGGTCCTCAGACATCCCAACCCAGAATTGCCATCTGCCCAGGGATTGGCAGTCTTGTTCCTCCGCCATGTTTTCAGACTCCATGGGTTACCCACTGATATTGTTTCTGATCGGGGTCCACAATTCATTGCACAATTTTGGAAGTCTTTTTGTGCCTCATTAAAGATGAAATTATCTTTAACGTCTGGCTACCATCCCCAATCCAACGGGCAGACTGAGCGAGTTAATCAATCATTAAAACAATATTTGCGTTTGTACTCGGCCAAACTCCAAAATGACTGGTCTGAGTTTCTTCCCTTTGCAGAGTTTGCTTACAACAATGCCTGTCATTCCTCCACCAATGTATCTCCATTTTTTTACAGTTTTTGGTTTTCACCCCAGAGCTAATTCCTTTTTTCAACATTCTTCTGTCTCCTCACTGACCTTGACCTCTCATCTCAAACTCATTTGGAGAAAAGTGCACCTGGCTCTCAGAAAAGCGGCATTTCGGGAGAAAAATTTTTCTGACAGGCTCCGGCGGCCGTGCACTTTTAAAGTTGGAGATAGGGTATGGTTGTCGACTCGCAACATTAAACTTCGACAAACCTCAGCCAGATTGGGTCCTAAATTTATTGGACCATTTCATATTATCAAAAAAGTCAATCCAGTGGCTTTCCGGTTACGTTTACCAAAAACTTTACGGATCGGAAATACCTTCCATTGCTCCTTGTTAAAACCATATGTTTCGTCCAGTAGATTTCCTCGCAAGATCTCTCAGGGGAAATCACCAATAGATGTACAGGGTCAGCAGGAGTTCTTAGTGGAGAAGGTTCTCGATTCCAAGTTGTCCCGGGGTCGGCTTTATTTTTTGGTACATTGGAGAGGTTATGGTCCAGAAGAAAGGTCTTGGGTCCTGGATGAGGATCTCCATGCCCCGAGGCTCAAAAGGGCATTTTTTCGAGAATTTCCTCAGAAACCTGGCCTTAGGGGTTCCTTGACCCCTCCTCAAGGGGGGGGTACTGTTAGGCGCCGAGGGTCCGCCCGTCAGTGCGGCCCGGCGCCTAGCAACTAGGGACGCCGCAGGCAGATAGCCGCCGGCTCCCTAGCAACGCTAGACGCCGGGCGCACGGAGCCGCTCAGACCCTAGCAACGGGGACGCCACGGTCAGACCGCGTTCCCCGTTGCTGGGTCTTAATTAATCAGTGCTTGTGTATTCTGGCCGTGCAGCATGCAGCTGCACGGCATCATTATGTGATTACCCTGTCTGGATCATGATTGGAGGGCTCCCAAATTTAAGCACTCTCAGGACTTCTCACAGACGCCGGTGATAGCTTCCTGTTTGCTGTGTCAGTTACAGAGAGTTTCCAGTCCTGCTCTACCCGGTTGTTCCTGTCCTCAGTGATCCAGTACTCGGAATTTGTCATCTATTCCTGGAGTCCGACCGAACACCTTTAACATCCTGTGGTGTTCGTGAGTCGCGGCGTAGCCGTGTGTTGCGGCTTGACCGCTTACTATTTATTATTTAGTTTATTGTGTTCTGGAGCTTTTGCGGAGGATTCCGCTCCCACAAATCCACTCTGGTATCCAGCGGTGCTGGATAGGAGTAACGGATCAGTGGATCTTTGGTTGTCCTTTTCCCTGGCGGTTTGTCCGCACATACTTTTGGTTTAAGTTAGATAGCTTGTAACCCCTGGCCTGGTTGCTTAGTCAGAGGGCCCCTTGTTATCACCCTGTCTCGGATTTCCCTTTGTCTCCCATTAAGACCTGAGGGGGCATCGGGGTTGGGCAGACATAATCCGCCCTTCGAACGCGGCTGCCATGGGCTCAAGCAACCATAGTCTCGCAGGGGATTTCTGATAACACGGGCGAGACAACGGAGTTAGGGCGCCAGGGGTTACTAGGCTTTCCTGCTCCCGTACCAGCATATCCTTCCAGTACTCAGACCTCTGCCATAAAGATCTCCTCTGGTCTGGAGTACGGGAATCATAACAAGAGTGAAGCCCTGAGTGACTCCCTCTCTGACCCAAGTGTCCAGTGTAGTCCCAATCTGCTGTGGAGACGTAGGCCTTAAGAGATTTTGGACATGGCAATCCTGCCGTAGAATAAGCATGCTGGATAGTAAACCTGATCCAGCGAGAAATCGTCTCCTTAGAAGCAGGACACCCAACCTTGTTGGGATCATAAAAGGACAGAGTGTCCGACTTTGTGACGAGAAGTTCTCTTCACATAAATCTTCAAAGCCCTTACAACATCCAAGGACTTTGAGGTAATTGAGTAGTCAGTAGCCACTGGCACCACAATAGGTTGGTTGAATGGTCCTGGGAACCCCATGGAGGACATGCCCATCACACAGTAGGGCTGTAGATGGTCTGGGAGCTGGATGTCCGGTTACCGAGGAACCTCAAACATAGGGCTGCGAACCCCCTGGCTGAAGCTAGGTACCATAAAAAAGCCTGACGCTTAATCCTGCACTGCAGGCGGAGTAAGTCCAGGACCAAGCTGATGTGGCTAAAGTAGACAGCATGTTAGCCCAAGCCGGCTTCTGAGAGGAGAGAGAGAGAGAAAGTGTGGACACCAACTCTGGAAATGCAAGGCACTAGCTTCCCTGGTAACTGGCATCTGAAAGACATACAATGCAGTGCCAAACCAAGTGTCAGACATTAGTGAAACAACACAGTGCATGAAAAAATAAAAGTACCAGAGAGTAAAGCATACCTCCACAACAGTTAGTGGTGCATCGGCAGGATATACATACAGTACATCCGGAAAGTATTCAGAGTGCTTCACTTTTTCCATAAAAATAAATGTTTTCCCTCACAATTCTTAAGAATTATTTTGATTGAGACAATGGGGTATATTTACTAAGCTCCCGATTTTGACCGAGATGGTGTTTTTTCTTCAAAGTGTCATCTCGGGAATTTACTAAACTAAAATCTCGGCAGTGATGAGGGCATTCGTATTTTTTTGGAAGTAAAAAAAAAAATACGAATGAATACACCATCGGTCAAATACGCCTGTTATTTGGTAGAACTCGGTAATTTACTAAAAAGTGTAATTCACAAACACTGCCGGCAATAGCCAAACACTGCCGTGAAAAAATACAAATCGTAAAAAAAAGCTAAAATAAAACAGACCTGCTTTTTTTTTTTACCGTGTTCTGATAGGCATGCACGGATCCATGAGATCCCCCCTCCAGCCACCCAAGGGCCAGGGGTGAAGCCCGAGGCTGTCCCCCCATCCAAGGGCGGCGGATGGGGGGCTGATAGCCTTTTGTAAAAATGAGAATATTGTTTTTAGTAGCAGTACTACAAGTCCAAGCCTCCCCTGCAAGCTGGTACTTGGAGAACCACAAGTACCAACATGCGGTGGAAAACCGGGCCCGCTGGTACCTGTAGTACTACTACTAAAAAAATACCCCCAAAAAAACAGGACACACACCGTGAAAGTAAAATTTTATTACATACATGCACACCACCATACATACATACTTACCTATGTTCACACGTGGCTCGGTCCTCTTCTCCATGTAGAATCCTAGGGGTGCCTGTGAAAAAAAATTATACTCTCATAATCCAGTGTATCTTCTTTCCTTTGTAAAATCCACGTACTTGGCAAAAAAATAAAACGAAAACCTGACCACGCACTGAAAGGGGGCCCATGCCCTATGCGCTCCATTGTATCCAATGGTGGGAACTTTGCGGTCAGCGGTTGACCGAAAGTAACCTCACCTCTGACCGCAAAGTTCCCACCATTGGATACAATGCAGCGCATAGGCGCTACATTGTATCTCTGCCGAGTGCTGCCTGGCAGACACTACAGGAGCACACAGCCAATCAGGAGGGTGCCACGACGTGGCGCTCCCTGATTGGCTGAAGAGACCCTCATAGACAGGAGTCAGGGGGGGTCCCTGCAGACGGGGAAAGGGGTCCCATGTGAAAACATGGGGCCCCTTTCAGTGCGTGGTCGGGTGTCCGTTTTTTTATTTTGCCAAGTACGTGGATTATACAAAGAACAGAAGAGGACCGATCTACACTGGATTATGTGAGTATAATTTTTTCCACAGGTACCCCATGGATTCTACATGGAGAAGAGGACCGACCCTCGTGTGAACATAGGTAAGTATGTATGTATGGTGGTGTGCATGTATGTAATAAACTTATACTTTAAAGGTGTGTGTCTCCTGTTTTTATTGGGGTATTTTTTTAGTAGTACTACTACAGGTACCAGCGGGCCCGGTTTTCCACCGCATGCTGGTACTTGTGGTTCTCCAAGTACCAGTATGCAGGGGAGGCTTGCTGGGACTTGTAGTACTGCTACTAAAATATTCACATTTTTACTAAAAGGCTATCAGCCCCCCATCCGCCGCCCTTGGATGGGGGGGACAGCCTCGGGCTTCACCCCTGGCCCTTGGGTGGCTGGAGGGGGGGACCCTTTGATTTAAGGGGTTCCCACTCCTCCAGGGTACCCCGGCCAGGGGTGACTAGTTGGGTATGTAATGCCAGGGCCGCAGGGACCAATATAAAAGTGTCCCCCAGCTGTGGCATTATGTACCTGACTAGTGGAGCCCGGTGCTGGTTTCAAAAATACGGGGGACCCCTACGCTTTTTGTCCCCCGTATTTTTGGAACCAGGACCAGGCGCAGAGCCCGGTGCTGGTTGAATAAATATGGGGGAACCCCTGTCATTTCCCCCCCCATATTTTTGCAACCAGGACCGGCTCAAAGAGCCCGAGGCTGGTTTTGCTTAGGGTGGGGGGATCCCACGCATTTTTTTTTAAAGATTTGTAAAAAGGTTATTTTTTTTGCGAAAGATGCACAATGAAGCCCTGCACGGATCTCACAGATCCGTCCGAGATTCATTGTGTTAATGTCGGCAGTGTTTTACTATTCACTCCCGTAAAACACTGCCAAAAAATACGAATGACATCGACATCGGAAAACACAAAAATACAGAATACGACAGCTTAGTAAATTAGTCGTAATAAATTCAAAAAGTAGCAAATTTACACTTTTGATGTCATTCGTGATGAATCTCCCTCCAAATCGGTACAAATACGAATTTTAGTAAATATACCCAAATGTCGCAAAAACCAACATAGACAAATAGATATTGATGGTACAAAACATGTCAGATCAAAGTACCAAATATCACAAAAGATATAAAGAAAAAATAGGATTTTAATTACCTACCGGTAAATCCTTTTCTCGTAGTCCGTAGAGGATGCTGGGGTCCACATTAGTACCATGGGGTATAGATGGGTCCCTTGGGAGCAATGGGCACTTTAGGAGTTTAATAGTGTGGGCTGGCTTTTCCCTCTATGCCCCTCCTACCAGACTCAGTCTAGAAACGGTGCCCGAGGAGACGGACATACTTCGAGAGAAGGAAATACACAGATAGTGGCGAGATTCACACCAGCTCACACATAACAGAAAGCCAAGCTAACCAGCTTGAAACAAGTCAGCAAATGGCTGAACAACAGTACTTAACCAAGTAACAACTGCAGGCAAACAAAGTGCTGGGCGAGCGCCCAGCATCCTCTACTGACTACGAGAAAAGGGTTTACCAGTAGGTAATTAAAATCCTATTTTCTCTTACGTCCTAGAGGATGCTGGGGTCCACATTGGTACCATGGGGATGTACCAAAGCTCCCTGTAAGGGAGGGAGAGCGCGGAGGCTCCTGCAGAACCGATTGACCAAACTTTAGGTCCTCAGAGGCTAAAATATCGAACTTGTAGAACTTAGCAAATATGTTCGACCCTGACCAAGTAGCCGCTCGGCAAAGTTGTAAAGCCGAGACACCCCGGGCAGCCGCCCAGGAAGAACCCACTTTACGAGTAGAAGGGGCCTTAAGAGATTTTGGACATGGCAATCCTGCCGTAGAATATGCATGCTGGATAGTAAACCTGATCCAGCGAGAAATCGTCTCCTTAGAAGCAGGACACCCAACCTTGTTGGGATCATAAAAGGACAGAGTGTCCGACTTTGTGACGAGAAGTTCTCTTCACATAAATCTTCAAAGCCCTTACAACATCCAAGGACTTTGAGGTAATTGAGTAGTCAGTAGAAACTGGCACCACAATAGGTTGGTTGATATGAAAAGCCGACACAACCTTCAGAAGAAATTGCTGACGCGTCCTGAGCTTAGCTCTATCTTCATGGAAAATCAAGTAGGGGCTCTTGTATGACAATGCCCCCAATTCCGACACACATCTAACAGATGCCAATGCCAAAAGTGTGACCGCGTTCCAAGTAAGAAACTTGACCACAACCTCCTGTAAAGGTTTGAACAAATCTGACTGTAGGAACTGCAGCACCACATTAGGATCCCAAGGTTCCATAGGAGGCACAAAGGGAGGCTGGATGAGCAGAACCCCTTTCAAGAAAGTCTGAACCTCAAAGAGGGCAGCCAATTGTTTCTGGAAGAAAATGGACAAGGCCGAAATCTGGACTTTTATGGAGCCCAAACGCAGGCCCACATCCATACCTGCTTGCAGAAAGAGGAGAAACCTCCCCACTTGAAATTCCACCATAGGAAACTTCTTGGATTCATACCAAGACACGTACTTTTTCCAAATTCGATGGTAGTGTTTAGACGTTACTCCTTTCTTAGCCTGGATAGGAATAACCTTGTTCGGAATGCCCTTACGAGCTAAGATCTGGCGTTCAACCTCAATGCCATTAAACGTAGCCGTGGTAAGTCTTGATAAGCGAATGCCCCTGTTGCAGAAGGGCCTCTCGAAGAGGAAGAGGCCTTGGATCTTCCAGCTGTAACTCCAGAAGATCCGCGTACCAAGCCCTTCTTGGCCAGTCCGGAGCAATGAGGATCACCTGAACTACTGTTCTTTTGATTAGTTTGAGAACCCTTGGGATGACACACTGACCTGAACACCCCTGGAGTTACCAGGGCATCCATTGCCACTGCCTGGGGGTCCCTTGACCTGGAACAGTACCTCCGAAGCTTCTTGTTGAGGCGGGAGGCCATCATGTCTATTTGAGGTATGCCCCAAAGCCTTGTCACCTCTGAGAACACCTCTGGGTGGAGACCCCACTCTCCTGGATGGAGATAGTGTCTGCTGAGGAAGTCCGCTTCCCAGTTGTCCACTACTGGAATGAAGATTGCTGACAGCGCCACCGCGTGCTTTTCCGTCCAAAGGATGATTTTTTTTACCTCTGACATCGCAGCTCTGCTCTTCATTCCGCATTGTCGGTTTACGTAGGCCACAGTCGTTACATTGTCCAACTGAACCTGAATAGCCTGATCTTTCAGAAGATGCGCCGCTTGTAGAAGACAGTTGTACATGGCCCTTAGTTCCAGAATATTTATTGGAAGGATGGATTCCAGACGTGACACCTTCCTTGCATCCGTGGTTAGGAGGATCCAATTCTGAATCCCAAACCTGCGGCCCTCTAGTAAGTGAGAGGTTTGCAGCCACCAGAGGAGCGAGATTCTGGCTTTCGGTGACAGACGTATCCTCTTGAGCATGTGAAAATGAGATCCCGACCATTTGTCTAGGAGATCCAGTTGGAAAGACAGTGCATGAAATCTTCTGTACTGTAGAGCCTCGTAGGAGGCAACCAATTTCCCCAGAAGGCGAATGCACTGATGAATCGATAACCGGGCTGACTTCAGGACATCTGGGACCCATGTTTGTAACACCAACACTTTCTCCTCCGGCAGAAACACCATCTTTACTTCCGTGTCGAGGATCATACCCAGGAAGGACAGTCTCCTTGTTGACTCCAAATGCAACTTTGGAAGATTCAGGATCCATCCATGATCCAGTAGCAGGTGAGTAGAGAGAGCAATGCTCTAACAGCTTCTCCCTGGAAGACGCTTTTATCAGCAGATCGTCCAGATAAGGAATTATGTTCACACCCTGCTTGCGGAGTAGCATCATCTCCGCAATGACCTTGGTGAACACCCTCGGTGCCGTGGAGAGGCCAAACGGCAGTGATTGGAACTGATGGTGACAGTCCAGCAGCACAAATCTTAGATAAGCCTGGTAAGGCGGCCAGATCGGAATGTGAAGGTACGCATCCTTGATATCCAGGGATACTAGAAATTCCCCCTCCTTCAGACCTGAGATCACTGCTCTCAGAGACTCCATCTTCAATTTGAATTCCCTCAAATAAGGGTTCAACGACTTTAGGTTCAATATTGCCCTGACCGAACCATCCGGTTTCGGTACCACAAACAGGTTTGAGTAATAACCTTTGTTTGCTAAGTGAGGTGGAACTGGAACAATGACATTTTACTTTGGCAATTTTTGAATGGCTTCCTGTACGATAGCACTTTCTGTCAGCAAAGCTGGTAAGCCGGATTTGAAGAATCTGTGAGGTGGGAGCTCTTGAAACTCCAGCCTGTACCCCTGGGTACGATATTGTCTGATGTCACCCAGACATGACTGAAATTTCTTAATCTTGCGCTCACCTGCCAGATCTCAAGACAGGGTGGTCCACCGTCATGCCGAGCATTTTGAGGAAGCAGAACCAGGTTTCTGTTCCTGTGAACCTGTTGGTGCAGGTTTTCTGGATTTCCCCCGACCTTCTCTAAAGAAAGTGGAAGGGGGTTTGGACTTTTTAACTTTCGCAGTCCGAAAGGACTGCATTGTAGATGTAGGAAAAGATTTCCTAGTAGGCAGTGTTGCTGAGGGAAGAAAAGAGGATTTTAATTACCTACCAGTAAATCCTTTTCTCGTAGTCCGTAGAGGATGCTGGGGTCCACATTAGTACCATGGGGTATTGATGGGACCACCAGGAGCCATTGGCACATTAAGAGTTAGAGAGTATGGGCTAGCTCCTCCCTCTATGCCCCTCCTACCAGACTCAGTCTAGAAACTGTGCCTGAGGAGACGGACATACTCAAGAGAAGGAAATACACAGATAGTGGCGAGATTCATACCAGCACATACATACAAGGCAAACCAAACTAACGAGCTTGAAACTCAGCAAAAGCTGAAACATTACTTAACCAAGTAACAAGGCAGTACTTAACCAAGAACTAAGCAGTAATGAACTAAGTAACCACTGCAGAATCACGAAGCGTAGGGCGGGCGCCCAGCATCCTCTACGGACTACGAGAAAAGGATTTACCGGTAGGTAATTAAAATCCTACTTTCTCTTACGTCCTAGAGGATGCTGGGGTCCACATTAGTACCATGGGGATGTACCAAAGCTCTCAGAATGGGAAGGAGAGGGCGGAGGCTCCTGCAGAACTGCTTGATAAAACTTTAGGTCTTCAGAGGCCAGAGTTTCTAACTTGTAGAACTTAGCAAACGTGTTTCACCCAGACCAAGTAGCCGCTCGGCAAAGTTGCAAAGCAGACACACCCCGGGCAGCCACCCAGGAAGATTCCACCTTACGAGTAGAGTGGGCCTTAACCGATTTCAGACACGGCAAACCTGCCGTAGAATATGCATGCTGGATAGTGACCCTAATCCAGTGAGAAATCGTCCGCTTCAAAGCAGGACACCCAATTTTCTTGGGATCATACAGGACAGAGAGTCCGTTTTCCTATGATGAGCAGTCCTCTTCACATAGATTTTCAAAGCCCTTACAACATCCAAGGACTTTGATGAAATAGAGGAGTCAGTAGCACCTGGCACCACAATAGGTTGGTTGATATGAAAAGCAGACAACCTTTGGAAGGAACTGCTGGCGCATCCTGAGCTCAGCTCTATCTTCATGGAAGATTATATAGGGGCTTTTACAGGACAAGGCCCCCAATTCCGGCACACGTCGAGCAGAGGCTAAGGTCAACAAAGTGACAGCCTTCCACGTAAGAAACTTAACCTCAGCCTCCTGTAAAGGCTCAAACCAATCCGATTGCAGGAAGTGCAACACCACGTTAAGATCCCAGGGCGTCGTCGGCGCCACAAAGGGAGGCTGGATATGCAGAACCCCTTTCAAAAAGGTCTGAACCTCAGGAAGGGCAGCCAATTGTTTCTGGAAGAAAATGGACAAGGCCGAAATCTGGACTTTATGGATCCCAAACGTAGACCCATATCCACACCTGATTGCAGGAAAAGGAGAAACCGTCCAAGTTGAAACTCCACTGTAGGAAACTTCTTTGATTCACACCAAGACACATATTTTTTCCAAATGAGATGGTAATGTTTAGACGTTACCCCTATTAGGGTAGGAATAACCTTGCTCGGAATACCCTTTTGGGATAAGATCTGGCGTTCAACCGCCATGCCGTCAAACGCAGCCGTGGTAAGTCCTGATAAGCGAACGGCCCCTGTTGCAGAAGGTCCTCGCGAAGAGGCCCACGGGTCTTCCAGCAATAGGTCCAGAAGATCCGCGTACCAAGCTCACCTTGGCCAGTCCGGAGCAATGAGAATTGCCCAAACCCTTGTTCTCTTTAGGAGCTTTAGGATTCTTGGAATGAGTGGAAGTGGAGGGAACACATACACTGACTTGAACACCCATGGAGTTACCAGGGCATCCGCCACTGCTTGCAGGTTTCTGGACCTGGAACAGTACCTCCGAAGTTTCTTGTTGAGATGTGAGGCCATCATGTCTATTTGAGGCACGCCCCAACGACCGGTCACGTCTGTGAACACCTCCGGATGGAGGCCCCATTCCCCAGGATGGAGACTGTCTGCTAAGGAAGGCTGCTTCCCAGTTGTCCACGCCCGGAAGGAAGATCGCTGACAGCGCCAACGCGTGCCTTTCTGCCCAGAGGAGGATTCTTGTCACCTCTGACATTGCAACTGTGCTCTTTGTTCCTCCCTGTCAGTTTATGCAGCCCACCATCGTTACATTGTCAGACTATAGTTGAATGGCCCGACCTTGTAGAAGATGAGCCGCTTGGAGAAGACCGTTATACACGGCTCTTAATTCCAGAATATTTATTGGAAGAATGGCTTCCTGATTTGACCATCTTCCTTGGAAGGTTTCCCCCTGGGTGACCGCTCCCCAAACTTTGAGACTTGCATCCATGGTCAGAAGGATCCAGTTCTGAATTCCGAACCTTCGGTCCATCAGAAGGTGAGGCATTTGCAGCCACCAGAGGAGCGAAATCCTTGCCTTCGGCGACAGATGTATCCTCTGGTGCATGTGCAGATGAGACCTGACCATTTGTCAAGGAGGTCCAGTTGGAA
This sequence comes from Pseudophryne corroboree, assembly GCF_028390025.1. Taxonomy (NCBI): domain Eukaryota; kingdom Metazoa; phylum Chordata; class Amphibia; order Anura; family Myobatrachidae; genus Pseudophryne; species Pseudophryne corroboree. Next base: position 190,369,012 of record NC_086451.1, read on the forward strand.
GGGTCGAGCATGGAATCTTCCATACTGTAAAGCCTCGTATGAGGCCACCATCTTCCCCAGAAGGCGAATTTACTGATGAACTGATACACAGGCAGGCTTCAAGACATCCTGGGCCATAGACTGCATTACCAATGCTTTCTCACTTGGAAGAAACACCCTCTGCACTTCCGTGTCGAGGACCATCCCCAGGAAAGACAATCTCCTTGTCGGCTCCAAATGTGATTTCAGAAGGTTCAGGATCCAACCGTGATTCCTGAGCAGTTGAGTCGTAAAAGTAATCGACTGTAACAACCTCTCGCTGGATACTGCCTTTATCAGCAGATCGTCCAGGAATGGAATTATGTTTACTCCCTGCCTGCGGAGGAGAACCATCATCTCCGCCATCACCTTGGTGAACACCCTCGGTGCTGTGGAGAGGCCGAATGGCAGAGCCTGAAACTGGTAGTGACTAACAGCGCAAATCTGAGATACGCCTGGTGCGGTGGCCAAATCGGAATGTGGAGGTACGCATCATATCCAGGGATACCAGAAATTCCCCCTCCTCCAGACCTGAGAACACCACACTCAGAGATTCCACTTTGAATTTGAACTCCCTCAGACAGGGGTTTAATGATTTAAAATTCAAAATTGGTCTGACCGAACCATCCGGTTTCGGTACCACGAAAAGGTGTTGTGCATATGAGATGGAGCTGGGACAATGACCTGTGACTCTGCTAATTTTTGGATGGCTTCCTGTAGGATAGCCCTGTCTGGCAGGAAAGCTGGCAAACCGGATTTGAAGAATCGGTGTGACGGGAGCTCCTGAAATTCCAGCCTGTACCTCTGGGACACAATATCTTGCACCCAGGGGTCCAGGCCCGACGTCACCCAAACGTAACTGAACGTCCTGAGCCTCGCCCCCACCAGTCCTTCCTCCAGGCCATGTGGTCCACCATCATGCTGAGGATTTTGATGTACCAAAAGCAGGCTTCTGGTCCTGGGATCCTGCAACAGCAGGTTTTTTTTTTTTTTGCCCGCCCTCCTCTAAAGAACGTGTTATGCGGCTTTTTTGTTCTCGATTTAGGAGTCCGAAAGGACTGTGACATAGCCGAAGAAAAAGGTTTCTTCGAGGCAGGCGCAGCTGAAGGAAGAAAGGGTAACTTACCCGCCGTTACTGTGGAGATCCACGCATCTAGCGCTTCCCCAAATAGGGCCTGACCTGTGTAGGGTAGGTTCTCCACGCCTTTCCTTGAATCCGTGGTAGCAGAACATTGGCCCAGCCAGAGTCCTCTATGAGCTGAGACAGACATGGAAGATATCCCAGCAGCCATCGAATCCAGGTCCTTCATGGATCCCACTGTAAATCCAGCAGAATCATGTAAGTTACGTAAGAACTATTCAACGTCACATTTATCCATTGTATCCAATTCCTCAAGTAACGTGCCTGACCACTTTACTATAGCTTTAGAAATCCATGCACAGGCAATAGTAGGCCGTAATATTGCCCCTGAAGCCATGTATGTGGATTTGAGCGTAGTGTCAATTTTGCGATCAGCCGGTTCTTTCAATACGGCAGATCCCGGGACAGGTAAAACCACCATTTTGAGAGTCTGGATACCGATGCATCAACTATGGGTGGGGTTTCCAATTTCTGTCTATCCTCCTCAGGGAAGGGGAATGCAACCAGTACCTTTCTTGGGATCTGGAATTTTTTTCTCTGGGTTTCCCCAGGATTTCTCGAATATAGCATTTAATTCTTTATACGCAGGAAAGGTTAGCGAGGCTTTGTTAGTATCAGTGAAGTAAGCCTACTCAACCTGCTCATGCATTGTATCCACAATATTTAACACATCTCTAATGGCTTCAATCATTAACTGCACCCCTTTTGAAAGAGATGCCATCCCCATCACCGTGTACCATGTCAGAGTCAGTGTCTGTGTCATCTTGCATAATCTGGCCAAGAGCAGGTTTTTGAGAGTGAGTGCCAGGGGGCCCTGAAAAACCTGAGTTGCATTATCATTTTGTGCTACTCTAGTAGAGATCTGAGAAATCATACTCTTGATAGAGGTTAACCACTCCAGTTCTCTGAACGGAATCTGTGCTAAACCAGAGCAATCCTGATTTCATGGAATGGGGTTATCCTGAGATGACATGTCTTCCGCAGCATATGACACAGAATTCCTAGACATGGCTTATGTGAGACAGTAAGCACCCCCACACACAGGGAAATGAGGAACAGAGTTTCCCCACTAAGAATGCCAAGAGAAAGACAGAGATTGGAGCCAACCCACACACAGCACCTTGGGAGATAAGGACACGCCTTACCAGTGCTAACTGTGTACCTTAATAGGTTACACAGTCTAATCACAGCCTCCCTTCCCTTCTACAACCCCCTGGTACCGCTACAAGGCAGTTGGAGTCGATGTGGAGGGACAGCTCTCCCCCGTCAGCGTCTGCATGCAGGAAAGATGGCACTGAACGCGTCTGGGTCCACTCTCAGGAGAAGCTCCGTGCCCCCTTCCATGGCGCCGGCTCCAGCTCATATTTGAATTTTAATACTGGCCTGTGGTGAATCACTGGCGGTGATCCGGGGATCCCGACAGGCTGAGTGACCAGTATCAGGTTGTAGGCACTGGCTAAGGGCACCCCTCACAGCGCTGCACCATGTGCCGCTGAGCCCCGGAGCACAGTTAGTACTGCGTTCCCTACCCTGTTACCGCCATCTTCACACCGGCTCCCCGCTTGTCAGGGGGCTGGTGACTAACACGCCACCGACGTCGTCTGGCTCTGTATGGGGATTGGCGGCATGCGGCCGGGATGATCGATCCCCTGTGGCGGTGATCGATCTGTCCCCTCAGGAGCTCAGTGTCCTGTCAGCGGAGATGGTGGCTCGCACCCCTTAGGGCGGACAATACCCCCCCCCCCACCCCCCCTTAGTCCCACGAAGCAGGGAGGCTGTTACCGGCAGCCTCCCTGTGCCTAAACTCTATTAAAAAAAATAAAAAATAAAGAAACTCCTATGGAGCTCCCCTAGCTGTGACTGGCTCCTCTGGGCCAGTCATTGAGTCTGGTAGGAGAGGCATAGAGGGAGGACACAGCCCACACTCTCAAACTCTTAAAGTGCCAATGGCTCCCGGTGGACACGTCTATAACCCATGGTACTAATGTGGACCCCAGCATCCTCTAGGTCGTAAGAGAAATGTTGAATTACCCGCAGTTGCCGTGGAGATCCACACATCTAATGCTTCCCCAAATAGAGCCTCACCTGTGAAGGGTAGGTTCTCCACAATCTTCTTGGATTCCGCATCTGCAGACCATTGGTGCAGCCAGAGTCCCCTGCGTGCCGAGACTGCCATAAAAGAAGCCCGCGCATTGAGATGGCCAAGGTCCTTCAAGGCCTCCACCATGTATCCTGCAGAGTGCTGTATGTGACGTAAGAACAATTCAATGTCACTTCTATCCATAGAATCTAATTCCTCTAGTAATGCGCCTGACCACTTTACCATGGCTTTAGAAATCCACACACAAGCAATAGTGGGTCTGAAAGCCATGCCAGTAGCTGTGTATAATGATTTGAGTGTAGTCTCAATCTTACGGTCAGCCGGCTCTTTTAAAGCGGTGGACCCTGGGACAGGTAAAATCACTTTTTTAGACAGCCTAGACACAGAAGCGTCTACAATAACGTGACTTATGGTAAGAACTTACCGTTGTTAAATCTCTTTCTGCGAGGTACACTGGGCTCCACAAGGAAATAACATTGGGGTGTAGAGTAGGATCTTGATCCGAGACATCAACAGGCTCAAAGTTTTAGACTGTTCCCAAGATGCTCAGCGCTGCCTCTTCTATAACCCCGCCTCCATGTCAGTGAGCTCAGTTTAGTTAACCAGCCCAATGCAGTAGCAGGTACCAGAGATGACAACCGCTCGTAGCCAATTACACCACACACTCACCGCAGGAGGGTGTCAGCGGCTATGCCAATACCAACCCAAAACAACAAAGTGCGTCAGGGAGGGCGCCTTGTGGAGCCCAGTGTACCTCGCAGAAAGAGATTTAACAACGGTAAGTTCTTACCATAAATCTCATTTTCTGCTGCGGGGTACACTGGGCTTTACAAGGAAATAACATCAGGGATGTCCTAAAGCAGTTCCTTATGGGAGGGGACGCACTGTAGCGGGCACAAGAACCCGGCGTCCAAAGGAAGCATCCTGGGAAGCGGCAGTATCAAAGGCATAGAACCTAATGAACGTGTTCCTCGAGGACCACGTAGCTGCCTTGCACAATTGTTCAAGGGTTACACCACGGTGGGCCGCCCAAGAAGGTCCAACCGACCGAGTAGAATGGGCTTTGATGGTAGCAGGAACCGGACGACCAGCCTGTACATAAGCATGTGCATTCACCATTCTAATCCATCTGGTCAATGTCTGCATAGAAGCAGGCCAGCCACATTTGTGAAAACCAAACACCACAAAAAGAGAATCGGATTTCCTAATGGAGGAAGTTCTCTTCACATAGATACGGAGAGCCCGTACCACATCCAAAGACCGCTCTTTGGAAGACAACTCAGGAGAATTAAAGGCTGGAACCACAATCTCCTGGTTAAGATAGAAAGAAGACACCACCTTGGGTAAATAACTTGGGCGTGTCTGAAGAACCGCCCGGTCACGGTGAAAAATCAAATAGGGGGACTTATGGGATAAGGCACCCAAGTCCGAGACCCTCCTGGCTGAAGCAATAGCCAGCAAAAACAACACCTTAAGGGAAAGCCACTTAAGGTCAGCAGAGGGAAGAGGCTCAAACGGAGACTCTTGTAAGGCCTCCAAAACCACCGACCGATCACAGGTGGCACATAAGGAGGCTGAAAAGGATAGAAGCTTGAAGCTGAGGATGGAAGCTTCAAGAGTCATGCCATCAAAGCCAGACAGGCCAAATCCTAGTAAACACAAGGGCCCTGAACGAGGAGGTCTGGTTGTTGTGGAAGTAGAAGGGAACGATCCAACGAGAGGCCCTGTAGACCAGAGAACCAGTGCCGCCTGGGCGACGCTGGAGCGACTAGAAATAGGTTTCCTCCTTCTTGCTTGAACTTCCATATTACTCTGGGCAGGAGGGACACCGGAGGGAACACATACGGCAGCCAAAAGTTCCACGGGATTGATAGAGCATCCACGAACGCTGCTTGAGGATCCCTTGTCCTTGCTCCGAAGACCGGAATCTTGTGATTGTGTCGAGACGCCTTCAGGTCCACATCTGGGAGACCCGACTTCTCCATGAGAAGTTGAAACACCTTCGGATGTAGGCTCCATTCTCCGGTGTGCACGTCCTGTTGACTGAGATAGTCCGCCTCTCAGTTCAGAACGCACGGAATGAACACTGCTGATATGGTCGGCAGATGGCGTTCTGCCCACTGAAGAATCTTTGATACTTCCCTCATTGCCATGCAGCTTCGAGTGCCGCCCTGATGATTGATGTACGCCACTGTGGTGGCGTTGTCCGATTGTACTTGAACAGGTCTGTTCTGTATCACATGCTGGGCCATTGTCAATGCATTGAACACTGCCCGCAGTTCCAGAATGTTTATCGGGAGTAGAAACTCCTCCTCGGTCCACCGACCCTGGAGAGAGTGTTGTTCCAACACCGCGTCCCAACCTTTCAGACTGGCATCCGTCGTCAGCAGGAAACAGTTGGATTTCCAAAAGGGACGGCCCCTGCTCAATCATTGGTCCTGAAGCCACCAGCTTATTGACAGACGGACCTCCGGAGATAGGGAGATCATGCAAGATCTTATTCGGTGAGGCAGACTGCCCCACTTGGACAGAATCAATTTCTGCAGAGGGCGAAAATGGAATTGAGCATACTCCACCATGTCGAAAGCCGACACCATGAGACCTAGCACTTGCATCGCCGAATGGATCGACACGGGTGTAAGAGTCAAATTAATTTCTAATGAATATTTAAAATGCCAGTTCTAATATATACTGCGGATGCCAGGCGCATCTTCTTACCATATACAATAAAAGTGCGCTGTACGTCACAAACACTACATCCCTTAAGAGAAAACAAGTACACGCACACATTTGAGTTCCAAAGCTCATTGACGTATATATATTTGATATTAAAAGGATGTCTATACTAAATATCACATGTACTATATATATATATATATATATATATATATATATATATATATATATATATACACAGTCCAACGCAGTCGGCACTCAGTACAACTGGAATAATGGCTCCGGGTGCACTTCAAAAAGCAGCATACAAGTTCCAAAAATAAAGGCACTCAGGAGACTTCCAATTCGACAAACACGATGTATTGGTAAATAGTCAAACGTTTTCGGGGACTCAGCTCCTTCCTCAGGACAACACCAATCTTTACAGTGCACAAACAACCCTGCTTAAATCCCCCACTTGCAATCACACTCACCTGTGTCAGCTGTAGCATCGGCGCTCACAGCCCAGGGCCAGGCATTCAATCACTCCTCCCGCATCCGGAAGTGGTCACCATGGGAACCGCTATGTGTTCCATACGGATCAACTTCCGCGTTCCACCGGGTAGTGACCTCATTGCCCGAACCACGGGCGAGCCCCCTGCATCAGCCGCACACAGGGAGAATAATGCACCTACCAACACACATTCTTATACAATAATACATGTAAAAAAAGGAATAACCCAGATTGACATTACAGGAAAAGAGAATATCAACAATACAATAAAAAAAAGCAGCATCAAACATACAACTTATAACATGTTCCAATTGATTTTCTCATGAAGACCATTCGGGAATATAGTTCCCAACCTCATAATCCACCTTGATTCTTTGATTAATAGCATTTTAGCTCTATCACCTCCCCTAATAGATGGGGGAACGTGATCAATTATAAAATGTTCAAATGAAGCCAGTGTTACCTGTTGTAAGGCACCTATATTACATTTTGATCGTCCTATGGCTTGAGGACTCTTACCTCCACCTTTTATCTACATTATACTTGTGGGACATTTGTGCAAAACTTTGGCCTGTTTCAGATATATGCTTCAGGACTGCAATTTAAAGCGACAGTCACCTACTATTTGCCTTTTGATTGTAGTGGTAAGGTGATACTGTTAGCAGCTTGAAATGGATGCCACCATACAGGAGGCTGAGGGTTGCAGAAATATTGTCATGCCAGCACCCGGTGAGACTTTCAGCTATACTGCAGTTCAGATTGAAAGCATTCTTGTCCCTGATGTTTTGTCATTGACTGATCCTGTCTTTAACTCAGAGGATTTATATCAACAAATTATGAAATTGAAACGCTGCGAAATTGACTATTATCTACATGGTGTATCTTCATCTGAGTACTATACTATCGTGAACGGAAGATACCACGTGGCTTTAGGGTACAAAATGTACCCACAATTGGACGTAATAACCCTGAGTTTGTAGTGAGATGGATCGCTATTTTAAATAAATGTGCCTTTGATCTAATGATTGCGGTGATTGAGGAATCTAACCGTGAATTGGCAGCTGTGAAACAGAAAATTTCAATATTTGAAAGTAAACATTTAAATACATTAGAAGAGGAACCTAGTCAGGATTGGCTGAATAAAATTGAAGTGCAGTGTGAACAATATAAACGTAATCTTATTAAATTTAAGAAAGGCAAGAAGTATGCTGTGGACAATGATTATGAGGACAATCGTGTCTATAAATGGCTATCGGGCACAGATACATCTCGACAAGAGCAAAACGTATACTGCCGGCGGAGACCATGGCAGAGGAGGGGGCAATTTTCTAAGTCTGATGTACAGAGTTCTGACAGTGACAGTGATTTTATTGTCTCTGAATCGGATGATGTATCTAAGAGATCTAATGTCCGTTTAGGAAAATCCAGGAAAGGGGCTGCTACAGCTCCCGCAGAGCTCCCACCCGTCAGGGGGACCAAAACCAGAGGAAGCCGTAAGGCGGTGGACAAAAAGAAAACCTAGTATTTAATCTGTCGAAAAGAAAACTGGAGCCACTGGAATTAGTGGTTCTTAACAAAGGGTTAAGCTTTGTGCCTATGAATTGCTATGATGCCTATAGTTGGACACGTGACTCCCATCACTTTGCTAGAAAACTTAGATTAAAAGAATTTTTTCAGGATAAGCAACAATCAAGCTTTGAATCTAATGTTTTTGATGAATTTGTTAAATCTGCTTCGAGGTCTAGGTTTGATCCGGTATCTAGTAATGCATCTCTTAGGACCTTTAACAGATTATTAGATGGGTCTGTGCAGAGGTTAAATATAATTTGTCTAAAGCTGAAATGAATGCATTACAGAACCTGACCTCATATGAGGATATTGTCATTTGCCCCGCCGATAAAAGCGGGGCAATTGTAATACAAGAATTGGATGTTTATCGTGCTGAGATTTTGTCGTAGCTTGCGGACACAGCGGTATATAAAAAATTGGTGACTGATCCCACAGTTATATATCAGAGGGAGCTTCAGTGTATTTTGAAATCAGCCTCTGATAGAGGTTTTATTCCCAATAAAGTGTATGATGCTCTTACGGTTGTACATCCGGTGGTACCAGTTTTATACACTTTACCGAAATTACATAAAAATCCTCTGTGTCCGCCGGGCCGCCCCATTATCTCGGCACGTAATTCTCTTTTTCAGCCTATGTCCCAGCTACTAGATTGCATTGTTCAACCGCTGTTGCCTAAAAAGAAATATTTTTTTAAAGATACGTCCTTTCTAAATCAGTTGTCTGAACTTAGAGATATTCCTGCTGATACCCTGATGTGCTGTCTGGATGTATCCAGTTTGTATACGTCTATACCTCACGCAGGGGGTATGTCAGCCATGAGCGATTTTCTTGTCCAATTTCTTCCAAGTAGTTCATTCAATTATGATTTGGTTTCTTCATTTACTTGAACTCACGTTAAACAGGAATTACTTCCTGTTAGACTTGCAGTTCTTTTTACAGCTATGAGGGTGTGATATGGGTTCTTCCGTGGCCCCCTCGTAGGCAAATATTTACATGTTCCAACAGGAAGAAAAAATGTTCCTGTATAATCCTGATGCCAGTGACTATATATTCTGGTATACCAGATATATAGATGACATTCTTACTTTGGACAGGGGGAAAGGATAGATTTGTGAAATTGATGGAGATCAATGGCTTGGACTCCCCCATTAAGTTCACATATAAGTGTAATCCCTTAGTGGCGGTGTTTCTGGATGTAAATATATTTCTTTACAATGGGGTTTTTGAAACCACTGTTCATCACAAATTGACAGATAGAAATACCTTTCTCATGGCGTCCAGTCATCATCCAGATGCCCTGAAAAAGGGTCTTCCACGATGCAAATGATGCACTGTGCTCACATCACAAGTTATCCAGAGAAATTACCAACAGCTTTAGATGACTTAATTGAAAAATTTGTGGCCAGAGGATATGATTTACACACCCTTAAGAAACAGAAACATGAAATTTTAAGATTGCCTAGACATGCCCTTTTGAAATCATCAATGAGAAAAAAGGAGAGGATCATTCCATGGCTTCTGATTTCACTACTGCCAGCCCTATAGTACAAAGAGCCACAAGGGCGTTGTGGCCCATAGTGAAATCAGACCCTGATTTACCATGTTTTCATGATGTAAGACCAGTGACTGCTTTCCGTAGGGGCCGCAATTTACGCGACAGGTTAGTTAAGGTGGATATCACGGGTAGAAATGTTCCTAAACCCAGTAATGTTTACATTAAACCGCCTGGCTGCTATAAGTGCAGTCAATGCACCACCTGTAGCCACATGATTGCATGTAAATCTTTCCGACACCCCCATGTCGACAGGATCTATGATATACGTTATGTTTTGACATGTTGTTCCTCGTTTGTGGTTTACGTTGTGGTCTGCCCATGTGGATTATACTACGTGGGTCAGACCACACGTAAATTCAGTGAACGAATGGCGGCACATAGGTCCGCTATACATTTCACACAATTGGGTCGTCAGATTAATCAACCTGTGGCAAAACACTTCAAACAATGTAATCATACACTGGCTTCATTTAAACATTTTATAATTGATCACGTTCCCCCATCTATTAGGGGAGGTGATAGAGCTAAAATGCTATTAATCAAAGAATCAAGGTGGATTATGAGGTTGGGAACTATATTCCCGAATGGTCTTAATGAGAAGATCAATTGGAACATGTTATAAGTTGTATGTTTTATGCTGCTTTTTTTTTATTGCATTGTTGATATTCTCTTTTCCTGTAATGTCAGTCTGGGTTATTCCTTTTTTTACATGTATTATTGTATAAGAATGTGTGTTGGTAGGTGCATTATTCTCCCTGTGTGCGGCTGATGCAGGGGGCTCGCCCGTGGTTCGGGCGATGAGGTCACTACCCGGTGGAACGCGGAAGTTGATCCGTGTGGAACGCATAGCAGTCCCCATGGTGACCACTTCCAGGTGCCGGAGGAGTGATTGAATGCCTGGCGCTGGGCTGTGAGCGCCGATGCTACAGCTGATACAGGTGAGTGTGATTGCAAGTGGGAGATTTAAGCAGGGTTGTTTGTGCACTGTAAAGACTGGTGTTGTGCTGAGGAAGAGGCTGAGTCCCCGAAAACGTTTGACTATTTGCCAATACATCGTGTTTGTCGAGTTGGAAGTCTCCTGAGTGCCTTTATTTTTGGAATATATATATATATATATATATATATATAAAATCCATTAGTTACAGCCACAGCATACAATTACCATTCCCTGTCCCTCTATGCACACTCTGCTCTCCATATCTCTCCATCAGCAGAGTATCAGCAAAACACAGCATCTCGATCAGCACCCAGGAAAAACAGCAAGCCTTTGTGTGTGGGATCAGCTGTACACTGTGTCTGTTGTGGGAGTACATGTCTTCCGCTATTGGTCCAGGGGAGGGAACTTTCTCTTTCATGATGAGTCATTGGTCATTTCATATGCAAGCAACATCCAGCCTTGATGATGTAATCACAGGAGATAGCCACTGGTTCCTTTCTGCAAGCATGCTGTCTTCCAGGAAGTTCATTGTTCTAATAAGAGTGACTTTAGCTTTCATACATTTAATCATAACTACTCATTGCAATGTGCTACAACGTACTCATGGCTATCAAATGGACACACACATTCTCCTGATCATTTTGACACCATGCATGACATGTTTATCTTGCTCTGCTCGAACTATACACATACATGACGTTATATTCCATTATATAATTTAAAACCTTATAAGGTCTGGTGCTTGACAACCTTAATTTATATGCACTATGAAATATGTGTTGAATATATCTTAGTGGCATGTCTGTGTAAATGCGTATGCTACCATATATTGCTGTGCGTATTCGCAAGCATGGCGACTCATCAGTGTGGAGTTTGGATGTTCTCTCTATGTAATATTTTTGACTTCGACACGGGATAGGAAGCATCGTATCTTGTGCTGAAGCTTCAGGACTTTCTCCTGAGACAGGAACAACCGCTGGTTGTGGGTGTACAATAACGCTCCCAGGTGTACCATGCTCCGAGCCGGAACCAGGGAGGATTTCTTCCAGTTGATCAGCCAACCGTGGGCTTTCATGCACTGGATCGTCAAATTGAGATGACACAGGAGAAGATCTGGGGAACTCGCCAGGATCAACAAATCGTCTAGGTATGGTAGTATCCTGGAATTTGGTTTTATTGTCATTAAATATTCAACGCATGAACAATCAATTAAATTTTCATGTAAGCAAAAGAACAGACACCACGGAATATGTATAACACAAAGAACATTACCATAAGATACTTTAAAAAAGCCGTAAGAACATGATAACACATAGGCATAGGCAGCTCCGACAATCCTATCTACATTTAGAACCATTAAGCATTGTTATAGCCCTAGGAAAAAAGCTATCTTTCAACCGGCTGGTCTTACACAATATCGATCTATAACGAGAGCTAGAGGGGAGTAAGGTAAACATCCCATAATTAGGATGGGTCACATCACCCAATATACTCCCAGCCTTCGCAAGGAGCCTGAATACTAGGCAATTGTAACCCAATTATCTTGCCAGCAGTTTTCAAAATTCTTTCCAACGACTTACGCTCTATAATACTACAATTTCCGAACCAAGCTAGAATACCATAAGAACACTCTCGATAATACATGAATAAAAGTTAATTAAAATATCCACTGTTATACCTGCTGATCGCATCTTCCTAAGAAAGTATAAACGCTGTTGAGCTTTCTTTGTAGCAGCATTAACATGAGAATTCCATGACAGATCATTAGATATAGTCAAGCTTAAAAATCTAAAAGATGTTACAATCTCCACCTCCTGCTTATCTAAAACTAAGGGACCATAAATATACCTATTTTTAATTCTAAAATCAATAATCATCTCCTTAGTCTTTTTGACATTAAGTATCAAATGATTTTCTTGACTCCACTCCTTCAGCCTACCTACTTCAGATATAAAATATGAGTCATCATTTCCACTAATAAGACCCACGATGGCAATATCGTCTGCAAATTTGATTATATGCACAGAATCTGACTTTGAGACGCAATCGTAGGTAAACAAAGAATAGAGTAACGGACTCAACACACAACCTTGTGGGACACCAGTGCTACTCATTACCTCACTAGTAATTTTATTTTTAGTCCTGACTGCCTGTGGCCTGTCTGTTAGAAAATAAAAAATCCATCTGCAGACAAAACTGTCGAAACCTAACAGAGTCAGTTTACTAACTAAAGAAGTGGGAATAACAGTATTAAAAGCCGAACTGTAGTCTAGCCTTGACGGCGTATTGAGGCCGTCATGACCGCCATAACCTTGGTGAAGACTTGCGGAGCCATTGTCAAACCAAAAGGTAACGCCCAAAATTGGTAACGAAGGTTGCCCACTACAAACCACAGGTACTGCTGATGAGATACCGCAATAGGAATACGTAGGTAGGCATCCTGTATGTCCAGGAAGACCATATAGTCCCCAGGCTCCATGGCCTGAACAATAAAGCGCAGCGTTTCCATACGGAACTTGGATATTTGCACATGCTTGTTCAAGGATTTCAGACCGAGAATAGGCCGTGAGGACCCGTTCGGTTTCGGGACTAGAAACAGAGGTGAACAGAACCCCATGCCCCTCTGAATCAGAGGCACCTGTACCACCACTCCTGTGGACAGGAAGGAACGTACCACCGAGTCCAACGTGTTTGCTTTTGCCGGATCCAGAGGCACATCTGTTAGGCAAAATCGATGAGGGGGGCGATTCTTGAAGGGTATGGCGTAACCTCGAGCAACGACTTCCCTTACCCAGGTATCCGAAGTGGTCTTCAACCATTCCTGGGTGAAATCTAGTAGTCTGTCCCCCACCCTGGGATCCCCCAGGGGGAGGCCCACCCCATCATGCGGCCGGCTTATCAGTTTTTGATGCTGGCTGACGGGCGGCCCAAGCACACTTCGGTCTGGGCTTGGCAGGTCTGGAAGCACGGGCTTGCTTCGGGTATGCCTGACCCTTTGCTTTACCTAGAGTACGAAAGGGCCAAGGGAAAGTACTTTTAGCCTTCTGTGCGGAAGTGGCCGTACGAGGTAGGCAGGCTGTTTTAGCAGTAGCCAGGTCAGCCACAATCTTATTGAGGTCTTCTCCAAAGAGAATGTCTCCCTTGCAAGGAAGAACCTCCAGGGTTTTTCTGGAATCCAAATCCACCGACCAGGATCTCAACCAAAGGATACGTCTGGCCAAAATGGACGCAGTAGCAGCCTTGGCTGTGAGCACCCCGGCATCGGAGGCCACCTCCTTAAGGTACAGAGAGGCCGTGGCAATATATGAAAGACATTATCGAGCATGCTCAGAAGCATCCGAAGGCTGTTCCTCCTCGAGTTCCTGAGCCCACGCCTCAACAGCCCAAGTCGCTGCAATAGTTGGCCTTTGAACAGCCCAAGACAGGGTATAAATCGCTTTCAAACAGCCCTCCACCCGGGAATCCGTCAGTTCCTTTAAGGAGGGCAGAGGAAACAACCATATGCGCCACATGAGAATCTACAGGCGGAGGGGTTTCTCAATTTTTACATACCTCCGCAGAGAGAGGATAGCGAGCCAACAGTCTCTTTGTCCCCGGATTTTCCCAGTATTCCTGACGTATGTCAATTAGGTGTCTAGAGTAGGGAAGAACCTGCTTAACCACCTTCTTACACTTAAACCTATCAGGTTTCTTGGAGACAGTCTCAGGCTCAGAATCATCAGCCACTTGAAGAATGAGCCGTATCGCCTCAATCAGAGACATCCATGGATGATTTCCCTCCCCATCTGAAACATCAGCGTCAGTGTCCGAGGGGTCAGTATAAGCACCATCCTCCTCAGAGGACGTGTCCGTTAAGGCCACAGATCGGGAGGAGGTGATGGCCCTTGAAGAAGACGACTTAGTCTTATGTGGGCGAGAGTGACCCTTAGATTTGGACATGGATCGGTTCAAATGCTGTAACTGAGTGGAAAGCTGATCCGCTCATGGCGGGTTCACAGCGGGGACCCTAATCTGTGGTAACGGCACAGGTGGTCCCACAGGGGGCGTCAGTTTAGTTACAAGCGTGTTTAACAATGTGGAGAACTTAGCCCAAGGTGGTTCTTGTGATGCCCCAAGTGCTACCGACCCACTAGGGGGCAAAACTCTCAGCTGCTAAATTATCCTCCATTCCGTCAGTGGCCTCACTACCACGCAGTGTAGGAGAGGCCCCAACGTCGTTGCCACGTGTAGCAGACATGACAATGCGCACAGTAATGGGCAACCCGGTACAAACAGTTATTTTACAATTAGCAGAACTGCACCTAAAAAGAACTCTCAGAACGACAGCCGCAGCTGGCACAGACCGAGGGTTCAACAGGAATAAAATATATATATATATATGACTATAATTCACAAGTAAAAAATACTGCAGTAGTATATCTTGTGAAACAGACCTATATTAACTGAGAAAAACCTGAAACACTTGGCCCCCACAGGTATATTAATATAGGAATAGAATGCTGAGTGAAATACCCTGCAATAAGGCAACCACACAGCAGCTACATGCACACACACGTATATAGTCACACACGCACTGGACTAGCAATACAAAGTAATACTCAGTATGGCTATATGTGATTATAATAGATATAACAAATACAGTAAGCACTGGATGTATATTACAGGGTGTTTGTACCCCACAACCCTGACAGTATGCACTCTTTCTTAACTAGCACAGTCGCAGTGACAGGTAGAATACTCAAGTGACCTGTAGGAAGCACAGCACTGGCAGTCAGGCAGTTCCACAGAGGAGGATTTGCCCCAGCAGTCCTAGAAACAGCTAAGCTCCACCTGTAATGGCCGCTGATCAGGAGTGAGGGAGACAGATATGCAGCTCCAGGGCGGGAACATTACAGAAATGGCACCCTGGGGCTGGGGGGGAGGGGCCTCAGGTCCGGCCTACTCCCCCTGCTGGCATCCCCACCGGGCATGCGGGCAGTAATAATAAGCGGAGAGTAATGGTACAGAAGTCCCCTCCTGACCTGTGCCCCTGTAAAACACCCTGGTGGCTAGTGGAACAGCAGCCCAGTAAACTGTGTCCACGCCATCGTCCGCGCGGGATCGCGGTGTAAAGTGCAGCACAAAAGCCCCTTACCTCCCCCTCGACAGCGGCCCCGCGATCCGGGAGACGGCGGCGTGTGTATGACTCAGAGGACAGAGGAAGAAAAGCTGGCACCTCCAGTGACCCGGCAACCGCGGCGAGGGAGTATACAGCGTCCGCTGGGGATGATGGAGCTGCTGCAGGGACGTCTTCTGACACAACCTGCTGCAGCCCTGGTACAGTCCTCTTCTTTTCTGTTGAAGCTAAAGCTAAGAATTAGGCTGCCTGAGGCAGCCCCCTGTTAAGTGACCTGCTACTGCAGGCACCAACTACAAACTGAGCTCACTGGCATGGAGGCGGGGTTATAGAGGAGGTGGCGCTGAGCATCTTGGGAACAGTCTAAAGCTTTGAGCCTGTTGGTGCCTCGGATCAAGATCCTACTCTACACCCCGATGTTATTTCCTTGTGGAGCCCAGTGTACCCCGCAGCAGAAAGGCAGGATTTACTACTTTTTCCTGTCCTCCTCAGGGAATGGAAAAGCAATGAGAACCCTTTTGGGATCTGGAATTTTTTCTCTGGATTTTCCCAGGATTTTTCAAACAATGTGTTTAATTCCTTAGACGCAGGGAATGTAAAGGAGGATTTCTTATCATCAGTAAAGTAAGCCTCCTCCCCTAGCTGTGACCAGCTTCACCGGTCCCATTTTCTAAACTCTAGTCTAGTAGGAGAGGCATAGATAGAGGAGCCAGCCCACACTAATAAACTCTTTAAAGTGCCCATAGCTCCCCAAGGGACCAGTCTATACCCCATGGTACTAATGTGGACCACAGCATCCTCTAGGATGTAAGAGAAATGTACACCAACTGTATAAGTTTTGACATTCATTTTTTTTTATAAACAAAGCGGTAAGATATACCGACAAGAAAAGAAGAAGAAAAAAAAAACTTATATAAAAGAGAGAGAGAGAAGGAAGAAAGAGGGGGGAAAAGGAGGGAGACCACCATGATTGAGATCCAAAAACATAGAAGTAGTAGTACAACCATTTAGAAGCATAAGAGATACAAAAATATAATTCCAAAGTGGCATATCATACACGAGAAACCTGGGATTTAGAGTAAGAGAACCATGGTTCCCAAATTTTGTTGTATTTATCCGACCTATCATGTAAAGCGGTGGTAATTTTCTCCATCGTGGAAATATACCATATTTTAGATAGGACCATATTTAGGGGTGATGTGATTTTTTTCCCAACATTTCGCTAACACACATCTAGCAGCATGAAGAATTTGGAGAGCTAGCTTGTTAGCATTAATATCAAGATCACGTAATGGGAGACCCAGCAGAGCCGTCCAAGGACCCAAGGTCACCTGCGAAGAAAGAATAGACCCAATAAGGGTTTCAATTTGTTTCCAAAAAGAACGAATTTTGGGGCAGGACCACCAAATATGTTCAAGGTCCCCATTTTGATCACATTCTCTCCAGCATAATGGGGAAGACCCAGGGAAAATCCTGTTTAATCTTGTTGGCACTAAGTACCATCTGGTGTAACTTTGTAGGAGTTCTCTTAATTAAAGAGGAGATAGAAGATTGGGCAACATTTTGTCTTGTGATTTCCCATGAGTCTTCCTCAGGAGGAGGGCCTAGGTCTTGTTCCCATTTTCTTTCATGCGGAAGAATATCCATCCGTTGATGGTGGAGAACAAAGAAGACCATAAAGTGTGGAGATAATACCTTGACGTGTAGGGGAATAGATACACAAGTTTTCAACAGGGTGAGTTGGTGAATGATCTTGTCTTTTGGTAGAGAATTTAAAAAGGAGCGGAATTGCAAATATTCATAAAATACCGGGCAACGTATTCTATATTTTTTGCGTAGAACATCTAAAGAGTGCCATGAGTTACCCTCCAAAAAATAAAAAACTAATCTGGGTCGTGAATTCAAATTAAACCATGAGTGGGATTGTAAAGAGGATCCAGGGGGAAAAATAAGATTTTAAACCTACCAGTAAATCTTTTTCTCCTAGTCCGTAGAGGATGCTAGGGACTCCGTAAGGACCATGGGGTATAGACGGGTTCCGCAGGAGACATGGGCACTCTAAGGCTTTAGATGGGTGTGAACTGGCTCCTCCCTCTATGCCCCTCCTCCAGACCTCAGTTAAAGAACTGTGCCCAGAGGAGACGGACGGTACGAGGAAAGGATAGAAGAGACTGATCTCAACTGTAACATAACCCTTATGTAAGCAACAACTATAGATAAGCCTTGCAGAAATAGTCCGCACTGGGACGGGAGCCCAGGATCCTCTACGGACTAGGAGAAAAAGATTTACCGGTAGGTTTAAAATCTTATTTTCTCTTACGTTCTAGAGGATGCTGGGGACTCCGTAAGGACCATGGGGATTATACCAAAGCTCCAGACCAGGCGGGAGAGTGCGGATGACTCTGCAGCACCAATTGAGCAAACATGAGGTCCTCATTAGCCAGGGTATCAAACTTGTAGAATTTTGCAAAAGTGTTTGAACCCGGACCAAGTAGCTTCCCGGCAAAGCTGTAATGCCTCCCAAGACAGCCGCCCAAGAAGAGCCCACCTTCCTAGTGGAATGGGCCTTTACCGAATTAGGTAACGGCAATCCAGCCGTAGAATGAGCCTGCAGAATCGTGATACAGATCCAGCGAGCAATAGTCTGCTTCGAAGCAGGAGCGCCAACCTTGTTGGCCGCGTACAGGACAAACAGTGCCTCTGTTATTTTTAAGGCCCTGACCACATCAAGGGATTTGGAATCCTCCAAGTCACCCGTAGCCACAGGCACCACAATAGGTTGGTTCATATAAAACGACGAAACCACCTTAGGTAAAAATTGAGGACGAGTTCTCAATTCTGCTCGATCCACATGGAAAATCAGATAGGGACTCTTGTGAGACAAGGCCGCCAATTCGGACACCCGCCTCACGGATGCCAAGGCCAACAACATGACCACTTTCCAAGTGAGAAATTTTAATTCAACCGTTTGAAGAGGTTCAAACCAGTGTGACTTAAAGAACTGTAACACCACGTGTGCTACTGGGGGCACAAAAGGAGGTTGGATGTTTAGCACTCCCTTTACAAAAGTCTGGACTTCTGGGAGAGAAGCCAATTCCTTCTGAAAGAATATAGATAAGGCTGAAATCTGCACCTTAATGGAGCCTAACTTTAGGCCCATATCCACTCCTGTCTGTAGAAAATGGAGAAAACGACCCAGCTGAAAATCTTCCGTAGGAGCATTCTTGGCTTCACACCAAGAAACATATTTCCTCCAGATACGGTGATAGTGCTTCGCCGTTACCTCCTTCCTAGCTTTGATCAGCGTAGGGATAACATCCCTCGGAATACCTTTCCTAGCTAGGATTTTGTGTTCAACCGCCATGCCGTCAAACTTAACCTCGGTAAGTCTTGGAACACACAGGGCGCCTGTTGCAACAGGTCCTCCCTGGGAGGAAGAGGCCACGGACCTTCTGTGTGCATCTCCTGAAGATCTGAATACCAGGCCCTTTGCAGCCATTCTGGAACAATGAGTATTGTCTGCACTCTTGTTCGTCTTATGATTCTCAATATTTTTGAGATGAGAGGAAGTGGAGGGAACACATAGATCGACTGAAACATCCACGGTGTCACCAGGGCGTTCACTGCCACTGCCTGAGGGCCCCTCGACCTGGAACAATACGTCCAAAGCTTTTTGTTGAGGCGTGACGCCATCATGTCTATTTGAGGAAGTCCCCAACGACTTGTTATCTCTGCAAAGACTTCCTGATGAAGTCCCCACTCTCCTGGATGGAGATCGTGTCTGCTGAGGAAGTCTGCTTCCCAGTTGTCTACTCCCAGAATGAAGACTGCTGACAGAGCGCTTACATGATTTTCCGCCCAGCAAAGAATCCTGGAGGCTTCTGCCATTGCTGCTCTGCTCCTTGTCCCGCCTTGGCGGTTTACATGCGCCACGGCTGTGACGTTGTCTGACTAAATCAGAACGGGTAGGTTGTGAAGAAGACTCCCCGCTTGTTGTAGGCCGTTGTATATGGCCCTTAATTCCAGCACGTTGATGTGTAGACAAGCCTCCTGGTTTGACCATATTCCCTGAAAATTTCTTCCTAGTGTGACTGCTCCCCATCCTCGGAGGCTCGCATCCGTGGTCACAAGAACCCAGTCTTGAATGCCGAACCTGCGACCCTCTAGAAGGTGAGCACTCTGAAGCCACCACAGGAGAGATACCCTGGCCCTGGGGGACAGGCTTATCCACTGATGTATTTGTAGATGCGACCCTGACCACTTGTCCAGAAGGTCCCATTGAAAAGTTCTCGCGTGGAACCTGCCGAACGGAATGGCCTCGTAGGCTGCCACCATCTTTCCCAATACTCGAGTGCAGTGATGAACTGACACTCTTTTTGGCTTTAGCAGGTCCCTGACCATGTTCTGGAGTTCCTGGGCTTTTTCCGTGTCCAGAACCATGCCCAAAAATGACAGCCGAGTTGTCGGAACCCACTGCGACTTTGGTAGATTTAGAATCCAGCCGTGTTGTTGTAGTACTCTCAGGGAGAGACACGCTTCTCAGTAACTGATCCCTTGATCTTGCCTTTATCAGGAGATCGTCCAAGTATGGGATAATTGTGACTCCTTGCTTGTGCAGGAGCACCATCATTTCCGCCATCACCTTGGTGAAAATCCTCGGGGCCGTGGAAAGCCCAAACGGCAACGTCTGAAACTGGTAATGACAATCCTGTACAGAGAATCTCAGGTACGCCTGATGAGGGGGATAAATGGGGACATGAAGGTATGCATCCTTTATGTCTAGTGACACCATAAAATCCCCTCCTTCCAGGCTGGAGATCACTGCCCGAGAGATTCCATCTTGAATTTGAACCTTTTCAAATACAGGTTCAGGGATTTTAGATTCAGAATGGGTCTGACCAAGCCATCCGGCTTCGGGACCACAAATAGGGTTGAATAATACCCTTCCCCTGTTGCATTAGGGGAACCTTGATGATCACTTGCTGTTGACACAGCTTTTGTATGGCTGCTGAAACTATTTCCCTCTATGGGGAGAAGCTGGCAAGGCAGATTTGAAAAATTGTCGAGGAGGCACTTCTTCGAACTCCAGTTTGTAGCCTTGGGATTGGATCCAGACCTGGATGAAGAGTCGAAGATGTGCCCCCACCGGTGCGGACTCCCCCAGCGTCATGCGGTGGATTTTGTAGAGGCCGGGGAGGATTTTTGTTCCTGGGAACCAGCCGTAGCCGGCGCTCTTTTCCCTCTACCTTTACCTCTGGCGAGGAAGGAAGAGCCCCGACCCTTTCTGAACTTATGCGACCGAAAGGACTGCATCTGATATTGAGGTGTTTTCTTTTGCTGTGGGGGAACGCAAGGCAAAAAAGAAAGACTTACCCGCGGTAGCTATGGCAACCAGGTCCACGAGGCCCTCCCCCAAATTATACCTCACCCTTGTAAGGTAAAATCTCCATATGTCTCTTTGAATCGGCATCACCTGTCCATTGGCGGGTCCACAAGGACCTTCTAGCCGAACTTGCCATGGCATTGGCTCTTGAACCCAACAGCCCAATATCTCTCGCAGCCTCTCTCATATATAATGCTGCGCCCTTAATGTGACCCAAAGTCAACCAAATGCTATCTTTATCTAGGGTGTCAATGTCAGATGACAAGTTATCTGCCCAGGCTGCAAATGCGCTACCCACCCATGCCGATGCTACTGCCGGTCTGAGCAGGGCACCCGTATGTGTGTAAATTGATTTTAAGGTAGTTTCCCGTCTGTGATCAGCAGGATCCTTGAGGGCTGCCGTGTCTGGAGACGGTAGCGCCACCTTTTTGGACAAGCGCGTTAAAGCCTTGTCCACCGTGGGCGAGGATTCCCACCGTAACCTGTCCTGTGAAGGGATACGCCATAACAATCCTCTTGGGAATCTGCAGTTTCTTGTCTGGAGTTTCCCAAGCTTTTTCAAATAAAGCGTTCAGCTCATGAGATGGGGGAAATGTTACCTCAGGTTTCTTTTCCTTAAACATGCAGACCCTCGTTTCAGGGGCAGGGGGGTACTCAGTGATATGCAAAACATCTTTTATCGCGATAATCATATAATGAATACTCTTGGCCACCCTTGGGTTTAACCGTGCATCATCATAGTCGACACTGGAGTCGAAATCCGTGTCAGTATCAGTGTCTGCTATCTGGGAAAGGGGACGTTTATGAGACCCCGAAGGGCCTTGTGACACATTCAAAGCCATGGATTGACTCCCTGCTGTTTCCCTGGACTCTGCTTTGTCCAATCTTTTATGTAATAAAGTCACATTTGCATTTAAAACATTCCACATATCCAACCAATCAGGTGTCGGCGGTGCCGACGGAGACACCACAATCATCTGCTCTGCCTCCTCCCTAGACGAGCCTTCCGCTTCAGACATGCCGACACACACGTACTGACACCCCCACACACTCTGGGATATACAAATATGGGGACAGCCCCCCAATGAGGCCCTTTGGAGGGAGAGAGAGTATGCCAGCACACACCCTGCGCCACTTGACACTGGAACAAAGTCCCAGTCTGTACAGCACTTTTTATTATATGAATACACAATTTTGTGCCAAATAAATGTGCCCCCCCCTCTTTTTTGCCCTGTTACTTGGTTCAGCAGGGGAGAGTCCGGGAGCAGCTTCTCTGCAGCTTGCTGTGGAGAAAATGGTGCTGGTTAGTGCTGGTGGATCAAGCCACGCCCCCTCGACGGCGGGCTTTGGTCCCGCTCAAATTTTTAAACTGGCGGGAGTTTTATAATATACTGCTTCTGCAGTATCCGATACCTGTGCCAGTGTTAGTGAGGTAATTATTTCTGCCCAGGGCGCTCCCCCTGCGCCCTGCACCCATGCTGTGCCTTGTGTGTGTGTGTGGGAGCAATGGCTGCGCGGTACCTCAGTGAAGATCAGAAGTCTTCTGCCGGCTTCTATCTTCCGGCTCTGTGAGGAGGACGGCGGCGCAGCTCCGGGACGAACAGCGAGGACGACATCTGTGTTCCGACCCTCTGGAGCTAATGGTGTCCAGTAGCCTAAGAAGCAGAGCCTATCAGTTAAGTAGGTCTGCTTCTCTCCCCTCAGTCCCACGATGCAGGGAGCCTGTTGCCAGCAGTGCTCCCTGAAAATAAAAAACCTAACAAAAGTCTTTTCAGAGAAACTCAGTAGAGCTCCCTCGCAGTGCATCCAGTCTCCTCTGGGCACAGGATCTAACTGAGGTCTAGAGGAGGGGCATAGAGGGAGGAGCCAGTTCACACCCATCTAAAGTCTTAGAGTGCCCATGTTTCCTGCAGAGCCAGTCTATACCCCATGGTCCTTACGGAGTCCCCAGCATCCTCTAGGACGTAAGAGAAGTCTGGATTATCCCAGATCGAGGTAATGGGAGATGGAAATGTAGAAAGCTTATAGTGCCGGATAAAGAACAACCACAGAGAGCAGGTGAACTTTGTAGTAGGGGCACAGGGAGGGTTTGATTGGAGATAAGAGGGATATCAAAGTTGAGGTTTTGGCCAATAAGCATTCAATCTGTATCCAGGGTAAATGAGGGGAATGAGAAAACCAAGTGAGAGTCTGACTTAAATATGTTGCGTGGTAATATTTTCGAACACCAGTAGGCCTCTACCTCCATCAGATGGGCTTCTAATTAAAGTCGAGGACTTAATTCTGGGGGGTTTATTAGACCAAATAAATTTCAGTTTATTTTCTGCATTCAGCACAGAGTCCCTGCAGGAATACACACCAGAATCGTTTGAATCAAATATCAAAGCCTGGGCAAAATATTCATTTTGACTGAAACTACTGTATACGTCCAAACCAGGTCAATATTTGCTTATCCCAAGCTTGTAGATCAGATTCGATACGACTAAAAAGATTCGGGAAATTTTCAGAGTATAGGGAACCATAAGAATTTTTAATAAAAATACCAAAGTATATAATTTTCTTAGAGCGCCAGGAGAAGTTAAAATTAGCAGCTAATAGAGATCTGGTCTCCTCACTGAGATGTAGAGGGAGAGCTTGGCATTATTAACTCTGTAGCCCGAATAAAAAAAAAAGAGTATGAGGATGTTTTAAACAAATTAGGGATAGATGTATGAGGGGAGGAGAGGGTAAGGAAAACACCATCGGCAAACAATGAAAACTTGAATTCGGCGTCTCCAATTGCTATACCTTTTATATTAGTGTTGGCTCTTATCACGCAAGTCAGAGGCTCAATCGTCATAGCAAATATTAATGTTAAAAGGGGGCATCCCTGGCGTGTACCATTACTAATCTGAAACAGATGAGAGTCTTCACCATTAATCCGAACTCTTGCCGAAGGATTAGAGTATAGAGCTTGGATGCCCATTAAATCTACGCAAGGTAGCAAACATAAAAGGCCATAAGATCTTATCAAAAGCCTTCTCTGCATAAAGCGAAAGGGTAGAAGGCAGTTTGGATTTGTTAATCATATGAACCAAATAAATAGTTCTCCGGGTGTTATCTCTAGCTTGTCGGCCTGGGATGAAGCCCACCTGGTCAGCATGTATCAATTGTGGGAGGACCGAATTTAACCTTACAGCTAAAATTTTGGCAAAAAGCTTGATATCATTATTTAATAAAGAAATCGGGCGATAACTGGAACACAAGTTGGGATCTTTCCCCTTTTTGTGGATCAAAACTATTCAAGCCTGGGGGGGGACAGAGGTTTGCCCTTTAAAAATCCATTAAAAAGTCTGCAAAGGTAGGGAAGTAGAATACCCTTAAACTTCCTAAAATACATTATGGAGATACCATCTGGTCCAGGGGCTTTACCCGTTTTCTGAAGTTTAAGAACGTTCTCTAGTTCCTCAATCGTTATCTGAGCCCAGCTGAGACACAACAGACTGACCCAATTTTGGTAGGTTGCACTTGTCCAAAAAGGACTCAATCCCGCAACATAAGCTTGGGGAGGACGAAGCATTAACATCAGCATTATACAAGGATCCGTAAATTTCTTAAAATGCTTTAAGAATTTTATTAGGATCATGAGTCAGCGCTCCTTGTTTGGTTCAGATTGATAGAAGGATTTGGAGGATATCTGAACTCTTAGTTTCCTTGCAAGGATTTTATCCACCTTATCCCCTTTTTTAATGTATAATTGATTAAGGCGTCTAAGGCATTGTTCAGTTTTATGCGATAGAAGCATATTGAGTTTACCCCTAACTTTAAGCAGCCGATCATGATCAGCGGGGCTCAGAGACGACTTGTGCACATCCTCCAGATCAGAGGTTCTCAGACTCGGTCCTCGGGGGCCCACACAGTGCATGTTTTGCAGGTCTCCTCACAGAATCACAAGTGAAATAATTAGCTCCACCTGTGGACCTTTTAAAATGTGTCAGTGAGTAATTAATACACCTGTGCACCTGCTGGGTTACCTGCAAAACATGCACTGTGTGGGCCCACGAGGACCAAGTTTGAGAACCTCTGCTCCAGACGATGTAGTTGATCGGTCAAATCCATAATCTTTCCCTCACAATCCTACACACAAAACCCCATAATGACAATGTGAAAAAAGTTTGAGATTATTGCACATTTAAAATAAAAAACTAAGAAATCACATTTACATAAGTATTCACAGCCTTTGCTCAGTACTTTGATGATGCACCTTTGGCAGCAATTGCAGCCTCAAGTCTTTTTGAATAGGATGCCACAAGCTTGGCACCCCTATATTTGGGCAGTATTGCCCATTCCTCTTTGCAGCAGCTAATCAAGCTCCAAAAGGTTGGATAGGAAGCATCGGTGCACAGCCATTTTCAGATCTCTCCAGAGATGTTCAATCGGATTCAAGTCTGGGCTCTGGCTGGGCCACTCAAGGACATTCAGAGTTGTCCTGAAGCCACTCCTTTGATATCTTGGCTGTGTGCTTAGGGTCGTTGTCCTGCTGAAAGATTAACCGTCGCCCCAGTCTGAGGTCAAGAGCGATCTGGAGCAGGTTTTCATCCAGGATGTCTCTGTACATTGCTGCATTCATCTTTCCCTCTAGCCTGACTAGTCTCCCAGTTCCTACCACTGAAAAACATCCCACAGCATGATGCTGCCAACACCATGTTTCACTGTAGGGATGGTATTGGCCTGGTGATGAGCGGTGCCTGGTTTCCTACAAACATGACGCCTGACATTCACACCAAAGAGTTCAATCTTTGTCTCATCAGACCAGAGAATTTTGTTTATAATGGTCAAAGTCCTTCAGGTGCATTTTGGTAAACTCCATGCGGACTGCCATTTGCTATTTTACTAAGGAGTAGCTTCCGTCTGGCCACTCTACCATACAGGCCTGATTGGTGTATTGCTGCAGAGATGTTTGTCCTTCTGGAAGGTTCTCCTCTCTCCACAGAGGAAGGCTGTAACTCTGACAGTGACCATCGGGTTCTTGGTCACCTTCCTGACTAGGGCCCTTCTCCCCTGATCGCTCAGTTTAGACGGCCAGCCAGCTCTAGGAAGAGTCCTGGTGGTTCCGAACATCTTCCATTTACGGATGATGGAGGCCACTGTGCTCATTGGGACCTTCAAAGCAGCAGATATTTTTCAACACTGTTCCCAAGATTTGTGCCTCGCGACAATCCTCTCTCGGAGGTCTACAGACAATTCCTTTGACTTCATGCTTGGTTTGTGCTCAGACATGCACTGTCAAGTGTGGGACCTTATATAGACAGGTGTGTGCCTTTCCAAATCATATCAAATCAACTGAATTTACCACAGGTGGACTCCAATTAAGCTGTAGGAACATCTCATGGATGATCAGTGGAAACAGGATGCACTGAGCTCAATTCTGAGCTTCATGGCAAAGGCTGTGAATACTTATGTACATGTGATTTCTTAGTTTTTTATTTGTAATAAATTTGCTAAAATCTCAGAAATATGCATTATGGAAAGAACTTTCTACTAAGTCCACAGAATAACATTGGGATATGATGAAGCAACAGTGGATTTGCACCAATCGGTCAAAGCTTTTCGGACTCCCAGCATGCAACGGGCCCATCCATATATCTCCGCCTCCTGGCTCAGGCAAATCAGTTGTATTCCCAAAGCTAAAGGCAGGAGCATCATAGATCCCAAAGCTCAAAGCAGGAGCATCATAGATAGCCCTAATCAGACAAGAAGAACACACATGCACACCCTTCCGTACAAGAAGGAAGAGGTTAGTGAGTAAAAGGATCCTCAAATGAGGTGCATCAGGGTGGGATCCCTGTGGACTTAGGAGAAATACGGTTATCAACGGTAAGTTCTCACCATAACGTATATTTCTCCGGCAGGGTCCACAGGTTATCCACAGGATAACATTGGGGTGTCCCAAAGCAATTTAGTGGTGGGTACGCTCCTGATTGGATAGGAGAATACTTCGCCCAAATTCAGCATCGTGAGAGGCAAATGTAAGCATGGCATAATGTCTAATAAATGTGTTAATGGAAGACCATGTAGCTGCCTTACATATCTGTTCTGCTAAAGCACCACGTTGTGCTGCCCATGATGGACCACCTTACGAGTAGAGTGAGCACAGATATTAGCCAGAACAGAGAGATCAGCTTGAAAATATGCTTCTGAAATCATCATCCGAAGCCACCTTGCCAGTGTTTGCTTTAACTCAGGGTATATAGCCACTGGGAATCTTCAAAAGTCATACAGTCTTAGATAAAATAAAACTGTTCTCTAGGATCTTATCTCCCCATGTCCATATTCCTTGGGAGGAGTGGAGGTCGTTACTCGAGAAGAAGTTCAGATAAAATGGACATTGCCGCATGCATAGCTTGTTTTCAGTAGCAGGTTTCTCCAACAGAGACTGTGCAGTCTCCTTTTTCACACTACCTGGACATGGGGAGATAAGATCCTAGAGAAAAGTTTTATTTGATCTAAGACTGTATGACTTTTGAAGATTCCCAGTGGCTATATAGCTTGAGTTATTCCAGAAGGAGCACACATCTGCAAACTGTGAACTTGTATTGTGGACTTTTGGGAGTGGAGGTGACCCCTTCAGCAGTCGCTGCAGCACAATTGAGTTGGAGCACGGGTTTGAGACCAATTTCTTTCAGTGTCTGCTTATCAGCAGGCCATCCTCTCTTGTGAAATCTGTTAAGTACAAAGAGAGAATGTGTCTTTCTGATGGCACTGGTATGATTCAAGTAGATCCTTAAGGCACAGACCACATCCAGCGATGCATCTCCCGCAAAAAGGCCCGGTTCCTGGAAAGCAGGGACTACAATTTCTTTGTTAAGGTGAAAATTAGACAGCACCTTGGGAAGATACCAAGATTTAGTTCTAAGAACAGCCCTATCTGGATAAAAAAATCAGAAATGGAGGACGACATAACAATACCCCTAAATCTGATACTCTTCTAGCTGACATCATAGCCAGTAGAAAGAGAACTTTAGCCTCAACCACTTAAGATCCACTTTATTAAGTGGTTCAAATGGGGCAAATTGAAGGGTCTTTATGAGTAAATTTAAGTCCCAAGGCACTGTAGGAGGAACAAAAACGAGATTTATGGTAAGAATTACCGTTGTTAAATCTCTTTCTGCAAGGTACACTGGGCTCCACAAGGATTAACATCGGGGTGTAGAGTAGAAACTTGATTCGAGGCACCAACAGGCTCAAAGCTTTGACTGTTCCCAAGCTGCACAGCGCCGCATCCTCTATAACCCCGCCTCCGTACACAGGAGCTGTTTCGTTAACCAGCCCAATGCAGTAGCAGGTACTTGAGACGACAATTGCTCGTAGCCAATTACACCACACACACCACAGAGAGGGTGTCAGCGGCTATGCCACACCAACCCAAAGAAGATAAGTGCGTCAGGGTGTACCCAGTGTACCTCGCAGAAAGAGATTTTACAACAGTAAGTTCTTACCATAAATCTCGTTTTCTGCTGCGGGGTACACTGGGCTCTACAAGGATTAACATCGGGGATGTCCTAAAGCAGTTCCTTATGGGAGGGGACACACTGTAGCGGGCACAAGAACCCGGCGTCCAAAGGAAGCATCCTGGGAGGTGGAAGTATCGAAGGCATAGAACCTAATAAACGTGTTCCCTGAGGACCACGTAGCTGCCTTGCACAATTGTTCAAGGGTCGCACCACGGTGGGCCGCCCAAGAAGGTCCAACCAACTGAGTAGAATGGGCTTTAATGGTAACATGAGCTGGATGACCAGACTGTACATAAGCATGTGCAATCACCATTCTAATCCATCTGGCCAGGGTCTGCTTGGAAGCAGGCCAGCCACGTTTGTGAAAACCAAACAGCACAAAAAGAGAATCAGATTTCCTAATGGAGGAGGCTCTCATCACAGATACGGAGAGCCCATACCACATCCAAAGACCGTTCTTTGAAAGACAACTCAGAGAATTAAAGGCCGGAACCACAATCTCCTGGTTAAGGTGGAAGGAAGACACCACCTTGGATAAATAATCCGTCCGCATTCTAAGAACCGCCAGGTCACGGTGAAAAATCAAATGGGGAGACTTACAGGATAAGGCACCCAAGTCAGAGATCCTTCTAGCTGAAGCAATAGCCAGCAAAAATAGCACCTTAAGGGAAAGCCACTGAAGGTCAGCAGAGGCTCAAACGGAGACTCTTGAAAGGCCTCCAAAACCACAGACAGATTCCAAGGGGCAACAGGTGGCATATAAGTGAATGTATGAACATCAGGTAGGGTAGCAATCTTTCTCTGAAACCAAACCGACAAGGCAGAAATGTGAACCTTGAAGGAGACCAGAAGAAGGCCTAAGTCCAGGCCCTGTTGTAGGAAGGCCAATAGTTTGGCCATGCTAAACTTGAAAACGTCATGATTGTGAGATGCACACCAAGTAAAGTAAAGTAAGCATTCCAGACCCTATGATAAATCCGAGCAGAAGCCGGCTTATGGGCCCTTCAACATAGTTTGAATGACCGCCTCAAAAAAACCCTTGGCCCTCAGGACGGAAGCTTCAAGAGTCATGCCGTAAAAGCCAGATGGGCCAAGTCCTGGTAAACACAAGGGCCCTGAACAAGGAGGTCTGGTCATTGTGGAAGTTGAAGGGGACGATCTAGCGAGAGGCCCTGTAGATCAGAGAACCAGTGCTGTCTGGGCCACACAGGAGTGATCAGAAGTAGGTTTCCTCCTTTTTGTTTGAACTTCCGTATTACTCTGGGCAGGAGTGACACCGGAGGGAACACATACGGCAGCGAAAATTCCATGGGATTGATAGGAGCATCCAGAAACGCTGCTTGAGGATACCTTGTCCTTGCTCCGAAGACCAGAACCTTGTGATTATGTCGTGACGCCATCAGGTCCACATCTGGAAGGCCACGAGAAGTTGAAAACATCTCTTGATGGAGGCTCCATTCTCCGGCGTGTACGTCCTGATGACTGAGAGTTCGCTTCGCAATTTAGGACTCCCGGAATGAACACTACGGATATGGCCGGCAAATGGCGGTCTGCCCACTGAAGAATACGAGATACTTCCCTCCTAGCCATGCGGCTTCGAGTGCCGCTTTGATGATTGATGTACGCCACCGTGGTGGCGTTGTCAGACTGTATTTGAAAAGGTCTGTTCTGTATTAGATGCTGGGCCATTGTCAACGCATTGAACACTGCCCACAATTATAGAATATTTATCAGGAGTAGAGACTCCTCCTTGGTCCACCGACCCTGAAGACTGGCATCCGTCATCAGCAGGACCCAGTTGGATATCCAGAAGTGACGGCTCCTGCTCAATCGTTGGTCCTGAAGCCACCAGCTCAGTGACAGGCGGACCTCCGGAGACAAGGAGATCATGCGAGATCTGACCCGGTGAGGCAGGTCATCCCACTTGGTCAGAATTAACTTCTGCAGAGGGCGAGAATGGAATTGAGCATACTCCACCATGTCGAAAGCCGACACCATGAGACCTAGCACTTGCATTGCCAAATGTATCGACACTTGCGGATGAGATAGGAAGCATCGAATCCTGTCCTAAAGCTTCAGGACTTTCTCCTGAGACAAGAACAGCCGTTGGTTGTGAGTGTCCAATAACGCTCCCAGGTGTATCATGCTCCGAGCAGGAACCAGGGAGGATTTCTTCCAGTTGATCAGCCACCTGTGGGCTTTCATGCACTGGTTTGTCAGATCGAGATGACACAGGAGAAGTTCTGGGGAATTTGCCAGGATCAACAAATCGTCCAAGTACGGTAGGATCCTGACCCCTTGACGGCGGAGTGTAGCCGTCATGACTGCCATTACTTTGGTGAAAACTCGTGGAGCCGTTGTCGAACCAAAGGGTAACACCCGAAATTGGTAATAGAGGAAAACCCCCACCTGTGCCCAGTGTCTCGGTGACTAGTGGAGCGGCTGCCCGATTACAGTGTCCACGCCATCGCCGGATCACGGTTAACAGCGGGCCAAAGAGACCCCTTACCTCCCCTTGTACCTGCGGCCATGCGATCCTGGTGGGCAGCAGCGGGTGTGTGCGACTGACAGGAAAGACAGCGGAGCCTCCGCTGTAGTTACCCGAAAACTAGGGGCGCGGGAGTATACAGCACCGCTGGTGGAGAGATGGAGCTGCAGTAAAGTATGTCTTATGACATACATAAAAGCTGCAACCCTTGAAGTCTTCAAAGTTTTTTTTCTTTCTTCAATTTAAGCTAAAAGCAAAGGCAGCCCCATACTGCATGGCACCAACTTATAAACTGAGCTCCTGTGCACAGGGGCGGGGTTATAGAGGCGGCGCTGTGCATCTTGGGAACAGTCAAAGCTTTGAGCCTGTTGGTGCCTTGGATCAAGATCCTACTCTACACCCCAATGTTAATCCTTGTGGAGCCCAGTGTACTCTGAAGAAGAAAGGAGGTTGAAGGGGCAGCATCCCCTGGAAAAAAGTATGCACATCCTCTAAGTTGGCAGTTTACTTTTGGAACCATACAGACAATGCTGGCACTTGCACTCTCAAGGAAGCCACTTTCAAACCCTTTATCCATTCCTGCCTGGAGGAATGCTAAGACCCCGAAAACTTTGAAAGTTCAGTGCACCAATGAATATAGGTTTGCCATATTCAGTGATAAATGCAAGCTGTTTGGTAGTCTCTTCCCAAAATAGTGCGGCTGTGTCCATATTCCCCTTCTAAGCGGAACCGATGCTTTACCTTCTCCCCATGCTCCGGCCACAGCCTGGTAACATTTGCTGGACCTGCTAGTATGTCCAACACAGACACCCGCTGAAACAGCACTGTACTCGTGGGTAAGCAGTGTCTCGATTCGGCAGAGAGTTGTTGGAGCGACTCTTTCTAAGGTACGTATAAGACGCTTTTTAGAAAGCTCACTCAAGAAAAAATAGCAAGACTATAAAAATAAAATAAGAAAGCTTAGGGCTGCTAAAAACGAGCAGCCCTCTGACCATGGTCCGGCTCCTGCTGCACCAAAAAAAACTGATTCGCCTGAGCCAGGAGGCGGGGATATATCGACAGGCCCGTTGCATGCTGGGAGGCCGAAAAGCTTTGACCGATTGGTGCAAATCCGTTGTCACTTCATCATGTCCCATGTTATCCTGTGGATAACCTGTGGACCATGCCGGAGAAAAAACTTTTTTCACGTCGTCATTATGGGTTATTGAGTGTAGAATTTTGAGGGAAAAAAATTGTTTCATTTTGGAATAAGGCTGTAACATAACAAGATGTGGAAAAAGTGAAGCGCTGTGATGCACTGTAGGTTATGTACAAATGAATATTAACTTTCAGAACATAGGTGATCTCCACCCAAGCATGGGAGAACATACAAACTCCACACCAGCTGAAAGTACACAGGCACATAGAACTTTCAATGCACAAATTATGGGCAATTATACTCAACTGTCCAGCTATAGATAGCAGGAAGGAGTGACGCAAGGACCAGGCTCCAGGAGCAAGGTACAGGGGAGACAGTGCCCATACTTCCCTCTCCTTTAGTGCTGGTGTAGTAACGTGGTAAAAATCCATCACAGTACTCCTCCCATCCAAGTATTAACCAGGCCCAACACTGCTTAGCTTCCAATAACAGATGAGATTGGGCAGTCAAGGTGTACTGTAGCTGTAGGTCACTTTAAGTATCAGGTGCAGGACACAAAATGAGAGGGATAAGTAATCCTGAGGCAGGCAGAAAGCTTGGTGCTGGTGGTTTAGTGGAATAAAGGCACAGTTTATCCGGGCCTCCACTGCATCAGCCCCCCGCATGCTCCCGCTAGCGAGGAGGATCACCGCCATGAGGCTGCTTCCTGCAAGCAGGGAGACGGTCTTAAGCACTGTCCTGGCTCCGTTTGCGACTGCAGGTCCTCCAGATGTGTGCGCCACTGTCCTGGAGGTCCATGGCGGAAGTCACCGATGCTACCACCAGCAACGCCGGGTGTTGGTGCTGCTGTGCGGGCATTTGCAGTGTCCGCCTGCACCGCTGCTCAACAGGTTGTTTAAAAGAATAAAAATAAAAGAAAGTAAATCAGGGCTGATATACAGTCTCCTCTTAAAAGGTACCTACTCCTGCCCAGCACCAAAGAAAAAACTGGTGGGCCTTGGGTTGGGGGTGGGATATAGAGGACAGGGAGGCTGAGGCATGCTGGGAGGAAAGTAACTCTTTGGTGCCTGCCTTGCTCCCTATCTAGCCTATACCCAGTGAAATGACTCCTGTACTCCCTAGTGGACGAAAAAAAAAAAAAAAACTTTTACATTTGAAAGCATAGGGCTGCTACAGCAACCCTCTGTGAAGGTGCCACCAGCTTTCCTGCTGGCACCAACAAAAAAACTGACCTGCCTGAGCATGGAGGCGGGGTTATAGAGGAAAGGAGCCGAGCATTCTGGGAAGCATGAAAGTTTAACTGTTTAGTGTCCAGACTCTCATCCATCACCTACAACCCCGATGTTCTCCATGTGGAGGCCTAAGAAACCCGAAGAAAGTTAACTGTTCACAGGTTTGTTTTGTTTTTATTTACAAAAGAGGAAAAGGAACCATGAAATAGATGATGTGGCAGCTTGTGCACTTAGTTACTTGTCTAACACAGGAAGTTCCAATGATGCCTAAACAAAATTAATATAGATAAAACGACAATGCCTAAATAACATCACATACAAACACTACATTCCTCATGTCTTCAGTCCTTTCCTGGTTCTCAAGTTACTTATCAAACTGCTTGGCATTAATAATTTTTCTGGATTCATCTTATCTTGGCTTTCCCTATTAGTTTTAGTGCAAATTGCAGTGTAAAAATAAAATAGCCAGTATTTACCCTGCACAGAGAAAAAATAACCAACCCACATCTAACTATCTGTACATTATATCTGCCCCACCTGCAGTGCACATGGTTTTGCCCATTAGCTAACAAATTTGAGGCTGCGATCCTATGTAAATTAGGCCCAATGTTATGTTTTCTTGGATGCCTCCTGACCACCTCAAACAGAAAACTGAGCTAATATTTCCACCAGCAACTAACATTCCCAGAAGCTACCTACCATAGGGGTCTATTGACTAAAGCTCAGGTGGAGATAAAATGGACGGAGATAAAGTACCAGGTAATCACCTCCTGTCATTTTTCAAACCCAGCCTGTGACATGACAGTTAGGATTTAATTGGCTGATTTCGGCAGTATGGATGGTGTAATGGTTAGCATTACTGCCTCACAGCACTGAGGGCATGGGTTCCATTCTCACCATGGCCCTGTGTGGAGTTTGTATATTCTCCCTGTGCTTGCGTGGGTTTCCTCCGGGTACTCCGGTTTCCAATATCAACCCTAGTATGAATGTGTATGCGTGTACATGTGATAGGGAATATAAATTGTAAGCTCAACTGGGGCAGGGACTGATGTGAATGGGCAAATATTCTCTGTGAAGCGCTGCGGAATACGTGTGTGCTATATAAATAACTGGTAATAATAATAATAATTGGCTGGTACTTTATCTCCGGCCACTTTATCTCCATCCAAGGCTTAGTAAATAGACACCTTAGTCACAGCTCTTATTTCTATTGGCAACACAAAAATGACTAATTCTCAAGCTAATTTGCATACAATTCTGCATAAGCTATTGCCCACTGGAACTCCTCTGCCAGAGCTATGAAATCTGCATTGGAAGACAGACACTGGCTGGGCCCGCCTACAAAAGGGGGCTGCTCCAAACTGCCCCAGCATGTCAGTCACTGCAAGCAATCTCACATTACAAGATTCACACATGTGCAGTGTGGATCATGCGCATGTGTCGATTGGGAAACAACGGAGTTACGCATAAACCATCGGGTTCACATACAACTCTGAATCAGGCCCTATGTACAACTAACTAAAGGTAATACGAAAGGGGCCTGACTAAGAATTGGACGGAGGTGCTACACATAGCACATGTGCAGTACGGATCTGTAGTGTCGAGTGCACTACAGCTGCAGAATGTCAGTGACTGAAGGTCTGCTGCCATTTGGGGCGGAAATGGCTGCCATTTCTGTTTTAGGGATCTCCATTGGAAGAATGATATTTCCTGGCCTCTTTGTTGTATCTGCAGCACACGGCTTGCGCAACCCCATGGGTCACACAGCCGGCCGATGGTGCTGCAGGTGATCAGAGGAAGCAGCACGGATCATTAATGCAAGCAGGACACATCTACTGATATCAGACGCCTCCTGCTGCATTACCATATTAGTACTGTCACTGCTACTTTCATGTAAGCAACAGCGATAGCACCTCCAACCATATCTGATTTAGACTCAAGGTCCAGAAGTTAGACAATATGCAAGGTCGTTTTAATCATTATTATCGTTAAACCAGCATACATACATATTTTCTTGTCTAATAATACATCCCTAATAGATCTTTCCGATCTGCACAACTTAAAATGTATTCTTTCTGAATACTTAAAAACCCTCTAACGCAATGTGGTGTGACTACAGCAGTGCAGCAGTGATGCAACATGGCTTGACCAACTGGCACTTCATGTATCAAACTCCATTTTCAAATACTGTTTTCTTGCAAGCAGAAACCTTTTATCTCTTTGCCCGTTAATAACTGGTCTTGATTATCGTATTTGTTCCCAGCTTGACAGCCTGCCTATCATGTCAATTGCTTATCTGAAGACTTGACAGACTGATGAGACACAAGGTTTATATGGGAAACTAATGAAAATTAAACAAGCATTTTTTGTAAATAATTTTTAATATTTAAAATAATCCATAGAAGCACCAAGGTTTCTATACAAGCAATTGGACTAGAAAGCAGAACAAATGCATCGACCAGGTTAAACCACACGCTTCAAGTTGCCTATTAAAAAGGGAAAGAAATGAAAGAAGGGTTAAAATTATATTTTCAAATGTACATAAAGACACCAAAGTACATCCATAGAAGCAGTAACTGTCCTCCAAACATGTAATTGCAAACATTAGCAGAGATTAAATGGTTAGACATTAACTACTGGTATTGACAGTAATAATAAAATTGTAAATCAATACTATTGTGCGCTTCCTAGTGTAACCTTTTCTCTCCTGAGTGTATTGTATTGGGCGTATGTACGAGTGCCTCCTCTCAAACCTTTGTACCACAATGCCTGGAAATGGTATAAGGCAAGTTTGAGAAACCCCTTAATGAGTCCTGCTTCTCAGCTTCCTTGTTTTCTCTTAATGGGCTGTTCAAATGGAATATTGACAGTTCTATCGGACAGTTGATAAGGGAATGCATAGTTTCACCTAGTGTCTCCCATCCTCATCCACGGTCGCAGGATCATGAACAATAATAACGATATAAACAATACAATAAATTACACCTTTACTCTGGTCCAGATGTGGACCTAAACATCAATATATAACACTCTCACGTATAAAAATAGGCGTACAATGGCAACAATACAATACAGATAGGATTTTATTAACTACCGGTAAATCCTTTTCTCGTAGTCCATAAGGGATATTGGGGGAAAACTAGTACGATGGGGTATAGACAGGGTACAAAGGAGCCAGTGCACTTAAAATTTCTTCAACTGGGTGTGCTGGCTCCTCCCCTCTAACA
This sequence comes from Pseudophryne corroboree, assembly GCF_028390025.1. Classification (NCBI taxonomy): domain Eukaryota; kingdom Metazoa; phylum Chordata; class Amphibia; order Anura; family Myobatrachidae; genus Pseudophryne; species Pseudophryne corroboree. The sequence continues at coordinate 190,405,579 of NC_086451.1, forward strand.
GGCAGTTATAGGTAAAAACGTGCCCGAAGGAGAGAGGACATATATATATGAGAGAAGGAACATGACAACAGCAATGGTGGTGAGATTTACACACCAGCACACGGGTGGTCTTCAGTTTGCCGGCTGTCAGGATCCCGGCGCCGGAATCCTGACACCCGGCATACTGACAAATTTTCTCCATCTTGGCGGTCCACGCCCCCCCGGAGGGAGAATAGATAGCGTGGCGAGCGCAGCGAGCCCGCAAGGGGCTCATTTGCGCTCGTCCAGCTGTCGGTATGCCGGCGATCGGGATTTTGGTACCGGTATGCTGGCCGCTGGCATACCCTACTACACCACTAACATACAACAACCAGCAACGGCTGGTAACAACCATAGCAACAGCTCAACAGGTAACTATAAAACAAGAACCTGCAGAAAAGTCCACGCACTGAAGCTGGCGCCCAATATCCCTTATGGACTACGAGAAAAGGATTTACCGGTAAATATTAAAATCCTATTTTCTCGCATCCATAAGGGATATAGACGTTATGGTAAGAACTTGCCGTTGATAACGTGATTTCTCTTATGTCCACAGGTATCCACAGGATAACATTGGGATATGGTTGAGCGACAGCGGAAGTGGCACCAACACGGTCACAAGCTTTCTGGCCTCCTAGGATGCATCGGGGCCTCATCATATAGTCCCGCTCACTGACTCAGTCAAATCAGTTCTTTCCACAGCGATTTAGGCAGTAGCATCAGGTAGAAACTTATTTAGGCGATAAGAACACACATGCACACCCTTCCATACAAGAGGGAAGAGGTTTAGTGATTGTAAAGATCCTCAAATCAGGTGCGTCAGGGTGGGATCCCTGTGGATACCTGTGGACATAAGAGAAATCATGTTATCAACGGTAAGTTCTTACCATAACGTTTATTTCTCTGGCTGGATCCACAGGATAACATTAACATTGGGATTCCCAGAGCCAATTTTAGTGGTGGGGACGCTCCTGATTACACAGGAGGACCTTTCGCCTAAAGTATGCGTCATGAGAGGCAAAAGTATCCAAGGCATAATGTCTCATGAATGTGTTTATGGAAGACCATGTGGCTGCCTTACAAATCTGTTCTACTGAAGCACCCTGTTGTGCTGCCCATGAAGGACCTACCTTACGTGTAGAGTGAGCAGAGACATTAGCCGGGGTAGGGAGATCTGCATGAGAATAAGCTTCTGATATTACCATTCGGAGCCATCTTGCGAGCGTCTGTTTACTAGCCGGCCATCCTCTTCTATGAAATCCGTAGAGGATGAAGAGAGAATCTGTTTTTCTGATGGCACTAGTACGATCTATGTAGATTCTTAAAGCTCGGACTACGTCCAGCGACGCTTCTCCCGCAGATAGTCCCGATACATGAAAAGCTGGGACTACAATCTCTTCATTAAGGTGAAACTTTGAAACCACCTTTGGAAGATAACCAGATCTCGTTGTGAGAACTGCTCTGTCTGGAAAAAACTTAGGAAAGGAGACTTACACAATAACGCTCCTAAATCTGACACTCTTCTGGCTGACGTCATTGCCAGTAGAAAAAGTACTTTAGCCGTTAACCATTTAATATCTGCTCTCTTAAGTGGTTCAAACGGAGGCCCTTGAAGGAATTTAAGAACTGAATTAAATTCCCAAGAAGCTGCAGGAGGAACAAATGGAGGTTGAATATGTACAACTCCCTGAAAGAAAGTACGCACATCCTGTAAGTCAGCAATCTTTCGCTGAAACCATACAGTTAACGCTGATACTTGAACTCTCAAGGAAGCTACCTTCAAACCTTTATCCAATCCTGCTTGAAGGAAATCCAAAATCCTGGATACTTTAAAAGATCTTGGATTCAAACTTTTTTCAGTACACCAATGAATATAGGCTTGCCATATTCTATGATACACACGAGCTGAAGAAGGCTTTCTTGCTCTGAGCATAGTTTGGATTATTTGTTTTGAAAATCCTCTAGCTTCTAAGATAGAGGTTTCAACAGCCACGCCGTCAAAGACTTTGCTTGCTTTATTGCTCCCTTTGTTTGCTTTATTTTTCTCATTACTCTGGGTAACAGATACGCTAGATAAAATTTCCATTCTACTGACAGTGCATCTACAAGGACCGCTCCTGGATCCTTTGTTCTCGATCCGTACCTCGGAACTTTGTTTAGACGAGACGCCATGAGGTCTATCTCTGGTAGACCCCATCTGTTCACCAGTGTCTGAAACACTTCTGGGTGTAATGCCCATTCGGTTTCCTGAATGGTGTGCCGATTGAGAAAATCTGCTTCCCAGTTCAGAACACCTGGGACAAACACTGCTGACAATGCTGGGAGATGGAGTTCTGCCCATCTTAGAATGGGAGTTACTTCATCAATCTTTTGCTGTGAGTTCCTCCTTGATGATTGAGGTACGCTTCTGCTGTCGCATTGTCTGAGCGAATCTGGACCGTACTTCCTTGCAGACTGTCCTTTGCCTGAACTAGAGCCATATAAATGGCCCTCATCTCCAACAGATTTATTGGCAGGCGACTTTCCCTTACGGTCCATTTTCCCTAGAACCAAAGGCTTCCGAGTACCGCCCCCCAGCCTTGCAGACTGGCATCTTTTGTGAGGACTTGCCATTCTTTTATCCAAAAGGGTCTCCCCTTGTTTAAATGGTCTGTCTGTAGCCACCATGCTAGAGACCTTTTTTACGTTTACTGGAAACTTTATCATCTGCTTTTTTATCGTCTGATGATTTCCGTTCCATTTGGTCAGAATAAGGTGCTGCAATGGTCTGGAGTGGAATTGCGCATATTCCACCATGTCGAAGGTTGATACCATCAGACAAAACAGTCGCATTGCTGCATGGACTGAAATTGTCTGGGCGTGCAACGTTTCTTGAGCCATGACCTGCACCTTGACTATCTTTTTCTCTGGTAAGAGTTCTTTCTGTAGGTCTGAATCCAATATGGCCCCCAAATGAACCATCCGCTGTAACGGATTCAGAGACGACTTTTCCCAATTTATGAGCCACCCGTGTCTCTGTAAACAAACTATTGTCTGTTGAAGATAGCTTAAAAGTAACTCCTGCGCTTGTGCTAGGATTAACAGGTCATCGAGGTATTCCCATATCCCCTGTTTGCGCAGACAAGCTGCCATAACCACCATAATCTTGGTTAACACCCTGGGTGCTGTTGCTAGCCCGAAGGGCAAAGCTTGAAACTGAAAATGTTCCTGGAGGATGGCAAACCTGAGGTAACACTGATGAGACAGTGCTATAGGCACATGTAGGTAAGCATCCCGTACATCCAGAGATACCATGTAATCTCCCGGTTCCATAGCCAACATTATGGAACGTATTGTCTCCATGTGGAACTTTGAAATCCAAATGTATTTGTTTAACATTTTCAGATTGAGAATTGGTCGAATGACCCATTCGGCTTTTGGATCAGAAATATTTTGGAGTAAAACCCCTGTCCCCTTTGTGATGGAGGTACTGGGACAATCACATCTGAATGGAGTAATTTTTGGACTGCTTCTTGCAGGGCATCTCTATATGAGATGGGCTGGAGCAAAAAAATCTTTGAGGAGGCTGCCTCCTGAATGGGAACCCATACCCCTGAGATACCACCTTCTGCACCCAAGCATCTGTTGCCTACTGTTGCCATACGTGTGCAAAATGAAGGAGTCAGCCCCCAACCCTGGAATCCTCCAGGCGGAGGCCCGTCTCTTCAGGCTGATGGTTTCTGTTCAGGCTTGGAAGCTGGCTTTTTGGTAGCCCACTGCTTCCTACCCCTGGTTTTGAACTGGGGTTGCTTAGACTCTTTAGCCTTCGCTTTGCCTTGCCATCGAAATGACCGAAACTTTGAACCCCTAGACTTAGGGTTATAACTAGTCGGGAATCTGACCTTCTACGACTTCTGATTCTAGAATGTCTGACAATCGTTTCCCAAACAATATATTACCAATGAAAGGTAATGCTTCCAATTCCTTCTTGGATTCTGCATCTGCTTTCCAAGTACGTAGCCAAACTGCTCTACGAGCAGCTACCGTCAAGGCTGATGCTCTAGAAGCGATTGTACCCATGTCAATTGACGCTTCTTCCAAGTATTTTGCAGATTGTCTTAAACGGCTTAAATTATACTCTTGCTCCCTATTAGGAGAAGAGATGTCATTCTCTAGTTCCTCTATCCATTCGCCCATTGCCTTTGCTATCCAGGCCGAAGCCATAGCAGGTCTTACCACTGCTCTTGCGAGAGAAAATATATTTTTCAAGAAGCTATCTACTCTTCTGTCTGTGACGTAATTTAGTGAGGTAGATGACAGTGGTAAAGCAGATTTATGCACAAGTCGCAGTACATGTGCATCTACTTTTGGAGGAACTTCACTTTTTGAACAATCCGCAGCTGGAAATGGGTAAGAATTCCATGTTTTCGGAATCTTATACTTTTTACTGGGCGTCGCCCAAGCTTCTTCCATCATTTCAGTCAGCTCATCCGACGCTGAGAATTCAGCTTTAACTGCTTTTGCTCGTTTAAACACAGGTGCTTTAGACTTTGACATTGACTTGGCTGGCTCTTCCAAAGAGAGAACAGCCTTCACAGCCTCAATAAGTTCAGCTATATCCTCTGAACTAAATCTCTGCGACTGATCATCATACGAGTATTTGAATATACTGTATCATCATCTGTTGCATCATCTTGTGTAGTCTGCCACATAGATGCATCTGTCTTAGTCTTACCTGTCTCTTGGTTACTTGTAGAGGCTAGTGGAACCAAGCCGAAGGAAGGGAGCTGCATGTATGGGTTAATAGTGTAACCTAACCCCTGAGGTGGTGCTACCGGAGATAACCTGTCCGCTACTGAGGATAAAGTCTGTGCGAACATATTCCATGGTGGCTCTGTTGGTGGTTGAACCAACTCCTGTTTTTTACTTTGCTGAAAAGCAAAACAGTTCGCACACAACCCCCTCATAAGTGACCAACTGGTCCATACCAATTAACCCTGTTTTACAAGATAAGCATGTTAGGGATGTAGGAGTGCCTGATAAATTCTCCTCTTCACTTTTGCCGCTCACAGACATAGTAATATTCTGTTAATGACTACACAATTTGTGACTGAAAATCACCTATATATGGATATATAGAAGTGAGATCAATCTGACCACAGCCGTCCACCTGTATTGAGGGTTAGAACAGGACTGACGACATAGAAAAGTCAGCACACATACTAGCAATCAGTCACATGTTAAGGCATTAAACATTGTCATATGAGAATACAACCCCCATAACAACTTACAAGTAAGTAGGGAAATTGTACTTCTGTTTTTAACTGTTTTTTTTTCAAACACCACATGCAGAAACCACAGTGATTATACAGATCTCATATGCAATATGTACTAAAAATTAACAATTCAAACTAACAAGTAGAGATAATTTTTAGTACTGTATACCCTTCCTCCATAGAGCGGGATACAGGGAGACTCACCACACTTCCATATCCAAGCAAATGCGCTCGCAAGACGCTGAGTGGATTCAGACGCTACTGATGTACACTACCGCTCCTGATAACGGACACAGTCGATCACTGACGGACACGGACGCTCAGCGACTTCCACGTGTATGCAGACGCTAAGGTCTGCGACTCGGTCTAGGCGGGATCTCTGTGTACACAACCGCAGCGTCTAAGCTGTGACCGAGTACCCTCGTGGTAGCGTCTGAGACGGAAGTGAGGTCATTTAGTTCATGGACGGGAGACGCACGGAAACTGGTCATGAACTCGGAGGAGGGGTGGCCAGGAGAGCGTCTGAATCCCCCTGTTGACTTAAACTCTAAGGATTGCGGCCTCTACCTAGTCCTGGCGCCTATGATCCCTAAAGCGTAGCGCTGTCGCACTCGAGATGTTCGGCTCATCAACACACTGTTTGTAGTCTCCGCCAATACAGTGTAGCTGTGTCCGGACCCCTCTAGTAAGTGGAAATTCATTGACTTACCTTCCCCCCATGCTCCAGCCACAGCCTGGTTACGTCTGCTGGACCTGCTAGAACATCCGACACAGACGCCCGTCGAGACAGCACTGTACCGCGAAGGAAAGTGTAGTTGCGACCCAGTGGGGAGTTGTTGGAGCGACTCTTTCCAGTATGCGTTTAAGACGCTGTTAAGAAAAGTCGCTCAAAAAACATAGTAAGTCTATAAAAATAACATAATAAAAGCTTCAGGCTGCTTTATTCACAGCAGCCCTGTGACCATGGTCCGGCTTCCTACTGCACCAAGCAAAAAACTGATTTGACTGAATCAGTGGGCGGGACTATATGGTGAGGCCCCGATGCATCCTGGGAGACCAGAAAGCTTGTGACTGTGTTGGTGCCATTTCCGCTGTCGTTCAACCATTTCCCAATGTTATCCTGTGGACCCAGCCAGAGAAATTGGGGAAAATTAGTACGATGGGGACATCCCAAAGCTTCCAAAACGGGCAGGAACGTGCGGAGACTGCTGCAGCACCGCCTGCCTAAACTGGGTATCCCCTTTGGCCAGGGTATCAAATTTGTAGAACTTCACAAAAGTGTTCTTTCCCGACCAGGTAACAGCTCGGCATAGTTGCAAGGCTGAGATTCCACGGCAGCCTCCCAGGTAGAGCCCACTGATCTAGTAGAGTGGACCTTTAGAGACTTAGGAACAGGTAAGGCTGCCGACAAATAGGCTTGTTGGATAGTAAGTCTAATCCAACGAGCAATGGTCTGCTTTGAAGCAGGGTAACCCTTCTTCTGCGCATCATAGAGCACGAACAAGGAATCCATCTTTCTGGCCCGAGCTGTACGCTTGACATATATCTTCAAGCCACGCACAGCATCCAATGCCTCCAGAGGAGCAGAAGCGTCAGAACTGGACGGAACCACAATAGGTTGATTCAGATGAAACACGGAGACAAACTTCGGCAGGACAACAAAAGAAACTACTTGTTCAGCGCCTCAAACAAATCAATTATTTAAATAAAACCAACAAATTAAGGTACAACAGGCTCCTGAGACACTGCGCTTGCCACACCACTATGTGAGATGGATTGGAAGACTATAGAGCAAGAACAGTGGCTGCGCTGTGTGTCAGCAGCTATATAAAATAGAGAGCACAACGTATAAAATGTAAAGAATTTATTCTCTTAATCAATATAGTTATAAAACATGTAGGTTAATAATACACCTATATCTGTCTCAGGTGATATAAAGGTTCAGCCGTGTGATAAAAATGGCTATCCGATATATTAAATCCTAATTGTGCAATAGGGAGGGAACAGGAGAATTTGTAGATGTAGTTCCAGATAAATGTAAACATATACTACCTCTCCGGCAAGGGCTGGTATAAACTTGGCCGGGCGTCCCCGGCTAGTGAATCCTGCGTTGCCCGATGTTCTGCACAGAGGAGAGGAGTATTGCGGTGCCCAGTGCCGAGCACCTCCCAATAGAAAGAGATGTATAATGCCGTCTAGTCCGTAGCTCCGCTCTGTCCTCGTAAAAGACCAAGTACGGACTTTTACACGATAAGGCCCCCAATTCTGAAACATGATGAGCAGAAGCCAGGGCCAGTAACATCACTGCCTTCCACGTGAGGTACTTGTCTTCTACAATCATCAGAGGTTCAAACAAGGAGGACTGTAGAAATGTCAAACACTACATCCAAATCCCAGGGTGCCGTAGGCGCCACAAAGGGAGGTTGTATGTGGCGTAGCCCTTGCAAGAAGGTCTGAACTTCTGGTAACGCTGCCAATTTCTTCTGAAAGAAAATGGAGAGAGCTGAAATATGGACCTATGGAACCCAGACGCACGCCCTTATCCACATCAGCCTGCAGGAAATGTCCCAAGTGAAACTCTGCAGGCGGATACGTGCGTTCCTCACACCAAGAGACTTATCTCCTCCAGATATAACAGTGTTTTGACATCACAGGTTTCCTGGCCTGAACCATGGTTGTAATAACCTTCTTGAAAAGGCACTTGTGAGATAGGATGTTCCGCTCAACCTCCATGCAGTTAAACGAAGTCGCCATAAGTTCGGGTAGACGAATGGTCTACAATGTTCACATGACCTCCTCCACCATCCCGACGGCTCGCTATCCCGATGGTCGGCATGCCGACCAACAGGGACTATTTCCACTCGTGGGTGTCCAAAACACCCATAGTGGGGGAATAGAACCCGTGGCGACCACAGGTCGCCACCGAGCCCGCAGCGTGGCGAGCACAGCGAGCCCGCACGGGGCTTGCTGCACTCGCACCTCCTCGCCGGGATCCCGGTGTTGGTATTCTGCTGGGATCCCGGCGTCGGTAAGCACCCTTGAAGAAGATCTCTTCTTAGTGGTAGAGGCCAAGGATCTTCAACGGACATGTCCAGAAGATCCGCATACCACGCCCTCCGAGGCCAATCCGGGGCAATTAAAACTGCCTGGACAACTTGATTCCTGACTCGCTTTAGCACTCTTGGAAGCAATGGGATCGGTGGAAACAAGTAGACCAGCCGGTATGGCCAAGGCGACGCCAGTGCGTCCACTGCCCTCACCTGAGGATCCCTGGTCTGTGAACAATACAATGGAAGTTTCTTGTTGAGACGAGAAGCCATCATGTCTATTTGTGGGCAACCCCACCGGTCGATGATCTGCTGGAACACCAGATGGTGCAGCCCTTACTCCCCCGGGTGGAGATCGAGGCGACTCAGGAATCTGACTCCCAGTTGTTTACACCCAAAATGAAGATTGCTGACATGGCTCTTGCACTTCTTTCCGTCCAGAAGAGTATCTATGACACCTCTCGCATGCAGGCTCTGCTTTTTGTCCCTCCTTGTCGATTGAGATATGCCACCGCCGTGGTGTTGCCCGACTGTACTTGGATCGCATGATCCCTCAGTAGAGGAGAGGCTTGAAGTAGAGCATTGTAGACTGCCCGCAGTTCCAGAATATTGATTGGAAGGACTATAAGACTACGGCTGGGAAGTCAAATTTTTTGCCATATATTCCCTCACAGCCTAAGAAAGCACCGTATTACCAAATGCAGTCCTTTCGATCACAAAAAGGCAAGAAAGTCAGAGGTGCGTCCTTTCTTGCCAGAGGCAGGGGTAGAGGAAAGAAGCTGCACAATACAGGTAGTTCGCAGGAACAGAAGTCCTCACCGGCTTCCACTAAATCCACCGCATGACGCTGGGGCTCCACAGGTGGAGCCGGGAGCGGTGGGGGCGCGTCTCCGAAATTTCAGCCACCAGTGGGTTCGCTCACAGGTGGATCCCTGGGCTATACAGATTGTGTCTCAGGGATACAAGCTGGAATTCGAGGTGATGCCCCCTCACCGCTTCCTCAAATCGGCCCTGCCAGCTTCCCCCATAGAAAGGGAGGTGGTGTTAGCGGCGATTCACAAATTATTTCTCCAGCAAGTGGTGGTAAAGGTTCCCCTCCTTCAACAGGGAAGGGGTTACTATTCCACAATGTTTGTAGTACCGAAACCGGACTGTTCGGTCAGACCCATATTGAATTTAAAATCCCTGAACATTTACCTGAAAAGGTTAAAGTTCAAGATGGAATCGCTCAGAGCGGTAATTGCAAGCCTGGAAGAGGGGGATTTTATGGTGTCTCTGGACATAAAGGATGCTTACCTGTATGTTCCCATTTATCCACCTCATCAGGAGTACCTCAGATTTGTGGTACAGGACTGCCATTACCAATTCCAGACGTTGCCGTTTGGTCTGTCCACGGCACCGAGGATATTTACCAAGGTAATGGCGGAAATGATGGTGCTCCTACGAAAGCAAGGAGTCACAATTATCCCATACTTGGACTATCTCCTCATAAAGGCGAGGTCCAGAGAGCAGTTGCTGATCAGCGTAGCACACTCTCAGGAAGTGTTGCAACAGCACGGCTGGATTCTGAATATTCCAAAGTCGCAGCTGATTCCTTCCTGGGCATGATTCTGGACACGGACCAGAAGAAGGTGTTTCTCCCGGCGGAGAAGGCTCAGGAGCTCGTGACTCTGGTCAGAGACCTCTTAAGACCAAAACAGGTGTCGGTGCATCAATGCACGCGAGTCCTGGGAAAGATGGTGGCGTTATACGAAGCCATTCCCTTCGGCAGGTTCCATGCGAGGAACTTTCAGTGGGACCTGTTGGACAAGTGGTCCGGATCGCATCTTCAGATGCATCGGCTGATCACCCTATCCACCAGGGCCAGGGTGTCTCTTCTGTGGTGGCTGCAAAGTGCTCACCTTCTCGAGGGCCGCAGGTTCGGCATACAGGACTGGTGACCACGGATGCAAGCCTCCGAGGATGGGGGGCAGTCACTCAGGGAAGAAACTTCCAAGGGCTGTGGTCAAGTCAGGAGACTTGTCTGCACATCAATATCCTGGAACTAAGGGCCATATACAATGCCCTGAGTCAAGAGAAGCCTCTGCTGCGCAACCAACCAGTGCTGATTCAGTCAGACAACATCACCGCAGTGGCTCATGTGAACCGCCAGGGCGGCACAAGAAGCAGGGTGGCGATGGCGGAAGCCACCAGAATTCTTCGTTGGGCAGAGAATCACGTGCAAGCACTGTCAGCAGTGTTCATTCCGGGAGTGGACAACTGGGAAGCAGACTTCCTCAGCAGGCACGACCTCCACCCGGGAGAGTGGGGACTTCATCAAGAAGTCTTCACACAGATTACAAATCAATGGGAACTGCCACAGGTGTACATGATGGCATCCCGCCTCATCAAAAAGCTACAAAGGTATTGCGCCAGGTCAAGAGACCCTCAGGCGATAGCTGTGGATGCACTAGTAACATCGTGGGTTTTCCAGTCGGTCTATGTGTTTCCTCCTCTTCCTCTCATCCCCAAGGTGCTGAGAACCGTAAGAAAAAGAGGAGTGAGAACAATACTCATTGTTCCGGATAGGCCAAGAAGGACTTGGTACCCGGAACTGCAAGAAATGCTCACAGAGGACCCATGGCCTCTGCCTCTCAGACAGGATCTGTTTCAACAAGGGCCCTGTCTGTTCAAAGACTTTCCGAGGCTGCATTTGACGGCATGGCGGTTGAACGCCAGATCCTAGCGGAAAAAGGCATTCCGGATGAAGTTATTCCTACGCTGATAAAGGCTAGGAAGGACGTGACAGCAAAACATTATCACCGTATATGGCGAAAATATGTTGCTTGGTGTGAGGCCAGGAAGGCCCCTACAGAGGAATTCTAGCTGGGCCGGTTCCTTCACTTCCTACAGTCGGGAGTGACTATGGGCTTAAAATTAGGGTCCATAAAGGTCCAGATTTCGGCCCTATCCATTTTCTTTCAAAAGGAACTGGCTTCACTTCCTGAGGTTCAGACATTTGTAAAGGGAGTGCTGCATATTCAGCCCCCTTTTGTGCCACCAGTGGCACCTTGGGATCTTAACGTGGAGTTGAGTTTCCTGAAATCTCACTGGTTTGAGCCACTTAAGACCGTGGAGCTAAAGTATCTCACGTGGAAAGTGGTCATTCTATTGGCCTTAGCTTCGGCTAGGCGTGTGTCCGAATTGGCGGCTTTGTCATGTAAAAGCCCCTATCTGGTTTTCCATATGGACAGGGCAGAATTACGGACTTGTTCGCAATTTCTGCCGAAGGTGGTGTCATCTTTTCATTTGAACCAACCTATTGTGGTGCATGCGGCTACTCGTGACTTGGAGGATTCCAAGTTGCTAGATGTAGTCAGGGCTTTGAAGATTTATGTAACCAGAACAGCTGGAGTCAGGAAAACTGACTCGCTGTTTATCCTGTATGCATCCAACAAGCTGAGTGCTCCTGCTTCAAAGCAAACTATTGCTCGCTGGATCTGTAACACGATTCAGCAAGCTCATTCTGCGGCTGGATTACTGCATCCAAAATCAGTGAAAGCCCATTCCACAAGGAAGGTGGGCTCTTCTTGGGCAGCTGCCCGAGGGGTCTCGGCATTACAGCTTTGCCGAGCAGCTACTTGGTCGGGTTCAAACACTTTTGCAAAATTATACAAGTTTGATACCCTGGCTGAGGAGGACCTTGTGTTTGCCCATTCGGTGCTGCAGAGTCATCCGCACTCTCCCGCCCGTTTGGGAGCTTTGGTATAATCCCCATGGTCCTTACGGAGTCCCCAGCATCCACTAGGACGTTAGAGAAAATAAGATTTTACTCACCGGTAAATCTATTTCTCGTAGTCCGTAGTGGATGCTGGGCGCCCGTCCCAAGTGCGGACTTCTTCTGCAATACTTGTATGTAGTTATTGCTTATTTAAGGGTTATGTTATGTTGGCATCCGTTTGTTTGATGCTCTGTTTTCGGTCATACTGTTGACTGGGTATGTTATCACAAGTTATACGGTGTGATTGGTGTGGCTGGTATGAGTCTTACCCTGGATTCCAAAATCCTTTCCTTGTAAGGTCAGCTCTTCCGGGCACAGTTTCCTTAACTGAGGTCTGGAGGAGGGGCATAGAGGGAGGAGCCAGTACACACCAGTAGTCCTAATTCTTTCTTAGAGTGCCCTGTGTCCTGTGGAGCCCGTCTACTCCCCATGGTCCTTACGGAGTCCCCAGCATCCACTACGGACTACGAGAAATAGATTTACCGGTGAGTAAAATCTTATTTTTTCTAAACTGCCTGTGGGAGGGGGCATAGAGAGGAGCCAGCACATCCAGTTGAAGAAATTTAAAGTGCACTGGCTCATTTGGACCCCGTCTATACTCCATCGTACTAGTTTCCCCCAATATCCCTTATGGATGCTAGAGAAACATTATTTACCACTTATCCCTGAACCCCCCAACCCTACCAGAGTATATATATATATATATATATATATATTTTTTTTTTATTTATTATAGTCCGTGCACTGAAACAGTCCCTGGGGGTATATTCCTTTTTTTCCATAGCTGTAGTTCCTTAGTGGCGTTGGGTAATTCCGTACAGGTGATGTAGGTAGTGTGCAACTCTGAAGTACCTCCTGAATGGCCGCTTAGGTATGAGTGGGCGTAGTTTACACTCAATTGTTCCGATATAAAATGCTGGAGGATACCTATGTTACAGTAAATCTCTACAACTAGCTTATCGGTATCCAATCTGATTCCAATCTGCCTGTGTTACACTTTAACCTGCGAGAATCACCTTGGACAGTGAAATAGGCTAACCGAGAGCTCCTGCAGTCAAGCTGTGGTAATCATCACTTGACTGCTCCCTCTCCTAGGGGATCACGGTAGCTCCCTGGAGTAAGTCTATGGAGTTGAAAGCTGCGGGCGATATTTATAAGTATCTCTGCTCTGTTGTGCTTTATTACAGGGGGAACACTCTCAAAGAAGGGATAACCTCCACTTGGTTTACTATGCAAATTCTCCAGGATGCACAATGGTGGTAAGTATAACGGGTACCTCTAAGCTACAGGGCGGGGTTTGCTGCTTAACTGTAGCAGTTTTGTGTATTAGGCTGGTACTATGGGGGTCATTCCGAGTTGATCGCCCGCTGCCGATTTTCGCAGTGCAGCAATCAGGTTACTACTGCGCATGCGTCATACGGTTACAAACCACATCGTTGCTGTGCAATGCTTCTAGAGACTAATCCATTCGCACAGCCAATCGCAAGGAGATTGACAGGAAGAGGGCGTTTATGGGTGTCAACTGACCATTTTCTGGGAGTGGTAGGGAAAGCGCAGGTGTGTCCAAGCGTTTGCAGGGCAGGTGTCTGATGTCAATTCCGGGACCGGACAGGCTGAAGTGATCGCAAGGGCTGAGTAAGTTCAGACCTACTCTGAAACTGCAAAAAACGTTTTTGTCCCACTCGGCTGCACATGCGATCGCACACTTGCAAAGAGAAAAAACACTCCTCCGTGGGCGGCGAATATGCGTTTGTACGGCTGCATAAAGTAGCTAGCGAGCGTTCAACTTGAAATTAGGGCCTATATTCCCATTCTGCCTGACAGTTATCTGGGAGTAGCTTCGATGCCTATGTGGTTGGTCCCATATGCTGCTACACCTGCTTGTAGGCTGTGAATACTGTTAACTGGGGTTAACGCTGAGGCTATGCCCATGTAACTCACGCTCTCACTGCCACAGCTGCTGGGCGGCGTTACTGGTCGGTGATCCCTCCCGTAGAGCAGGTCCCGGGTGGAGTCTTCAGTTTCACGTAGGGGAGGGGATATCAGGCGGGGCTTCCGGCTGGGAGCTCCTTCCGCAGGGCGTGTCTGACGTCTGCTGCCTCAGCCGAGTCTAAGCCACTCCCCACCGCTATCACTACATTCAGCTCCCGCTCCCCTGGCTCTGCAGTCTTCGGGGCTCCCAGCAGGTAATTATGGGCGGCCGGCTAGTACAGTCTGCCTCCTCCGCTATCCGCTCCAGACCGCTCTTTCCTACCAGTGCTCCCCCTGTCCTCCTTCCAGCCAGTGACGCATCCCCTTAACGGCCGCCAGTCCCCCTTTTACAGTCTCTCAGTCTTCCCCCCCCAGTCCTCGCGGTCCACCCGCGTGCCCACATTGCTCCTAAATCCCAGCAGTCTCTAAGCCTGCCATATCTGCCCTCTAGCCATATCAGCGTGAAAAGGGTCTCTATTAACAGGAGTGAGTCCCATAAACAAATACTATATAGCATATATACACATTCTTACGCTTATACAAACTTCTATTACTTATACCCTGCTCAGCAATAATCTAATAATCTCTACACTAAGTATTTTATTGTCAATACCGATTCTATATTGTATTTGCTTATTGACACTCCAGAGTGTTAGATGGGAGCTGCATAGTGGTTTTTACCCATTTCAACATTTTTAAAGGTGATAGAGGTTAAATGCTTATTTAAGCTAACTAATATCAGCACCTGATCTTGAGTACATTTATTAACTACTTCAACAAAAGCGATGGCTTTTGCAGATGTATGACGAGCCTAATGTTCAGATGGTTTTGCCATAACCTTTTCTTTTAAATAACTTTATTATATAATTTTATATAATTGTTCTTTAATGTCATATGGTAACCTACTTTTTACTTTCTCATTTTACAATGTGCTACATATCAGGATATGCATTGGCGCAAAACGGTCACTGATTATCCTAAAGAGGGGTAGATTCAATTACATAGCCCCCAGAAAAGGCGTTAACTCACAGAAGCAGATTTTTGCTCGCAGTGTATGGAGGTGCGAGCAGAAATCTAGTGGATGTTGGTGGAAAATGCTTATGGTTTAGATGAATCTGGTTTAATCTTAGCGGAAAATTAAAGCAGTAAATCTAAATCAAATAAAGACACACCAGTAATAACATATCTGTAGGCAATTAGAGTCTGGGGGCTGCAGTCAAAAGTAAAGAGTGAAACACGAGGCCCTTGGACTGCCTGTAGCCCATCACTGTATTACATCCATTTGTTAGGGATCAAGTCAGATTCTGCAAAATGTGTAAAGTCAGAGGTCTAAATGTGTTTAAATAGGGCTAGATCAGTGGTTTCCAAAGTATGCGCCGTGGCACCCAGGAGTGCAGCAGTGCTTATGCAGGGGCATAGAGGGTGGATGGTCCAACGACAAAAACATGGACGGGTCGCGTGTTGCCTCTCTAAGCAGCTTGCAGCCACTTACATAGCACGGCTGGCCCAATGCTGTGCTGCTCTCACTGATGTTTCTGAACCCCTCTTCCATACCCAGTGTAATTCCTGACTGAATTAACCGTGCGGCCCCACCTACTTCTCATTGAGGCCCCACTTCTCGGCATTTCTCCTCCGGCTCCTGCACTTCACAGTGTGACAGTGACTCCTGAGCTTTTGATTTAACTATCTTTATCCTGTTTATGTTTGGGACAGTCTAAGGTCGTGTCATTATAAACGTAGTTAGATGCGTCAATCTCTCCTGCCTCATCCTTGCCTATGTCTCTCCTGCCTTATCCTCGACTGCGTTTCTCAAGCCTCAATCAGCCTGTCTCTTCTGCCTTATCCTCGCCTGTGTCTCTTCAGCCTCATCCTTGACTGTGTCTCTTCAACCCCACCCCCCGTGTCTCTCAAACTCACCTCCTGTGTCTCTCAGCATCATCATCCATGTGATTCTCCAATCCCATGCCTTCAGCACCATCCCCCCACATGTCTCTGCATCTTCATCCCCCCTCCCCATGCCTCTCCAGCCTCTACTTAACTTCTACTGCCTGATCCTCTATCATCGATCATCATGATGTCATGTATGCTCTGGCAGGAACATAAACAAAACTTTGTACGCCACCAGGCTGCCAGCAATTTATTTATTTAGGTTATTCTTTCAAATGGTTATTTAGTTGTTGGTATATAAAGTTAAGTATTTTATTTTGGCCTAGGGGTGCCGCAAAAAAAAAACAGTTGAGACACTAAGTGCTGTAAAGTTAAAAAGTTTGGAAACCACTGAGCTATACATTTACTTTGCTATATATAAATAAATGCAAACCTACCCATGCCTTCATTAGTAACTTAAAAGCAAGTTAACCCTTAACTCACCTTTGATTGATTCCAGTAGCTCCTGAACCCTCGTAGGATCATTACGATCAGGACGGCAGCTTGGCGTAATCTCCAAAACATAATCCGGGCCATATTCTGTGAAAAACTAAACAAACAGAACACACCTTGAATACTGTGTACAATTCTGGGCACCGTACAAAAAAAAGGATATCCTGGAGCTTGAAAAGGTACAGAGGAGGGCGACCAAACTAATTAAGGGCATGGAGACGATGGAATACAAGGAAAGGCTTGAAAGACTAGGCATGTTTACATTGGAAAAGTGGAGACTAAGAGGGGATATGATCAACATCTACAAATATATAAGGGGACAATACACAGAGCTTGCGCGGGACCTGTTTTTGGTTAGATCAACACAGAGGACTCGTGGACACTCGCTCAGGTTAGAGGAGAGGAGATTCCGCACAATACGGCGTAAAGGCTTTTTCACGGTAAGGACAATACGTGTTTGGAATTCCCTGCCCGAGGGAGTTGTAATGGCGGAATCTGTCAACACCTTTAAGAATGGGTTAGATAAATTCCTAATGGATAAGGATATCCAGGGGTATGGTGCATAGTCATGCATTATAGTTACTATAAATAGGGATAAAATGCAACGGCTGACAGCAGCATCAGTCAGAAATTTTAGTCAAATCATCATGTATAGGAGACCACAAATAGGTTGAACTCGATGGACAATTGTCTTTTTTCAACCTCAGATACTATGTTACTATGATAGATGTTCCCTAAAACAGATGGTAAAGTCGACTTTTCCAATTGATACAATAGGAAATTTACTCTCCAGGCTGCCTTTATTTACAATTGCCACAGTTCCTGCTCCTTTATGTCATTTGAATATGACGTCACATGCATTACAGTGGAATTGCTAGCAAACTATATAAAATATAATTTTGGCACTTCTTGAGAAACAAAATCGAATGAATTAACTTTTAAGAGGACTTTAATTACCTACTGGTAAATCCTTTTCTCGTAGTCCATAAGGGATACTGGGGACAGTTCATACGATGGGGTATAGATGGGGTGCAAAGGAGCCGATACACTTTAAAACTTTAAACAGAGTGTGTTGGCTCCTCCCCTCTATGCCCTCCCCCACAGCTCAGTCTAGGAAAACTGTGCCCGAAGGAGATGGACATACTTTAGAGGAAGAAACATAACCAGACAACAGGTGGTGAGGTTAACAAACCAGCACACAGCAGAACAAACCAGCAACAGCCAGTGAACAAAACAGCAGCTGCTGAGTCAAACTACTTTCAAACAAGAACAAACTTGCAGGAAGTGGAAGCACAGAGGCGGGCGTCCAGTATCCCTTGGACTACGAGAAAAGGATTTACCGGTAGGTAATAAAAATCCTCTTTTCTCTAACATCCATAAGGGATACTGGGGACACTTCGTACGATGGGGACGTCCCAAAGCTCCCAGAATGGGTGGGAACGTGCTGAGACTCCTGCAACACCGTATATCCAAATTGGATATCCTCTCTTTTGCCAGGGTATGAAACCTGTAGAATTTGACAAACATGTTTGTCCCTGACCAGGTAGCAGCCCGGCATAGTTGCAAAGCAGAGATACCACGGGCAGCCGCCCAGGAAAATCCCACCTACCTAGTAGAGTGGGCCTTGATAGACCTAGGAACAGGTAAGGCCACCGAAGCATAGGCCTGTTGAATAGCAAGCCTAATCCAACGGGCAATAGACTGTTTCGAAGCAGGACAACTCTTCTTGTGAGCATCATTCAGCACAAAGAGGGAATCCGACTTTCGGACAGCAGCTGTCCTCGTGACATAGATCCTCAGGGCTCTCACCACATCCAAGGACTCAGGAATGGAGGAAGTGGCTGAAGCCGCCGGAAACCATAAGATAATTCACGTGGAAAGCAGAAACCACCTTTGGCAGAAACTGCTGGCAAGTCCTGAGCTCTACTCTATTCTCATGAAAGACCAAGTAGGTACTCTTGCAAGACAAATCTCCGAGTTTCAAAACCTGCCTGGCCGAAGCCAAGGCTAATAGCATAACCATCTTCCAAGTAAGGTACTTGTCCTCAACCGACATCAACAGTTCAAACCAAGAGGACTGCAGAAAGGTCAAAACCAGGAGGCTGGATGTGAAGGACACCCTGTAGAAACATCTGGACTTCAGGTAAAGCAGCCAATTTCTTCTGGAAGAAGATGGACAAGGCCGAGATCTGCACCTTGAGGGAGCCCAATCACAGGCCCATGTCCACACCTTCTTGTAAGAAACGCAAAAAGCGTACCAGGTTGAAATCCATAGAAGGATACCTTCGGCCCTCACACCAAGAGGCATACCTTTTCCAGATATGGTTGTAGTGTCGATGTAACAGCCTTCCTGGCCTGAATCATGGTTGTAATATCCTTACCCGGAATACCTTTTCCAGGTAGAATGTTCCGCTCAACCTCCATGCCGTTAAAAGCCACCGTAAGTCCAGGTAGACTAATGGCCCTTGCTGAATAAGATCTTCCCGTAGAGGTAGAGGCCAGGGGTCTTCTATGGCCATGGCCAGAAGATCTGTGTACCGAACTCTCCAAGGCCAGTCGGGGGCAATCAGAATTACCTGAACCTTCCGATTCTTTTTAGAACCCTGGGAAGCAATGGGATTGGAGGAAACAGGTACACTAGCTGGTAGGATCAGAGTGTCATCAGTGCCTTCACTGTCACCGCTTGAGGGTCCCTTGTCCTGGAGCAATAGCGCTGGAGCTTTTTGTTGAGCTGAGAAGCCATCAGATCGATCTGTGGATAGCCCCACTGATACGTTACCAGTCAGATGGAGTCCCCACTTTCCTGGATGTAGGTTGTGACGACTTCAGAAGTCCACCTCCCAGTTTTCCACTCCTGGAATCAACATGGCCGACACCACCCTTGCATTCCTTTTGACCAAGAGGAGTATCTTGGATACCTCCCGCATGCAGGCCCTGCTCTTCGTCCCTCCTTGCCGATTGATGTATGCCACTGCCGTGGCATTGTCTGATTGAACCTGAATGGCCTGACCTTGAAGGAGAGGAGACGCCTGCAACAGAGCATTGTAGATTACTCTTAGTTCCAGTATGTTTATTGGATGAACAGCTTCATGGGTAGACCACCTGACCTAGAACGGTGCACCTTGGGTGACAGCTCCCCAACCTTGAAGGCTCGCGTCTGTGGTCAAGAGAATCCAATCCTGGATCCCGAAGCTCCGACTCCCAGAAGGTTGTAGGACTGAAACAATCATAGGAGAGAAATCCTGGCCTGTGGTGAGAGACATATGACCTGGTGCATCTGGAGATGTGAACCAGACCATTTCTTCAAGAGATCCAATTGGAAAGTCCTCGCATGGAACCTGCCGAATGAAATGGACTCGTAGGTGGCCACCATATTTCCCAACAGGCGGGTGCAAAGATGTACAGAGACCCGGTTCGGCTGCAGAACCGCTCATACCGACTCCTGATTCTTCCTGGTCTTATCTACAGGAAGGAAGATTTTCTGAGCCACCATGTGCAATATCATCCCTAGGAACTGGAGACGTTGGATCGGCTCGAGGTGGGATTTCTGCAAGTTCAGATTCCAACTGTGGTGTGACAGAGTTGTCGTGTGACAGATGCTGTCCAACAGTTGTTCCCTTGATCTCGCTTTTATCAACAGATCGTCCAGGTAGGGGACAATATTCACTCCCTGAATCCCGAGTAGGAACATCTACTCCACCATCACCTTTGTGAAAACCCTTGGGGCCGTGGATAGACCGAAGGGCAGCACCTGGAACTGTTAGTGTTCGTCCAGCAGAGCAAACCTTAGATAGGCTTGGTGAGGTAGCCATATTGGAACATGGAGGTATGCATCCTTTATGTCCAGAGAGACTAAGAACTTCCCCTCCTCTGGACCAGAGATCACTGTTCTTAGAGACTCCATTTTGAACTGGAAAACCTGCAGATATGGGTTTAACAATTTTAGGTTCAAAGTGGGCCTCACGGAACCATCTGATTTTGGTACCACAAAGAGGCTGGAATAATAACCCTCGCCCCGTTGGTGCAGTGGCACTGAGACAATGACTTGAATGGCCCCCTGTAGCGTGAGGTGCATGTCCTTAGAAGCCGGTAAGCCCGATTTGAAAAACCTGTGGAGTACGCTCGGACTCCAGCTTGTAGTCCTGGGAGACCAGCACTTTCACCCAAGCATCCTGGCAGGAGCTTTCCCAAATAAGGCTGAAGGATCTCAGCCAAGCTCCCACCTGAGGTCCCCCATGAGCTGAGGGACAACGTCATGCTGAGGATTTTGAGGAGACAGAGCTGAGGCCCTGGTCCTGAGTATCCTGTGGTGCAGGCTTATGATACTTACCTCTGGAGCCTCTAGCCGCATCTGAGGCACCTCTGGCTTTTCATTTGAACGTAACAGTCCGAAAGGATTGTAGCGAAGGTCCTGTGTAGGAGCGTCGAGACTGTGGCGCTGCAGATGGGAGGTATGTAGCCTTCGAAATCCGTGTGTCCAAGTCACCTCCAAACAGCCAATCACCTGTGAAAAGTAAACCCTCTACACTCCTCTTTGATTCTGCGTCAGCCACCCACTGGCGTAGCCATAGCGCCATGCGTGCAGAAACCGCCATGTAAGTGGTACGAGCATTTATAGTACCTATGCTTTTAATAGTTTCACAGAGAAACCTAGCAGAATCCTGAATGTGCTGAATCAGCGTTACCATATCAGCCAGGGACTTATCCCCAGTGAGGCCCTCTTGAATGTTACCGGCCCAGGTATGAATGGTGTGGGTCACCCAACAACCAGCAATAACAGTCCTCTGAGAGGCTACTGCTGCCACATAAAGTGGCTTCTATTTTTTTTGTCTGCAGGTTACTTTAAGGCAGTAGCCCCAGGAACCAGTAGTACCGTCTTTTTTGACAGACGTGATACAGAAGCATCAACAGCAGGGGGAGTTTCCCAGACTTTTTGTCCCTCTAGAGCGAAAGGAAATGCAACAATTTCTTTGTCACCTGGAATTTCTTTTCAGGAGTAGCCCGTGGCTCTCTGAAAAAATTATCCAGTTCTTTAGAATCAGGAAAGGTGACTAGCACTTTTTTTTTGTGCAGCGAAAAAGGATTGCGGAGCATCAGCCTTGTTCCCAGGAACATGCAAGACATCTCTAATAGCAAGGATGAAAGACTCCCCTCCCGGAGTTGTACAGGAATCATCCACTTCAGTATTTGATTCCAACTCCTCCCCCTCTTCCACCTCAGGCACCTCCTTCTCAGATTCTGAGAGGATATCAGGTAACCCCCTTTTTTGGGGTAGTGGAAGTGAGAGAGGGGTTACACGGCTGCCCACTGATTTATCTTTAATCAGAGTTGCCATGGACTGTTGTAACTGCTGCTTTTCCTGCCTAGCAGTAGTCAATTCATTGGACATGTCAGCCATCATAGATCTAAAAGAACTCAACCAAGCTGGTTCCTGCAAAACACCACCAGAAGCCCCACTATCCTGTGAAGGCTGAATACATTGCTCACACGAGAAAATCTGCAGAGGAGGGAGAAAATCTAGCGTGACAGAGTGAACAAACAACTAACTTTACCATGCTGACAGGGAACATTTACATCCACACATATACAAATTAAGCCCTCCTCATCTATCCCTTTAATAGGATTAACTGAGCCAGGGCAGTGGACTTAATCCACTGCTGTAATGATTTAGTCCACTGCTGTATTGCTCTCTCTGTATTGTACTGCAGCGGAGAACAATAGATGAAAGGTTTATGCGAATAAGCCTTGGAGCACCTAGGCGCAGCATAGAAGCCTAGATGAGTGAAGCTCCATCTGTACACACAGACACACCGATACAAGCAAGCCTGCCCAGCTCAGTATGTGTGTAGAGACTCAGAGAAGGAGGGACCAGGACCAGCACCAGCCTGTATCCAACAATGGAGATATCAGAAGTTAGGCAATATGGTATAATTATGTGTGAGGAGCATAATATAAGGTTCCCACAGCGGGCTCTCCCCCTTTTCTACACCTCTGTACTAGTGTCTGGCCGTGGAGTATCCTATGGAGGAGCAGACTTTCCTGCTGCTGCGCTGAGAATGCAGAAGATGGTGCCAGGAAGCCGCTGGTCCCGTTCTGAGGTAGCTCCTCCCCCTCCAATGGTGGAGCTACTGGCATTTTTATACTGGCAAATTCCCATACAATGTGTAAAATGAGGTACAAGCACCTATTGCCAATCTGCGCGGGGGGGTTATGGGATCACCCCAGGAGGAGTCCGTATGCCTGCCCCGCATCTTTGCCGCACCACAAACTGGGGGGACCTCGCAAGCGGGGCTCCCAGCAAAACTCACCACCTTGATTATCAGGCTCTGTGCTAGGGGTGTGCGGCGCGCTGCGGGTTTGTGCGCGAGATGCCTGCGGTACCCTAATCCTCAAGACCGTTGTTCTGTCAGCAGGAGCGCCATGCCTGCGGTACACTGACCCTTAGGACCGTTGTCATGTCAGCGGGATCTGACTCAGCACCTCCAGGAGGCCGGTGTCGGTCCCCCCCCCCCCCCCCCCCTTCAGCGTCCCTCGGTGCAAGTAGGCTGTTGCCCAATAGTCTACCTGAAAATAGCAAACGTTTAAAATAAACTGAAGCAAAATTCTCTGGAGCTCCAGAGTGTGCATCTTCTCCTGAGGGCACATTTTTCTAAACTGAGCTGTGGGGGAGGTCATAAAGGGGAGCAGCCAGTACACACTGTTTGAAGTTTTAAAGTGCACCGGCTCCTTTGGACCCCATCTGTACCCCACCGTACTAAGTGTCCCCAGTATCGCTTATGGATGTTAGAGAAATCATTTATCATAATGGGCAAAAAAAACAGATCTATCTGTGTTCATTGTAACTAATTCTATCAGGTTTATTTTACTATAACTTAAAATCATTTTTCCCACTTTTGTGAAAGGAAAGTGGGTGCAGCTTCTGCAAAGATATTACCCTGAAGCAGGGTGTGAAAAAAAAAAAAAAATCTGTTTTTTTTAAAATTTACATTGGATTTTTATAAAAATGATTAAGTAAACAAATAAACCAAGTAGAAATAATACAAAGTACTTTAAAAATACTGCAACTTTAATATATTTAATTTAAATGAATTGAATTGACAGAGTCACCATGAATAATGGCATGGCACAGAAAACTACACACAAATCACAAAAGAAACAGCAATGATGTTACAATAGTTGGCAATTGCCTTGCCTGATTTGCAAATCTGAATAAGCCTACACATTAGGTTTATTGAACGTCTTAAAAAGAAATACAAGTTTTGCAGTTTTGTCAGTTCTGATAGCACCAAATCAAATGTGGAAAAATAGGATTTTAATTACCTACCGGTGAATCCTTTTCTCGTAGTCCGTAGAGGATACTGGGGTCCATTTAGTACTATGGGGTATAGACGGGTCCACTAAGAACCATGGGCACTTTAGGAATTTGATAGTGTGGGCTGGCTCCTCCCTCTATGCCCCTCCTACCAGACTAAGGGCGGGATTTACTAAAGGGAAAATGCGGTAAAACCCCCGTTTTACCGCATTTTCATATGTACTAAGTCGCGACCGCCGCGTTTTCGCCTCATAGGGTATCGCCATCTTTTTATGGCGATACCCTATAGAAGCCTATGGGATTCTTACCGCCGCCCCACGCCGCATCCCGCCGCCGCCGCGCGCCGCGCTAACGACGACCCCCCCCCGCATACCTGAGCTGCTGCTGCCTGCTGGTGCGGCCCCCCTCCTCCTTCTCCCCCGCATCACAGCCTTGTCTCCTTCCGGCTGCAGGGGGGAGGAGGAGGAGCCGGGGACTCCCTGCCCATGTCACCTCCCGAGTCTGGGAGGTGACGGAGACC
The DNA here is from genome assembly GCF_028390025.1 of Pseudophryne corroboree. NCBI lineage: Eukaryota > Metazoa > Chordata > Amphibia > Anura > Myobatrachidae > Pseudophryne > Pseudophryne corroboree. The sequence goes on from NC_086451.1 coordinate 190,429,841, forward strand.
CCGCAGACCCCGGCAGACCACATCGCGGGGGGCCTCCTATACCGCATTGCGATACTAATCGCATGTTAGTACATATGCTATTAGTATCGCTGCGGTAGGCGGCGATTACTTATAGTAAATCCCGCCCTCAGTCTAGGAAACGGTGCCGGAGGAGACGGACATACTTCGAGCGAAGCATATATAAGGATAGTGGTGAGATTCTGAACCAGCACACAACAAGAGGAAAGCCAAACCAACCAAACTAAAAACAGGAACAGCAACGGCTGAACCAACATTACTTAACCAAGTAACAGTGCAGGAAATACGAAGCACTGGGCGGGCGCCCAGTATCCTCTACGGACTACGGGAAAAGGATTTACTGGTAGGTAATTAAAAATAAGAATTTACTTACCGATAATTCTATTTCTCATAGTCCGTAGTGGATGCTGGGAACTCCGAAAGGACCATGGGGAATAGCGGCTCCGCAGGAGACTGGGCACAAAAGTAAAAGCTTTAAGACTATCTGGTGTGCACTGGCTCCTCCCCCTATGACCCTCCTCCAAGCCTCAGTTAGGATACTGTGCCCGGACGAGCGTACACAATAAGGAAGGATTTTGAATCCCGGGTAAGACTCATACCAGCCACACCAATCACACCGTACAACCTGTGATCTGAACCCAGTTAACAGCATGATAACAGAGGAGCCTCTGAAAAGATGGCTCACAACAATAATAACCCGATTTTTGTAACTATGTACAAGTATTGCAGACAATCCGCACTTGGGATGGGCGCCCAGCATCCACTACGGACTATGAGAAATAGAATTATCGGTAAGTAAATTCTTATTTTCTCTGACGTCCTAGTGGATGCTGGGAACTCCGAAAGGACCATGGGGATTATACCAAAGCTCCCAAACGGGCGGGAGAGTGCGGATGACTTTGCAGCACCAAATGAGAGAACTCCAGGTCCTCCTCAGCCAGGGTATCAATTTTGTAGAATTTTACAAACGTATTTGCTCCTGACCAAGTAGCTGCTCGGCAAAGTTGTAAAGCCGAGACCCCTCGGGCAGCCGCCCAAGATGAGCCCATCTTCCTTGTGGAGTGGGCGTTTACAGATTTTTGGCTGTGGCAGGCCTGCCACAGAATGTGCAAGCTGAATTGTACTACAATTCCAACGAGCAATAGTCTGCTTAGAAGCAGGAGCACCCAGCTTGTTGGGTGCATACAGGATAAACAGCGAGTCAGATTTTCTGACTCCAGCCGTCCTGGAAACATATATTTTCAGGGCCCTGACAACGTCTAGCAACTTGGAGTCCTCCAAGTCCCTAGTAGCCGCAGGCACCACAATAGGTTGGTTCAGGTGAAACGCTGAAACCACTTTAGGGAGAAACTGAGGACGAGTCCTCAATTCCGCCCTGTCCGAATGGAAAATCAGATAAGGGCTTTTACAGGATAAAGCCGCCAATTCTGACACGCGCCTGGCCCAGGCCAGGGCCAACAGCATGACCACTTTCCATGTGAGATATTTTAACTCCACAGATTTAAGTGGTTCAAACCAATGTGACTTTTTGGAACCCAAAAACTACATTGAGATCCCAAGGTGCCACTGGAGGCACAAAAGGAGGCTGTATATGCAGTACCCCTTTTACAACGTCTGAACTTCAGGGACTGACGCTAGTTCTTTTTGGAAGAAAATTGACAGGGCCGAAATTTGAACCTTAATGGACCCCAATTTCAGGCCCATAGACACTCCTGTTTGCAGGAAATGTAGGAATCGACCCAGTTGAATTTCCTCCGTCGGGCCTTACTGGCCTCGCACCACGCAACATATTTTTGCCAAATGCGGTGATAATGTTTTGCGGTTACATCCTTCCTGGCTTTGATCAGGATAGGGATGACCTCATCCGGAATGCCTTTTTTCCTTCAGGATCCGGCGTTCAACCATGCCGTCAAATGCAGTCGCGGTAAGTCTTGGAACAGACAGGGTCCTTGCTGAAGCAGGTCCCTTCTTAGAGGTAGAGGCCACGGATCCTCCGTGAGCATCTTTTGAAGTTCCGGTTACCAAGTCCTTCTTGGCCAATCCGGAGCCACGAATATAGTGCTTACTCCTCTCCATCTTATCAATCTCAGTACCTTGGGTATGAGAGGCAGATGAGGGAACACATACACTGACTGGTACACCCACGGTGTTACCAGAGCGTCTACAGCTATTGCCTGAGGGTCCCTTGACCTGGCGCAATACCTGTCGAGTTTTTCCCAACGGTTTATAATCATGTGGAAGACTTCTGGGTGAAGTCCCCACTCTCCCGGGTGGATGTCGTGTCTGCTGAGGAAGTCTGCTTCCCAGTTGTCCACTCCCGGTATTGCTGACAGTGCTATCACATGATTTTCCGCCCAGCGAAGAATCCTTGCAGCTTCTGCCATTGCCCTCCTGCTTCTTGTGCCACCCTGTCTGTTTACGTGGGTGACTGCCGTGATGTTGTCCCACTGGATCAACACCGGCTGACCTTGAAGCAGAGGTCTTGCTAAGCTTAGAGCATTGTAAATGGCCCTTAGCTTCAGGATATTTATGTGAAGTGATGTCTCCAGGCTTGACCATAAGCCCTGGAAATTCCTTCCCTGTGTGACTGCTCCCCAGCCTCGCAGGCTGGCATCCGTGGTCACCAGGACCCAGTCCTGAATGCCGAATCTGCGGCCCTCTAGAAGATGAGCACTCTGCAACCACCACAGGAGGGACACACTTGTTCTTGGTGACAGGGTTATCCGCTGATGCATCTGAAGATGCGATCCGGACCATTTGTCCAGCAGGTCCCACTGGAAAGTTCTTGCGTGGAATCTGCCGAATGGGATTGCTTCGTAGGAAGCCACCATTTTACCCAGAACCCTTGTGCATTGATGCACTGAGACTTGGCTCGGTTTTAGGAGGTTCCTGACTAGCTCGGATAACTCCCTGGCTTTCTCCTCCGGGAGAAACACCTTTTTCTGGACTGTGTCCAGGATCATCCCTAGGAACAGAAGACGAGTCGTCGGAACCAGCTGCGATTTTGGAATATTGAGAATCCAATCGTGCTGCCGCAACACTACCTGAGATAGTGCTACACCGACCTCCAACTGTTCCCTGGATCTTACCCTTATCAGGGAATCGTCCAAGTAAGGGATAACTAAAATTCCCTTCCTTCGAAGGAATATCATCATTTCGGCCATTACCTTGGTAAAGACCCGGGGTGCCGTGGACCATCCATACGGCAGCGTCTGAACTGATAGTGACAGTTTTGTACCATAAACCTGAGGTACCCTTGGTGAGAAGGGTAAATTTGGACATGAAGGTAAGCATCCTTGATGTCCCAAGACATCATGTAGTCCCCTTCTTCCAGGTTCGCAATCACTGCTCTGAGTGACTCAATCTTGAATTTGAACCTCTGTATGTAAGTGTTCAAAGATTTTAGATTTAGAATCGGTCTCACCGAGCCGTCCGGCTTCAGTACCACAACAGTGTGGAATAATACCCCGTTCCCTGTTGCAGGAGGGGTACCTTGATTATCACCAGCTGGGAATACAGCTTGTGAATGGCTTCCAAAACTGTCTCCCTGTCAGAAGGAGACATCGGTAAAGCCGACTTTAGGAAACGGCGAGGGGGAGACGTCTCGAATTCCAATTTGTACCCCTGAGATATCACCTGAAGGATCCAGGGGTCTACTTGCGAGTGAGCCCACTGCGCGCTGAAATTCATTGAGACGGCCCCCCACCGTGCCTGATTCTGCTTGTAAAGCCCCAGCGTCATACTGAGGGCTTGGCAGAGGCGGGAGAGGGTTTCTGTTCCTGGGAACTCGGCTGATTTCTGCAGCCTTTTTCCTCTCCCTCCGTCACGGGGCAGAAATGAGGAACCTTTTGCCCGCTTGTCCACGAAAAGACTGCGCCTGATAATACGGCGTCTTCTCATGTTGAGAGGCGACCTGGGGTACAAACGTGGATTTCCCAGCTGTTGCCGTGGCCACCAGGTCTGAAAGACCGACCCCAAATAACTCCTCTCCTTAATAAGGCAATACTTCCAAATGCCGTTTGAAATCCGCATCACCTGACCACTGTCGTGTCCATAACCCTCTACTGGTAGAAATGGACAACGCACTTAGACGATGCCAGTCGGCAAATATTCCGCTGTGCATCACGCATATATAGAAATGCATCTTTTAAATGCTCTATAGGCAATAATATACTGTCCCTATCTAGGGTATCAATATTTTCAGTCAGGGAATCCGACCACGCCAACCCAGCACTGCACATCCAGGCTGAGGCGATTGCTGGTCGCAGTATAACACCAGTATGTGTGTAAATACATTTTAGGATACCCTCCTGCTTTCTATCAGCAGGATCCTTAAGGGCGGCCATCTCAGGAGAGGGTAGAGCCCTTACAAGCGTGTGAGCGCTTTATCCACCCTAGGGGGTGTTTCCCAACGCACCCTAACCTCTGGCGGGAAAGGATATAATGCCAATAACATTTTAGAAATTATCAGTTGTTATCGGGGGAAACCCACGCATCATCACACACCTCATTTAATTTCTCAGATTCAGGAAAACTACAGGTAGTTTTTCCTCACCGAACATAATACCCCTTTTTGGTGCTACTTGTATTATCAGAAATGTGTAAAACATTTTTCATTGCCTCAATCATGTAACGTGTGGCCCTACTGGAAGTCACATTTGTCTCTTCACCGTCGACACTGGAGTCAGTATCCGTGTCGGCGTCTATATCTGCCATCTGAGGTAACGGGCGCTTTAGAGCCCCTGACGGCCTATGAGACGTCTGGACAGGCACAAGCTGAGTAGCCGGCTGTCTCATGTCAACCACTGTCTTTTATACAGAGCTGACACTGTCACGTAATTCCTTCCAACAGTTCATCCACTCAGGTGTCGACCCCCTAGGGGGTGACATCACTATTACAGGCAATCTGCTCCGTCTCCACATCATTTTTCTCCTCATACATGTCGACACAAACGTACCGACATACAGCACACACACAGGGAATGCTCTGATAGAGGACAGGACCCCACTAGCCCTTTGGGGAGACAGAGGGAGAGTTTGCCAGCACACACCAGAGCGCTATATATATACAGGGATAACCTTATATAAGTGTTTTTCCCCTTATAGCTGCTGTATTGTTTATACTGCGCCTAATTAGTGCCCCCCTCTCTTTTTTTTAACCCTTTCTGTAGTGTAGTGACTGCAGGGGAGAGCCAGGGAGCTTCCCTCCAACGGAGCTGTGAGGGAAAATGGCGCCAGTGTGCTGAGGAGATAGGCTCCGCCCCCTTATCGGCGGCCTTATCTCCCATTTTTCTATGTATCCTGGCAGGGGTTAAATGCATCCATATAGCCCAGGAGCTATATGCGATGTATTTTTTTTTTTGCCATATAAGGTATTTTTATTGCGTCTCAGGGCGCCCCCCCCCAGCGCCCTGCACCCTCAGTGACCGGAGTGTGAAGTGTGCTGAGAGCAATGGCGCACAGCTGCGGTGCTGTGCGCTACCTTATTGAAGACAGGACGTCTTCTGCCGCCGATTTTCCGGACCTCTTCTGCTCTTCTGGCTCTGTAAGGGGGACGGCGGCGCGGCTCTGGGACCCATCCATGGCTGGGCCTGTGATCGTCCCTCTGGAGCTAATGTCCAGTAGCCTAAGAAGCCCAATCCACTCTGCACGCAGGTGAGTTCGCTTCTTCTCCCCTTAGTCCCTCGATGCAGTGAGCCTGTTGCCAGCAGGACTCACTGAAAATAAAAAACCTAATTTAAACTTTTACTCTAAGTAGCTCAGGAGAGCCACCTAGATTGCACCCTTCTCGTTCGGGCACAAAAATCTAACTGAGGCTTGGAGGAGGGTCATAGGGGGAGGAGCCAGTGCACACCAGCTAGTCTTAAAGCTTTTACTTTTGTGCCCAGTCTCCTGCGGAGCCGCTATTCCCCATGGTCCTTTCGGAGTTCCCAGCATCCACTAGGACGTCAGAGAAATCCTATTTTCTCTTGCATCCTAGAGGATACTGGGATCCATTTAGTACCATGGGGATGTACCAAAGTTCCCAAACTGGGTGGGAGAGTGCTAAGGTTCCTGCAGAACTGATTGCCCAAACTGAAGGTCCTCAGAGGCCAAAGTATCGAACTTGTAGAACTTAGCAAACGTGTTCGAACCTGTCCAAGTAACTGCTCGGCAGAGCTGTAAAGCAGAGACACCCCAGGCAGCCGCCCAGGAAGAACCCACCAACCAAGTAGAGTGGGCCTGTACAAACTTTGGACACGGCAGAAGACGTTACCACCTTTCTAGCTTGGATCATAGTCGGGATAACCTTGTTAGAAATCCCTCTCCTGGCTAGAATCAGCCATTCAACTTCCATGCCGTCAAACGTAGCCGCGGTAAGTCCTGATAGACGAACGGGCCCTGTTGCACAAGATCCTCGTGAAGAGGCAGAGGCCACAGATCTTCGAAGAGCATCTCCAGAAGATCCGCGCATGGGGCCCTTCTTGGCCAGTCCGGAGCAATTAGAATTGCTTGAATCTTTTCCCTTTTTATTCTTTTTAGAATTCTTGGATCAGAGGAAGCGGAGGAAACACGTACACCATCTGATAGACCCATGGAGTCATCAGAGCGTCTACCGCCACCGTCTGTGGGTCTCTCGACCTAGAACAATACCGCTTGAGCTTCTTGTTAAGATGAGAGGTCATCATGTCAATCTGCGGATATCCCCATCGACTTGTCAAGCACCTGAACACCTCCGGGTGAAGACCCCACTCCCCCGGGTGTGGGTCGTGTCTGCTTCCCAGTTGTCTACTCCCGGAATGAAGATCACGGACAACGCCACCGTTTGCTTCTGCCCAGAGGAGAATTCTTGACACCTCTGACATTGCCACTCTGCTTTTCGTTCCGCCCTGTCGGTGTATGTAATTTACTGCTGTCACATTGTCCGACTGGACCTGAATGGCCCAGTCTTGATAAAGATATGAGGCCTGCAGAAGGGCGTTGTATACGGCCCAGAGTTCCAGAATGTTGATTGGAAGGACGACTTCCTGTCTTGACCATCTTCCTTGAAACTTGAGTGACTGCTCCCCAACACCTGAGGCTTGCATGTGGTTAGCAGAATCCAGTTCTGAATTCCGAACCTCCGACCCTCTACGAGGTGAGAAGTCTGTAGCCACCACAGAAGGGAGATCTTGACTTTTCGCGACAGATGAATCCTCTGGTGCATGTGAAGATGCGATCCGAACCATCTGTCCTACAGATCGAGCTGGAAGGGTCTTGGGAGAAACCTTCCGTATTGAAGACCCTCGTAAGAGGCCACCATTGTCCCCAGAAGACGAATGCACAGATGGACTGATATCTGGGTTGGCTTCAGGACATCCCGAACCATCGACTGGATTACCCATGATTTTTCCAACGGATGGAACACCTTCTGCGACTCCGTGTAAAGTATCATTCCCAGGAATGGAAGCCTCCGTGTTGGCTCTAGGTGAGATTTCGGAAGATTCAGAATCCACCCATGATCCTGGAGAAGTTTGGTTGAGAGAGCAATGCTGTCCAGAAACCTTTTCCTGGACGGTGCTTTTATCAGGAGATCGTACAGGTAGGAATTATGTTCACTCCCTGTTGGCGGAGGAGAAACATCTCTGCCATCACCTTGGTGAACAACCTCGGTGCCATGGAGAGACCAAATGGCATGGCCTGGAACTGGTAGTGACAGTCCTGCAGTGCAAACCGTAGATAAGCCTGATGAGGCGGCCAGATCTGAATGTGAAGATACGTATCCTTGATATCCAGAGACACTAGGAAATCCCCTTCCTCCAGTCCTGAGATCACCGCTCTCAGAGACTTCATCTTGAATTTGAACACTCATAAATACGGGTTCAACAATTTAAGGTTTAAAATCGGTCTTACCGAACCGTCCGGTTTCGGTACTACAAACAAGTTGGAATAGTACCCCTTCTTTAACCGATGAGGTGGAACTGGAACAATGACGCGAGTCTGTACCAGTTTCTGGATGGCATGTTGTAAAGTTATACTTGCCTCTTGTGAAGCTGGCAAGCCTGATTTGAAGAATCTGTGAGGTGGGAGCTCTTGGAACTCCAGTCTGTAGCCCTGGGAAATAAGATTTATGACCCAGGGATCCTGGCACGAACTTGACCAGATCTGACTGAAGAATTGTAGGCATGCTCCCACCTGACAGCCTTCCAGGCATTGCGGTCCACCGTAATGTTGAAATCTTTGAGGAAGCGGAATCTGAGCTGTTCCTGAGCACCTGCTGTTTCTGGTTTGTGTGGTTTACCTCTTGCGCCGCTGGAGGACTTAGAAGCACCTCTGGATTTGGACTGTAACTTAGAAGCTGAATAAGTCTTCTTTGTGTGTGTGTGGGGGGGGGGCGCGCTGTGGAAGGAAGATACGTAGACTTACCCACAGTAGCTGTGGAGATCCATTTATCAAATTAATCTCTGAACAAGGCCTCTCCTGTGAACCCACATCAGTAGTCCACTGGCATAGCCACAGGCCCCTGCGTGCCAACACCGCTATAGCAGTAGTGTGTGCGTTAAGCAATCCTATTTCCTTTAAGGCTTCCACCATAAAGTTCACAGAGTCCTGTATATGCTGCAGGAGTAAGACAACATCCCCCCTAGATAAGGAATCTAACCACTCAATTAGGTTACCTGACCATTTAGCAATGGCTTTTGTGATCAATACACATGCAATAGTGGATCTTTGGGCCATCCCCGCAGCTGTGTACAATGATTTGAGTGTAGTCTCAATTTTACGATCAGCCGTGTCTTTCTGGGAGGCTGCACCAGGAACAGGCAACACAATTTTACGTGACAGCCTAGAGACTGATGCGTCCACCATCAGTGGGATTTTCCCATTTTTTTCTATCCTCCAAAAGAAAAGGAAAAGATGAGAGCAACCGTTTAGGGATCTGAAACATCTTATCAGGATTAACCCATGGTTCATCGAACAGGGAATTCAATTCCTTTGACGCAGGAAAAGTGACTGGGACTTCTTTTTTACATTAAAATTAAATTCCTCACACTCCGACACTTTATCAAGAATATGCAGAACATCTCTGATAGCATCTATAAGAGCCTCTATTCCTTGTGACAGAGATGCATCCCCCCCTTATGAATCCAACTCTCCCTCCTCCATGTCTGAAATGTCAGAACCAGACTGCAGGTTATGGGCCAGAGACCGTTTTTTGCGGACAAATGGGAGGGGACTGAGACACTGTTTTGGGGACTGAGTCTCTATTCATAAACTCATCCACGGTTTGTTTTAAGTCTTGCGTCTCTTTCTCATTGCGGGACAATTTTGAAGAAAGAGTTGAGATCATTCCCTTTAGAGAATTAACCTACCACCGCGCCCTTATCGCTAAAGCCAAGCTTTGCCGGGTCTCAGACTAACTACCCTGATAGGGGACTTATTATTATTATTTATTATCCTTTATCTATATGGCGCAACAAGGGTTCCACAGCGCCCAATTACAGAGTACATATGCACATAATCAAAACAGGAAAACAGAAGACAATTTAGGACAAGTACAGGGTAACTAAGCATAACTACACCAGACTTAGTACACTAATAGTAGCTCCCCCCCTGCTATGACCCCCTGGTACTGCTGAGGTAATCTGGAGTCACACAGGAGGAGCTGCGCGTCCCTGTCCTGTCAGCATCTGTGTCCACTGCAGAGGTAAAATGGCGCTGGTGAGCTGCTGGATCCTCTCATAGTAAAGCCCCGCCCCTTCAATGGTACACGGTCTTCCTGCTTTTTTTTATACTGGCTGAGGAATCTGGTGCTTAAAATGGAGAAAACGGTTTTAAGGCTGTAGTGCCAGTATGGGTACTGTGTACGGGGACGCTGTTGTGTACTGTGCCCGGAGACGCATTCCGCCCAATGTAGAAACGATGCATCTCCGTACCCTCATTCCGCCATAATGGCCGGCATCCCGTTAGCCGGGGTGCCAGCTCAGTACTCACCATTCTTCATTCTTCTGGCTGTTAGGGGTGGCGGCGTGCTGCGGGACTGTACGCTCGCCGTGGTGGGGCTTGCGGATAGGTCCCTCAGGAGCTCAGTGTCCTGTCAGCGGGGAACGGGACCAATAATCCTTTAAGAAGTTGCCCCCCCCCCCCCTCCCCCCAAGTCCCACGAAGCAGGGAGGCTGTTGCCAGCAGCCTTCCTGTAACCTCAGAAACTCAGAAAATAATAAAACTTGAAAAACTCCTAAGAGCTCTCCTAGCTGTGACCGGCCCCTCCGGGCACAATTTCTAAACAGAGTCTGGTAGGAGGGGCATAGAGGGAGGGGCCAGCCCACACTATCAAATTCTTAATGTGCCCGTGGCTCCAAGTGGACCCGTCTATATCCCATAGTACTAAATGGACCCCAGTATCCTCTAGGACGTAAGAGAAATATTCTTTCTACTGAAGCTGATGATGCTGCAGCTGTTAGCAATTGTTCTACTGCAACCATGATATTTTCATTACCAGCTACAGTTTCTGAACTATTGTGCATTTTCCACCAATCTATTGCTGCCACTGGTGACACAACATCGTAAAGGGGTCATTAAACGGGGTTGCTTTAGCTTGGAACTTGACTAGAGTTGATATAAGGGTATTTGAATGTGCAGATTTTTCTTTGGCAAACTTAAGAGCTTCTAACTTTTCTTCTGCAGTTAAACAACTACCACAGTAACGTGGGTCCCAATGATTGATTATAGCGATCCAAAAATATCTTCAGGCTTGGTTTGTCCAGATTTAATTCCTTCAAACTATCCTCTAATTCTTTCCACACATGTACAGCATTGGGGGAAAAAAATATTAGTTATGGTAAAACTGTTGATAACGTTATTTCTCCTAAACCCACAGGATACACAGGTTAACATTGGGATATGATGACGCAATAGCGGATTTGCACCAATCGGCCTCCCAGCATGCAATGGGCCCAACCATATATCCCCACCTCCTGGCTCAGACAAATCAGTTGTTTTTCCAAAGCTCAAGGCAGGAGCATCATAAAGAGACCTAATCAGGCGAGAAGAACTCACATGCACACCCTTCCCTACAAGAAGGAAAAGGTTAGTGAGTGAAAGGACTCTCAAATCAGGTGTGTCAGGGTAGGATCCCTGTGGATACTGTGGACTTAGGAGAAATAACGTTATCAACAGTAAGTTTTACCATAACGAATATTTCTCAGGCAGGGTCCACAGGTTATCCACAGGATAACATTGGGATGTCCCAAAGCAATTTAGTTGTGGGGACGCTCCTGATTGGACAGGAGAATCCTTCACCCGAATTCAGCGTCTCGAGAGGCAAAGGTATCAAAGGCATAATGACTAATGATGTATTAATGGAAGACCATGTGGCTACCTTACATATTTGTTCTGTTGAAGCACCACGTTGTGCTGCCCATAACGGACCTACCTTACAAGTATAATGAGCAGAGACAATAGCCGGAACAGGGAGAGATCAACTTGAGAGTATGCTTCTGAAATTGTCATCCGAAGCCACCTCGCCTGTGTCCGCTTATCAGCAGGCCATCCTCTCTTGTGAAATCCGTAGAGAATAAAAGATAGTGTCTGTCTTTCTGATGGCACTGGTACAATCCACGTAGATCCTTAAGGCACGGACTATGTCCAACGATGCATCTCCCGCGGAAAGGTCCGGCCCCTGGAAGGCCGGGACTCCAATTTCTTCGTTAAGGTGGAATTTAGACACCACCCTAGAAAGACACCCAGATTTGGTTCTGAGAACCGCTTTGTCTGGATTAAAAAAAAAAAAAAATCAGAAAAAGGAGGCATAACAATGCCCCTAAATCTGAAACTCTTCTAGCTGAAGCAATAGAAAGAGAAATTTTGCTGTTAACCATTTAAGATCCACTCATTTTAGTGGTTCAAATGGGACAACTTGAGGGCCTTTAGGACTAACCTTAAGTCCCAAGGTACCGTAGGAGCAAACAAAAGTAGGTTGTATCTGCAGCATTCCCTGGAAAAACGTGCGCACATCCTGTAGGTTAGCAATTTTCCTTTTAGAACCATACAGTCAATTCTGACACTTGTACTCTCAAGGAGCCATCCGCAAACCTTAGTCCATTACTGCCTAAAGAAATGCTAAGACTCTGGAAATTTTGAAACCTAAGGTCAAATTTCCAGTCACTGCACCACTGAATATAGGTTTGAGTTAAGGAAGGCTTCCTTACTCTGAGCATTGTTTTTAAATTCAACTTATCCGGACTGTCTAATTTTAAAGATAGACAGAATCGGGCACAATTAACTATATATTTATAACAATTGTCTTCTTTAGATAAAATATATTAGCAGCTCCTAATTGATTATCTGGAAATCAGTAAAGTGATCAAAGGAAATTTTGTGTAAATTAATAAATAAGTAACAAGGAGTGCTCTAGATTAAAAATAGAATAACATTTAATAACATTAAAAATAATTTCTTTAAAAATAACAAATGCTTTCAGAATAGCAATATTAAACCACAAGCAGTTGCCGTAAACATAGGGTTAATACCCTTATCGATATGACTGAATTGAGTCCAGAAATTTTTTATTTTTTTATAACAGTCAATCATAAGCAATCCTGGATAAAAACTCACAGATGCAACTTCCAAGTTGCTACTGATGATAAACGGGTACGTTATGCTAATACCCCTGATTTATACACAGTTCTCACCCGCAGGACTTGGTTTGGCCATCCGCATTCAGTGCCGTCCAGGGCATCAAAGGGTTACGGCATCATGGAGCTTAGTTCACAACAGCGCTTACAAGCTGCCGATCAATGCTGATGTCCAGCTCTCGTAATAACTGTCCACCGTGCGGCCTGGGACTTAGGTGGCTGTTGTATATTAATACTGTCCAAGATTGGTAAAACGTTTTTATGGGGGAGGGCATTCCCAGGGTATTGTGAATTGCCCAGGATGTCCAGTTGTATTATAGCGGCTCCTGCTTGTGTCTGCTCACTCTCTACATGTTTCTCCGCTATTCCACAGCCAGCGGTTTCCTCAGGAGAAGTGTGTGGAGATCTCAACAACTTAATATTTAAACCCCATTTGGTCAGTCGGTGTTCGGTTTAATCAGTGTCCACAACTGTAATAGGTGATTTGATTTCACATGCTCTTAATTAGAACTCCACAACTCTAGCAGCTGATCTATTTAATATGTTATTCCAAAAATGCTTATAGAAGACATTAAAAACGACAATTTTCATATGGAAAAAACAATATGTATAGTATCATTTTAAAAAGGAGATTTATGGTAAGACTTACCATTGTTAAATCTTTCTGCGAGGTACACTGGATTCCACAGGGAATAACGTCGGGGTGTAGAGTTGGATCTTAATCTGAGGCACCAACAAGCTAAAGCTTTGACTGTTCCCAGGATGCACTGCACCGCCTCCTCTATATCCCCGCCTCCAGGCACTGTAGCTCAGTTTTGTTAACCAGTCCAATGCAGTAACAGGTAAAAGACAATAGTAGTTAGTAGCCACAGGTAACCACATTCTCACTACAGGAGAAGGTACTAGCGGCTAATGCCATACAAACCCAAAGAAGCCAAGTGCGTCAGGGTAAGCGCCCTGTGGAATCCAGTGTACCTCGCAGAAAGAGATTTAACAATGATAAGTCTTACCATAAATCTCCTTTTCTGCAGTGGAGTACACTAGTATTACACAGGGAATAACATCGGGGGAAGTTCGAAAGCAGTTCCTCATAGGAGGGGACGCACTGTAGCAGGCACAAGAACCCAGCGTCCAAAGGAAGCATCCAGGGAGGCGGAAGTATGAAAGGCATAGAACCAGCAAAAGCAAGACCTTAAGCGTAAGCCATTTTTTAGGTTCACAGACTCAAGAGGTTCAAACGGAGACTCTTGTAGAGCATCCAGAACCACAGACAAATCCCAAGGAGCCACAGGAGGGACATACGGAGGTTGAATCCTTAAAACACCCTGAGTGAAAGTATGAACGTCAGGGAGAGACGCAATTTTTCTCTGAAACCATACCGGCAAGGCTGAAATATGAACCTTGAGGGAGGCCAGACCTAAGTCCAGGCCTTGTTGCAGAAAAGCCAAAAGTTTGGCAGTACTGAACTTGTATGCATCATAATTCTTAGCCGCACACCAGGTGAATGAAGAATACCAGACGCGATAATAAATGCGAGCCGAAGCCGGTTTACGGGCTATCAACATCATTTGAATGACCACCTCAGAAAATCCTTTGGCCCTCAGGACTGAAGCTTCAAGAGCCATGCCGTCAAAGACAGCTGGGCCAGATCCTGGCAGACACAAGGGCCCTGAACGAGGAGGTCTGGGCGCTGTGGAAGTAGAAGAGTACGCTCCATCGAGAGACCCTGTAAGTCTGAGAACAAATGCCGTCTAGGCCACGCTGGAGCAATTGGAAGTAGCATTTCTCCTTCTTGCTTGAACTTCCTTATTACCCTGGGCAAGAGTGACATCGGATAAAACACGTATGGCAGCCAAAAGTTCCATGGAATTGCCAGTGCGTCCACGAACGCTGCTTGAGGGTCCCTTGTCCTTGCTCCGAAGACCGAAGCCTTGTGAATGTTTCGAAATGCCATCAGGTTCACATCTGGTAGGCCCCGCTTGTCCACTAGGAGTTGTGGGACTTCCGGATGAAGACTCCACTCTTCGGCGTGTACGTCCTGACGACAGAGGAAGTCCGCTTCCCAGTTGAGGACCCCCGGAATGAACACTGACGATATTGCTGGCAGATGACGTTCCGCCCATAGAAGAATCTTTGACACTTCCATCATTGCCTTGCGTGGATTTATGTACGCCACCGTGGTGGCGTTGTCCGACTATACTTGAACAGGCCTGTTCTGTACCAGAGACAGGGCCAGTTTCAAAGCATTGAACACTGCCCGCAACTCCAGAATGTTTATGAATGTTCCCCCCTGGTCCACCGACCCTGCAGAGAGTGTACACCACGCCCCAACCCCGCAGACTGGCATCCATCGTTAGAAGGACCCAGTTGGAGATCCAGAAGGGATGACCCCTGCTCAATCGTTGGTCCTGGTGCCACCAGGTCAGAGACAGACGAACTTCTGGAGTCAAGAAAATTATTTGAGACCTGATCTGGTGAGAAAGGCTATCCCACTTGGAAAGGATTAACCGCTGCAGAGGGCGAGAATAAAATTGAGCGTACTCCACCATGTCGAAAGCAGACACCATGAGGCCTAGTACTTGCATCGCTGAGTGTATTAACACTCGTGGGCGAGAGAGGAAGCATCTTATCCTGTCCTTAAGTTTCAGGACCTTTTCCAGAGACAAGAACAGCCTTTGGTTTTGTGTGTCTAATAACACCCCCAGGAGCACCATGCTCTGAGCAGGGACCAGCGAGGACTTCGTCCAGTTGATAATCCACCCGTGGGCTTGTATGAATTGGACCATCAGTTCTAGATGACGGAGAACCTCTGGTGAGTTCGCCAGGATTAACAAGTCGTCCAGATACGGCAGGATCCTGATACCCTGATGGTGGAGAAGAATCGTCATGACTGCCATGACCTTGGTGAAGATCCACGGAGCCATGGTCAGTCCAAAAGGCAAGTCTCGGACCTGATAATGTAGGTTGCCAATAGCAAATTGCAGATATTGCTGATGCGACATGGCAATAGGTGTACGTAGGTAAGCATCCTGTATGTCCAGGGATACCATATAGTCCTGGGGCTCCAAAGCCAGAACAATAGAGCGAAGAGTTTCCATACAGAATTTGGAAACCTTCACAATCTTGTTCAAAGACTTGAGGGTGAGAATGGGCCAGGATGATCAATTCGGTTTCGGAACTAGGAACAGCGTTGAATAGTACCCCCTGCCTCTGTGAGGCAGAGGCACCAGCACCATCACTCCTGTATCAAGGAGGGATTGTACCACCAAAGAGAATTTTTCCTTTCAACGGATCCGAAGGGATGTTTGTTGAGCAAAACTGGCGAGGGGGACGTTTCTTGAAAGAGATGGTGTATCCATGAGTGACGACTTCCCTCACCCAGGCGTCTGAAGTGGTCTGTAACCATACCTGGGGCACCGCAGAAGTCGGCCTCCCACTCCTGGGGTCCCCCAGGGGGAGGCCCGCCACGTCATGCAGCAGGCTTGTCTGATTTGGAAGCAGGCTGACGGGCAGCCCAGGAACGTTTAGGTTTGGGCTTAAAGGTTTTGGAAGTGCAAGCCTGTTTCGGGTACGCCTGACCCTTTGCTTTACTTGGAGGTCGAAAGGAACGAAAGTTGGTACTCTTGGCCTTCAGAGCCGAAGGATTAGTACTTGGCAGTCATGCAGTTTTAGCAGATACTAAGTAAGCAACAATCTTGTTCAGATCTTCCCCAAAAAGAATGTTTCCCTTAAAAGGGATCACCTCCAAGGTCTTTTTAGAGTCCAGATCCACAGACAAGGGCCGCAACCACAGAATCCGGCAAGCCAGAATGGACATAGTAGACGCTTTGGCTGCCAGCACACCGGCATCATAAGCCGCCTCCTGAATGTAATGAGAGGCTGTGGTAATATATGAAAGACACTGTCTGGCATTATCAGAAAAATTCAGAGGTAGCTCTGCTTCAACTTCTTGAACCCAGGCTTCGATAGCTTTTGCAGCCCAAGAAGCTGCTATAGTAGGTCTAGACGTATTCTCTGGACGTATTCCCTGGTGCATGTGTAGATGAGACCCCGACTACTTGTCCAGGAGATCCAGTTGGAAGGACCGAGCATGAAACCTCCCATACTACAGAGCCTTGTAAGAGGCCACAATCTTCCCCAGAAGGCAAATGCACTGATGAACAGACACCCGAGCTTGCTTGAGGACATCCCGGACTATTGTTTGTATCACCAACGCTTTTTCCTCTGGAAGAAACACCCTCTGCGCTTCCGTGTCGAGGATCATTCCCAGTAAGGACAACCTCCTGGTTGGCTCCAAATGTGATTTTGGAAGATTCAGGATCCAACCGTGTTCCCTGAGTAGATGGGTCGTGAGAACAATGGACTGTAACAGCTTCTCCTTGGACGATGCCTTTATCAGCAGATCGTCCAGATATGGAATTATGTTCACCCCCAGCCTGCGGAGGAGAACCATCATTTCCGCCATCACCTTGGTGAATACCCTCGGAGCTGTGGAGAGGCCGAAAGGCAGGGCCTGGAATTGAAAATGACAGTCCAACAGTGCGAATCGGAGATAAGCTTGATGCGACGGCCAAATCAGAATATGAAGGTATGCATCTTTGATATTCAGAGATACCAGGAATTCCCCCTCCTCCAGACCTGAGATCACCGCTCTCAGAGACTCCATTTTGAATTTGAACTCCCTCAGATAGGGGTTAAATGATTTCATATTCAAAATTGGCCTGACTAAACCATCAGGTTTCGGTACCACGAAAAGTTTTGAATAGTAACCATTGTCATGCATATGAGGTGGAACTGGGACAACGACCTGTGACCCTTCTAATTTTTGGATGACTTCCTGTAGGATAGCCCTGTCTGGCAGCAAAGCTGGCAAGCCTGATTTGAAGAATCGGTGAGGCTGGAGCTCCTGAAATATCTTGCACCCAGGGGTTCAGGCCCGACGTCACCCAAACCTGATTGAACCTTCTGAACCTCGCCCCCACCGGTCCTTCCTCCAGGCTGTGCGGTCCACCGTCATGATGAGGATTTTGATGTACCAGAAGCAAGCTTCTGGTCCTAGGCGCCTGCAGTAGCAGGTTTTTTTTTTATTTTGCCCGCCCTCCTCTAAAGAAGGTGTCATGCGGCTTTTTTCTTTTCGTTTTAGGAGTTCGAAATGACTGTGACGTAGCTGAAGAAAAAGGTTTCTTCATGGCAGGCGCAGCTGAAGGAAGAAAGGGTGACTTCCCCAACGTTGCTGTGGAGATCCATACATCTAGTGCTTCCCCAAATAGGGCCTGACCTGTGTAGGGTAGGTTTTCCACGACTTTCCTGGATTCCAAGTCGGCAGACCACTGGCGCAGCAAGAGTCCTCTACGAGCGGAGACAGACATGGAAGATATCCCAGCAGCCATCGAACTCAGGTCCGTCATGGATTCTACCGTAAATCCCGCAAAATCCTGTATGGTATGTAAGAACAATTCAACGTCACATTTACCCACTGTATCCAATTCCTCAAGTAACGTGCCAGACCACTTTACTATAGCTTTAGAAATCCATGCACAGTCAATAGTAGGCCGTAATATCCCCCGAAGCCGTGTATATGGATTTGAGCGTAGTGTCAATTTTGAGATCAGCCGATTCTTTCATCACTGCAGATCCCAGGACAGGTAAAACCACCTTTTTTGATAGTATGGATACCGATGCGTCAACTATGGGTGGGGTTTCCCATTTCTTTCTATCCTCCTCAGGGAAGGGAAATGCAACCAGAACCTTTCTTGGGATCTGGAATTTTTTCTCTGGATTTTTCCCAGGATTTTTCAAATAATAAGAATTTACTTACCGATAATTCTATTTCTCGGAGTCCGTAGTGGATGCTGGGGTTCCTGAAAGGACCATGGGGAATAGCGGCTCCGCAGGAGACAGGGCACAAAAAGTAAAGCTTTAGGATCAGGTGGTGTGCACTGGCTCCTCCCCCTATGACCCTCCTCCAAGCCTCAGTTAGGTACTGTGCCCGGACGAGCGTACACAATAAGGAAGGATTTATGAATCCCGGGTAAGACTCATACCAGCCACACCAATCACACTGTACAACCTGTGATCTGAACCCAGTTAACAGTATGATAACAGCGGAGCCTCTGAAAGGATGGCTCACAACAATAATAACCCGATTTTTGTAACTATGTACAAGTAATGCAGATAATCCGCACTTGGGATGAGCGCCCAGCATCCACTACGGACTCCGAGAAATAGAATTATCGGTAAGTAAATTCTTATTTTCTCTATCGTCCTAGTGGATGCTGGGGTTCCTGAAAGGACCATGGGGATTATACCAAAGCTCCCAAACGGGCGGGAGAGTGCGGATGACTCTGCAGCACCGAATGAGAGAACTCCAGGTCCTCCTTAGCCAGGGTATCAAATTTGTAGGATTTTACAAACGTGTTTGCCCCTGACTAAATAGCCGCTCGGCAAAGTTGTAAAGCCGAGACCCCTCGGGCAGCCGCCCAAGATGAGCCCACCTTCCTTGTGGAATGGGCATTTACATATTTTGGCTGTGGCAGGCCTGCCACAGAATGTGCAAGCTGAATTGTATTACACATCCAACTAGCAAAAGTCTGCTTAAAAGCAAGAGCACCCAGTTTGTTGGGTGCATACAGGATAACAGCAAGTCAGTTTTCCTGACTCCAGCCGTCCTGGAACCTATATTTTGAGGGCCCTGACCACATCTAGCAACTTGGAGTCCTCCAAGTCCCTAGTAGGCGCAAGACACCCCAATAAGCTGGTTCAGGTGAAACACTGACACCACCTTAGGGAGAGAACTGGGGACGAGTCCGCAGCTCTGCCCTGTCCGAATGGACAAACAGATATGGGCTTTTTTGAGAAAAAAACCACCAATTTGACACTCGCCTGGTCCAGGCCAGGTCCAAGAGCATGTTCACTTTTCATGTGAGATGCTTCAAATCCACAGATTTGACTGGTTTTAAACCAATGTGTTTTGAGGAATCCCAGAACTACGTTGAGATCCCACAGTGCCACTGGAGGCACAAAAGGGGTTGTATATGCAATACTCCCTTGACAAACTTCTGGACTTCAGGAACTGAAGCCAATTCTTTCTGGAAGAAAAATCGACAGGGCCGAAATTTGAACCTTAATGGACCCCAATTTGAGGCCCATAGACACTCCTGTTTGCAAGAAATGCAGGAATCGACCGAGTTGAAATTTCTTCGTGGGGCCTTCCTGGCCTCACACCACGCAACATATTTTCGCCACATGTGGTGATAATGTTGTGCGGTCACCTCCTTTCTGGCTTTAACCAGGGTAGGAATGACCTCTTCCTGAATGCCTTTTCCCTTAGGATCCGGCGTTCCACCGCCATGCCGTCAAACGCAGCTGCGGTAAGTCTTGGAACAGACATGGTACTTGCTGAAACAAGTCCCTTCTTAGCGGCAGAGGCCATAAGTCCTCTGTGAGCATCTCTTGAAGTTCCGGGTACCAAGTCCTTCTTGGCCAATCCGGAGCCATGAGTATAGTTCTTACTCCTCTACGTCTTATAATTCTCAGTACCTTAGGTATGAAAAGCAGAGGATGGAACACATACACCGACTGGTACACCCACGGTGTTACCAGAACGTCCACAGCTATTGCCTGAGGGTCTCTTAACCTGGCGCAATACCTGTCCCGTTTTTTGTTCAGACGGGACGCCATCATGTCCACCTTTGGTAATTCCCAACGGTTTACAATTATGTGGAAAACTTCCCCATGAAGTTCCCACTCTGCCGGGTGGAGGTCGTGCCTACTGAGGAAGTCTGCTTCCCAGTTTCCATTCCCGGAATGAAACACTGCTGACAGTGCTATCACATGATTTTCCGCCCAGCGAAAAGTCCTTGCAGTTTTTGCCACTGCCCTCCTGCTTCTTGTGCCGCCCTGTCTATTTACGTGGGCGACTGCCGTGATGTTTTATCCCACTGGATCAATACCGGCTGACCTTGAAGCAGAGGTCTTGCTAAGCTTAGAGCATTATAATTTTACCCTTAGCTATATTTATGTGGAGAAAAATCTCCAGACTTGATCACACTCCCTGGAAATTTTTTCCTTGTGTGACTGCTCCCCAGCCTCTCGGGCTGGCCTCCGTGGTCACCAACATCCAAAACTGAATGCCGAATCTGCGGCCCTCTAGAAGATGAGCACTCTGTAACCACCACAGGAGAGACACCCTTGTCCTTGGATATAGGGTTATCCGCTGATGCATCTGAAGATGCGATCCGGACCATTTGTCCAGCAGATCCCACTGAAAAGTTCTTGCATGAAATCTGCCGACTGGAATTGCTTCGAAGGAAGTCACCATTTTTTTACCATGGCCCTTGTGCAATGATGCACTGATTTTAGGAGGTTCCTGACTAGCTCGGATAACTCCCTGGCTTTCTCTTCCGGGAGAAACACCTTTTTCTGGACTGTGTCCAGAATCATCCCTAAGCACAGGAGACTTGTTGTCGGGATCAGCTGCGATTTTGGAATATTTAGAATCCACCCCTGCTGTTGTAACAGTATCCGAGATAGTGCTACTCCGACCTCCAACTGTTCCCTGGACTTTGCCCTTATCAGGAGATCGTCCAAGTAAGGGATAATTAAGACGCCTTTTCTTCGAAGAAGAACCATCATTTCGGCCATTACCTTGGTAAAGACCCGGGGTGCCGTAGACAATCCAAACGGCAGCGTCTGAAACTGATAGTGACAGTTCTGTACCACGAACCTGAGGTACCCTTAGTGATAAGAGCAAATTTGGGACATGGAGGTAAGCATCCCTGATGTCTCGGGACACCAGATAGTCCCCTTCTTCCCGGTTCGTTATCACTGCTCTGAGTGACTCCATCTTGATTTGAACCTTTGTAAGTGTTCAAATTTTTTTAGATTTAGAATAGGTCTCACCTAGCCTTCTGGCTTCAGTACCACAATATAGTGTGGAATAATACCCCTTTTCTTGTTGTAGGAGGGGTAATTTAATTATCACCTGCTGGGAATACAGCTCGTGAATTTTTTCCCATACTGCCTCCTTGTCGGAGGGAGACCTTGGTAAAGCAGACTTCAGGAGCCTGCGCAGGGGAAACGTCTCGACATTCCAAACTGTACCCCTGGGATACTACTTGTAGGATCCAGGGGTCCTGTACGGTCTCAGCGTCATGCTGAGAGCTTGTCAGAAGCGGTGGAACGCTTCTGTTCCTGGGAATGGGCTGCCTGCTGCAGTCTTCTTCCCTTTCCTCTATCCCTGGGCAGATATGACTCTTATAGGGACGAAAGGACTGAAGCTGAAAAGACGGTGTCTTTTTCTGCAGAGATGTGACTTAGGGTAAAAACGGTGGATTTTCCAGCAGTTGCCGTGGCCACCAGGTCCGATGGACCGACCCCAAATAACTCCTCTTCCTTTATACGGCAATACACCTTTGTGCCGTTTGGAATCTGCATCACCTGACCACTGTCGTGTCCATAAACATCTTCTGGCAGATATGGACATCGCACTTACTCTTGATGCCAGAGTGCAAATATCCCTCTGTGCATCTCGCATATATAGAAATACATCCTTTAAATGCTCTATAGTCAATAAAATACTGTCCCTGTCAAGGGTATCAATATTTTTAGTCAGGGAATCCGACCAAGCCACCCCAGCTCTGCACATCCAGGCTGAGGCGATCGCTGGTCGCAGTATAACACCAGTATGTGTGTATATACTTTTTATGATATTTTTCCAGCCTCCTGTCAGCTGGCTCCTTGAGGACGGCCCTATCTATAGACGGTACCGCCACTTGTTCTGATAAGCGTGTGAGCGCCTTATCCACCCTAAGGGGTGTTTCCCAACGCGCCCTAACTTCTGGCGGGAAAGGGTATACCGCCCATATTTTCTATCGGGGGGAACCCACGCATCATCACACACTTCATTTAATTTATCTGATTCAGGAAAAACTACGGTAGTTTTTTCACATCCCACATAATACCCTCTTTTGTGGTACTTGTAGTATCAGAAATATGTAACACCTCCTTCATTGCCCTTAACGTGTGGCCCTAATAAGGAATACGTTTGTTTATTCACCGTCGACACTGGATTCAGTGTCCCTGTCTGTGTCTGTGTCGACCGACTAAAGTAAACGGGCGTTTTAAAACCCCTGACGGTGTTTTTGAGACGTCTGGACCGGTACTAATTGTTTGTCGGCCGTCTCATGTCGTCAACCGACCTTGGCGCGTGTTGACATTATCACGTAATTCCCTAAATAAGCCATCCATTCCGGTGTCGACTCCCTAGAGAGTGACATCACCATTACAGGCAATTGCTCCGCCTCCTCACCAACATCGTCCTCATACATGTCGACACACACGTACCGACACAGCACACACACAGGGAATGCTCTGATAGAGGACAGGACCTACTAGCCCTTTGGAGAGACAGAGGGAGAGTTTGCCAGCACACACCAAAAACGCTATAATTATATAGGGACAACCTTATATAAGTGTTTTCCCTTATAGCATCTTTTTTATATATTTCTAACGCCAAATTAGTGCCCCCCCTCTCTGTTTTAACCCTGTTTCTGTAGTGCAGTGCAGGGGAGAGCCTGGGAGCCTTCCCTCCAGCCTTTCTGTGAGGGAAAATGGCGCTGTGTGCTGAGGAGATAGGCCCCGCCCCTTTTTCGGCGGCCTCGTCTCCCGCTCTTAACGGATTCTGGCAGGGGTTAAATATCTCCATATAGCCCCCGGAGGCTATATGTGAGGTATTTTTAGCCAAAAAAGGTTTTCATTTGCCTCCCAGGGCGCCCCCCTCCCAGCGCCCTGCACCCTCAGTGACTGCCGTGTGAAGTGTGCTGAGAGGAAAATGGCGCACAGCTGCAGTGCTGTGCGCTACCTTAAGAAGACTGAGGAGTCTTCTGCCGCCGATTCTGGACCTCTTCTCGTTTCAGCATCTGCAAGGGGGCCGGCGGCGAGGCTCCGGTGACCATCCAGGCTGTACCTGTGATCGTCCCTCTGGAGCTAATGTCCAGTAGCCAAGAAGCCAATCCATCCTGCACGCAGGTGAGTTCACTTCTTCTCCCCTAAGTCCCTCGATGCAGTGATCCTGTTGCCAGCAGGACTCACTGTAAAATAAAAAACCTAAAACTAAACTTTTCTAAGCAGCTCTTTAGGAGAGCCACCTAGATTGCACCCTTCTCGGCCGGGCACAAAAATCTAACTGAGGCTTGGAGGAGGGTCATAGGGGGAGGAGCCAGTGCACACCACCTGATCCTAAAGCTTTACTTTTTGTGCCCTGTCTCCTGCGGAGCCGCTATTCCCCATGGTCCTTTCAGGAACCCCAGCATCCACTAGGACGATAGAGAAATAGCATTTAATTCTTTAGACGCAGGAAAGAATAGCGAGGCTTTCTTAGTATCGGGGAATGAAGCCTCCTCAAACTGCTCAGGTATTGAGTCAACAATATTTAACACATCTCTAATGGCTTCAATCATTAACTGCATCCCTTTTGCAAGAGATGCCGCCCCCCTCAGCACATCACCGTCTACCGTGTCATAGTCGGTGTCTTTGTCGTCTTGCATAATCTGGGCAAGAATACGTTTTTGAGAGTGAGTGCCAGGGGGCCCTGAAGGTGCCGACAAGGACCAAACAGCCATAGAGGTCTGTAAAACCTGAGTTGCATTTCATTTTGTGTTACTCTAGTAGAAATCTGAGAAATCATACTCTTGATAGGAGGTTAACCACACCAGTTCTCTTAATGGAATCTGTGTTAAACCAGAGCAATCCTGATTACATGGAATGGGATAATCCTGAGATGACATATCTTCTGCAGCATATGACACAGAATCCCTAGACATGGCTTATGTGAGACAGCAAGCACACCCTCACACACAGAGAAATGGCAGACAAAGTTCCCCCACTAAGAATGCCAAGAGAGACACAGAGTTTGGAGCCAACCCACACACAGCGACTTGGGAGATAAGGACACCCCTTACCAGTGCTAACTGTGTACCTTAATAGGTTACACAGTGTAAATCACAGCGCCCCCCCCCCCCCACACACACTTCTACATCCCCTGGCACCATTACAAGGCAGCGGTAGTCAATGTGGAGGGACAGCTCTCCCTGGTCAGCGTCTGCATGCAGGAAAGATGGCGCTTAACGCTGCTGGGTCCGCTGAGAAGCTCCGCCCCCTTTCATGGCGCTGGATCCAGCTCATATTTGAATTTTCATACTGGCCTGAGGTGAATTGCTGGCGGTGATCCGGGGGCTGTGTGACCAGGTTAGGGTGTAGGCGCTGGCTCAGGGCGCCCCTCACAGCGCCGCACCATGTACCGCTGAGCCCCGGAGTGCAGTTGGTACTCCGCTCCCTTCCTTGTTGACGCTATCTTCACACCGGCTCCCCGCTTGTCAGGGGGCCGATGACTAACTCGCCACTGACGTCTTCTGGCTTTGTAAGGGGGTTGGCGGCATGCTGCTGGGGTGAGCAATTCCCTGTGGCGGCGATCGATCTGTCCCCTGAGGAGCTCAGTGTCCTGTCAGAGGAGATAGTGGCTCGCACCCCTCAGGGTGGACACTACTCCCTCCCTTAGTCCCACGAAGCAGGGAGGCTGTTGCCAGCAGCCTCCCTGTGCCTAAGTTCTGTTTAAAATAAAAAAAATAAGAATTTACTCACCGGTAATTCTGTTTCTCGTAGTCCGTAGTGGATGCTGGGGACTCCGTACGGACCATGGGGAATAGACGGGCTCCGCAGGAGACTGGGCACTCTAAAGAAAGATTCAGTACTATCTGGTGTGCACTGGCTCCTCCCTCTATGCCCCTCCTCCAGACCTCAGTTAAGGAAACTGTGTCGGAAGAGCTGACATTACAAGGAAAGGATTTTGGAATCCAGGGTAAGACTCATACCAGCCACACCAATCACACTGTACAACTTGTGATAAACTTACCCAGTTAACAGTATGAACAACAACTGAGCATCACTCAACCGATGCCACATAAACATAACCCTTTGTTAAGTAATAACTATAAACACGTATTGCAGAAAGTCCGTACTTGGGACGGGCGCCCAGCATCCACTACGGACTACGAGAAACAAAATTACCGGTGAGTAAATTCTTATTTTCTCTAACGTCCTAGTGGATGCTGGGGACTCCGTAAGGACCATGGGGATTATACCAAAGCTCCCAAACGGGCGGGAGAGTGCGGATGACTCTGCAGCACCGAAAGGGCAAACACAAGGTCCTCCTCAGCCAGGGTATCAAACTTCTAGAATTTTGCAAATGTGTTTGAACCCGACCAAGTAGCAGCTCGGCAAAGCTGTAAAGCCGAGACCCCTCGGGCAGCCGCCCAAGAAGAGCCCCCCTTCCTTGTGGAATGGGCCTTCACCGATTTTGGATGCGGCAATCCAGCCGCAGACTGAGCCTGCTGAATCGTGTTACCGATCCAGCGAGCAATGGTTTGCTTTGAAGCAGGAGCACCCAGCTTGTTGGATGCATACAGGATAAACAGCGAGTCAGTTTTCCTGACTCCAGCCGTCCTGGCAACATAGATCTTCAAAGCCCTGACTACCTCCAGCAACTTGGAATCCTCCAAGTCACGAGTAGCCGCAGGCACCACAATAGGTTGGTTCAAATGAAAAGATGACATCACCTTTGGCTGAAATTGCGGACAAGTCCTCAATTCTGCCCTGTCCATATGGAAAACCAGATAGGGGCTTTTTCATGACAAAGCCGCCAATTCTGATACACGCCTAGCCAAAGCTAAGGCCAACAGCATGACCACCTTCCACGTGAGATATTTTAATTCCACGGTCTTAAGTGGCTCAAACCAATGCGGTTTCAGGAAACCCAACACCACGTTAAGATCTACAAAGTGCCACTGGAAGCACCAACGGGGCTGAATATGCAGAACTCCCTTTACAAAAGTCTGAACTTCAGGAAGAGAAGCCAGTTCTTTTTGAAAGAAAATGGATAGGGCCGAAATCTGGACCTTTATGGACCCCAATTCTAGGCCCATAGTCACTCCCGACTGTAGGAAGTGAAGGAAACAACCCAGCTGGAATTCCTCTGCAGGGCCTTCCTGACCTCACACCAAGCAACATATTTGCGCCGTATACAGTGATAATGCTTTGCAGTCACGTCCTTCCTAGCCTTTATCTGCGTAGGAATAACTTCATCCGGAATGCCTTTTTTCGCTTTTTTTTTTTTTTTTTGAGGCGGGACGCCATCATGTCCACCTGTGGGCAGTTCCCATCGATTTGCAATCTGCGTGAAGACTTCCTGATGAAGTCCCCACTCTTCCGGGTGGAGTTCGTGCCTGCTGAGGAAGTCTGCTTCCCAGTTGTCCACTCCCGGAATGAACACTGCTGACAGTGCGCTTACGTGATTCTCCGCCCAGCGAAGAATTCTGGTGGCTTCTACCATCGCCACCCTGCTCCTTGTGCCGCCTTGGCGGTTTACATGAGCCACTGCGGTCTGACTGTATCAGAACCGGTTGGTCGCGAAGCAGGGTCTCCGCGTTGTATATGGCCCTTAGTTCCAGGATATTAATGTGAAGGCAAGTCTCCTGCCTTGACCACAGCCCTTGGAAATTTCTTTCCTGTGTGAATGCCCCCCACCCTCGGAGGCTTGCATCCGTGGTCACCAGGACCCAGTCCTGAATGCCGAATCTGCGACCTTCGAGAAGGTGAGCACTCTGCAGTCACCACATGAGAGACACCCTGGCTCTGGGGGATAGGGTGATTAACGGATGCATCCGAAGATGTGATCCGGACCACTTGTCCAGTAAGTCCCATTGGAAGGTCCTCGTATGGAACCTGCCGAAGGGAATGGCCTCGAATGATGCCACCCTCCTTCCCAGGACTCGAGTGCAGTGATGCACTGACACCTGTTTTGGTTTTAATAGATTCCTGACCAGTGTCACGAGCTTCTGAGCTCTCTCTATCGGGAGATAAACCCTTTTCTGGTCTGTGTCTAGGATCATGCCTAGGAGAGGCAGATGAGCTGTAGGAACCAACTGCGACTTCGGAATATATAGAATCCAGCCGTGTTGCCTTTACACTTCCAGAGAAAGTGATACGCTGTTCAGCCACTGCTCTCTTGATCTCGCTTTTATGAGGAGATCGTCCAAATACGTGATAATAGCGACACCTTGCTTCCGCAGGAGCACCATCATTTCCGCCATTACCTTGTTGAATATACTCAAGGCCGTGGAGAGACTCAACGGCAACGTCTGAAATTGGTAATGACCATCCCGTACCGCAATTCTGAGGTACGCCTGATGAGGTGGATAAATGGGGACATGAAGGTATGCATCCTTTATGTCCCGAGTCACCATAAAATCTCCCCCTTTCAGGCTTGCAATAACCGCTCTTAGCGATTCCATTTTGAACTTGAACCCTTTCAGGTATATGTTCAGGGATTTTAAATTCAATTTGGGTCCGACCGAACCGTCTGGTTTCGGCACTACAACATGGTCGAATATTAACCCCCTCCTTGTTGAAGGAGGGGAACCTTGACCACCACCTGTTGAAGATACAATTTATGAATTGCAGTTAACACTGTTTCCCTCTCGTGGGGGGAAGCCGGCAGGGCCGTCGGTGAGGGGGCATCTTCTCAAAATCCAGCTTGTATCCCTGAGACACAATATCTATTACCCAGGGATCTAACAGGGAGTGAACCCACTTGTGGCTGAACTGACGAAGGCGTGCCCCCACCGGGCCTAGCTCCGCCTGTGGAGCCCCAGCGACATGCGGTGGATTTTTGTAGAGGCCAGGGAGGCCTACTGTTCCTGGGAACTAGCTGTGTTGTGCAGCTTCTTTCCTCTGCCCCTGCCTCTGGCAAGAAAGGACGCACCTCGGACTTTCTTGTTTCTTTATTCGAGAGGCTGCATTTGATAATGTCGTACTTTCCTAGGCTGTGCAGGAATATAAGGCAAAATATGAGAAATACCAGCTATAGCTGTGTAGACCAGGTACGAGAACCCATCTCCACACAATCCTCAGCCTTCCACATGCCTCTTAAGTCGGCATCATCTGTCCATTGCATATTCTACAGGACACGTCAAGCAGAAATCGACATAGCTTTGACTCTAGGACCCAGTATACTCATGTCTCTTTGGGCATGTTTTAATATAAATATATATATATATATATAAAAAAAAAAATATATATATATATATATATCACTTAAGACTGCATCTTTAATATATATATATATATTTCTATATATATATATATATATATCTATATGCATACTAGGGTCTCAATATCTGCTGATAAGGTACCTGTCCACGCTGCCACAGCGTTATAAACCCATACAGACACAATCGCCGGTCTGAGTAGTATACTAGAATGTGCACTCTATCTGCAGGATCCCTGAGAATAGCTAGTGCTACCTTCGGTGCAAACAGGACCCCCTAGGGGAAGATTCCCAACACATCCTGGCCCTAGCGGGGAAAGGATACTGCTTGAGAATTTTTTGTGGGAAGCTGCAGTCTCTTGTCTGGAGATTCCCGCTCTTTTTCCTCATGAGAGGAGGGAAACTTACCTCAGCTTTCTTCCCCTTAACATGTGTACCCTTGTGTCAGGGACAAATGAGTCATCAGTGATATGCAAATCATCTTTCATTACAATAATCATATATTGAAAGCTTTTAGCCATCTTGGCTGTAACTTTGCATTATCGTAGTCGACACTGGAGTAAAGTCTGTGTCGACATCAGTGTTTATTATCTTCGATAGTGAGCATTGCGAGACTCTGAAGGTCTCTGCGACATAGGGACAGACATGGGTAGATTTCCTGTCTGTTCTCTAATCGTTTGTGCAATAAATTCACCTCAGCACTTACACATATCCAAACAAGTGTCGGCGTTGTCGACGGAGACACCCTCTTACACACATATTAGCTCCATCTCCTCCTTAGGGGAGCCTTTTACCTCAGACATGTCGACACACACGTACCGACACACCACACACTCAGGGGATGCTCTATTTGAAGACAGTTCCCCCATAAGGCCCTTTGGAGAGACAGAGAGAGAGTATGCCAGCACACACCCCAGCGCTATATGACCCAGGAATCACAGTAACTTAGTGTTAACCCAGTAGCTGCTGTATATATTGTTTTTACGCCAAATCTATGTGCCCCCCCTCTCTTTTTCACCCTCTCTATCGTGCAGGGGAGAGCCTGGGGAGCTTCTCTCAGCGGATCTGTGGAGAGAAAATGGCGCTGGTGAGTGCTGAGGAAGAAGGCCCCCGCCCCCTCAGCGGCGGGCTTCTGTCCCGTGATTTTGTATAAAATTTATGGCGGGGGCTCATGCATATAACAGTGTCCCACTGTATATATGCTGCTTTTGCCAGGAGGTGTCCTAATTGCTGCCCAGGGCGCACTCCCCGGCGCCCTGCACCCTACAGTGACCGGAGTGTGTGGGTGTAATGTGGGAGCAATGGCACACAGCTGCAGTGCTGTGCGCTACCTCATGTGAAGACAGGAGTCTTCTGCCGCCGATTTCGATGTCTTCATGCTTCTGCCGGTCTTCCGTACGTCTGGCTCTGCGAGGGGGACGGCGGCGCGGCTCCGGGAACGGACGGATCAAGGTTAGGTTCCTGTGTTCGATCCCTCTGGAGCTAATGGTGTCCAGTAGCCTAAGAAGCGCAACCTAGCCGCAGTTAGTAGGTTTGCTTCTCTCCCCTCAGTCCCTCGTAGCAGAGAGTCTGTTGCCAGCAGAAGCTCTCTGAAAATAAAAAACCTGACAAAATACTTTCTTTTCTAGCAAGCTCAGGAGAGCCCACTAGGAGCACCCAGCTCTGGCCGGGCAAAGATTCTAACTGAGGTCTGGAGGAGGGGCATAGAGGGAGGAGCCAGTGCACACCAGATAGTACTAAATCTTTCTTAGAGTGCCCAGTCTCCTGCGGAGCCCGTCTATTTCCCATGGTCCTTACGGAGTCCCCAGCATCCACTAGGAAGTTAGAGAAACTAAAGAAACTCCTATGGAGCTCCCCTAGCTGTGAACGGCTCCTCCGGGCACATTTTCTAAACCGAGTATGGTAGGAGGGGCATTGAGGGAGGAGCCAGCCCACACTCTCAAACTCTTAAAGTGCCAGTGCCTCCTAGTGGACCCAGCTACTTGGTCTGGAACGAACATGTTTGCTAAGTTTTACAAATTCGATACTTTGGCCTCTGATGACCTCAAGTTTGGTCAAGCAGTTCTGCAGCAGCCTGCACGCTCTCCCTCCCGTTCTGGGAGCTTTGGTACATCCCCATGGTACTAATGTGGACACCAGCATCCTCTAGGACGTAAGAGAAACTACGTAAAGCTATGTATGTATGCAGATATAACAATACACAGTAAACACTGGATGTATATCACAGAATACTTGTACTAAATATTCCTGTAGGTATGTACTTGTTTTTAACTAATACTATCTAAACGACATGTAGAAAACTTAAGTGTCCTGTAAATGCACAGCGCTGATGACGCAGGCGGCTTTACAGAGGAGACAGTGCCCAGCAGTCTCAGGTTCAGTGCAGCTCTGTGTAATGGCGCCCAAACGCTGACAGGGAGTGAGGGAGAGAGAGATGCAGCTCCAGGGCGGGAACATCTGCAGTAGATGGCGCCTGGGGCTGGGAGAGGGGCTACAGGTCAGCACCCTTTCCCCTATGCTGGACTTCACCACCGGGTACTAGGGAGTCTATGGAAAACGTATTTTAGTAAATCTGACCTGTGATCCTTGCTCTGGTGAATATAGTGGGGTCCATGTACGGCCACAGTGTCCACACGAGCGGCGCGGTCTGTCTACGGAGACCGCGTCCCGGATCGTGATTTTGGCGGGTCCCACCTTGGGGACCCTCTTACCTCCTCCCTTTACGTACGGCCACGTGATCCCAGAGAGCAGCAGCAGTGTGTGTGTGTGCACCATAGGTGTGCGCAGCTCAAATTATTAGAGGGTGCACGACTGGAGTGGCCTGCCTAGCATAGTCTACTGAGCGTGCCTAGCATCGCCTATCAGGCGTGTCTAGCACCGACTACTGGGCTAGAGTATATAATATATATACAGTGGTCGAAGTGGAAATTTTGAAGTGGGAGTATGTAAAAGTGAAAGCGTGGTCACTCAAAAGGGGGCATGTCCTTTAGTGTAGTTTACCATACTATATACCCCTTATACACATTATGCACCACAATAGTAGGACCCCTTATACTATCAAGTCCTGGTGCCCCTTTAACTTTATACCACACAGTATGAGCCGAAATTCACATTATAGCATATGGTATGAGCTGAAATTCACATTATACCACACGGTTTTAGCCGAAATTCACATTATAGCACAAGGTATGAGTCGTAATTCACATTATAGCACATGGTATGAGCTGAAATTCACATTAAACCACATGGTTTTAGCCGAAATTCACATTATAGCACACGGTATGAGCCGTAATTCACATTATAGCACACGGTATGAGCCGAAATTCACATTATAGCACAAGGTATGAGCCGAAATTCACATTATAGCACATGGTATGAGCTGAAAATCGCATTATAGTATATGGTATGAGACGAAATTCACATTATAGCACATGGTATGAGCCGAAATTCACATTATTCCACACGGTATGAGCCGTAATTCACATTATAGCACACGGTATGAGCCAAAATTCACATTGTAGCAAACAGTATGAGCCAAAATTTACACTATACCACATGGTATGAGACAAAGTTCACATTATGCCACATGGAATGAGACAAAATTCAGGGAGAGTGACAGCAGGGACAGGGAGAGTGACAGAGGGACAGGGAAAGTGACAGCAGAGACATTGGGACAGAGAGAGTGACAGAGGGACAGGAAAAGTGACAGTAGGGACAGGGAAAGTGACAGCAGGGACATAGGGACAGGGAGAGTGACAGAGAGAGGGACAGCAAGGGCATACAGTAGGGACTAGGGAGAGAGAAAGGCAGCAAGGTAAGATTACCTATTTAGCAGAGCAGCACTGAGAATGCTGTGATCTGCGGTGCATGAGGAGGCTGTGGTCGGTGTGGGGCGGAGGAGGCTGTGAGCCTTGGAGATGGTGCAAAGAAGGACTGAGGGCGACAGAGGAGGCTGAGGTGCAGCGAAGGAGGAGGCAGAGGGCTGAGGTGCAGCGAAGGAGGAGGCAGAGGGCGGCGGTGCAGCGAAGGAGGAGGCAGAGGGCGGCGGTGCAACGGAGGATGGAGGAGGCTGTGGTCGGCGGCCTTTGGTGGTGCGGCACTGGATCCTATGACCCGGCGCTACTATTTCAAATCTGCCGCAGACCGGCAGCCAATCAGGAGCAGTCCGTGGCAGATTTTAAATAGTAGCACCTCGGTCAGCATGATGCGGCAGCAGCCCAGCGGGGGACAGTGCTCGAAGAAGTGCCGGTATACAATACCGTTGTATACCGGCCCACTTTGAGCACTGCATATATATATCTGCTCCAAATCAGTAGGCACTCCAAATCAGTATTCCCAGATAACTGCCGTGGTGCACAGCTATCAATTGGACACAGAAGCAGCGAACAGCGGCACTCCTAATGGACTTGTAAATGAGACAAGACACCTTGGTCTGATAGCGATGTTTCGGATCTTACTCTGTCCTCAGGCTACAGGTACAGCTTTACCTGTAGCCTGAGGACAGAGTAAAATCCAAAACGTCGCTATCAGACCAAGGTGTCTTGTCTCATTTACAAGTCCGTTAGTAGTGCTGCTGTTCGCTGCTTATATATATATATATATATATATATATATACACACACATACATACACACACACAGAAACTACTGAATGTTTGGTTCAGCTCTAATATTATATATAATATTATATATGCATAATATATATATATATACACATATATATATGTGTGTGTGTGTGTGTGTGTGTGTGTGTGTGTTATATATATATATATATATATATATGTATGTGTATATATATATATATATATATATATATATATACATACATACACACACACACACACACACACACACACACACACACACATGACCAGACAATGCCTTACTTTTATAATAAATAGACTGCTTCATGTGCTGGTCCGCCTTTGTGGTGGAGGGTAGCATCTAGCGTGGTCCTGGGTCAGTGGTGGCGCAGTGCCCCGGAGTCTGACTGATTCCGCAAAGGAACATGGGAGGAGGAGCTCCTGCAGCCGGGCATGCATAGCAGCAATCCTTCCCTCAGCGGCAGCCATATTTCTTAGGGGCATTTCAGCCAGCATACACTGACTGCCCCATCTGCTGTGCCGGCGCCGCAGTGCATCCGCTACGGCGCTACCGCAGGCGGCTCTGCACAGATATGCAAGTGCAGAGCCGCCCACGGTGGCCAACCATTGGATACTACCGCAGACATCAATAATGTTCCTATCGCAGGCATGCAGTGCGGGGGGTGCCGGACATTAGGGGGTGCCTGTGCGCACCAGGCACCCCCTGTGCGCACGCCTGTGGTGTGCGCCTGATGAGACCGGAGCATCTCCGCTGTAAGTACCCAGCAACCAGGGCGCGGGAGTATACAGCGCCGCTGGGCGAGGTGGGGGAGCAGCAGCATATGATGTCAGAATGACATGCAGCAGCTAGTGCCTGTGCTGCGGCCCTTGAAGTCTCCTTTCTTCAGAAAAGCTCTTATCAGGGCTGCCCAACGCAGCCCTCCCTGTTAGCTGCCTGCACTGCAGGCACCAACTTACAAAAAGAGCGCCAGTGCCTGGAGGCGGGGATATAGAGGAGGCGGTGCAGTGCATCCTGGGAACAGTCAAAGCTTTAGCCTGTTGGCGCCTCGGATCAAGATCCAACTCCACCCCAATGTTATACCCTGTGGAATACCAGTGTACCCCGCTGCAGAAAAACTTTTTTACATTGTTTATTACATTATAACAGTATTGGCATCACAGAGAAATTCCTGGATCGGACAGACATAGGGGGTAATTCCAAGTTGATCGCAGCAGGAAATTTTTTGGCAGTTGGGCAAAACCATGTGCACTGCAGGGGGGGCCGATATAACATGTGCAGAGAGAGTTAGATTTGGGTGGGTTATTTTATTTCTGTGCAGGGTAAATCATGCTGCTTTATTTTTACACTGCAAATTAGATTGCAGATTGAACACACCACACCCAAATCAAACTCTCTCTGTACATGTTATATCTGCCCCCCCCTGCAGTGCACATGGTTTTGCCCAACTGCTAAAAAATTTCCTGCTGCTATCAACTTGGAATTACCCCCATAGATACTTAAATTTTCAACCAAAGGGACAACATGTGCTTAAAAATCCATTTACTACACAGGAACATACATGGCTCAGTCGGCAAAGCAACAGACCACAACACAAAAGGGTCAGAGGATCGATTCATCAGAAGGCAACACAATTTATTTAAATTTACTACATTTACTCATGATTGTGTTTTCAATTTAATTATTTTTACTTATCAATCAGGAATATGGTAATTTTTTCCCCCACAGGGGCTTTCACGGCTCAATCGGCCGAACACCGCATCAGCTAATCACCAAACCACAGCACAGAAAGTAAAAGGATTCAACAGCACAAAACATAAATATACTCACAATTACTTTTATTTATATTTCTATTTATTATCAATATTTCAATATTTTAATAAATTAAAGCCTTCAATTTTCAAATAAAAAGCTATAACACTCACCGATAGAGCCATTCATTCTTCTAGTGCTCTCATGGCTCAATCGGTAAAGTGCCGACCATGGGGTAAACACGGTTCTGCAGGAGCCATGGGCACTCTTAAGACTTTTCAATGAGTGTGAACTGGCTCCTCCCTCTATGCCCCACCTCCAGACCTCAGTTATAGGAACTGTGCCCAGGTAGACGGACATTTAGAGGAAAGGATTTACTTTAAACTAGTGGTGAGATACATACCAGCTCACACCTTAACCATGCCGCACAACATGGCATTCAACAGAACACACGCCAAAAGGCATGAATCAATTAAAGCAACATGCTGAAACTAATATAACACAACGTGTGTGTCTATTAACAAAAAACGTCAGGTAAAGTACGCACGGGGACGGGCGCCCAGCATCCTCTACGGACCAGGAGAAAAGGATTTACCGGTAGGTATCAAAATCCTGTTTTCTCATACGTCCTAGAGGATGCTGGGGTCCACTTCATGACCATGGGGTTTATACCAAAGCTCCAGTACGGGCGGGAGAGTGCGGATGACCCTGCAGCACCGATTGACCAAACTTGAGGTCCTCATCGGCCAAAGTGTCAAACTTATAAAATTTAGCAAAAAAGTGTTTGACCCTGACTAAGTAGTTGCTCGGTAAAGTTGTAATGCCGAGACCCCCCGGGCAGCCGCCCAGGACGAGCCCACCTTCCTAGTAGAATGGGCCTTCACCGACTTCGGCAACGGCAAACTAGCCGAAGAATGAGCGTGCTGAATCGTACCTCTGATCCAGCGCGCAATGGTCTGCTTGGAAGCAGGACACCCAATCTTGTTGGCTGCATACAGGACAAACAGAGCCTCTGTTTTCCGTATCCGAGCTGTTCTAGCGACATAAATCTTCAAAGCACTAACCACATCTAGAGACTTTGACTCAGTGAACGTGTCAGTAGCCACTGGCACCACAATAGGTTGGTTCATGTGGAAAGATGAAACCACCTTCGGAAGAAAATGTTGGCGAGTTCTCAACTCCACCCTATCTTCATGGAAGATCAGGTAAGGGCTCTTGTGAGACAAGGCCCCCAACTCAGACCCCCGCCTTGCGGATGCCAAGGCTAAAAGCATCACCACTTTCCAAGTGAGAAACTTCAACTCTATCTCCTGTAGAGGTTCAAACCAACTCGATTGAAGGAACTGCAACATCACATTAAGGTCCCATGGAGCCACTGGAGGCACAAATGGAGGCTGGATGTGCAAAACCCCTTTCACGAAGGTCTGTACTACTGGAAGAGAAGCCAATTGTTTTTGAAAGAAAACTGATAAGGCCAAAATCTGGACCTTGATTGAACCCAATCTAAGGCCCGCATCCACACCAGCCTGCATAAAATGGAGAAAACGTCCCAACTGAAACTCTTCCATAGGAGCCTTCTTGGATTCACACCAAGACACATATTTTCTCCAAATACGGTGGTAATGTTTAGACGTTACTCCTTTCCTGGCCTGAATAAGAGTGGCGATGACTTCCTTGGGAATACCCTTTCGGGCTAGGATCCGACTTTCAACAGCCATGCCGTCAAACGTAGCCGCGGTAAATCTTGATACACACACGGCCCCTGCTGTAGTAGGTCCTCTCAAGGAGGTAGAGGCCGAGGATCTTCTATGAGCAACTCCTGAAGATCTGGGTACCAAGCCCACCTTGGCCAGTCTGGGGCAATGAAGATTGCTCGAACTCTTGTTCTCCTTATGATCCTGAGCACTTTTGGGATCAGCGGAAGTGGAGGGAAGACATACACCGACCGGAACACCCACTGGGCCACTAGCGCATCCACTGCTATTGCTTGAGGGTCTCTCGACCTGGAACAATATTTCTGAAGCTTCTTGTTGAGACGAGATGCCATCATGTCTACTTGAGGAACTCCCCAAACACTTGTCACCTCTGCGAAGACTTCTTGGTGGAGGCCCCACTCTCCTGGATGGAGATCGTGTCCGCTGAGGAAGTCTGCTTCCCAGTTGTCTACTCCCGGAATGAAAATTACCGACAGAGCCTTTACATGTCTTTCTGCCCAGAGGAGGATCTTCGTCACCTCTGCCTTTGCCGCTCTGCTTTTCGTTCCGCCCTGCCTGTTTATGTACGCAACTGCTGTTATATTGTCAGACTGTATCTGCACAGAATGATCTTGAAAAAGATGTACCGCTTGTAGAAGGCTCTCAATTCCAGCACGTTTATGTGAAGGCAGGCTACCTGACTTGACCATTTTCCTTGGAAGCTTTCCCCCTGAGTGACAGCTCCCCAGCCTCTGAGACTTTCATCCGTGGTTACCAGGACCCAGTCCTGAATCCAGAACCTGCGTCCCTCTAGTAGGTGAGAACTGTGTAGC
Organism: Pseudophryne corroboree; assembly: GCF_028390025.1. Lineage (NCBI taxonomy): Eukaryota > Metazoa > Chordata > Amphibia > Anura > Myobatrachidae > Pseudophryne > Pseudophryne corroboree. Next base: position 190,467,434 of record NC_086451.1, read on the forward strand.
CACCACAGGAGTGAAATACTGGCTTTTGACGACAGGATTATCTTCCGGTGCATGTGTAGGTGGGATCCCGACCACTTGTCCAACAGGTCCCACTGGAATACCCTGGCATGGAACCTGCCAAACTGTATGGCCTCGTAGGCCGACACCATCTGCCCCAAACAACCGAATGCACTGATGGATAGACACACTTGATGGTTTCAATATCCGTTTTACCATTTTCTGGATTTCCAGAGCCTTTTCCACCGGAAGAAATGCTCTCTGAACTTCTGTATCCAGAATCATCCCGAGAAAAGACAATCTTGTCGTCGGTTCCAACTGTGACTTTGGATAATTTATGATCCAACCGTGTTGTTGGAGTATTGACAGGGAGAGTGTGATGTTTTGTAACAACTGTTTCTTGGATCTCGCCTTTAATCAGGAGATCGTCTAGAGAATTAAAAAATCCAGCTTGTATCCCTGAGACACAATATCTATTACCCAGGGATCTAACAGGGAGTGAACCCACTTGTGGCTGAACTGACGAAGGCGTGCCCCCACCGGGCCTAGCTCCGCCTGTGGAGCCCCAGCGACATGCGGTGGATTTTTGTAGAGGCCAGGGAGGCCTACTGTTCCTGGGAACTAGCTGTGTTGTGCAGCTTCTTTCCTCTGCCCCTGCCTCTGGCAAGAAAGGACGCACCTCGGACTTTCTTGTTTCTTTATTCGAGAGGCTGCATTTGATAATGTCGTACTTTCCTAGGCTGTGCAGGAATATAAGGCAAAATATGAGAAATACCAGCTATAGCTGTGTAGACCAGGTACGAGAACCCATCTCCACACAATCCTCAGCCTTCCACATGCCTCTTAAGTCGGCATCATCTGTCCATTGCATATTCTACAGGACACGTCAAGCAGAAATCGACATAGCTTTGACTCTAGGACCCAGTATACTCATGTCTCTTTGGGCATGTTTTAATATAAATATATATATATATATATAAAAAAAAAAAAATATATATATATATATATCACTTAAGACTGCATCTTTAATATATATATATATATTTCTATATATATATATATATATATCTATATGCATACTAGGGTCTCAATATCTGCTGATAAGGTACCTGTCCACGCTGCCACAGCGTTATAAACCCATACAGACACAATCGCCGGTCTGAGTAGTATACTAGAATGTGCACTCTATCTGCAGGATCCCTGAGAATAGCTAGTGCTACCTTCGGTGCAAACAGGACCCCCTAGGGGAAGATTCCCAACACATCCTGGCCCTAGCGGGGAAAGGATACTGCTTGAGAATTTTTTGTGGGAAGCTGCAGTCTCTTGTCTGGAGATTCCCGCTCTTTTTCCTCATGAGAGGAGGGAAACTTACCTCAGCTTTCTTCCCCTTAACATGTGTACCCTTGTGTCAGGGACAAATGAGTCATCAGTGATATGCAAATCATCTTTCATTACAATAATCATATATTGAAAGCTTTTAGCCATCTTGGCTGTAACTTTGCATTATCGTAGTCGACACTGGAGTAAAGTCTGTGTCGACATCAGTGTTTATTATCTTCGATAGTGAGCATTGCGAGACTCTGAAGGTCTCTGCGACATAGGGACAGACATGGGTAGATTTCCTGTCTGTTCTCTAATCGTTTGTGCAATAAATTCACCTCAGCACTTACACATATCCAAACAAGTGTCGGCGTTGTCGACGGAGACACCCTCTTACACACATATTAGCTCCATCTCCTCCTTAGGGGAGCCTTTTACCTCAGACATGTCGACACACACGTACCGACACACCACACACTCAGGGGATGCTCTATTTGAAGACAGTTCCCCCATAAGGCCCTTTGGAGAGACAGAGAGAGAGTATGCCAGCACACACCCCAGCGCTATATGACCCAGGAATCACAGTAACTTAGTGTTAACCCAGTAGCTGCTGTATATATTGTTTTTACGCCAAATCTATGTGCCCCCCCTCTCTTTTTCACCCTCTCTATCGTGCAGGGGAGAGCCTGGGGAGCTTCTCTCAGCGGATCTGTGGAGAGAAAATGGCGCTGGTGAGTGCTGAGGAAGAAGGCCCCCGCCCCCTCAGCGGCGGGCTTCTGTCCCGTGATTTTGTATAAAATTTATGGCGGGGGCTCATGCATATAACAGTGTCCCACTGTATATATGCTGCTTTTGCCAGGAGGTGTCCTAATTGCTGCCCAGGGCGCACTCCCCGGCGCCCTGCACCCTACAGTGACCGGAGTGTGTGGGTGTAATGTGGGAGCAATGGCACACAGCTGCAGTGCTGTGCGCTACCTCATGTGAAGACAGGAGTCTTCTGCCGCCGATTTCGATGTCTTCATGCTTCTGCCGGTCTTCCGTACGTCTGGCTCTGCGAGGGGGACGGCGGCGCGGCTCCGGGAACGGACGGATCAAGGTTAGGTTCCTGTGTTCGATCCCTCTGGAGCTAATGGTGTCCAGTAGCCTAAGAAGCGCAACCTAGCCGCAGTTAGTAGGTTTGCTTCTCTCCCCTCAGTCCCTCGTAGCAGAGAGTCTGTTGCCAGCAGAAGCTCTCTGAAAATAAAAAACCTGACAAAATACTTTCTTTTCTAGCAAGCTCAGGAGAGCCCACTAGGAGCACCCAGCTCTGGCCGGGCAAAGATTCTAACTGAGGTCTGGAGGAGGGGCATAGAGGGAGGAGCCAGTGCACACCAGATAGTACTAAATCTTTCTTAGAGTGCCCAGTCTCCTGCGGAGCCCGTCTATTTCCCATGGTCCTTACGGAGTCCCCAGCATCCACTAGGAAGTTAGAGAAACTAAAGAAACTCCTATGGAGCTCCCCTAGCTGTGAACGGCTCCTCCGGGCACATTTTCTAAACCGAGTATGGTAGGAGGGGCATTGAGGGAGGAGCCAGCCCACACTCTCAAACTCTTAAAGTGCCAGTGCCTCCTAGTGGACCCAGCTACTTGGTCTGGAACGAACATGTTTGCTAAGTTTTACAAATTCGATACTTTGGCCTCTGATGACCTCAAGTTTGGTCAAGCAGTTCTGCAGCAGCCTGCACGCTCTCCCTCCCGTTCTGGGAGCTTTGGTACATCCCCATGGTACTAATGTGGACACCAGCATCCTCTAGGACGTAAGAGAAACTACGTAAAGCTATGTATGTATGCAGATATAACAATACACAGTAAACACTGGATGTATATCACAGAATACTTGTACTAAATATTCCTGTAGGTATGTACTTGTTTTTAACTAATACTATCTAAACGACATGTAGAAAACTTAAGTGTCCTGTAAATGCACAGCGCTGATGACGCAGGCGGCTTTACAGAGGAGACAGTGCCCAGCAGTCTCAGGTTCAGTGCAGCTCTGTGTAATGGCGCCCAAACGCTGACAGGGAGTGAGGGAGAGAGAGATGCAGCTCCAGGGCGGGAACATCTGCAGTAGATGGCGCCTGGGGCTGGGAGAGGGGCTACAGGTCAGCACCCTTTCCCCTATGCTGGACTTCACCACCGGGTACTAGGGAGTCTATGGAAAACGTATTTTAGTAAATCTGACCTGTGATCCTTGCTCTGGTGAATATAGTGGGGTCCATGTACGGCCACAGTGTCCACACGAGCGGCGCGGTCTGTCTACGGAGACCGCGTCCCGGATCGTGATTTTGGCGGGTCCCACCTTGGGGACCCTCTTACCTCCTCCCTTTACGTACGGCCACGTGATCCCAGAGAGCAGCAGCAGTGTGTGTGTGTGCACCATAGGTGTGCGCAGCTCAAATTATTAGAGGGTGCACGACTGGAGTGGCCTGCCTAGCATAGTCTACTGAGCGTGCCTAGCATCGCCTATCAGGCGTGTCTAGCACCGACTACTGGGCTAGAGTATATAATATATATACAGTGGTCGAAGTGGAAATTTTGAAGTGGGAGTATGTAAAAGTGAAAGCGTGGTCACTCAAAAGGGGGCATGTCCTTTAGTGTAGTTTACCATACTATATACCCCTTATACACATTATGCACCACAATAGTAGGACCCCTTATACTATCAAGTCCTGGTGCCCCTTTAACTTTATACCACACAGTATGAGCCGAAATTCACATTATAGCATATGGTATGAGCTGAAATTCACATTATACCACACGGTTTTAGCCGAAATTCACATTATAGCACAAGGTATGAGTCGTAATTCACATTATAGCACATGGTATGAGCTGAAATTCACATTAAACCACATGGTTTTAGCCGAAATTCACATTATAGCACACGGTATGAGCCGTAATTCACATTATAGCACACGGTATGAGCCGAAATTCACATTATAGCACAAGGTATGAGCCGAAATTCACATTATAGCACATGGTATGAGCTGAAAATCGCATTATAGTATATGGTATGAGACGAAATTCACATTATAGCACATGGTATGAGCCGAAATTCACATTATTCCACACGGTATGAGCCGTAATTCACATTATAGCACACGGTATGAGCCAAAATTCACATTGTAGCAAACAGTATGAGCCAAAATTTACACTATACCACATGGTATGAGACAAAGTTCACATTATGCCACATGGAATGAGACAAAATTCAGGGAGAGTGACAGCAGGGACAGGGAGAGTGACAGAGGGACAGGGAAAGTGACAGCAGAGACATTGGGACAGAGAGAGTGACAGAGGGACAGGAAAAGTGACAGTAGGGACAGGGAAAGTGACAGCAGGGACATAGGGACAGGGAGAGTGACAGAGAGAGGGACAGCAAGGGCATACAGTAGGGACTAGGGAGAGAGAAAGGCAGCAAGGTAAGATTACCTATTTAGCAGAGCAGCACTGAGAATGCTGTGATCTGCGGTGCATGAGGAGGCTGTGGTCGGTGTGGGGCGGAGGAGGCTGTGAGCCTTGGAGATGGTGCAAAGAAGGACTGAGGGCGACAGAGGAGGCTGAGGTGCAGCGAAGGAGGAGGCAGAGGGCTGAGGTGCAGCGAAGGAGGAGGCAGAGGGCGGCGGTGCAGCGAAGGAGGAGGCAGAGGGCGGCGGTGCAACGGAGGATGGAGGAGGCTGTGGTCGGCGGCCTTTGGTGGTGCGGCACTGGATCCTATGACCCGGCGCTACTATTTCAAATCTGCCGCAGACCGGCAGCCAATCAGGAGCAGTCCGTGGCAGATTTTAAATAGTAGCACCTCGGTCAGCATGATGCGGCAGCAGCCCAGCGGGGGACAGTGCTCGAAGAAGTGCCGGTATACAATACCGTTGTATACCGGCCCACTTTGAGCACTGCATATATATATCTGCTCCAAATCAGTAGGCACTCCAAATCAGTATTCCCAGATAACTGCCGTGGTGCACAGCTATCAATTGGACACAGAAGCAGCGAACAGCGGCACTCCTAATGGACTTGTAAATGAGACAAGACACCTTGGTCTGATAGCGATGTTTCGGATCTTACTCTGTCCTCAGGCTACAGGTACAGCTTTACCTGTAGCCTGAGGACAGAGTAAAATCCAAAACGTCGCTATCAGACCAAGGTGTCTTGTCTCATTTACAAGTCCGTTAGTAGTGCTGCTGTTCGCTGCTTATATATATATATATATATATATATATACACACACATACATACACACACACAGAAACTACTGAATGTTTGGTTCAGCTCTAATATTATATATAATATTATATATGCATAATATATATATATATACACATATATATATGTGTGTGTGTGTGTGTGTGTGTGTGTGTGTGTTATATATATATATATATATATATATGTATGTGTATATATATATATATATATATATATATATATACATACATACACACACACACACACACACACACACACACACACACACACACATGACCAGACAATGCCTTACTTTTATAATAAATAGACTGCTTCATGTGCTGGTCCGCCTTTGTGGTGGAGGGTAGCATCTAGCGTGGTCCTGGGTCAGTGGTGGCGCAGTGCCCCGGAGTCTGACTGATTCCGCAAAGGAACATGGGAGGAGGAGCTCCTGCAGCCGGGCATGCATAGCAGCAATCCTTCCCTCAGCGGCAGCCATATTTCTTAGGGGCATTTCAGCCAGCATACACTGACTGCCCCATCTGCTGTGCCGGCGCCGCAGTGCATCCGCTACGGCGCTACCGCAGGCGGCTCTGCACAGATATGCAAGTGCAGAGCCGCCCACGGTGGCCAACCATTGGATACTACCGCAGACATCAATAATGTTCCTATCGCAGGCATGCAGTGCGGGGGGTGCCGGACATTAGGGGGTGCCTGTGCGCACCAGGCACCCCCTGTGCGCACGCCTGTGGTGTGCGCCTGATGAGACCGGAGCATCTCCGCTGTAAGTACCCAGCAACCAGGGCGCGGGAGTATACAGCGCCGCTGGGCGAGGTGGGGGAGCAGCAGCATATGATGTCAGAATGACATGCAGCAGCTAGTGCCTGTGCTGCGGCCCTTGAAGTCTCCTTTCTTCAGAAAAGCTCTTATCAGGGCTGCCCAACGCAGCCCTCCCTGTTAGCTGCCTGCACTGCAGGCACCAACTTACAAAAAGAGCGCCAGTGCCTGGAGGCGGGGATATAGAGGAGGCGGTGCAGTGCATCCTGGGAACAGTCAAAGCTTTAGCCTGTTGGCGCCTCGGATCAAGATCCAACTCCACCCCAATGTTATACCCTGTGGAATACCAGTGTACCCCGCTGCAGAAAAACTTTTTTACATTGTTTATTACATTATAACAGTATTGGCATCACAGAGAAATTCCTGGATCGGACAGACATAGGGGGTAATTCCAAGTTGATCGCAGCAGGAAATTTTTTGGCAGTTGGGCAAAACCATGTGCACTGCAGGGGGGGCCGATATAACATGTGCAGAGAGAGTTAGATTTGGGTGGGTTATTTTATTTCTGTGCAGGGTAAATCATGCTGCTTTATTTTTACACTGCAAATTAGATTGCAGATTGAACACACCACACCCAAATCAAACTCTCTCTGTACATGTTATATCTGCCCCCCCCTGCAGTGCACATGGTTTTGCCCAACTGCTAAAAAATTTCCTGCTGCTATCAACTTGGAATTACCCCCATAGATACTTAAATTTTCAACCAAAGGGACAACATGTGCTTAAAAATCCATTTACTACACAGGAACATACATGGCTCAGTCGGCAAAGCAACAGACCACAACACAAAAGGGTCAGAGGATCGATTCATCAGAAGGCAACACAATTTATTTAAATTTACTACATTTACTCATGATTGTGTTTTCAATTTAATTATTTTTACTTATCAATCAGGAATATGGTAATTTTTTCCCCCACAGGGGCTTTCACGGCTCAATCGGCCGAACACCGCATCAGCTAATCACCAAACCACAGCACAGAAAGTAAAAGGATTCAACAGCACAAAACATAAATATACTCACAATTACTTTTATTTATATTTCTATTTATTATCAATATTTCAATATTTTAATAAATTAAAGCCTTCAATTTTCAAATAAAAAGCTATAACACTCACCGATAGAGCCATTCATTCTTCTAGTGCTCTCATGGCTCAATCGGTAAAGTGCCGACCATGGGGTAAACACGGTTCTGCAGGAGCCATGGGCACTCTTAAGACTTTTCAATGAGTGTGAACTGGCTCCTCCCTCTATGCCCCACCTCCAGACCTCAGTTATAGGAACTGTGCCCAGGTAGACGGACATTTAGAGGAAAGGATTTACTTTAAACTAGTGGTGAGATACATACCAGCTCACACCTTAACCATGCCGCACAACATGGCATTCAACAGAACACACGCCAAAAGGCATGAATCAATTAAAGCAACATGCTGAAACTAATATAACACAACGTGTGTGTCTATTAACAAAAAACGTCAGGTAAAGTACGCACGGGGACGGGCGCCCAGCATCCTCTACGGACCAGGAGAAAAGGATTTACCGGTAGGTATCAAAATCCTGTTTTCTCATACGTCCTAGAGGATGCTGGGGTCCACTTCATGACCATGGGGTTTATACCAAAGCTCCAGTACGGGCGGGAGAGTGCGGATGACCCTGCAGCACCGATTGACCAAACTTGAGGTCCTCATCGGCCAAAGTGTCAAACTTATAAAATTTAGCAAAAAAGTGTTTGACCCTGACTAAGTAGTTGCTCGGTAAAGTTGTAATGCCGAGACCCCCCGGGCAGCCGCCCAGGACGAGCCCACCTTCCTAGTAGAATGGGCCTTCACCGACTTCGGCAACGGCAAACTAGCCGAAGAATGAGCGTGCTGAATCGTACCTCTGATCCAGCGCGCAATGGTCTGCTTGGAAGCAGGACACCCAATCTTGTTGGCTGCATACAGGACAAACAGAGCCTCTGTTTTCCGTATCCGAGCTGTTCTAGCGACATAAATCTTCAAAGCACTAACCACATCTAGAGACTTTGACTCAGTGAACGTGTCAGTAGCCACTGGCACCACAATAGGTTGGTTCATGTGGAAAGATGAAACCACCTTCGGAAGAAAATGTTGGCGAGTTCTCAACTCCACCCTATCTTCATGGAAGATCAGGTAAGGGCTCTTGTGAGACAAGGCCCCCAACTCAGACCCCCGCCTTGCGGATGCCAAGGCTAAAAGCATCACCACTTTCCAAGTGAGAAACTTCAACTCTATCTCCTGTAGAGGTTCAAACCAACTCGATTGAAGGAACTGCAACATCACATTAAGGTCCCATGGAGCCACTGGAGGCACAAATGGAGGCTGGATGTGCAAAACCCCTTTCACGAAGGTCTGTACTACTGGAAGAGAAGCCAATTGTTTTTGAAAGAAAACTGATAAGGCCAAAATCTGGACCTTGATTGAACCCAATCTAAGGCCCGCATCCACACCAGCCTGCATAAAATGGAGAAAACGTCCCAACTGAAACTCTTCCATAGGAGCCTTCTTGGATTCACACCAAGACACATATTTTCTCCAAATACGGTGGTAATGTTTAGACGTTACTCCTTTCCTGGCCTGAATAAGAGTGGCGATGACTTCCTTGGGAATACCCTTTCGGGCTAGGATCCGACTTTCAACAGCCATGCCGTCAAACGTAGCCGCGGTAAATCTTGATACACACACGGCCCCTGCTGTAGTAGGTCCTCTCAAGGAGGTAGAGGCCGAGGATCTTCTATGAGCAACTCCTGAAGATCTGGGTACCAAGCCCACCTTGGCCAGTCTGGGGCAATGAAGATTGCTCGAACTCTTGTTCTCCTTATGATCCTGAGCACTTTTGGGATCAGCGGAAGTGGAGGGAAGACATACACCGACCGGAACACCCACTGGGCCACTAGCGCATCCACTGCTATTGCTTGAGGGTCTCTCGACCTGGAACAATATTTCTGAAGCTTCTTGTTGAGACGAGATGCCATCATGTCTACTTGAGGAACTCCCCAAACACTTGTCACCTCTGCGAAGACTTCTTGGTGGAGGCCCCACTCTCCTGGATGGAGATCGTGTCCGCTGAGGAAGTCTGCTTCCCAGTTGTCTACTCCCGGAATGAAAATTACCGACAGAGCCTTTACATGTCTTTCTGCCCAGAGGAGGATCTTCGTCACCTCTGCCTTTGCCGCTCTGCTTTTCGTTCCGCCCTGCCTGTTTATGTACGCAACTGCTGTTATATTGTCAGACTGTATCTGCACAGAATGATCTTGAAAAAGATGTACCGCTTGTAGAAGGCTCTCAATTCCAGCACGTTTATGTGAAGGCAGGCTACCTGACTTGACCATTTTCCTTGGAAGCTTTCCCCCTGAGTGACAGCTCCCCAGCCTCTGAGACTTTCATCCGTGGTTACCAGGACCCAGTCCTGAATCCAGAACCTGCGTCCCTCTAGTAGGTGAGAACTGTGTAGCCACCACAGGAGTGAAATACTGGCTTTTGACGACAGGATTATCTTCCGGTGCATGTGTAGGTGGGATCCCGACCACTTGTCCAACAGGTCCCACTGGAATACCCTGGCATGGAACCTGCCAAACTGTATGGCCTCGTAGGCCGACACCATCTGCCCCAAACAACCGAATGCACTGATGGATAGACACACTTGATGGTTTCAATATCCGTTTTACCATTTTCTGGATTTCCAGAGCCTTTTCCACCGGAAGAAATGCTCTCTGAACTTCTGTATCCAGAATCATCCCGAGAAAAGACAATCTTGTCGTCGGTTCCAACTGTGACTTTGGATAATTTATGATCCAACCGTGTTGTTGGAGTATTGACAGGGAGAGTGTGATGTTTTGTAACAACTGTTTCTTGGATCTCGCCTTTAATCAGGAGATCGTCTAGAGAAGGAATTATACTGACTCCTTTTTGACGCAGGAGAACCATCATCTCCGCCATCACCTTGGTGAATACCCTCGACGCCGTGGAGAGACCGAAAGGTAACGTCTGGAATTGGTAATGGCAATCCTGAAACGCGAATCTCAGATAAGCCTGGTGAACATGCAGGTAAGCATCTTTTATGTCTACAGACATCCTGTAGTCCCCCTCCTCCAAACTGGAAATCACTGCCCTCAGTGATTCCATTTTGAACTTGAATCGTTTCAAGTAGAGATTCAGATTTTTCAGGTTTAGCATCGGTCTGACCGAGCCGTCCGGCTTCGGAACTACAAAAAGGCTTATAGTTGTGACAAAGATACCAGGACTATGACCTGATCCTGACATAATTTTTGGATTGCCGTCGTTACCGCTTCCCTTTCTGGAAGAGAAGCTGATAAGGTTGATTTGAAAAATTGGCATGGGGGAACGTCTTGAAACTCCAGCTTGTATCCCTGGGACACTATTTGCAACACCCTGGGATCCAGGCAAGACAGAATCCAACCTTGGCTGAACAGTCTGAGACGTGCCCCCACCCGAACAGCCTCCCGCAAAGGAGCGCAAGCGTCAGGGTGAAGATTTGGCAGAAGAAGGGGTAGACTTCTGCTCCTGGGAACCTGAAGCTGCTGTGGGCTTCTTTCCCTTTCTTCTTCCCCTACCTGCAAAGAAGGGGGAACCTCTCGCTTTTTTGTATTTATTGGGCCGAAAGGACTGCATGTGCGGGTGATATGTCTTTTTTGCCAGTGCAGGCGCAGAGGGCAAAAATGTCGACTTACCTGCGGTAGCCGCCGAGACCAACGCATCCAGTCCATCACCAAATAAGGCCTCACCTTTATATGGGAGAGCCTCCATATTTCTTTTGGAATCTGCATCCGCGTTCCACTGGCGAATCCACAACGCCCGCCGAGCCGATACTGCCATGGTAGCGGCTTGTGAACTCAAGAGTCCAATATCTTTCATCGCTTCTAGCATGTATGCGGCAGCGTCTTTGATATTCCCTAACCTAAGGAGTATCTCATCTTTATCAATCGTGTCAATTTCTGATGACACGCTTTCTGACCATTTTTCAATAGCGTGACTCACCCACGTGCAAGCAATTGTGGGACTGAGTAGCGTACCATTGGCAACATAAATGGATTTCAATGTAGTTTCCATTTTTCGGTCTGCCGGCTCTTTTAGTGAAAACGTGCCAGGTGCAGGAAGAATTACCTTCTTTGTCAACCTGGACAGTGCACCGTCTAACACAGGGGGTGACTCCCATTTTTTTTTCTGTCCTCCACCAGGAAAGGATAAGCTATCTGAATTCTCTTGGGAATACTCAATTTATTTTCGTGAGTCACCCACATCCCTTCAAAGAGTGTATTAAGCTCGTGGGAAGGAGGGAAAGTGACCTTAGACTTCTTTTCTTTATAGAAATAAGCCTTCTCCTGAGGTACAGGAGTGGCTTCTGTGACTTCCAGAACTTCCCTTATAGCCACAATCATATATTGTATATTTTTTGCCAATTTATGATCTATTTCTCTGGAGTCACTATCGTCAACACAAGAATCAGTGTCTGTGTCGGTATCAGTATTCACAATATTCGCAAATGGTCTCTTATGTGACCCAGAGGGGTTGCCTGCGGATGGAAGAACAGAGCCCTGAAAAATCACATCCTCCACAGATTTTCTCTAGCATTCAGCATGAGATTCAGATTTATCTAATCTCCTATTGATATGATGCATACTATCACGTATTTCTTTCACCCATGCAGGCTCTTGGTGTGCCGGCAGCGCCACCACATTACACTTCTGTGTCCCTAAAATGGTTTCCACCGGGGAGGAACTCCCTGCCTCTGACATGTCTTACACACGTGTACAACACACACACACAGACACACTGGGACTTATAGGGGACAGACCCACAGTATAATCTGTCAGAGGGACACAGTTTAGGAACAGCCAGTTCACAACCCCAGCGCCAGTATCTAATTCATGTGAACACAGAATGCCCACTGACATGCAGCGCTTTTTACACAGTAAAACACACTAGTAAACCACCAATTCACTTGTGCTTCCCCCCCCCCCGTTTTGCACCCTGATACTTGTAGTCAGAAGTGAAGGAGGACCAGCGATGTCTCTGCAGCCTGAGAAGAGAGAAAATGGCGCTCAGCCGGTGCTGGCTGCCTGAGGAAGAAGCTCCGCCCCCACAATGGCGCGTTTTTACCTCAGAAACTTTTCATAATATTTATACTGGCGAGGGTGGGGCTATGCCTGGGCATCTTACGCCCCCTTTTTGCCAGTTTATAGAGGTGTTTTTGCTGCCCAGGGCGCTCCCCCTCCTTGCCTTGCACCCTGCAGTGCCTGTGTGTGTGGGCAGCAATGGCGTGCTGCGCTCCAGCCAGCCGCGTTGTACCTCAGTTGTCCCTTTTCTTAATAGAAGATCTGTCTTCATCTACTCACCTGTCTTCTGACTTCTGGCTCTGTGAGGGGGGTGACGGCGTGCTGTGGGAGTAAGCATCTAGACATGGCTAGCGTTCAGTACCCTTCAGAGCTAATGGTGTCCTGTCAGCCAGAAGCAGAGCCATGAAACTCTTTGGGAAGTTGGTTCCTACTTCTGCCCCCTCAGTCCCATGAAGCAGGGAGACTGTTGCCAGCAGTTCTCCCTGAAAATAAAAAACCTAACATAAGTCTTTTCAGAGAAGCTCAGTAGAGCTTCCCTAGAGTGCATCCAGTCTGCCTGGGCACATTTCTAAAACTGAGGTCTGGAGGAGAGGCATAGAGGGAGGTGCCAGTTCGCACCCATTGAAAAGTCTTAAGAGTGCCCATGGCTCCTGCGGAACCGTCTATACCCCATGGTCATGAAGTGGACCTCAGCATCCTCTAGGACATATGAGAAAATGGCGCTGGTGAGTGCTGGATCAGCTCTGAAGAGAAGCTCCGCCCCCTAAAATGGCGCCTCTTCCCGCACTTATACAGATTATACTGGCCTAAGGTAATGGCGCTAGAAGCCGTCCATAGGTCCCTGATAGCCATAGTGACCAGTGTAAGTGTGTTTGCCCTGGCCCAGGGTGCCCGTCATAACGCCTCACACTGTACCTGAGCCCTCCGGAGCGCAGCATCAGCACTGCGCTCCCACCCGGATGCCGCCATTCTCAACGGCTCCCCGGCGTCCTACTTACCACTGTCTTCTGGTTGTTAGCGGGTGGCGGCAGTGTTGCGGGAGCGAGCGGTCGCCTCGGAGGCTTGTGATCGACACCCTCAGGAGCTCAGTGTCCTGTCGGCGGAGACAGTGGCCATTAACCTCAGAGGGTTGGATCCTACTCCCCCAAGTCCCACGAAGCAGGGAGGCTGTTGCCAGCCGCCTACCTGTGCCTAACTCTTAAAAAAAAATGTTTTTTTTAAAGAAGTACTAAGTACTCCCCTAGCTGTGACCGGCTCCTCTGGGCACATTTTCTAAACCGAGTCTGGTAGGAGGGGCATAGAGGGAGGAGCCAGACCACACTCTCAAACTCTTAAAGTGCCCATGGCTCCTAGTGGACCCGTCTATACCCCATGGTACTAATGTGGACTCCAGCATCCTCTAGGACATAAGAGAAATTAAGATGGAGGTGCATTGCACAATGGAAAACAAATTTAGTTTTCAGATTGTGCCTACTCCTGAAAGAGCACCATCTACACCCCATGGTTATCCAATACCCCCCCAGTTTGGATGCCATATAAATATGGTTATTGATTAAATGTTACTTTACAAATACTATATGATTCTGTATAGTTTTCTTCTTCGCAGGAGTTGGCAATCTTTTTTTTTTTCATTTTCAGGATTGTGAAAGACACATTTTTCCTACCCCTTTCAATGGCGAGCAGGTGAAACTAATACTAGTTTGCTATTATACAAGAATTCAGGGGTTTACTGGCTTAAGAAAGACTTTATAAAAAAAAAAAATTAAAGAAAAGTAAAGAGGGCATTCAGCGAAGAAGAGGTACACTATTCAAGCTGGAGAACAAGGAGTCAGTATGTACGTAAATCACATACAGAGGAGTCTTTGTTTTGCAGTGTCTTCTAACAAAACAAGCATTCACTAACTTCAGGGCTAGAGTAATATGGGATTAAATCTCTATCCCTCAGGTCTCTCCCCTCACAAACAGATTGTAAAAGTGGCCTAGGAGAATAGAGTACCTCATGGTCTGGGATTTCAGAAGATAAGGTCCGGCCTAAGATGACTGCAGTCAAATATGTCCAGCAGCGAGCAGTGTTGGGTAGATTGTATCCTCCTGTAGTGAAGAACAATGAATTTAACGTCTAATTGGTGCTAAGAAGAGAAGAACGGCTTAGATTCATTCAACAAGGAAGCAGCAAAAAGTGCAACAAAACTGAAATCACCTAAACATATATATTACAAAATATGTATTCGTTAATAATATGATTACTGTAGGAATTTGTTGGAGGGGGAAAAAAAAGGCATCAAAATTTAGTACAGGCTCCTTTTTGTCATGCTATGCAACCTGTATTATTAGCAATACAATTTTAATGCAGTGATAATTTATTCATCCATATAATCCATTAGCTAATAATAAAACAACTTGCTACATGAACATTTTTTTTATACTAATATGACCCAATACAGCAATAATTCCAATATACAAAATGAAAAACAGTAATGAAGGCACTAATGGGAAAAAAACATTGTGTGTTTTACCCCAAAGGCTGAGTTCACACGGTGCAATGCGCCGTACAGCCCGACATTGACTTTTCTATGTGGCTAGAGACCGGCCCCGCCGATATGGTCAATGTGGGGCTGCCTGCACAGTCTACTTATCCTTGCGATGCAGATCCCCCAGGACCACGCAACGGCATCGCAAGGACTAAACACACGGTGCGATATGCACTATATTTTCTTACGATTTTGACTATACAGTCAAAAATCAATAGAAATATTGCGCCGTGTGTACACACCTTAAATCTGATGTCAGGACTACAATCTCACCGTTATGGGCTGCTGCTCTCAGTAAATGTGGAGCTGACCCTCAAAAATGTAGATTTTTCGAACTACAAAAAGTATAATGGAAGCGCTGTCCAATCATGGATCATATCGCAGCATTTATATAACAGTACAATAAAATTATTAAGATAAGCAATCTGATACAGGTTGAGTATCCAATATCCAAATATTCCAAAATACGGAATATTCCGAAATACAGATTTTTTTGAGTGAGAGTGAGATAGTGAAACCTTTGTTTTCTGATGGCTCAATGTACACAAACTTTGTTTAATACACAAAGTTATTAAAAATATTGTAATAAATGACCTACAGGCTGTGTGTATAAGGTGTATATGAAACATAAATGAATTGTGTTTATGTACACACACTTTGTTTAATGCACAAAGTTATTAAACATAATGGCTAAAATAACGTTCAGGCTGTGTGTATAAGGTGTATATGAAATGATAAATGCATTCTGTGCATAGACTTAGTTCCCATCGCCATGATATCTCATTATGGTATGCAATTATTCCAAAATACGGAAAAATACGATATCCAAAATATTTCTGGTCACAAGCCTTTTGGATAAGGGAGACTCAACCTGTACACAATTCAAATCTAAAATATTCTGCCAATAAGAAATATAATATATTAATGCATAAGCAACCTCAAAATCAAAGCTAAGATTAATAATGCGGAAAAACAAAGCTGTTAATACAGTCTTTCTCCAGTATTCAGATAAGTGTCAAGAGAAAGTTGTGACAATTAGGGAGACTCCTGAGTGTATCAGCTGTTAATAATAGTGCTCTCTTTCCAGGTGCCGCATGCAGTAAATGCTCCTTATACAAATGCACTGTATGCAGTTACACTCCTGGCTGTATTGTGCTGGGGTCCTCTCCACTCCTATGTTGATGGAGAAGAGTGCGCTGGCACTATGGTGAGGCAGACAGCTTAGCATCACTCGAGGGAGATGTACTAAGCAGTGAAAAGAGTGGTGAGTCAGTGAAGTTGCCGATGGCGACCAATCGGCTGCTCTGTATAATTTTATAGTATGTAAACTATAAATGTTACTTCAGTACTGATTGGTTGACATTGGCAACTTCTCCACTCCACAGTGAAAACTGCTTAGTACATCTCTGCTCAATGGGCCTAATTCAGACCTGACCGTAGATGTGCTACCAGTTTCACAGACATGCGGGGGGACGCCCAGCACAGGACTAGTCCACCCCGCATGTCTGGCTCTTCTCCCCACCCGTACAGGTACAAAAGCATTGCAAGGCAGCAATGCATTTGTACCCGAGTAGCTCACTACCAGCGCAGATCTGGCGCACTGGCAGGGAGCTACTCGTCGCTTCCTGGAATGCAGCAGCTGCGTGTGATGTCAAGCAGCTGCCCCCGGCACTGTCCATCCAAGCCTGCTTTGCCTGAACTACACCCCCAAAATGGCAGCCAAACGCTGCCGGCCCGCCCAGCGAACGCCTCTTCCTGTCAATCAGGCAAAGGCTATCGCTGGGCTGAGATGCTCATAGCATCTCTGGCATGCACCGCATGCGCAGTTCAGACCTGACCGCCCGCTGTGCAAAAACACACAGCAGCGATCAGGTCTGAATTAGGCCCAGTGTGCAGTGGGGATGTGATGGCTTTCCTGTCTCGTCTGTCGTGGCACCCAGACATATGTGCACTGATGAAGTCAGTTGTTCCAGCAGGCCAGGGAACTGCCATGGATGAGAGTTGGATGCATAGGCGTTTCTATAATGGGTGCCATGTGTACGGCGCACACGGGCTCCTGGGTCCAAGGGGACCCACACTGCACCCTTATATTATACTTACCCCGGAGTCCCAAGATGATGGCCCTGAACAGTGGACAGAAAGCACTCGGAAAATGGCCGCTATAACCATTTCCGAGTGATATGTGCATGTGCACTGGAAAGGGACTGGGACTGAGGGTCGACACACCTTAGGTCAACACCAATTGGTCGACACACCTTAGGTCGACATGGACAAAAGGTCGACCGGAACAAGGTCGACATGGAAAAAGGTCGACATGAGTTTATGTTTTTTTGGTGTCGTTTTCTTCGTAGAGTGACCGGGAACCCCAATTAGTGCACCGCGTCCCCTCGCATAGCTTCGGGCATGGTGCCTTCGCTCCGCTACTGCTTCACTTGGCACACTTTACCTTTCCAATCGTAGTCCATGTGGATCGTTAAGTATGAAAAGGTTCAAAAAAAGAAAAAAATTGTGAAAAACTCATGTCGACCTTTTTCCAGGTCGACCTTTTGTCCATGTCGACATAAGGCGTGTCGACCAATTGGCGTCGACCTAAGGTGTGTCGACATTTGTGCTGTCGACCTGGAGTCCGGATACCCACTGGAAATGTCCCCGGGAACAATGCACATGCGCAGTAGACTCTGGTATTATGCAGAGTCTACTGCTGCAGGAGAGGAGGGGGCCCGCGATGAAGGCTACACACGGGTCCCCCCCTCTCTTAAAACACCCCTGGCTGTATGCTTCCGCATACATTATCAAAAGGGGTGGAACTTGATGTCTCACCTCCCTCAATACACCTGCGACTCCTGGGGTCTCCCTAATTGTGGCTGAAAAGGAAGGTTGAGCATATACAGTATGACTGATCACTGGTGTATTTATAATGGGTGCGGCGCACATGGTCCAGAGTCCAGGCAGGGCCCACACTGTACAACACTGCACTCAATTCTTGAATACTTACCCCTCCAGAGTCACTGGGAACAGAACATGTGGAGAGCGTAGTAAGCCAGGAGTGTGGCGAGCGCAGCGTGCCCACAAAGGGCTTCATTACGAACGCCCCCATCCCCCCCCCCCCCCTTTGCCGGCACTCTGGCGGCCGGGATCCCAACCCATTTATTTGCAGTATTCACAAACATCTTCATACACATGCTGTACCTATATCATTTTTTCTTTACATACTTGCAAATCCAGTCTGAATTTCCTTTGCTTTTTTGCCTACCCTCACATGTCTTCTCATTTCTAACACCTCCTTCAGCTTCAATTTCTGAAACTATATAAACTTTCTGCTTTAACCAAATTACTGCCACTGTATACTTCCAACACTGTACTTTCACCTGCATTTCTGCAATACTGCTCAGTTCATTTTAGAACCACCACGCCTATTTCCAAACGTCTAATCCTATTTACCTCATCCACACTACAGCAAGTCCAGCCCGTCACTAACACTCCCCAATACTACTTTGTCTGCCTTATCCTTTTCTCTGTCCCTTGCTCCCACCTCTATCCTTCTCCCCTAGTCTCCTACATTTCCTCCTCTCTCCCCTCCACCCCACTGTCATTCACCTCTAGCCTACCTCGGGCCCAATCCTCCACCACTCAGCCCTGCTCCCTCCCTCCTCTCCCTACCTCACCTTCCTCTGTACCACACTCCCTCCATGCTCAACTGCAGCAGTGTCCCTTCTTAGCTCAGGAACCAGCACCCACACTACACCCTTTGTATCCCTGCCTTCTAAATCCATTTCAACTCATTGCTACAACAACCCTGATAATCTCATTCATATCACTCCCTCAGACTCTCTCCTGTTTCCTCTGGAATGCCAGATCTGTCTGTAATAAACTGGTCCTCACCCATGACCTTTTCATCTCCAATTCCCTGCATCTCCTAGCCATCATTGAAACCTGGATTACTCCCTGACAAAGTTTCTCCCGCTGCTCTCTCTGCTCCCCCCCCCCCCCATGGCGACCCCGAGGTCTCACGTCCTCACCCCCCCCCCCCCCCCCCAACCTCGGGGTCGCCATGGGGGCGATGTTGGGCCCCTACTACCCTCTAGCTACTCATACCCCCAGATCCATCCCTTATAGTCTCTACATTTGAGGTCCATGCTATATGCCTCTTCCAACCTGTTCATCTTCGAGTAGCTGTCATTTACCGCTCCCCTGGCATGCCCTCCAAATTCCTTAACAACTTTGCTTCCTGTCTTCCTCTCTTCTGACATTCCCTCCATTATGCTAGGTAATTTCAATATCCCTACTGAAAACCCCACAAAATCACATGCCTCTAACCTCCCCTTTTCACTTGGTCTCTCCCATGTGAATGGGACCTCACTGGATCTGGTTTTCACAAACCGCTGTGATCTTTCTGATTTCTTCTGTTCTTCCTCTCTGGCTATCACCTGCTCACTTTTAACCTCTCTCTGCTTCTCCATCTCTACCTCCTAAGACTACTATCACTAAGCGTAACATTGAGGCTATTGACTACACTTCCCTATCCTCCGTTTGAATCACTCCTCTCCTATTCTCTCTCTTCCCTGCCCTGAACAAGCTACTTCCCAAAATAATGCATCCCTCTTATCTCTGCTCTTGACTGTCACTCCACCGACCATTATTCACCCTCCCAGATAGACAGCTCAACCCTGGCAGACCAAATGCACCAAATATCTGCATAAATGCTCAGCGACAGTGGAGGACATCACGTTCTAAGGCCAACTTCCTCCATTACAAATTTATGCTGCCCTTTCCCTCCCTAAACAATCTTACATCAACCTCATCTCCTCCCAATCCTCAAACCCCGGCGCCTCTTTGCCACTGTCAACTCGCTCCTCTGCCCAACTCTGCCTTAACTCCCCCATTCACTCTCTGCTCTTGACTTTGCCACGTACTTCACATCAAAAATGGACTCCATTCGCCAGGACATAACATCCCACCAGAACCTGAGCAACCCCCCTCCTCCATTCCCCAACCCATCCTCTCCTTCCCTCCTATTAACTCTGACATCTTTCTTCCCTGTATCTGGAGAGGAAGTCATGGTCCTCATTCGGTCCTCACCCCCCTCCACCTCCCCACTTGACCCTATTCCCTCCCACCTTCTTCGCTTCCTCTTTTCTTCTGCCTGTTCCCATCTTGCCCATCTACATAATCTCTCCCTCTCATCGGGCACTGTAGTCTCTGCCTTCAAGCATGCACTGGTCTCCCCTATTCTTAAAATAACCTACCCATGTCCAACCACTTTCTCCAACTACCAACCCATCTCTCTCTTCCTTTTTGCCTCCAAACTCCTTGTGCATATCGTCTACAACCGCCTCACTGTCTTTCTTTCCGCCCACTCACTGCTTGACCCCTTTCCAGACTGGCTTTCGTCCTCTGCACTCCACTGAAACAGTCCTCACGAAAGTCTGCAATGACCTCCTTGATGCTAAATCCTAGGGCCACTACTCTCTGTTTATTCTCCTTGACCTCTCTGCTGCTTTTGACACTGTGAACCACCCTCTCCTCCTGCAAATCCTTTACTCCCGTGGTCTGCGTGATACTGCTCTCTCCTGGCTGTCCTACTACCTATCTGACCGTTCCTTCTCTGCCTCCTCTTATGAATCCACCTCCCCCCCACTTCCTCTACCAGTAGTTGTCCTCCGAGGTTCTGTTCTTGGGCTTCTCCTTTTCTCTATCTACACATCCTCATTAGGTGAGCTCATTAGTTCTTTTGACTTACATCATCATCTCTACACTGACGAAACTCAAATCTACCTTTCCTCCCTTGACCTCTCTCCTGCTCTCCTCACTCGTGTATCCAACTGTCTCTCTGCTATCTCTTCCTGGATGTCCCAGCATTTTCTTAAACTTTACATGTCTAAAACTGAGCTGATCATCTTCCCTCCCTCCTGCATAATCTTACCTCCCACAATTTCATTATCCATTGATGGCACAACTACGATGTCCTCTAGCCCCCAATAGTGCTGTCTTGGAGTAATACTTGACTCCTCCCTCTCCTTCAAACCACACATTCAGTACATCTCACAAACCTGCCGTTTCAATCTCAAAAAGATCTCCAGGATCAGACCCTTTCTCACCCAGGATACTACTAAGACCCTCATCCACTCACTAGTCATCTCCACATTGGACTACTGTAATCTCCTCCTATCTGGTCTGCCTGAAAAATGCCTTTCTCCACTCCAATCTATCCTCAATGCTGATGCCCATCTCATCTTCCTCACAAAACGTACTACATCCACATTGTCTCTCTTGCAGGACCTTCACTGGCTACCCTTACCATTCAGAATCCAATTCAAGCTTCTCACACTAACCGACAAAGCCCTCACCCACTCTTCTCCCTCTTACATCTCTGACCTTCTCTCTTTTTACATTCACACCCGGCCTCTTCGCTCTGCTAATGCATGCCTTCTCTCCTGCCAACTGATTAGCTCCTCACACTCCTACCAACAAGATTTTGCACATGCTGTTGCCTCTCTCTGAAATTCTCTACCTCTCCCTATTCGACTCTCCACTCGCCATAAAATTTCAAACGAGCTCTCAAGACCCACTTCTTCACCAAACCCAGTCAACTCTCCTCCTCTCTTGTCTATGCTCTCTGTTTACCCCCTTCTGTGTCACCTCGGTCTGTCAGCTCTTCATCTTTTAGATTGTAAACTTGCAAGAGCCTTCAGTCCTCATGTGCCTTTCCTTTTCTTAGTTATACTATCTTATACTCCCATACTCCCTTTGATGGTTTTCCATACCTGTCCAATATTTTCTTGAACTGTAAGTGCTGTTTTCTTGTTTGCTCATTTGATTATGTACTGTGTAATGGTCGCTGCAGATCCCTTGTGGAGCCATATAAAGGATAAGAATAATAATCTATTGAAAGATTTAACACTGTAAACTTTTTTTTCCCCACAAACGGCTTAATTTTAGTTTTTTTTTTACAAACGTCCTCAAAATGCAGGAACCTCTGCACTCTTCTACCCGGTTTGGGAGCTTTAGTACATCCCCATGGTACTAAATGTGAACCCCAGTATTCTCTGGGACGTAAGAAAAAATAGGATTTTAATTACCTACCGGTAAATCCTTTTCTCGTAGTCCGTAGAGGATACTGGGGTCATCATTAGGTACCATGGGATATAGACTGGTCCACTAGGAGCCATGGGCACTTTAAGAAATCAATAGTGTGGGCTGTCTCCTCCCTCTATGCCCCGCCTACCAGACTCAGTCTAGAAACTGTGCCCGAAGAGACGGACATAATTCGAGAAGGATTCAACTGAACAGTGGTGAGATTCGAACCCGCACACACACAAACAAGAGGAAAGCCATGCTAACCAAAATTGAACAGGAACAGCAACGGCTGAACCAACAATAATACTTAACCAAATAACAGTGCAGAAAAATGAAGCACCGGGCGGGCGCCCAGTATCCTCTATGGACTACGAGAAAAGGATTTACCGGTAGGTAATTAAAATCCTATTTTCTCGTGTCCTAGAGGATACTGGGGTCCACATTAGTACCATGGGGATGTACCAAAACTCCCAAACCAGGTTGGAGAATGCCGAGGTTCCTGCAGAACTGATTGACCAAACTGAAGGTCCTCAGAGGCCAAAGTATCAAACTTGTAGAACTTGGCAAACGTGTTCGAACCTGACCAAGTAGCTGCTCGGCAGAGCTGTAAAGCCGAGACACCCCGAGCAGTCGCCCAGGAAGAACCCATTGACCTAGTAAAGTGGGCCTGTACTTTAGGAACCGGCAATCCTGTTGATGAATAGGCCTGCTGGATAGTAAGCCTGATCCAGCGAGCAACAGACTGCTTTGAAGTAGGACACCCAACTTTCTTGGGATCATAGAGAACAAACAGCGAGTCATATTTTCTGTGACGAGCTGTCCTCTTCATGTAGATCCTCAAAGCCCTCACAACATCCAGAGACTTTGAGGTAGCAGAGTCTCAGTAAGCACCGGAACCACAATAGGTTGGTTGATATGAAACGCAGACACCACCTTAGGAAGATATTGCTGACTAGTTCGGAGTTCAGCTCTATCCTCATGAAAATCAAATAGGGGCTTTTGTGAGAAAACGTCCCCAGTTCGGACACAGGACTTGCGGAAGCCAAGGCCAACAGTGTAATAGTCTTCCACATAAGAAACTTAACGTCAACCTCCTGTAAAGTTCAAACCAGTCCAACTGCAGAAACTGCAACACCACGTTAAGATCCCAAGGTGCCGTGGGAGACACAAAGGGCGGTTGGATGTGCAGAACACCCTTCAAGAATGACTGAACTTCAGGGAGGGAAGCCAATTGTTTCTGGAAGAAAATGGACAAGGCTGAAATCTGGACTTTCAAGGAGCCCAAACGTAGGCCCACATCCACACCTGACCGTGGTAAAACGTCCCAGTTGAAATTCCATTACAGGAAATTTCCTGTTTTCACACCACGAGACATTTTTTCCAAATACGGTGGTAATATTTAGACGTTACCCCTTTCCAAGCTTGGATCAGGGTTGAAATAGCCTTGTTCAGAATGCCTTTCCGGCCTAAAATCTGACGTTCAACTTCCATGCCGTCAAACATATCTGCGGTATGTCTTGATAGAGGAACGGCCCCTGTTAAAGATCCTCTCGCAGAAGTAGAGGCCATGGGTCCTCCAGGAGCAACTCCAGCAGATTCTTCTAGGCCAATCTGGAGCAATGAGAAGTGCTTGAACCTTTTCACTTTTTATTCTTTTGAGAATTCTTGGGATTAGTGGAAGAGGTGGGAATACGTAAACCATCTGGTAAACCCATGGAGTCACCAGAGCATCCACCACCACTGCTTGTGGGTCCCTCGACCTGGAACAATAGCACTTTAGCTTCTTGTTGAAACGAGAGGCCATCATGTCTATCTGTGGAATTCCCCACTGACTTGTTAAGTACTCGAACACCTGCGGGTGCAGGCCCCACTCTCCTGGATGGAGGTCGTGTCTGCTGAGGAAGTCTCCCGGAATGAAGATAGCCAACAGCGCCACCGCATGTCTTTCTGCCCAGAGGAGAATTTTTGTTACCTCTAACATTGCAGCTTTGCTCTTCGTTCCGCCCTGTTGGTTTATGTACGTTACGGCTGTCACATTGTCCGACTGAACCTGAATGACTTGATCTTGAAGATGCGATGCCTGTAGAAGGGCATTGTATATGGCCCTGCATTCCAGAATGTTGATTGGAAGAATGGCTTCCTGACTTGACCATTTTCCTTGGACTGTTCCCCCTGAGTGACTGCTCCCCAACCTCTGAGGCTTGCATCTGTGGTTAGCAGAATCCAATTTTGAATCCCGAACAGTCGACCCTCGGTCAGGTGAGAAGTCTGGAGCCACCATAGAAGAGAAATCCTGGCTTTTGGCGACAGACGTATCCTCTGGTGCATGTGAAGATGTGATCCAGACCATTTGTCCAACAGATCCAGCTGGAATGGCCTGGCATGAACCTTCCATACTGCAGAGCCTCGTAAGAGACTACCATCTTCCCCAGAAGGCGAATGCACAGATGCACTGAAACCAAGGTTGGTTTTAGGACATCCTGCACCATTGACTGGATTACCAATGTCTTTTCCAATGGAAGGAACACCTTTCGTTCCTCTGTATCCAGGATCATTCCTAGGAACGGAAGCCTCTGTGTAGGTTCCAGGTAGGATTTTGGCAGGTTCAGAATCCACCTGTGATCCTGGAGAAGTTTGGTTGAGATAGCAATGCTGTCCAACAACCTCTCCCTGTAAGGCGCTTTTATCAGCAGGTCATCCAGGTATGGTATGAGGTTTACTCCCCGTTTGCGGAGGAGAAACATCATCTCTGCCATCACCTTCGTGAAAACTCTCGTGGAGAGGCCAAATGGCAGGGCCTGAAACTGGAAGTGACAGTCCTGCAGTGCAAACCTTAGATACGGCCAAATCGGAATGTGAAGGTACGCATCCTAGATGTCGAGAGACACCAGGAATTCCCCCTGCTCCTCCAGACCTGAGATCACCACTCTCAGAGACTCCATCTTGAACTTGAACACCCGTAAGTACGGGTTCAGTGACTTGAGGTTTAAAATGGGCCTTACCGAACCGTCCGGTTTCGGTACCACAAACAGGTTGGAATAAAAACCTTTGTTTTGCAGGTGAAGAGGAACTGGAACAATGACCTGAGTCAGTAGCAGTTTTTTGAATTGCTGCTTTTAAGGTCAAACTGGGTTCTGGAGAAGCTGGTAAGCCGGATTTGAAGAATCTGGGAGGTGGGAGTTCCTGAAACTCCAGTCTGTATCCTTGTGCTATAAGAGCTTTGACCCAGGGATCCTGGCATGACATTGCCCAAATGCGACTGAAACAACATAACCGGGATCCCACATGCCTGTCTTCCAGGCAGTGTGTTCCACCGTATTGTGAAGGCTTTGAGGAAGCAGACCCCGAGTCCTGTTCCTGAAAACCTGCAGCTGCGGGTTTTCTGGGCTTACTTCTATTACTTTTGAAGGCTGTAGAAGAACCCTTGGAGTTGCCCTTGAATTTAGCTGTCCAAAAAAAAACGCAGAGTTGGAGTAGAGTAGGCTTTCCTAGCCGGGGTAGCTGCGGTAGGAAGATATGTAGACTTACCTGCCGTAGCCTTCGATATTAGCTTATCCAGTTCATAACCCGAACAGGACCTCTCCTGTGAAAGGCAGATTATCCACTCCTTTCCTGGAGTCCGCATCCACAGTCCATTGGCGTAGCCACAATTCCCTGCTTGCTGACACTGCCATGGCGATGGTGTGTACGTTGAGCACAGCAATTTCTTTTACGGCTTCCACCATAAAGTTAGCAGAATCCTGGATATGCTGTAGGAGTAAAATAATATCGTCCCTGGTTAAGGAATCTAAACCATCAATTAGGTTACCCGGCCATTTAGCGATGGCCCTAGTGATCCATGCACAAGCAATAGTGGGTCTCTGAACCACTCCCGCCGCAATGTATAAAGATTTGAGAGTGGTCTCAATCTTGCGGTCAGCAGCATCTTTTAAGGACGCAGCCCCGAGAATCGGTAAGACTATCTTACGCAACAACCTGGACACCGATGCGTCCACTATCGGCAGATTCTCCCATTTCTTCCTATCATCTAATGGAAAGGGAAAGGAAGAAATCAACCTTTTAGGGATCTGAAATTTTTTGTCAGGGTTTACCCAAGCTTCTTCAAAGAGGGCATTCAATTACTTTGAAGCGGGAAAAGTAGCTGAGGATTTCTTTTTAGTATTAAAATAAGATTTCTCCTCTACCTCCTCTGTCCTGTGAGGAATGTGCAGGACGGTTCTGATATTCTCAATGAGGGCCTGAATCCCCTGTGACAGGACAGTATCTCCCCCCCCCCCCCCCTTGCATCCACTTCACCCTCCTCTGGATCTGATGTATCAGGATCAGTATCATCCTGCATGATTTAGGCCAAAGTACGCTTTTGTGGGCAAATGACGAGGGCTTGAGACGCAAGCATGTGAGCTGAATCTCTATTTATCAGGTCATCCATAGACTGCCGTAAGAATTGAATCTCTTTTTCATTATGAGATAGTTTAGTGGAAATATTAGAAATCATCCCTTTTATGGAAGTTAACTTTAGGGGTTCAGCCCCACTGGACTGGGAGTGAGCACTATCCTGGGCACAGGGTAGTGAGTCCCCAGTGGATGAGAGACATTCCGCTGTACAAGAAACACAGTTCCTGGACATGACTGTGAAGGGACACCCATCCACCCACACACAGACGCCAGGTGAAAACACAGTATATGAAGGCAGGGTCTGCGTCTCTCTGAAGAAGTCAGAGCCAGCCACACAGCGCCACTTTAGCAAAAGTGAAACTTGGCTAGGTCACAAGAACTAACACAAGAGTAGTGCTTATAATCTTAACACCGCTCACCCCTTCACTAAGACCCCCTGGTACCGCTGAGGAGACTTGGAGTACTTGTGGAGGAGCTGCGCTTCCCTGTGAATGCTGCCTGTATGAGCTGCAGATGGAAAATGGCACTGGAGAGTGAAGCCCCACCCCCTATAATGGCGCATGGCTTCCCGCATTTATTATACTGGCCTGAGGTAAGATAATGTCCAAGCAAGGGTTAAAACCCCTGATAGCTGTGGCCAGTGTGGGTATCAATGGTGGCTCAGCACACCCCCTCACAGCGGGACACACTGCAGTGTGTACCTTCTGAGCCCCCTGGAGCGCAGCCTTTACTCAGAGCTGCACTCCCACCCTTGTGCCGCCATTCCTGCCGGCGACCCGCTCACTAGGACGCCTGCGCTGTACTCACCACTCTTCTGTCTTCAGGCTCTGTTAGGGGGTTGCAGGGTGCTGCGGGAGGGTATGCTGTGCCGTGGTGTGGCTTGCGTATGGCTCCCTCAGGAGCACAGTGTCCTGTCAGCAGAGAAACAGGACCATTAACTCACTAGGAAGTTGGGGCATTCGCCTCCCTAAGTCCCACAAAGCAGTCAGACTGCTGCCAAAACCGACCTGACTGAACAAAAATAGGATTTTGGTACTCACAGTTAAATCCTTTTCTCCTAGTCCGTAGAGGATGCTGGGGACCCCAAAAGGACCATGGGGTATAGACGGGATCCGCAGGAGCTTGGGCACACTAAAAAGATTTAAGACTGGGTGTGAACTGGCTCCTCCCTCTATGCCCCTCCTCCAGACCTCAGTTATAGGAACTGTGCCCAGGAGAGACGGACATTACAGGGAAAGATTGTCTCAACTAAGGGCTACCAAATTACCAGCCCACACCATAAACATACCGTACAACCGGAATACCAGATAACAGTATGCATAAAACTCCAGCAACCAGCTGCAACAAACCAATACACAAGTCGTGTATAAACTAATTTAACCAGCAAGAAAATATATAATGCAAGTCATAGTCCGCACTGGGACGGGCGCCCAGCATCCTCTACGGACTAGGAGAAAAGGATTTAACGGTGAGTACCAAAATCCTATTTTCTCTTACGTCCTAGAGGATGCTGGGGACTCCAAAAGGACCATTGGGATTATACCAAAGCTCCAGAACGGGCGGGAGAGTGCGGACGACTCTGCAGCACCGACTAAGCAAACGCCAGGTCCTCATCGGCCAGGGTATCAAACTTATAGAATTTAGCAAAAGTGTTTGAACCCGACCAAGTACCCGCTTGGCAAAACTGTAGTGCCGAAACACCTCGGGCAGCCGCCCAAGATGAGCCCACCTTTCTGGTAGAATGGGCTTTAACCGACTTCGGCACCGGCAACCCCACCGAAGAATGAGCTTGCTGGATCGTACTACAAATCCAGCGTGCAATAGTCTGTTTTGACGCGGGATGACCAACCTTGTTGGCCGCATACAAAACAAACAACGCTTCAGCTTTCCTAGAAACAGCTGTCCTAGAAACGTAAACTTTTAACGCTCTTACAACATCCAGAGATTTTGGAATCGCCACTTCTTCCGTAGCTACCGGAACCACAATAGGTTGGTTAATGTAAAATGACGAAACCACCTTTGGTAGAAATTGTTGACGAGTCCTCAATTCCGCCCTATCCGCATGAAAAATCAAGTACGGACTCTTATGAGATAAAGCTGCCAATTCCGATACTCGCCTGGCAGATGCCAGCGCCAAAAGCATAACTACCTTCCAAGTGAGAAATTTTAATTCAACCGTCTGCAAAGGTTCAAACCAGGAAGACATGAGGAACCGTAAGACGACATCAAGGTCCCACGGCGCTACAGGCGGTACAAACGGTGGATTGATATGCATTACACCCTTCACAAAAGTCTGAACCTCTGGGAGGGCAGCTAACTCTTTTTGAAAGAAAATAGACAAAGCCGAAATTTGCACTTTGATGGAACCCAATTTCAGGCCTGCATCTACACCCGCCTGTAAAAAGTGGAGAAAACGACCCAAGTGAAAATCCTCCGCAGGAGCCTTATTAACCTCACACCAGGAAACATACTTCCTCCAGATACGGTGATAGTGTTTCGCCGTAACCTCTTTCCTAGCCTTAATGAAAGTTGGAATGACCTCCCTGGGAATACCCTTACGAGCTAAGATCTGGCGCTCAACCTCCATGCCGTCAAAAGCAGCCGC
Organism: Pseudophryne corroboree; assembly: GCF_028390025.1. Lineage (NCBI taxonomy): Eukaryota > Metazoa > Chordata > Amphibia > Anura > Myobatrachidae > Pseudophryne > Pseudophryne corroboree. The sequence goes on from NC_086451.1 coordinate 190,496,507, forward strand.
GGTAAGTCCGGAAACACGCATGGACCCAGTAACAACAGATCCTCTCTTAGAGGAAGCGGCCAAGGATCTTCCACCAGTAAGTCCTGAAGATCCGGGTACCAGGCCCTTCTTGGCCAGTCTGGGACGACGAGAATCGCCTGAACCCTTGCTCGACGAATGATCCCCAGCACCTTTGGAATGAGAGGAAGAGGAGGGAACACATACACCGACTGAAACACCCACGGAGACACCAGGGCGTCCACCGCCGTGGCTTGTGGGTCCCTTGACATGGAACAATACCTCGGGAGCTTCTTGTTGAGCCGAGATGCCATCATATCTATCAACGGAATTCCCCAGCGTCTTGTCACTTCTGCAAATACCTCTTGGTGCAGAGCCCACTCTCCCGGATGGAGGTCGTGTCTGCTGAGGAAATCCGCTTCCCAGTTGTCCACCCCCGGTAGGAAAACTGCTGACAGTGCGCTGACGTGTTGTTCCGCCCAGCGAAGTATCTTTGTGGCTTCCTCCATTGCCGCTCTGCTCCTCGTTCCGCCTTGCCGGTTTATATGGGCCACCGCTGTGATGTTGTCTGACTGTACCAGGACCGGTCGACCCTGAAGAAGACTTCTTGTTCGGAGCAGGCCGTTGTAAATGGCTCTTAACTCTAGAACATTTATGTGGAGACAGGCTTCCTGGAGCGACCATTTTCCCTGGAAATTTCTTCCTTGGGTGACTGCGCCCCAGCCCCGGAGACTTGCATCTGTTGTCAGAAGTACCCAATCCTGGATACAGAATCGGCGTCCCCCCAGGAGGTGATGAGCTTGTAGCCACCACAGGAGAGAAATTCTGGCTCTGGGAGATAGACTTATCTTCCGGTGAATGTGTAGATGAGACCCGGACCAGTTGCTCAGCAAGTCCCACTGAAACACGCGGGCGTGAAATCTGCCGTATGGAATGGCTTCGTACGCCGCAACCATCTTCCCCAGAACCCGAGTACAATGATGGATCGACACACTCGTCGGCTTCAGCGTCAGCAATTCCAGAGCCTTTTCTTCTGGAAGGAATACCTTCTGTAACTCCGTGTCCAGAATCATGCCCAGAAAAGGAAGCCGAGTGGTCGGAATCAACTGGGATTTCGGCAAATTGAGGACCCATCCGTGTTGTCGCAGAGCCGATAGAGACAACTCTACACTTTTCAGCAATCGTTCCTTGGACCTCGCCTTTATCAGGAGATCGTCCAAGTACGGGATAATTGAAACCCCTTGTTTGCGAAGAAGAACCATCATTTCCGCCATGACCTTGGTGAAAATCCTCGGAGCCGTGGAAAGCCCAAACGGCAACGTCTGAAATTGGTAATGAGAATCCTGTATCGCAAACCTGAGCAAAGCCTGATGCGGAGGATATATCGGCATATGTAAGAAGGCATCCTTTATGTCGACTGACGTCATAAAATCCCCCCCTCCAGGCTGGCAATCACCGCTCGAAGGGATTCCATCTTGAACTTGAAGACTTTCAAGTATGGATTGAGGAATTTTAGATTTAGAATTGGTCTGACCGAACCGTCCGGTTTCGGTACCACAAAGAGGCTCGAGTAGAACCCCTCCCCCCGCTGGGACGGAGGGACGGGAACAATGACCCTCTGTAGACACAATTTTTGAATGGCCGCCCGGACCACCTCTCTGTCCGGAAGAACCACTGGTAATGCCGAAATGAAGAACCGGTGAGGGGGCATCTCCCGAAACTCCAGTTTGTATCCTTGAGACACTATTTCTAACACCCAAGGATCCAGGTCTGATTGAATCCAGACCTGGCTGAATCCCTGAAAACGGCCCCCCACCGGTCCGGACTCCCCAAGGGAAGCCCCAGCGTCATGCGGTGGACTTGGTAGCAGCTGGGGAGGACTTCTGGTCCTGTGCACCTGAGGTTGCAGGAATTTTTCTTCCCCGTCCTCTACCCTTTGAGGCGAGGAAAGACGAACCCTTTCCACGCCTGTATTTATTGTGACGAAAGGACTGCATGTGCTGATGTGGTGCCTTTTTCTGTTGTGTGGGAACATAAGGAAGAATAGAGGACTTACCCGCAGTCGCGGTCGAGACAAGGTTCGCCAGGCCGTCGCCAAACAAGACCGTACCTTTAAAGGGTAGGGCTTCCATAGACCTCTTGGAGTCGGCATCAGCATTCCATCGATGGATCCACAAGGCCCTCCTGGCAGATATCGACATGGCATTGGTCCTTGATCCCAAGAGACAGACGTCCCTTGCCGCGTCCTTCAGGTAATCTGCAGCGTCCTTAATATAACCGAGAGTTAGAAGGACATTATCTTTATCAAGAGTATCCATGTCACTAGATAAATTCTCCGCCCATTTAGCAATAGCACTACCCATACCGACGCCACAGCAGGTCTGAGCAATGCACCCGTATTAGCGAATATGGACTTCAGACACGTCTCCAACTTGCGATCCGCCGGATCCTTGAGAGCTGCCGTGTCAGGAGACGGAAGCGCCACCTTCTTAGACAAACGGGATAGAGCTTTATCAACGGTTGGAGATGTCTCCCATTTTTCCCTGTCATCAGAGGGAAAAGGATACGCCATAAAAATCCTCTTGGGAATCTGCCATTTCTTATCCGGCGATTCCCAAGCCTTTTCACAAAGAGTATTCATTTCATGAGAGGGGGGAAACTTTACCTCAGGTTTCTTCCCCTTGAATAAGCAAATCCTTGTTTCCTGCACCGCAGGTTCATCCGAAATCTGCAACACATCCTTTATAGCCACAATCATGTACTGAATACTCTTAACCAAACGTGGATGTAACGCCGCCTCAGTGAAATCGACCTCAGAATCAGAGTCCGTGTCGGTATCCGTATCCCCCACCTGAGTAAAAGGCCTCTTATGGGACCCGGATGGGGTCTGTACCCGAGATAAAGCCTCCTCCATAAATTTTTTCCACACCTGGGTCTGTGACTCAGACTTATCTAACCTCTTAGATAAAGAAGCTACATTGGAATTTATTGTAGTAAGGAGTGCTAGTAAATCAGGAGTCGGCTGCGTCGACAGTGCTAGCTCTAGCCCGCATCCCCACCTCCTATAAACCTCCTTTGGTGAATAATATTCAGGTTCCGACATGTCGACACACAGTACCGACACCCACAACCGTCCCAGCAAGGTGACAGGCCCACAATTCAGCCCAGAAGAGGAGACAGAGGGAGTATGCCAGCTCACACCCCAGCGCCTGTATTGGGACACAGAAGATGAAGTGTACCCAGCGCTGCCTTATAATTCACAACTGGTACCCCACAGCGGCTCCCCACTGGAGATGCCCCCTATACTTGCAGAAAACGTGGAGGTCCCGGCAGCGTCTCTCCCTCGGTGCTGTGTAAAGAGAAAATGGCGCGCGAGTGAGCCGCGGACCGAAGCTCCGCCCCTTCCCGGCGGCTTCGGCCCGCCAAATTTAAACATACAAAAAATGCCCGGTGGGGGTCTGTAATAAAGTGCCTCGGCACCTACGATCTTTTGCCGGCTCAGTAACCTCAGTAACATGCCCCCCAGGGTGACCCCCAGCGCCCTGCACCCAGTGACAAGCGTTGGTGATGTGTGTGTGGGAGCATGGAGCACAGCGTTACCGCTGTGCTTTACCTTTCGTCACTGAAGTTTTCTGCCGTCCTGAAGTCTTCTGTTCTTCTCATACTCACCCGACTTCTGGCTTCTGTGAGGGGGTGACGGCGTGGCTCCGGGAACAAGCAGCTAGGCGCACCAAATGATCGAACCCTCTGGAGCTAATGGTGTCCAGTAGCCGAGAAGCAGAGCCTTGAAACTCACAGAAGTAGGTCTGCTTCTCTCCCCTCACTCCCACGCTGCAGGGAGCCTGTAGCCAGCAGGGCTCCCTGAAAATAAAAAACCTAACAAAAAGTATTTTCCTAGAGAAACTCAGGAGAGCTCCCCTAGTGTGCATCCAGTCACTCCTGGGCACAAAGTCTAACTGAGGTCTGGAGGAGGGGCATAGAGGGAGGAGCCAGTTCACACCCAGTCTTAAGTCTTTTGCCCAAGCTCCTGTGGATCCCATCTATACCCCATGGTCCTTTTGGAGTCCCCAGCATCCTCTAGGACGTAAGAGAAACAAACATTTAAAATAAAGGTGGAAAACTCTTCAGGAGTTCTCCAAAGCGTGACCGGCTTGAGTCTGGTAGGAGGGGCATAGAGGGAGGAGCCAGTCCACACTATTGATTTCTTAAAGTGCCCATGGCTCCTAGTGGACCAGTCTATACACCATGGTACTAAGGTGGACCCCAGTATCCTCTAGGACGTAAGAGAAAAATAATTAAATCCAACTATGTAAATAGCAGCTATTTAAACTGATGCAATATTATTTATACAAATCATCATAATTGTTAAATTAGCTAATTAAACCTGATTATGTTATTTACGAAATGTGCTAAATAAAAGAAAAAGTCACAGAACCGACTCCTTTTAAATTTATGTCTGTTTTTCACAGGTTTACTCGTAAAGAAACTTGTAAGAGGGTAACAAAGGGTCTATACTACAACCATATTATGAACTTATATGGTTTCACTCATTTTCAAAACTGGCAAACAATTTACCAACTCTGAGAATGGGAGCTGAAACACCTGGGGTCAGATTTACAAAAACGTTATAAAATGAAAATTGGCTGCAACCAGAGGCTAGCTATCATTACTCTATTGCATTCAATATGGTCCTCTTACATATTTGTTGTACTCGAGCCCCTCTTGGCATGCCAGGTCGCATGAGAATCTTCTACTGTCTGGCATCTTTTTTTGCCACAAATGCGCTTTAGACAACAAAACGTGCTTAGGAGACTGTGCTGATTAATTTGACATAGGACACTTATATATCTGTGTGCGACTGAGTATCTGAATCTGTACATTAAGTGCTACAATGTAGCAGCGCAGCTTTTTTACAATACAAGTTCTGTTCTGCTCTATATACAGACTCAGTCACACAATATATCAAATTAATCAGCACAGTCTACTCATACATCCTAGTCACACTGCTTTGGGACTAAGACGCATTTGCAGCAAAATCGAAAAGATACATCCTACGTTAGCAGAGTTGCACGGGACCTGTCGGCTCACTCACACCAGGCATCTTGCGCTGCTTTGCGTATTGAGGCTAGATGTATGAGGACGCTATGGGCAACACCACCACTTGTCTGTTTTACAAGCTTTAGTAAATCTATCCCCCGGTCTCTGTATAACAAAATCAAAGGATGAAACAGGAATCGGACACCAACCCCAGATGCACTAAAAGTCTTTTTTTCAGGTGGAGTCATCAGGAAATCATGATAATTTCATGATCATATATGAATTAGTGTTCTCCAATCGGATTTTCCTAGCATCCTATAAAGCAAACTGTGGAACAGTTACTGTATGCTTCCTTTAGCAGCCACAGCAATTCACTTACTATAGGCCTGTTAATATTTTTGGGTTTATAAGCAAAAGTTAACCCAAAAGGTATGATCCCCTCCCTTACTAATCTCTTGAGTGTATTTAACATGTACCCTTTGCTACAGATGATCACATACTAGACATCAACGTGTTCAATAGTTTGAATGAACATATGACATGGTGAAGTGTACTGGATGCAATAACCCAACCCTAAAGATGAAAACCTGAAGCAAATGACAGAATGCATATCAAACTAACTGAAATAGTATAGGGGGTATATTAGCATAATAGACTGTTCGGGGTTACCATTAAAAAGGAGGAGGTCAAGGATGTAAGTATAGTATATTAGTCATTAAAATATATTGTAGTATACAGTATGTGACATTAGTAGCAGTGGGAAATAACCAAACACAGTTTCAGATCTTGTATCTGTAAGCAATATTCTTCCTTCAGCACTCACAATTAAAAACAAAGAATACCATTTCATAATATATTCTGAATATGTTGTATATACGCGGTGCATATCAAACAATAAAAGGTGCAATCCTGCATCGAAAAGGGATAGTATCCAAACCACCTATCACCAGATAAAATATTTGCTTACACCTGGAGCAAAATCACAATATGCTTACAGGATATTGAGTATGATCAGCATACATCAATCTCTGTAATCTCCAATCTGTATGTGTTCATAGTAGTCTCCATAAAATAGAACATGCTAATAGTGCATTACCATAATACATAACAGATGTTAAATACGGATACACACACAAAATCACCTGTGTACTGGACTTGGGTCCTAATTCAGTATGGCTTGTAGTTGTGCGAAAAATAGCAATTACACTAACATGCAAGGGGACGCCCAGCACAGGGCAAGTCCGCCCCGCATGTCGGGTCCTGCCTCCACCCCCCCATTCCAGATAAAATACGAGCGCGATGCACTCTCATGATTAGGGTTGCAGCCTAGACGCGAAGGAAGACGGAGGGCTACCATCTTTTGGGTCGCAGCTGCTGCGTGTGACGTCATGCAGTCCCGCGTTGTCCGTGCCGTGCCCCCCAAATGGTGCGTTGACGCACAAAAAACGTGCCGTCGACGCCCCATCACGACCTCCCGACAGGACTTAGGACTTCGCGCATGCACTTACTGGCATACGCGCACGCGCACATGTGCTGAAATCGCTTCATAGCAATTTCAGTACAATTGCTTATTATGTTGAATTGCACATTGCATGAAAGTGGAAAGCAACATGGGAACATGCCCACCGACACGGACCCTCTCTGCATTGGACAGCAGTGAATGACAAGACTACCACCCTAATGCGCTTCTACTGAACCATTCTTTAGCAAGGCATCTTATATGAAGTGTATGAAGATGATCCTGTCACATAACAGCGTAATGTAGTTAGGTGTACCACTGCTGAATGACCTGCTGCTTCCTTGCCTCAGGATCTCTGCAATACAGCTGAGCAGTTGCCGCTCAGTAACGTCAGTGCAGAGGAAGAGCGCTCTACTTATAATGACAGTCATAATATAAAAGCAACAGAACGGGAGCTCTGGAAGACTGGACCCAGCCAGACTGAAAATTCTGCAGAATTTATCAAAATAAAGTACATACTGTAGCCAGAAATTAGCAGATCTATGGTAAGAGTGTAGTATGTTATGCCGGCAGTCGGGCTCCCGGCTGCCAGTATACCGGTGCCGGAATTCCAACCGCTGGCATACCGACAGCTGGGCGAGCGCAAATGAACCCCTTGCGGGCACGATGTGCTGGCCGCGCTGCGCGCGCCACGCTATCTGTTCTCCCTCCAGGGGGGTCGTGGACCCCCAAGAGGGAGAAAAGCTGTCGATATGCCGGCGGTCGGGATTCCGGCGCCGGTATGCTGGTCGTCGGGAGCCCGGACGCCGGCAAACTGAAGACTACCCCTATGGTAACCTTAACTGCAGAACATACATAAACCTTGTGTAAGACATTCCTCTGTGAGAAAGGCTGACAGCGGCAGCTTCGCCTTCCAGCACAGAGCCAGAGAACCATTTTAGATGTCATTCCAAGACACAGGAAAGCCAGATTTTAATGTAAAATCTGGATAAAAAAAAAAAAAAAATCAATCTGACCAATATGTACCTAATATTAAAACAGACTATTGCAATTGCAGTAGTAACAATTACATCACAAGGGATAGGAGAGTCCCAAACTTAAACAAAAACGAGATTTATGGTAAGAACTTACCGTTGTTAAATCTTTCTGCAAGGTACACTGGGCTCCACAAGGATCAACATCGGGGTGTAGAGAAGGATCTTGAACCAAGGCACCAACAGTCTCAAAGCTTTAGACTGTTCCCAAGATGCACAGCGCCGCCTCCTCTAAAACCCCGCCTCCATGCCAGTGTGCTCAGTTTCGTTAACCAGCCCAATGCAGTAGCAGGTACCAGAGATGACAACCGCTCGTAGCCAATTACACCACACACTCACAGCAGGAGAGGGTGTCAGCGGCTATGCCAATACCAACCCAAAAAAGTTAAGTGCGTTAGGGTGGGCGCCTTGTGGAGAAAGATTTAACAACGGTAAGTTCTTACCATAAATAAAGTTTTCTGCTGCGGAGTACACTGGGCTCCACAAGAATTAACATCGGGGATGTCCTAAAGCAGTCCCTTATGGGAGGGGACGCACTGTAGCGGGCACAAGAACCCGGCGTCCAAAGGAAGCATCCTGCGAAGCAGCAGTATCAAAGGCATAGAACCTAATGAACGCGTTCCTCAAGGACCACGTAGCTGCCTTGCACAATTGTTCAAGGGTCGCACCACGGTGGGCCATCCAAGAAGGTCCAACCGACCGAGTAGAATGATGGTAGCAGGTACCGGACGACCAGCCTGTATATAAGCATGTGCAATCACCATTCTAATCCACCTGGCCAATGTCTGCTTAGAAGCAGGCCAGCCACGTTTGTGAAAACAAAACACAAAAAGAGAATCGGATTTCCTAATGGAGGAAGTTCTCTTCACATAGATACAGAGAGTCCATACCACATCCAAAGACCGCTCTTTGGAAGAGAGCTCAGGAGAATTAAAGGCCGGAAGCACAATCTCCTGGTTAAGGTAGAAGGAAGACACCACCTTGGGTAAATAACCTGGGTGTGTCCGAAGAACCGCCCGGTCACAGTGAAAAATCAAGTAGGGGGACTTATAGGATAAGGCACCCAAGTCCGAGACTCTTCTAGCTCAAGCAATAGCCAGCAAAAAACAACACCTTAAGGGAAAGCCACATAAGGTCAGCAGAGGTAAGAGGCTCAAACGGAGACTCTTGTAAGGCCTTTAAAACCACAGACAGATCCCAAGGGGCCACAGGTGGCACATAAGGAGGCTGAATCCGCAACACGCCCTGAGTGAAGGTATGGACATCAGGCAGTGTAGCAATCTTTCTCTGAAACCAAACCAACAAGGCCGAGATGTGAACCTTGAGTGAGGCCAGACGCAGGCCTAAATCCAGGTCTTGTTGTAGGAAGGCCAATAGATTGTGAGACGCACACCAAGTAAAGTAAGCATTCCAGACCCTATGGTATATCCAAGCAGAAGCCGGCTTACGGGCCTTGAACATAGTTTGAAAGACCGCCTCAGAAAAACCCTTGGCCCTCAGGACGGAAGCCTCAAGAGCCATGCCGTCAAAGCCAGACGGGCCAAATCCTGGTAAACACAAGGGCCCTGAACGAGGAGATCTGGTTGTTGTGGAAGTAGAAGGAAACTAGAGGCCCTGTAGATCGGAGAACCAGTGCCGTATGGGCCACGCTGGAGCGACTAGAAGTAGGTTTCCTCCTTCTTGCTTGAACTTCCGTATTACTCTGGGCAGGATTGACACCGGAGGGAACACATACAGCAGCCGAAAGTTCCACGGGATTGGCAGAGCGTCCATGAACGCTGCTTGAGGATCCCTTGTCCTTGCTCCGAAGACCATAACCTTGTGATTGTGTCAAGACGCCATCAGGTCCATATCTGGGAAACCCCACTTGTCCACGAGAAGTTGAAACACCTCCGGATGTAGGCTCCATTCTCCGGCGTGCACGTCCTAGCGACTGAGATAGTCCTCCTCCCAGTTGAGAACCTCCCGGAATGAACACTGCTGATATGGCCGGCAGATGGCGTTCTGCCCACTGAAGAATCCTTGATACTTCCCTCATTGCCATGCGGCTTCGAGTGCCGCCCTGATGATTGATGTACGCCACCGTGGTGGCATTGTCCAATTGTACTTGAACAGGTCTGTTCTGCATCAGGTGCTGGCCATTGTCAACGAATTGAACACTGCCCACAGTTCCAGAATGTTTATCGGGAGTAAAGACTCCTCCTCGGTCCACCGACCCTGGAGATAGTGTTATTCCAACAAGGCGCCCCAACCTCTCAGACTGGCATACATCGTCAGCAGGACCCAGTTGGATATCCAGAAGGAACGGCCCCTGCTCAATCGTTTTTACTTAAGCCACCGGCTCAGTTACAGGGGGACCTCCGGAGATAGGGAAATCATGTGAGATCTGATCCGGTGAGGCAGGCCGTCCCACTTGGACAGAATCAACTTCTGCAGAGGGCGAGAATGGAATTGAGCATACTCCACCATGTCGAAAGCAGACACCATGAGACCTAGCACTTGCATCACCGAATGAATCGACACTTGCGGACGGGATAGGATTCTCCTGAGACAAGAACAACCGCTGGTTGTGGGTGTCCAATAACGCTCCCAGGTGTTCCATGCTCCGAGCCAGAACCAGGGAGGATTTCTTCCAGTTGATCAGCCATCCGTGGGCTTTCATGCACTGGATTGACAAATCGAGATGACACAGGAGAAGTTCTGGGGAACTTGCCAGGAACAACAAATCGTCTAGGTATGGTAGTATCCTGACTCCTTGACGGCATAGTGTAGCCGTCATGACCGCCATAACCTTGGTGAAAACTCGCAGAGCCGTTGTCAAACCAAACGGTAACGCCCGAAATTGGTAATGAAGGTTGCCCACTGCAAACCGCAGGTACTGCTGATGAGATACCGCAATAGGAATATGTAGGTAGGCATCCTGTATGTCCAGGGAGACCATATAGTCCCCAGGCTCCATGGCCAGAACAATAGAGCGCCGCATTTCCATACAGAACTTGGAAATTTGCACATGCTTGTTCAAGGACTTCAGATTGAGAATGGGCGCAAGGACCGGTTTGGTTTCGGGACTAGAAACAGCGGTGAATAGAACCCCTTGCCCCTCGGAGTCAGAGGCACCTGTACCACCACTCCTGTGGACAGGAGGGAATGTACCACCGAGTGCAACGTGTTTGCTTTTGCCGAATCCAGAGGCACATCTGTTAGGCAAAATCGATGAGGGGGACGATTCTTGAAGGGTATGGCATAACCTCGAGCAACGACTTCCCTCACCCAGGTATCCGAAGTGGTCTTCAACCATTCCTGGGTAAAACCTAGAAGTCGGCCCCCCACCCTGGGATCCCCCAGAGGGAGGCCCGCCCCGTAATGCGGCCGGCTTATCAGTTTTTGAAGCTGGCTGATGGGCGGCCCAAGCTTCGGTCTGGGCTTGGCAGGCCTGGAATTACGGGCATGCTTTGGGTACGCCTGACCTTTTGCTTTACCTGGAGTAAGAAAGGGCCGAGGGAAAATAAGATTTTACTTACCGGTAAATATATTTCTCGTAGTCCGTAGTGGATGCTGGGGACTCCGTAAGGACCATGGGGAATAGACGGGCTCCGCAGGAGACATGGGAACTTTAAGAAAGAATTTAGATTCTGGTGTGCTCTAGTTCCTCCCTCTATGCCCCTCCTCCAGACCTCAGTTAGAGAAACTGTGCCCGGAAGAGCTGACAGTACAAGGAAAGGATTTTGGTAATCCAGGGCAAGATTCAAACCAGCCACACCAATCACACTGTATAACTTGTGATAAACATACCCAGTCAACAGTATGAACAACAACAGAGCATCAGTTCAACCCTGATGCAACCATAACATAACCCTTATTGCAGCAATAACTATATACAAGTATTGCAGAAGAAGGCCGCACTTGGGACAGGCGCTCAGCATCCACTACGGACTACGAGAAATAGATTTACCGGTAAGTAAAATCTTATTTTCTCTAACGTCCTAGTGGATGCTGGGGACTCCGTAAGGACCATGGGGATTATACCAAATCTCCCTAACGGGCGGGAGAGTGCGGACGACTCTGCAGCACCGATTGAGCAAACACAAGGCCCTCCTCAGCCAGGGTATCAAACTTGTAGAACTTTGCAAAAGTGTTTGAAACTGACCAAGTCGCCGCTCGGCACAGCTGTAATGCAGAGACCCCTCGGGCAGCCGCCCAAGAAGAGCCCACCTTCCTAGTGGAATGGGCCTTAACTGACTTTGGCAGCGGCAATCCAGCCGCAGAATGAGCCTGCTGAATCGTGTTACAGATCCAGCGAGCAATAGTTTGCTTTGAAGCAGGAGCAACAAGCTTGTTGGAAGCATACAGGATAAACAAAGACTCTGTTTTCCTGAACCTAGCCGTTCTGGCTACATAATCCTTCAAAACCCTGACCACGTCAAGCAACTTGGAATCCTCCAAGTCAGTAGTAGCCACAGGCACCACAATAGGTTGGTTTATATGAAAAGGTGAAACCACTTTCAGCAGGAATTGTGGACGGGTCCGCAATTCTGCTCTATGCGCATGGAAAACCAGATAGGGGCTTTTATGTGACAAAGCCGCCAATTCTGACAAACGCCTAGCCGAAGCCAAGGCTAGTAGCATGACCACCTTCCACGTGAGATATTTCAATTCCACCGTTTTCAGTGATTCAAACCAATGGGATTTCAGGAAACGCAACACCACGTTAAGATCCCAAGGTGCCACTGGAGGCACAAAAATAAGAATTTACTCACCGGTAATTCTATTTCTCGTAGTCCGTAGTGGATGCTGGGAACTCCGTAAGGACCATGGGGAATAGACGGGCTCCGAAGGAGACTGGGCACTCTAAAGAAAAGATTAGGTACTATCTGGTGTGCACTGGCTCCTCCCTCTATGCCCCTCCTCCAGACCTCAGTTAGGGAAACTGTGCCCGGAAGAGCTGACATTACAAGGAAAGGATTTAGGTATCCAGGGTAAGAATCATACCAGCCACACCAATCACACCGTACAACTTGTGATAACCTTACCCAGTTAACAGTATGAACAACAACTGAGCCTCACTCAACGGATGGCTCATAACAATAACCTTTATTTAGCAATAACTATATACACGTATTGCAGAGAGTCCGCACTTGGGACGGGCGCCCAGCATCCACTACGGACTACGAGAAATAGAATTACCGGTGAGTAAATTCTTATTTTCTCGGACGTCCTAGTGGATGCTGGGAACTCCGTAAGGACCATGGGGATTATACCAAAGCCTCCAAACGGGCGGGAGAGTGCGGATGACTCTGCAGCACCGAATGGGCAAACACAAGGTCCTCCTCAGCCAGGGTATCAAACTTGTAGAACTTTGCAAACGTGTTTGAACCCGACCAAGTAGCAGCTCGGCAAAGCTGTAATGCCGAGATCCCTCGGGCAGCCACCCAAGAAGAACCCACCTTCCTTGTGGAGTGGGCTTTCACTGATTTTGGATGCGGCAATCCTGCCGCAGAATGAGCCTGCTGAATCGTGTTACAGATCCAGCGAGCAATAGTTTGCTTTGAAGCAGGAGCACCCAGCTTGTTGGGTGCATGTAGGATAAACAGCGAGTCAGGTTTTCTGGCTCCAGCCTTCCTGGCTACATAGATTTTCAAAGCCCTGACAACATCAAGTAACTTGGAGCCCTCCAAGTCCCGAGTAGCCGCAGGCACCACAATAGGTTGGTTCAAATGAAACGCTGATACCACCTTTGGGAGAAATTGGGGACGAGTCCTCAATTCTGCCCTGTCCATATGGAAGATCAGATATGGGCTTTTACATGACAAAGCCGCCAATTCTGACACACGCCTAGCCGATGCTAAGGCCAACAACATGACCACCTACCAAGTGAGATACTTTAGTTCCACGGTTTTAAGTGGCTCAAACCAGTGGGATTTCAGGAAATCCAACACAACGTTAAGATCCCAAGGTGCCACTGGTGGCACAAAAGGAGGCTGAATATGCAGCACTCCGTTAACAAACGTCTGAACTTCAGGCAGTGAAGCCAGTTCCTTTTGAAAGAAAATGGATAGGGCCGAAATCTTGACCTTTATGGATCCTAATTTTAGGCCCATAGTCACTCCTGACTGTAGGAAGTACAGGAATCGACCCAGCTGGAATTCCTCTGTAGGGGCCTTCCTGGCCTCACACCAAGCAACCTATTTTCGCCATATACAGTGAAAATGTTTTGCTGTCACGTCTTTCCTAGCCTTTATCAGCGTAGGAATAACTTCATCCAGAATGCCCTTTTCCGCTAGGATCCGGTGTTCAACCGCCATGCCGTCAAATGCAGCTGCGGTAAGTCTTGGAACAGACAGGGCCCCTGTTGCAACAGGTCGTGTCCGAGAGGCAGAGGCCATGGGTCCTCTGAGAGCATTTCTTGCAGTTCCGGGTACCGAGTCCTTCTTGGCCAATCCGGAGCAATGAATATTGTTCTCACTCCTCTTTTCCTTACAATTCTCAGCACCTTGGGTATGAGAGGAAGAGGAGGAAATACATAGACCGACTGGAACACCCACGGTGTTACTAGTGCGTCCACAGCTATCGCCTGAGGGTCCCTTGACCTGGCGTAAAACCTTTTTTAGCTTTTTGTTGAGGTGGGACGCCATCATGTCTACCTGTGGCAGTTCCCATCAATTTTCAATCTGCGCGAAGACTTCCTGATGAAGTCCCCACTCTCCCGGGTGGAGGTGGTGCCTGCTGAGGAAGTCTGCTTCCCAGTTATCCACTCCCGGAATGAACACTGCTGACAGTGCGCTTACTTGATTCTCCGCCCAGCGAAGAATTCTGATGGCTTCTACCTTCGCCACCCTGCTCCTTGTGCCGCCTTGGCGATTTACATGAGCCACTGCGGTCTGACTGGATCAGAACCGGTTGGTCGCGAAGCAGGATCTCCGCTTGACTTAGGGCGTTGTATGTGGCCCTTAGTTCCAGGATATTGATGTGAAGGCAAGTCTCCTGACTTGACCACAGACCTTGGAAATTTCTTCCCTGTGTGACTGCCCCCCACCCTCGGAGGCTTGCATCCGTGGTCACCAGGACCCAGTCCTGAATGCCGAATCTGCGGCCCTCGAGAAGGGAGCACTCTGCGGCCACCACAGGAGAGACACCCTGGCCCTGGGGGATATGGTGATTAACTGATGCAACTGAAGATGTGATCCGGACCACTTGTCCAGTAAGTCCCATTGGAAGGTCCTCGCATGGAACCTGCCGCAGGGAATGGCCTCGTATGATGCCACCATCCTTCCCAGGACTAGAGTGCAGTGATGCACTGACACCTGTTTTGGTTTTAATAGATTCCTGACCAGCGTCACGAGCTCCTGAGCTCTCTCTATCGGGAGATAAACCCTTTTCTGGTCTGTGTCTAGGATCATGCCTAGGAGAGGCAGATGAGCTGTAAGAACCAACTGCGACTTTGGAATACATAGAATCCAGCCGCGTTGCCGTTTCACTTCCAGAGAAAGTGATACGCTGTTCAGCAGTTGCTCTCGTGATCTCGCTTTTATGAGCAGATCGTCCAAGTCCGTGATAATAGTGACACCCTGCATCCGCAGGAGCACCATCATTTCCGCCATTACCTTGGTGATATTCTCAAGGCCGTGGAGAGACCAAACGGCAACTCTGAAATTGGTAATGACAATCCCGTACCTCAGTTCTGAGGTACGCCTGATGAGGTGGATAAATGGGGACATGAAGGTATGCATCCCTTATGTCCCGATTCACGATAAAGTCTCCCCCTTTCAGGCTTGCAATGACCGCTCTTAGCGATTCCATCTTGAACTTAAACCTTTTCAGGTATATGTTCAGGGATTTTAATTCAAAATTGGTCTGACCGAACCGTCTGGTTTCAAGACTACAACATGGTCGAATAATAACCCCCTCTTGTTGAAGGAGGGGAACCTTGACCACCACCTGTTGAAGATACAATTTGTGAATTGCAGTTAACACTGGTTCCCTCTCTTGGGGGGAAGCCGGCAGGGCCGTCGGTGAGGGGGCATTTACTCACAGTCCAGCTTATATCCCTGAGACACAATATCTATTGCCCAGGGATCTAACAGCGAGTGAACCCACTTGTGGCTGAACTTACGAAGGCGTGCCCCCACCGGGCCTAGCTCCGCCTGTGCAGCCCCAGCGACATGCGGTGGATTTTTGTAGAGGTCGGGGAGGACTTCTGTTCCTGGGAACTAGCTGTGTTGTGCAGCTTCTTTCCTCTGCCCCCGCCTCTGGCAAGAAAGGACGCACCTCGGACTTTCTTGTTTCTTTATTCGAAAGGCTGCATTTGATAATGTTGTGCTTTCCTAGGCTGTTGCAGGAGTACAAGGCAAAATATCAGAATTACCAGCTATAGCTGTGGAGACCAGGTCCGAGAACCCTTCTCCACACAATCCTCAGCCTTCCATATGCCTCTTAAGTCGGCATCATCTGTCCATTGCATATTCTACAGGACACGTCAAGCAGAAATCGACATAGCTTTGACTCTAGGACCCAGTATACTCATGTCTCTTTGGGCATGTTTTATATATATATATATATATATATATATCTATCTCTTAAGACTGCATCTTCAATATATATAAATAAATTGGGGACTACTCTGTTCAGAAAAGAAACGGATCGCAATACGATTTTGCACGCCACAAGTAACCATCCGCCAGCTTTGAGATCTAGCCTGCCGATCTCACAATTTATGCGAGTCCTGAGAAACAATACAAATCCAGTGATTGCCGAAGATCAGATCGTGGAGATGAAGGCTCGTTTTTCTCAGAGGGGGTACAGCAAAGATACCATCAACAAATGTTTGGAAAAAGCACGATTACGAATAGGTGAAGTGAAACCGACCAAAGAATCGCGGATGATATATGTCACACAATTTGATGCCAAATCGCCCACCATCAGAACATCAATAAGGAGACACTGGCCTATCTTGAGTTCAGATCCGAAATTCAAAAAATCTTTGGAACATCCACCCATGTTAGCCTTTAGACGTGGGCGAAATTTGAAACAATTGTTGATGCACCCTACGAGACAAATGGGTGGCTCAGAAAACAATTGGTTGCATAAAACAAGAAAAGGCTGTGTCAAATGCCTGGGCTGTGTGACATGTCGCTCTATGTTGGTCGGGGAGAAGTTTCCACATCCACTGAGTGGGAAACCAATCACCATTCGATATCGATTACACTGCCGGATGGATCATGTCATCTATATGCTATTATGCCCTTGTGGACTTCCATATGTGGGGATGACCACCTGTTCGTTCAGAGAGCGAATGGCAAACCATCGCAGCTCAATTCATCAAGCGCTACAAACAGGCCGTACCGACAAACCGGAGGCCCAACACTTTTTGAAGGAAGGACACCAAGTGGCATCTTTGAAGTGCAGAATCATTGACTGGGTCCCTGTTCCTAACAGAGGAGGTGATCGGTCTCTTCTTTTGAAAAAATTAGAAGCAAGATGGATATATAGATTAGGCTCTGTGACACCTAATGGCCTGAATGAGTCGAACCCGCTTAACGTATTTTTACGTTAAACCTACATATGAGTTTTTTTCTTGCCCGATGCACGTTTTTTAATGTTTTTTAAGTGTTCTATACACATTTTTTCTATAATTAATGCTCTTGCACTAGGTAGTATTATATATATTTTTTAATTCAAACAATGTGTGTTTGGCCTTGATCCACAGGGTGCAGTGGGATGCGTTTAATTGACCCAAATAGATAATGGTAAATTACTTTAGAATTGGGTGATATGTAATGATTAACAATAGTTGGCTTCTGCCTGACCGCTGCACCGTAGGGATCTAGCCAATGTGTGTACATATATATATATATTTTTTTGTTTGCGGGGGGTGTATTTTTGTTGTGGGGAAATCCCAATACTGCTCTGCCTGGCTCTAGTACCCTTGTCTATGCATGTTATATGCATTTGACCACTTGTAGTTATTTTAATATGTCCCAACATGGGTGGAATTGTGTACATTGGCTAAATCCGGAATGACAGCTTACCCATCTATGATATAGCTTGAATGCGTTTAAAATAAAGGTCCCTGACTTCCTGTTTGCGCTCCGGATGGGCACTTCCGGCCGTGTGACGTTTGCGTTCCACGGACCGGAAGTGCCCCGCTCCGGTACTCGGCGGTTCTCAGTGGGCTGTTGATGTGGCTCCGTTGTCTCCGGCTCGTTGGTTATGAGTTTCACTACTTGTGCTCCCAGGCGGGGGTGAGTTGGCCATGTTATTATCCCGTTTTTTTACACAATAAGAGGTTATTTATTGCGGAGAAGCTTTTGTCTCTCCTTGATGACATCACATTGCTTTTGGCGCCGTTTTTCAAGTGGCTAGGGTATTTAGGGCCAGTCAGGCAGGACCAGTGTTATTGCTGGATGTTTGGATCTTTTGCTCACGGTTGGTGGAAGTTGTGGATTTTGTACAGTACCTCCAGAGGAAGGCCCTTGCTTTGGGCCGAAAGCGCTTGAGGAAATGCTGATCATGTAAAGTATATAATCAATAAATGAACAGTTGTTTATGAAAAAAAGTCTGGAGAGTGCCCCCTCTGAATCTCTTTCTCTCTCTCTCTATATATATATATATATATATATATATATATATATATATATATATATATATATATCTCTCTATATATACATATATATATATATATATATATATATCTATATGCATACTAGGGTCTCAATCTCTGCTGATAAGGTACCTGTCCACGCTGCCACAGCGCTATAAACCCATGCCGGCACAATCGCCAGTCTGAGTTGTGTACTAGAATGTGCACGCTATCTGCAGGATCCCTGAGAACAGCTAGTGCTACCTTCTGGGCAAACCTGACACCCTAGGGGAAGATTCCCATCACATCCTGGCCCTAGTGGGGAAAGGATACTGCCTGAGAATTCTTTGTGGGAAGCTGCAGTCTCTTGTCTGGAGATTCCCGCTCTTTTTCCTCATGAGAGGAGGGAAGTTAACCTCAGCTTTCTTCCCCTTAACATGTGTACCCTTGTGTCATGGACAAATGAGTCATCAGTGATATGCAAATCATCTTTTATTACAATAATCATATATTTAATACCTTTCAGCCATTTTGGCTGTAACTTTGCATTATCGTAGTCGACACTGGAGTCAAACTCTGTGTCGATATCAGTGTTTATTATTTTGGATAGTGAGCATTGTGAGACTCTGAAGGTCTCTGTGACATAGGTAGATTTCCTGTCTGTTCTCAAATCTTTTGTGCAATAAATTCACCTTAGCACTTACACATATCCAAACAGGTGTCGGCGTTGTCGACGGAGACACCCTCTCACACACATTTTCTCTATCTCCTCCTTAGGGGAGCCTTTTACCTCAGACATGTCGACACACGTGTACCGACACATCACACACATAGGGGATGCTCTATTTGAAGACAGTTCCCCCACAAGGCCCTTTGGAGAGACAGAGAGAGAGTATGCCAGCACACACCCCAGCGCTATATGACCCAGGAATCACACAGTAACTTAGTGTTAACCTAGTAGCTGCTGTATATATTGTTTTTACGCAAATTTATGTGCTCTCCCCCCCCTCTCTTTTTCACCCTCTCTATCGTGCTTCTGCAGGGGAGAGCCTGGGGAGCTTCCTCTCAGCGGTGCTGTAGAGAGAAAATGGCGCTGGTGAGTGCTGAGGAAGAAGGCCCCGCCCCCTCAGCGGCAGGCTTCTCCCGCGATTTTGTGTAAAATTAATGGCGGGGGCTCATGCAAATAACAGTGTCCAACTGTATATATGCTGCTTTTGCCAGGAGGTAATTAATTGCTGCCCAGGGTGCCCCACCCCCTGCACCCTACAGTGACCGGAGTGTGTGGGTTAGTGTGGGCGCAATGGCGCACAGCTGCAGTGCTGTGCGCTACCTCATATGAAGACAGGAGTCTTCTGCCACCTATTTTGACGTCTTCTTGCTTCAACCCGCCGGCTTCTGACTTCTGGCTCTGCGAGGGGGACGGCGGCGCGGCTCCGGGAACGGACGACAAGGTCAGGTGACCGGAGTGTGAAGTGTGTATGAGGAGCAATGGCGCACAGCTGCAGTGCTGTGCGCTACCTTGGTGAAGACTGATGTCTTCTGCCGCCGATTTTCCGGACTCTTCTTGCTTCTGGCTCTGTAAGGGGGCCGGCGGCGCGGCTCTGGGACCGAACATCAATAGGCGATTCCATGCGGTCGATCCCTCTGGAGCTAATGGTGTCCAGTAGCCTAAGAAGCGCAACCTAGCCGCAGTTAGTAGGTTTGCTTCTCTCCCCTCAGTCCCACGAAGCAGAGAGTCTGTTGCCAGCAGAAGCTCTCTGAAAATAAAAAACCGAACTAAAATACTTTCTTATTAGCAAGCTCAGGAGAGCTCACTAAAAGCACCCAGCTCTGGCCGGGCACAGATTCTAACTGAGGTCTGGAGGAGGGGCATAGAGGGAGGAGCCAGTGCACACCAGTAGTACTAAATCTTTCTTAGAGTGCCCAGTCTCCTGCGGAGCCCGTCTATTCCCCATGGTCCTTATGGAGTCCCCAGCATCCACTAGGACGTTAGAGAAATCCTATTTTCTCATACATCCTAGAGGATGCTGGGGTCACCATTAGAACCATGGGGATATACCAAAGATCTAGAACGGGCGGGAGAGTGCAAATGACCCAGCAGCACCGATTGACCAAACTTAAGGTCTCCATCGGCCAAGGTGTCAAACTTGTAGAACTTTGCAAATGTGTTTGACCCCGACCAAGTAGCTGCTCTGCAAAGTTGCAATGATGATCCCACCTTTCCAGTAGAATGGGCCTTCACTGATTCCGGTAACGGCAATCCAGCCGCGGAAAGAGCATGCTGAATCGTGTTACAGATCCAGCGTGCAATGGTCTGCTTGGAAGCAGGACACTCAACCCTGTTGGGAGCAAACAGGACAAACAGAGCCTCTGTTTTCCTAATCTAAGCCGTTCTGGCGACATAAATCTTCAAAGCTCTGACCACATCCAGAGATTTTGACTCAGCGAAGGAGTCAGTAGCCACAGGCACCACAATAGGTTGGTTCATTTGGAAAGAGGAAACCACCTTCGGTAAAAATTGTTGACGTGTCCTCAATTCAGCTCGATCTTCATGGAAGATCAAATAAGGGCTCTTGTGAGACAAGGCCGCTAACTCAGACACCCGCCTTGCAGATGCCAAGGCCAACAGCATGACCACTTTCCAAGTGAGGAATTTCAACTCCACCTTCCATAAAGGTTCAAATCAATATGATTGAAGGAACTGCAACACCACATTAAAGATCCCATGGTGCCACTGGAGGCACAAATGGAGGTTGGATGTGCAACACTCCTTTCATGAAAGACTGAACATCTGGAAGGGAGGCCAATTATTTCTGAAAGAAAACCAATAAGGCCGAAATCTGTACCTTAATTGAGCCCAATTTTAGGCCTGCATCCACACCTGCTTGTAGAAAATGGAAAAAACGTCCAAGCCAAAACTCTTCCGTAGGAGCCCCCTTGAATTCACACCAAGAAACATATTTTCTCCAAATATGGTGGTAATGTTTAGATGTTACCCCTTTTCTGCCCTGAATAAGTGTGGGAATGACTTCACTGGGAATACCCTCAAGGCCTAGGATTTTGCGCTCAACCGCCATGCCGTCTAACGTAGCCGCGGTAAGTCCTGATACACGCACGGCCCCTGTTGTAACAGGTCCACGTGCAGAGGAAGAGGCCAGGGATCTCCTATGAGTAATTCCTGAAGATCTGGATACCAAGCCCTCCTTGGCCAGTCTGGGACAATGAGGATCGCCCGGATCTTTGTTGTTCTTATGATCTTTAGCACCTTTGGAATGAGAGGAAGTGGAGGGAATACATACACGGACTGAAACACCGACGGTGTCATCAGTGCATCCACTGCAATTGCTTGAGGGTCCCTTGACCTGGAACAATATCTCTGAAGCTTCTTGTTGAGACGAGACGGTTTATGTACGCTACTGCTGTTACATTGTCCGACTGGATCAGTACAGGCAGATCTCGAAGCTGTTCCGCTTGCAGAAGACCGTTGTAAATGGCCCTCAACTCCAGAACATTTATGTGGAGACAAGTTTCCTGACTTGACCATCTTCCTTGGAAGTTTTCTCCCCTTGTGACTGCCCCCCAGCCTCGGAGGCTTGCATCCATGGTCACTAGGATCCAGTCCTGTATCCCGAACCTGCGCCCCTCTAGGAGGTGAGAGCTGTGCAGCCACAACAAGAGTGATACCCTGGTCTTGGAAGACAGAATTATGCTCCGGTGCATGTGTAGGTGGGACCCAGACCACTTGTCCAACAAGTCCAAATGGAACCTGCCAAACTGAATGACCTCGTAGGCCACAACCATCTTCCCCAGCAACCGAATGCATTGATGGACACTCTTGCTGGTTTCAGAAGTTCCAGAGCATTTTCCACTGGAAGAAAGACTCTCTGTAGTTCTGTGTCCAATAACATTCCCAAAAATGACAACCGCGTCGTCGGAATCAGCTGTGATTTTAGCAAGTTTAGGAGCCAACCATGTTGCTGAAGAACTGTCAGGGAGAGTGCAACTTTTTGCACCAACTGTTCCCTGGATCTCGCCTTTATCAGGAGATTGTCCAAGTATGGGATAATCGTGACTCCTTGCTTGCAAAGGAGAACCATCATCTCCGCCATCACTTTGGTGAAAATCCTCGGAGCCGTGGACAGACCAAACGGCAACGTTTGAAATTAGTAATGACAATCCTGAATTGCAAACCCTCAGGTAGGTCTGATGTGGAGAATAAATGGGAACATGTAAGTAAGCATCCTTTATGTCCACAAACACCATAAAATCCCCTTCCTCCAGACTGGAGATCACTGCTCTGAGAGACTCCATCTTAAATTTGAACTTCTTTAGGTAGAAATTTAGGGATTTCAGGTTTAAGATTGGTCTGACCAAGCTGTCCGGCTTCGGGACCACAAACAGGCTCGAATAAAAACCTTCTCCCTGTTGTGACTTAGGAACCCTGATAATAATAGGATTTTAATACCTAACGGTAAATCCTTTTCTCTTAGTCCGTAGAGGATGCTGGGGATGCTTCAAGAACCATGGGTTATAGACGGGATCCGTAGGAGACATAGGCACACTTTAAGACTTTGAGTGTGAACTGGTTCCTCCCTCTATGCCCCTCCTCCAGACTCCAGTTCAAGTAACTGTGCCCAGGGAGACGGACATTTCAAGGAAAGAATTTATTGTTAAACCACGTTGAGCATCTTACCAGCTCACACCTCAGTATGCCGCAGGACGTGGCATTCAACAGAACACCAGCCGACAGCATGAATATGCAGCAATACGCTGACATAACGCATAACACAACCTGTGTGTGTAAACACAACCAATAACAGCACAACGCATGCCATGGCATGAACATCATCAGCAACAGGCTGACTTAAACACAACACACCCTGTGTGTAAACATACCCAATAACTGCAGATACAGTACGCACTACGGACTAAGAGAAAAGGATTTACCGGTAGGTATTAAAATCCTATTTTATCATACGTACTAGAGGATGCTGGGGATGCTTCAAGAACCATGGGGTTTATACCAAAGCTCTAGAAAGGGCGGGAGAGTGCGGACGACTCTGCAGCACCAAATGACCAAACAAGAGGTCCTCATCAGCCAGGGTATCAAACTTGTAAAACTTCGTAAAGGTGTTTGATCCCGGCCAAGCTGTAATGCCGAGACTCCTCCGCCAGCTGCCCAGGATGAGCCCACCTTTCTAGTAGAATGGGCCTTCACCGATTTCGGTAACGGCAATCCTGCCATAGAATGAGCCTGCTGAATTGTAGCACAGATCCAGCGCACAATAGTCTGCTTGGAAGCAGTAGCCCCCAATCATGTTGACTCTGTTTTCCCCAATATGAGCCGTTCTGGTGACAGATTTTTAAAGCTCTGACCACATCGAGAGACTTCGATTCCACCAAGGTGTCAGTAGACACTGGCACCACAATAGGCTGGTTTACGTGAAACCACTTTTGGCAGAAATTGCTGACGAGTTCTCAACTCCGCTCTATCAGCATGGAAGATTAAATAAGGGCTTTTGTGAAACAAAGCCGCCAATTCAGATACCCGTCTTGCAGATGCTAAGGCCAACACCATGACTACTTTCCAAGTAAGAAATTTTAATGCAACCTTACGTAAAAGTTCAAACCATTGAGATTGCAGGAACTGCAACACCACATTAAGATCCCATTGAGCCACAGGGGGCACAAAAGAAGGTTGGATGTGCAACACGCCTTTCAACAAGGTCTGTATTTCTGGAAGGGAGGCCAATTCCTTCTGAAAGAGAATTGATAAGGCCGAAATTTGTACTTTAATGGAGCCTAACTTTAGGCCCACATCCACACCCGCTTGTAAAATATGGAGCAACCGCCCCCGCAAAAAATCCTCTATAGGAGCTTTCTTGGATTCACACCAAGACTCGGTGGTAATGCTTTGCCGTTACTTCTTTTCTAGCCTGTAGTAGTGTGGGAATGACTTCACTGGGAATACCCTTCCTGGCTAGGATTTGGTGTTCAACCGTCATGCCGTCAAACGCAGCCACGGTAAGTCTTGATACACGCACGGCCCCTGTTGTAACAGGACCTCTCGAAGAGGAAGAGGCCAGGGATCTTCTATGAGCAACTCCTGAAGATCTGGATACCAGGCCCTCCTAGGCCAGTCTGGAACAATGAGTATCGCCTGAACCCTTGTTCCTCTTATGATCTTTATCACCTTAGAATGATTGGAAGTGGAGGGAACACCTAGACCGACTGAAACACCCACGGTGTCACCAGGGCGTCCACCTCTATTACTTGAGGGTCCCTCGACCTGGAACAATATCTTTGAAGTTTCTTGTTGAGGTGAAACGTCAACATGTCTATTTGAGGAATTCCCCAACGGCTTGACACTTCTGCAAAGACCTCTTGATGAAGGCCCCACTCTCCTGAATGGAGATAGTGTCTGCTGAGGAAGTCTGGTTCCCAGTTGTCTACAACCGAAATGAAGGTCGCTGACAGAGCGTTTACAGGCCTTTCCGCCCAGCGGAAAACTTTTGTGGCTTCTACTATTTCCGCTCTGCTCTCCGATCCACCCTGGAGGTTTACGCACGCCACTGCTGTATGTTGTCCGACTGAATTAAGACGGGCAGACTACGAACAAGATGTTCCAGAATGTTTATGTGCCGACAAGCTTCCTGGCTTGACCAATTTTCCTGGAAATTCATTTCCCCCTGAATGACTGCTCCCCAAAACTGGAGCCTTGCATCCATGGACACCAGGATCCCATCCTGGATCCCGAACCTTCGTCCCTCTAGGAGGTGAGAACTGAGCAGCCACCACAGGAGAGAAATTCTAGTCCTGGAAGATAAGATTATTTTCCGGTGCAAGTACAGGTGAGACCCGGACCACATGTCCAATTGGTCCCGCTAAAAACACTCTGGCATTTAACCTGCTCACTGAATGGCCTCGTAGGCCGCAACCCACTTTTTCATCAATGAAACGTATTGATGGATTGACACTGTTGTAGATCTGACCCGACTCTGGATCTTCAGAGCTCTTTCCATTGGAAGAAACAAACTCTCAACAGTTCTGTATCTAACATTTTTCCCAATGCCAACAACCGCGTCGTTGGGATCAACAGTGATTCTGGCAAGTTTAGGAGCCAACCACCTTGTTGAAGATCCGTCAGGGATAAAACAAGTTTTGCACCACTTGTTTCTTGCCCTCTCCGTACGCAGGAGAGCGTCCCAGTACAGAGTAATAATGCTTTTACTATTGAAGGAAATCATCATACCGCCATCACTCCGGTGAATTGGCACTGACAATCCTGAATAGCAAATCCAGGTAAGCCTAATGCGGAAGAACCGTATTTAGACCCTCTTCCTCCTTTAACAGATTGGAGATCCCTGCCCCGAGAGATTCCATCTTGTAGTTCAACTTCTTAAGTAGAAATTGTTTGGAATTGTTCTGACCAGGCCTTCCGTCCTCAGAAGCACAAAAAAGCTTGAATAACAGCTTCTTTTTTTTTTGTGCGTGACCGGGACAGCAGGAAAATTACCTGATCCTGACCTAGTATGGCGTCGCATACTACCTCCCCGTCCAGAGGAGATTTTGAAAAATCAGTGAGGGGAATCGTCTGGAAACTCCAGTATGTCGCCCTCTATTCTTAAACTCACTGGTCCATGTCCGTTCCAGGACTGACTGAAGAGTATTAGACGTGATCCCACCGGTGTGGGCTCTCGCAAGATAGTCCCAGCGACACGCGGTGGATGTGGTAGAAATAGAGGAAGATTTCTGCTTCTGCGAACTTGAAAAGGCTGCTGCCCTCTTACCTCTTTCACCTTCCTCTACCTACAAAGAAAGAGAAAACCGTATCCATTCGGTCGAAATGACTGCATCCTACAAAAATGCGTCACCAACCGGCGTGAGGGAACATAGGTCAAGAAGGTAGACTAACCAGTTGTATCTGCTGAGATCAACTTAACAAAGCCATCCCCAAACCAGGTTTCACCTTCATAGGGAATATATTCCAGTTCTTCTCAGAGTCAGCCTCCCATTGGTGAATCCACAACGCCCTCCTGGTTGAGACTGCCATGGAAGTGGCCCCCGAAAACAAGAGTCCTATATCCCTTGTAGTCACACGGCAGTATACTGCAATGATATAGACATGACTATTTAAGTTGCATACAACTACTCCCACATGTTCATGTAATGCCAGTATAAACAACGTACATGCGGACACATACTTCGAGTATCACATATTTTCCTGCATACAATCCTTTGTGACAGGGCCCCGTGCAGAACAGGGGGTGACTCTCACCTTCTATCCAATGAGAAGGAAAAACTTCCTCAGCATTCACTATAAATATCTCTATATACATATATATATATATATATATATATATACATACATACATACATACACACACACATATACATCTACATGTACATACCTAATACGTATTTTTAGTTAGGAATAGCAAGGTCCCTAGTGACGTTAATATTCTAATGTGTATGAACAGGTACTGAATGCCAATTTTTGAGGATCTGATCAGGAAACATTATGGTCGACATAAGAAAGATTATTCGAGTCGATCTCAGGGAGTAGTAACTGGGCAAAATAACATTTTTGCGACCCTGAGGGGTCTGAGAGAAATCCATTCCATGAATATGACTCCCTCCATAAATATGATCACGTCTGTGATCGTGCCACAGACCTATATAATCTTACTATACATACATATTACATATAGGTATAGCTTTATCTGATATGCATCACATTATCATGTCCATATCCACCCAGTCAGATATTGTTGGTGCCGACAGGGACACCCCCCTCGTCTGTGTCTTCCATATAGTTTTCGCTTGGGAAAAATAAACCTCTACTGACATGTTGACATACTGTATTTACATGTACCAAGTACCATTAGGAGTCGACAGCACTGACATAGTCATTCCCTTTGTGGCAGAGCCCTCAGCCTCAAATATGCCGACACACGTGTACCAATCACCCACAGACATCACACTGGCTATAAGGGATAGACCCCAGTACATTCTGTCATGGACACACAGAAGGAGTTTACCAGCTCACCCAGCGCCCATGATATAGTTTGTTTATTTCAACTCATATTACACCAAAACAACTGTGCCCCCCCTCGTTTTTCACTCTGAACAATACAGCAGTGTTTAGGAAGGACCAGCGTCTCTGTGAGGAGAAAATTGCGCTGGAGAGAGCTGTGAGGGCTAAGCCACGCCCCCTCACCGGCACGCTTCAGTCCCGCTCAAATCTTTATACTGGCGGGAGTCTATATTTAGTGCCTAGGCACTTTTAATAGACTTATTAGCCAGTTTAAAAACTTCAGTGTTCATGCTGCCCTGGGCCCCCCCCCCCGTGCCCTGCACCCTGCCAGTGCCGCTGTGTGTGTGGCAGCATGGCGCGCAGCGCGACCGCTGCGTGGTACCTCAACACTGAAGTCTTCTGCCGTCACTGAAGTCTTCTTCTCTTCTTTTACACACCCGGCTTCTTTCTTCTGGCTCTGCAAGGGGTGTGACGGCGCGGCTCCGGGAACGAGCAGCTAGGCGTACCAAGTGATCGGACCCTCTGGAGCTAATGGTGTCCAGTAGCCTAAGAAGCAGAGCCTTTGAACTCACAGAAGTAGGTCTGCTTCTCTCCCCTCAGTCCCACGAAGCAGGGAGCCTGTTGCCAGCAGGTCTCCCTGAAAATAATAAACCTAAAATAAAGTCTTTTCAGAGAAACTCAGTAGAGCTCCCCTGTGCGTGACCAGTCTCACTGGGCACAGAATCTAAACTGGAGCCTGGAGGAGGGGCATAGAGGGAGGAGCCAGTTCACACCCAATCAAAGTCTTCAAGTGTGCCTATGTCTCCTGCGGATCCCGTCTATACCCCATGGTTCTTGAAGCATCCCCAGCATCCTCTAGGACGTATGAGAAAACTTGATTTTGACACAACTTTTGTATTGCGTCGCAAACTACCTCCCTGTCCGGAAGAGAAGCTGGTAAGGCAGATTTTAAAAAACGGCGAGGGGGAACGTCTTGAAACTCCAGCTTGTACCCTTGGGATACTATTTGTAAAACCCATGGGTCTAGGTCCAAACAAACCCAAAACTGACTGAAGAGTTTGAGACACGCCCCCACTGGTGTGGACTCCTGCATAGGAGCCCCAACGTCAAGCGGTGGAATTAGCAGAAGCCTAGGAGGACTTCTGCTCCTGGGAGCCTGACAAGGCTGGTGATCGTTTACCTCTTCCCCTTCCTCTAGTAGCAAGGAAGGAAGAACCTCGGCCCTTTCTGTATTTATTCGGCCGAAGGACTGCATCTGATAGTCATGCGTTTTCTTTTGTTGTGGAGGAACATAAGGCAAAAAGGATGACTTACCCACGATAGCTGTAGATACCAAATCATCAAGGCCGTCACCAAATAAGGCCTTACCTTTATATGGTAGAGATTCCATACTTTTCTTGGAATCAACATCAGCATTCCATTGGTGAATCCACAACGCTCGTCTAGCTGAGACTGCCATGGCCTTTGATCCCAAAAGACTAATATCTCTTGCAGCTTCCTTAAGGTATGCTGCAGCGTCCTTGATATAACCCAGCGTCAAGAGGATGCTATCCCTATCTAGAGTATCTATTTCAGAAGACAAGTTGTCTGCCAACTTTTCGATAGCACTACTTACCCACGCAGACGCAATGACAGGTCTGAGTAGCATACCTGTGGTCGCATAAATGGACTTTAACGTAGTGTCTTGTCACCTTAAGGGCCGCCGTGTCAGGTGACGGGAGAGCCACCTTTTTAGACAAACGTGACAGGCCTTGTCCACGGTGGGGGGGTGACTCACACTTTTCCCTATCTGCCGAGGGAAACGGATAAGCTACCGTAATTCTTTTGGGAATCCGAAACTTTTTGTCAGGACTTTCCCAGACTTTTTCAAATAGCGTGTTCAGTTCATGAGAGGGAGGAAACATTATCTCAGGTTTCCTCTCCTTATACATACAGACCCTTTTATCTGGAACAGCAGGGTCCTCAGTGATATGCAATACCTCCTTAATAGCCACAATCATGTACTGAATGCTCTTTGCCAATTTCGGATCTAATCTGGAATCACTATAGTCGACACCGGAATCAGTGTCCGTGTCGGTATCAGTGTCAGCCAACTGGGTAAACGCACGTTTCTGTGACCCCCGAGGGGACCTGTACTTGTAATAACATATCTTCCACAGATTTCTTCCATGCCTGGGTCTGAGGCTCAGACTTGTCTAATCACTTACTAATATGAGCTACATTAGCATTCAAAGCATTCAACACATTTACCCAATCAGGAGTCGGCGATGCAGACATGGTCACCTCCACAGCCTTTTGTGTCTCTAATACAGCCTCCTCCTATGAAGAGCACTCAGCCTCAGACATGCCGACACACGTGTAAGAAACACCCAGACACACTGGGCTTATAGGGGACAGACCCACAGAAAAACCAGTCAGAGAGACACAGAGGGAATTTGCCAGCTCACACCCCAGCGCCAATCAATGGGTCTGAAGCGATTACCAAAATGCCCCAGACCTGTAGCGCTTTTTATATCATTGCACCAAATAACCTGCCACCCCCCCCCCGTTTTGCACCCTGATACTTGTTCAGTAGTGTGAGGAAGGACCGGCGACTCTGCAGCCAGCGGAGATGAAATGGCGCAGAGTGAGCTGTGGGGACGAAGCTCCGTTCCCTTAATGGTGCACTTCCGTCCCGCTCTTTGTAATACTGATTATACTGGCGGGGGTTAGGACAGTGCCTTTGCACTAACGTCCTCTCTTGCCAGTTTATGCTGAGGATTTTTAGTTGCCCAGGGCGCCGCGCCCTGCACCCCCCCCCCCCCCCCCACACCGCACCCTGCACCCAGTAGTGCTGTGTGTGAGCGGGAGCTTGGCGCGCAGCGTCCGCTCGCTGTGCGGCACCTCAGGGAAATGCAGTCACTGAAGTCTTCTTTCTTCTTCTGTTCACCTGTCTTCTGGCTCTGTAAGGGGGGTGACGGCCGGATGTGGGAGCCAGCATCTGAGCGTACCCAGCGATCAAACCCTCAGGAGCTAATGGTGTCCTGTAGCCAGAAGCAGAGCCATTAAACTCACTAGAGGTTGGTCATACTTCTCTCCCCTCAGTCCCACGAAGCAGGGAGGTTGTTGCCAGCAGCCTCCCTGAACATAAAAAAACCTAACAAAAAGTATTTTCAGAGAAACTCAGTAGAGCTCCCTGTAGTGCGTCCAGTCTCACTGGACACAATTCTAAAACTGGAGTCTGGAGGAGGGGCATAGGGGGAGGAGTCAGTTATCACGCCCTTTCAAAGTCTTAAAGTGCCCATGTCTCCTGCGGATCCCGTCTATATCCCGATCCCATGGTTATATTGTCGACCCCAGCATCCTCTAGGACGTATGAGAAAATAAAATAATAAAAGCTTCAGGCTGCTATTAACAGCAGCCCTGTGACCATGGTCCGGCTCCTGCTGCACCAAACAAAAAACAAAAAACTGATTTGACTGAGTCGGTGGGCGGGATTATATGGAGGAGCCCCAATGCATCCTGGGAGGCCAGAAAGCTTGTGACCGTTTGGAGCCATTTCCTTTGTCGCTACGGCATATCCCAATGTTATCCTGTTGATAACCTGTGGACCCAGCCAGAGAAAGTCTCATTTTGCTGTAGTCAAAACATGGGCATAAGCATATAGTCACCCAGTTCCTCATAGTAAGTGTTTCAAAAGTCCCCAATTATACAGCCAACAATACCGTTTCGGTGGTAATGCCACCTTCCTCCAGGACTGCCAATCTACTAATGCCCGCAAAGGGAATAAATACCTACAACAATCTGAAAAAATCCTAGAGACCTGTTATACACCATTATCAATTCATTAATGAAATGTGCACATACCATATAAGGACTTCCGCCATCTGCACACCTGAATGTTACGTCACATGTTCAAATAATTAATTCATGTCACTCTCGACATCCTATGGACACATTCCTCCCCCCCCCCCCCCCCCCCCCGGTTGTGTCTATGTTACCTTCGTGCTCAGGACCTGGAAGTGAGAAAACAAGAGGACAGGAGTGAACTTCCGCCCTTACAGCACCAAATAGATTGTGACATGGACCCAGGAGGTTATGGGAAAGGTCCTCTCCACGAAGGTAAACTAGACGCTACCCCCACCCCCCGCAGGCATGGATCGCCCATCGCGTCACCGTTAGTGCCGCGGTGGCATCCACCGCAAGTGCCGTGTGGGAATGGGTCTCTGGTGATATGGTTCCTATCTCCGGAACTAGTTTACATTCACTGTTCAGACGTGGTTGGCGGAACTAGCATAGATGCCAACCACGTCCTGCAATCTAAGTGTCTGGATGGCGGAAGTCAACTGCCAACCACATGTACAGGGCAGACTGCGGGACGGACAAGACTAAACTCAGCCCACCAATCACATCCCGGTCATGTGATCCCAGTTATTTATCCTGAATACAGTTAAAAATACATACAAAAAAATTATATACATAAATACACAGACAATTATAAATACCAGTTACACAGTTCACATATCTATACAGTGTACACACACACATACACACACATTTTATTTTAGGTAATTATTAATGTATTGTGCACTAGTTTTATTGTATGTTTTCTTTCTTTAGTACATAAACACCATAATCACGTTTCAGACTAACTATGAATAAAGGCCCATTATGTACCATATATACTCGAGTATAAGCCGACTTTTTCAGCACTTTTTTTTGTGCTGAAAAAGCCCCCTCGGCTTATACTCGAGTCAGTCATCCCCGCTCCGGCGCTCCCCTGCAGTCTTGTGAAGGAGGGACACGGAGGGCACAGCGCGCGGCTCTCCTGTGTCCCTCCAGCGTCTCCGGTGGCAGCGGCGGGTCTATTAAATGAAGTACCTGTTCGTGAGCTCTGATTGGCTCACGAACCGGCACTTCATTTAACACACACACGCCGCTGCCGCCGGAGGGACACAGGAGAGCCGCGCACTGTGCCCTCCGTGTCCCTCCTTCACATGACTGCGGGGGAGCGCCGGAGCGGGGATGGTAAGTTGTTACTTTCAATGGGGGGAGCATATTTGTCACTGGGGGGGGAGCATATGTGTCACTGGGGGGGGGGGGGGGAGGAGCATGTGTGTCACTGGGGGGGGGGGGATCATGTGGGTCACTGGGGGGGGGGGGGCATATCTGGCACTGTGGGGGCATATCTGGCACTGTGGGGGCATATCTGGCACTGTGGGGGCATATCTGGCACTGTGGGGGCATATCTGGCACTGTGGGGGCATATCTGGCACTGTGAGGGTTGTGTATGTCTAGAGCTGCATTTCCCACCCTAGGCTTATACTCGAGTCAATAAGTTTTCCCAGGTTTTTGTGGTAAAATTAGGTGCCTCGGCTTATATTCGGGTCGACTTATACTCGAGTATATACGGTAATATACTAATGTTTATACTCCCATTACATTTTGGAGTAAATATCTGGAGATGTACTAACTTCAGAAATATAAATATGGGAAGACAGCTGAGTATTTTAGCCTCTATTATTTTTCTTTTACTACTATGTAAGTTACTAAAAAGTAATCTATATCTGCATGATACCACAGCCATCCCTAGCTGCCAGGAATAGCTAATGCTATGACAGCTACACATTGCAGTAAAAAAAAAAAAAAAAGAGACTATAGTAGAATAATGAGGAGTGAAGAAAGATGGATTAATAAAGTATAACGTATAGATATGGTGCAAAAAAGTAAGGTTCTCACCTCCGCCCAGGATCAGGGTAGGTAGCTGCCATTGCAAAACATATTTCAGGCACCTTCCCATGCCCTCTGGGGTCATGTTAAAGGAACACATGGGGTCTCCAGCGATCGTATCAGCCCCCAGCTGCAGGACAACTGATTCAGGATTAAATGCAGTAAATACCTCCTTCAGCACACTGCAAGAAACAACTTTAGCTAAGACTATCCACATAAATTCATAAACAAAATATAATTGACAGTACTTTATAGTTACAATGCTCTAAAGCCTCAATTATATACCAGAGTGTGACAGACTGTATTGGCACTATGTTCTTGTCACTAATCAAATCATAATGCTTGAAGTATTAATACAGATTTTCTACCACCATGTAATGCTCTTGTCTAACTCCTGGAATATTTATCCACACGTTTCATCTAATATTCTACAGGACTGATAAAACTAAACAGGCACAGTGTTACAGTTACTGACTGATAGAAAATAATGCTGCAGTCGCCATGCTTGGTGTACTCATTTATAAAGCATTTTAGGAGATTTAATAAAATATAACATGACAGGATATGTAGGTCTTAGAATGAGATGTGGTTTACCCTTCACAGACTTTGCAATATTTGTCATCTGTGATTCCATCTTGTAAGGGAACATTAACACTGTAGTATCGCCCCTTGCCTAGGCCAATATCACTTACATCGCCAGTCCCTATAAAAGGGGAAACAAATCATAAATATCTATATAAATAACTCACTTCTATAAGATAAAATATATAAGAATTAAATTGCTACCATAATATGAAACAGACATTTCATTACAGAAGGGATACTTTAACATGTGTATTTATACTGAGGTATCTGACTGGTGCCATTAACACTGGGAGTATATTTCATAAAATATATATTTTTTTATCTATAGCAATTTCAGATCAATGTAAATCAATATTGTGTTTGAGCTTAAAACACACATTTACTAAGATTTTATATATATATATATATATATATAGATATATAAATTTAATGTTTGTAAATATGTGTTTTAGCCATGGAAACAAAAAATAAGAATTTACTTACCGATAATTCTATTTCTCGGAGTCCGTAGTGGATGCTGGGGTTCCTGAAAGGACCATGGGGAATAGCGGCTCCGCAGGAGACAGGGCACAAAAAGTAAAGCTTTAGGATCAGGTGGTGTGCACTGGCTCCTCCCCCTATGACCCTCCTCCAAGCCAGTTAGGTACTGTGCCCGGACGAGCGTACACAATAAGGGAGGAATTTTGAATCCCGGGTAAGACTCATACCAGCCACACCAATCACACCGTACAACTTGTGATCTAAACCCAGTTAACAGTATGATAACAGCGGAGCCTCTGAAAAGATGGCTCACAACAATAATAACCCGATTTTTGTAACTATGTACAAGTATTGCAGATAATCCGCACTTGGGATGGGCGCCCAGCATCCACTACGGACTCCGAGAAATAGAATTATCGGTAAGTAAATTCTTATTTTCTCTATCGTCCTAGTGGATGCTGGGGTTCCTGAAAGGACCATGGGGATTATACCAAAGCTCCCAAACGGGCGGGAGAGTGCGGATGACTCTGCAGCACCGAATGAGAGAACTCCAGGTCCTCTTTTGCCAGGATATCAAATTTGTAGAATTTTACAAACGTGTTCTCCCCTGACCACGTAGCTGCTCGGCAGAGTTGTAATGCCGAGACCTCTCGGGCAGCCGCCCAAGATGAGCCCACCTTCCTTGTGGAATGGGCCTTAACCGATTTAGACTGTGGCAGGCCTGCCTCAGAATGTGCAAGTTGAATTGTGTTACAAATCCAACGAGCAATCGACTGCTTAGAAGCAGGCGCACCCAACTTGTTGGGTGCATACAGTATAAACAGCGAGTCAGATTCTCCGACTCCAGCTGTCCTGGAACATATTTTCAGGGCCCTGACAACTTCTAGCAACTTGGAGTCCTCCAAGTCCCTAGTAGGTGCAAGGCACCACAATAAGCTGGTTCAGGTGAAACACTGACACCACCTTAGGGAGAGAACTGGGGACGAGTCCGCAGCTCTGCCCTGTCCGAATGGACAAACAGATATGGGCTTTTTTTTAGAAAAAACCACCAATTTGACACTCGCCTGGTCCAGGCCAGGGCCAAGAGCATGGTCACTTTTTATGTGAGATGCTTCAAATCCACATATTTGACTGGTTTTAAACCAATGTGATTTGAGGAATCCCAGAACTACGTTGAGATCCCACAGTGCCACTGGAGGCACAAAAAAGGGGTTTGTATATGCAATACTCCCTTGACAAACTTCTGGACTTCAGGAACTGAAGCCAATTCTTTCTGGAAGAAAATTTACAGGGCCGAATTTGAACCTTAATGGACCCCAATTTGAGGCCCATAGACACTCCTGTTTGCAGGAAATGCAGGAAACGACCGAGTTGAAATTTCTTTGTGGGGCCTTCCTGGCCTCACACCACGCAACATATTTTCGCCACACGTGGTGATAATGTTGTGCGGTCACCTCCTTTCTGGCTTTGACCAGGGTAGGAATGACCTCTTCCGGAATGCCTTTTTTCCCTTAGGATCCGGCTTTCCATCGCCATGCCGACAAACGCAGCTGCGGTAAGTCTTGGAACAGACATGGTACTTGCTGAAGCAAGTCCCTTCTTAGCGGCAGAGGCCATAAGACCTCTGTAAGCATCTCTTGAAGTTCCGGGTACCAAGTCCTTCTTGGCCAATCCGGAGCCATGAGTATAGTTCTTACTCCTCTACGTCTTATAATTCTCAGCACCTTAGGTATGAGAAGCAGAGGAGGGAACACATACACCGACTGGTACACCCACGGTGTTACCAGAACGTCCACATCTATTGCCTGAGGGTCTCTTGACCTGGCGCAATACCTGTCCCGTTTTTTGTTCAGACGGGACGCCATCATGTCCACCTTTGGTATTTCCCAACGGTTTACAATCATGTGGAAAAAAACTTCTCAATGAAGTTTCCACTCTCCCGGGTGGAGGTCGTGCTGAGGAAGTCTGCTTCCCAGTTTCCATTCCCGGGATGAAAAACTGCTGACAGTGTTATCACATGATTTTCCGCCCAGCGAAAAATCCTTGCAGTTTCTGCCATTGCCCTCCTGCTTCTTGTGTCGCCCTGTCTGTTTACGTGGGCGACTGCCGTGATGTTTTTCCCACTGGATCAATACCGGCTGACCTTGAAGCAGAGGTCTTGCTAAGCTTAGAGCATTATAAATTTACCCTTAGCTCCAGTATATTTATGTGGAGAAAAGTCTCCATACTTGATCACACTCCCTGGAAATTTTTTCCTTGTGTGACTGCTCCCCAGCCTCTCAGGCTGGGCTCCGTGGTTACCAGCATCCAATCCTGAATGCCGAATCTGCGGCCCTCTAGAAGATGAGCACTCTATAACCACCACAGGAGAGACACCCTTGTCCTTGGATATTGGGTTATCCGCTGATGCATCTGAAGATGCGATCCGGACCATTTGTCCAGCAGATCCCACTGAAAAGTTCTTACGTGAAATCTGCCGAATGGAATTGCTTCGTAGGAAGCCACCATCTTTACCAGGACCCTTGTGCAATGATGCACTGTTTTTAGGAGGTTCCTGACTTGCTCGGATAACTCCCTGGCTTTCTCTTCCGGGAGAAACACCTTTTTCTGGACTGTGTCCAGAATCATCCCTAGGCACAGCAGACGTGTCGTCGGGATCAGCTGCGATTTTGGAATATTTAGAATCCACCCGTGCTGATTGTAGCAGTATCCGAGATAGTGCTACTCCGACCTCCAACTGTTCCCTGGACTATGCCCCTATCAGGAGATCGTCCAAGTAAGGGATAATTAAGACGCCTTTTCTTCGAAGAAGAATCATCAATTCGGCCATTACCTTGGTAAAGACCCCGGGGTGCCGTGGACAATCCAAACGGCAGCGTCTGAAACTGATAGTGACAGTTCTGCACCACGAACCTGAGGTACCCTTAGTGAGAAGGGCAAATTTGGGACATAGAGGTAAGCATCCCTGATGTCCCGGGACACTATATAGTCCCCTTCTTCCTGGTTCGTTATCACTGCTCTGAGTGACTTCATCTTAATTTGAACCTTTGTAAGTGTTCAAAAAAATTTTTTTTAGAATAAGTCTCACCTAGCCTTCTGGCTTCAGTACCACAATATAGTGTGGAATAATACCCCTTTTCTGTAGTAGGAGGGGTAATTTAATTATCACCTGCTGGGAATACAGCTTGTGAATTTTTTCCCATACTACCTCCTTGTCGGAGGGAGACTTGGTAAAGCAGACTTCAGGAGCCTGCGAAGGGGAAACGTCTCGACATTCCCATCTGTACCCCCGGGATACTACTTGTAGGATCCAGGGGTCCTGTACGGTCTCAGCGCCATGCTGAGAACTTGTCAGACGCGGTGGAACGCTTCTGTTCCTGGGAATGGGCTGCCTGCTGCAGTCTTCTTCCCTTTCCTCTATCCCTGGGCAGATATGATCTTATAGGGACGAGAGGACTGAGGCTGAAAAGACGGTGTCTTTTTCTGCAGAGATGTGACTTAGGGTAAAAACCGGTGGATTTTCCAGCAGTTGCCGTGACCACCAGGTCCGATGGACCGACCCCAAACAAGTCCTCTTCCTTTATACGGCCATACTGTGCCGTTTGGAATCTGCATCACCTGACCACTGTCGTGTCCATAACATCTTCTGGCAGTTATGGACATCGCGTTTATTCATGATGCCAGAGTGCAAATATCCCTCTGTGCATCTCGCATATATAGAAATGCTCTATAGTCAATAAAATACTGTCCCTGTCAAGAGTATCAATATTTTTAGTCAGGGAATCCGACCAAGCCACCCTAGCTCTGCACATCCAGGCTGAGGCGATCGCTGGCCGCAGTATAACACCAGTATGTGTGTATATACTTTTTATTATATTTTCCAGCCTTGTCAGCTGGTCCTTGAGGACGGCCCTATCTATAGACGGTACCGCCACTTGTTTTGATAAGCGTGTGAGCGCCTTATCCACCTTAAGGGGTGTTTCCCAACGCGCCCTAACTTCTGGCGGGAAAGGGTATACCGCCCATAATTTTCTATCGGGTGGAACCCACGCATCATCACACACTTTATTTAATTTATCTGATTCAGGAAAAACTATGGTAGTTTTTTCACATCCCACATAATACCCTCTTTTGTGGTACTTGCAGTATCAGAAATACGTAACACCTCCTTCATTGCCTTTAACGTGTGGCCCTAATAAGGAATACGTTTGTTTATTCACCGTCGACACTGGATTCAGTGTCCCTGTCTGTGTCTGTGTCGACCGACTAAAGTAAACGGGCGTTTTAAAACCCTTGACGGTGTTTTTGAGACGTCTGGACCGTACTAATTGTTTGTCGGCCGTCTCATGTCGTCAACCGACTTTGCAGCGTGTTGACATTATCACGTAATTTCCTAAATAAGCCATCCATTCCGGTGTCGACTCCCTAGAGAGTGACATCACCATTACAGGCAATTGCTCCGCCTCCTCACCAACATCGTCCTCCTACCTGTCGACACACACGTACCGACACACAGCACACACACAGGGAATGCTCTGATAGAGGACAGGACCCACTAGCCCTTTGGA
This sequence comes from Pseudophryne corroboree, assembly GCF_028390025.1. Taxonomy (NCBI): domain Eukaryota; kingdom Metazoa; phylum Chordata; class Amphibia; order Anura; family Myobatrachidae; genus Pseudophryne; species Pseudophryne corroboree. Next base: position 190,534,989 of record NC_086451.1, read on the forward strand.
GAGACAGAGGGAGAGTTTGCCAGCACACACCAAAAACGCTATAATTATATAGGGACAACCTTATATAAGTGTTTTCCCTTATAGCATCTTAATGTATATATAAGCATATCGCCAAATTAGTGCCCCCCCTCTCTGTTTTAACCCTGTTTCTGTAGTGCAGTGCAGGGGAGAGCCTGGGAGCCTTCCCTCCAGCCTTTCTGTGAGGGAAAATGGCGCTGTGTGCTGAGGAGATAGGCCCCGCCCCTTTTTCGGCGGCCTCGTCTCCCGCTCTTAACGGATTCTGGCAGGGGTTAAATATCTCCATATAGCCTCCGGAGGCTATATGTGAGGTATTTTTAGCCAAAATAGGTATTCATTTGCCTCCCAGGGCGCCCCCCTCCCAGCGCCCTGCACCCTCAGTGACTGCCGTGTGAAGTGTGCTGAGAGGAAAATGGCGCACAGCTGCAGTGCTGTGCGCTACCTTTAGAAGACTGAGGAGTCTTCTGCCGCCGATTCTGGACCTCTTCTTACTTCAGCATCTGCAAGGGGGCCGGCGGCAAGGCTCCGGTGACCATCCAGGCTGTACCTGTGATCGTCCCTCTGGAGCTGATGTCCAGTAGCCAAGAAGCCAATCCATCCTGCACGCAGGTGAGTTCACTTCTTCTCCCCTAAGTCCCTCGTTGCAGTGATCCTGTTGCCAGCAGGACTCACTGTAAAATAAAAAACCTAAGCTAAACTTTCCTAAGCAGCTCTTTAGGAGAGCCACCTAGATTGCACCCTTCTCGGCCGGGCACAAAATCTAACTGGCTTGGAGGAGGGTCATAGGGGGAGGAGCCAGTGCACACCACCTGATCCTAAAGCTTTACTTTTTGTGCCCTGTCTCCTGCGGAGCCGCTATTCCCCATGGTCCTTTCAGGAACCCCAGCATCCACTAGGACGATAGAGAAACAAGAGTTATGGTAGACTTACCATTGATAACTGTTTTTCCGAAGTCAACAGTATCCACAGGATGTACATAGGGTTGTAGGTGGCGTCAGAGGGTCGGGCACCAAACGGTTAAACTTTTGGGCTCCCGGCATGCATCGATCCAGTCCCCATACAATCCAGCCTCCTGGCACAGAGAATTCAGTTTGTCACACAGTCAAGGCAGGTGCACGATGACAGCGAGAAGGAAGACCTATTCAGGAGAGAAAAACACATACACACACACACACACACACACACACACACACACACACACACACACACACACACACTTCCATACCAGAATGAAGGTAGAATATTATTAAGTGTAGAGAGTCTCAAATCAGGTGTGTCAGGATGGGTTCCCTGTGGGTACTGTGAACTTCGGAGAAACAGAGTTAACAATGGTAAGTCTACCATAACTCTTGTTTTCTCCTTCAGGGTGCACAGTAGATACACAGGATTTACATTGGGATGTCCCAAAGCAACATTTAAGGGAGGGGACGCTTCCAATTTGGCAGGAGTATCCTACGCCTGAACGCAGCATCCTGAGAGGCAAAGGTATCAAAGGCATAATGTCTGACAAATGTATCTATGGATTACCATGTGGCTGCCTTACAGAGTTGCTCAGATGATGCACCACCGTGGGCTGCCCATGAAGGACCGACTGAACGGGCAGAATGGGCAGAGACATTATCCGGAATAGGGAGATCGGCTTGTGAGCAGGCTTCTGAGATAGTCATCCGAAATCATCTATACAGTATTTGCTTATTGGCAGGCCATCCTCTCTTGTGGAATCCATATAAGACAAAGAGTCTGTTCTTCTGATGGCACTGGTACAGTCCACGTAGCTCCTTAGTGTACGAACTATGTCCAATGATGCAACTCCCACAGAGAGGTGCAGCAACTTAAAGTCCAGAGCTACTATTTCTTCATTAAGCTGGAACATAGAGACCACCTTAGGAAGATAGTCAGACTTGGTTTGGAGAACCGCCCTGTCTGGATGGAATACCAGAAATGGAGGGTGACATGAAAGTGCCCCTAAATCTGATACTCTTCTAGCTGAAGCAATTGCCAGTAGAAAAGAGTACTTTGGCTTTCAACCATCTGAAGTCCACCCTTTTCAAGGGTTCAAATGGGGCAACTTGAAGTGCCCTGAGAACAAGTCCTAGGTCCCAAGGGGCTGTTGGAGGTACAAATGGAGGCTGAATGTGAAGCATTCCCTGGAAAAATGTGCAAACATCCTGTAGATTTGCAATTTTCCTTTGGAACCATATGGTCAATGCTGACACTTGTACCTTCAGGGAAGTTAGGTGGAGGCCTCAGTCCATTCCAGCTTAAAGGGATGCTAAGATTCTTGAAACTCTGAAGGACCGTAGGTCATAGTTTCTGGCAGAGCACCACTGAAAATAAGCATGCAATATCCGGTAATAGACGTGAGCCGGGGATGGTTTCCTCGCTTTAAACATCATTTGAATTACCGCCTGTGAAAAGCCCTTCGCTTTTAGGATGGATGTTTGAAGTGCAACGCCGTCAAAGACAGCCGATCCAGGTGTACGTAAAGACAGGGGCCCTGAATTAGAAGATCCGGTCGTTGAGGCATTCAGAACGGAGTGTCCACGGATAGCCTCTGCAGATCCATGTACTAATTTCGCCTGAGCCACGTCTGAGTTAATAATATCACGGCGCCCCCTTCCTGCTTACATTTTCGAATCACCCTGGGCAACAGGGAGATTGGAGTGAAGACATATGCCAGTTGAAACTGACAGGGCATCTATGAAGATTGCTTCAGGATCCCTCATTCTTGACCCATATACCGGTACCTTGTTGTTCTGAAGTGAAGCCATAAGGTCCACTTCCGGTAGTCCCCATTTGTTTACCAGAACCTGAAAGACATCTGGGTGCAAGGCCCATTTGCCTGTGCGAATGTCGTGCCAGCTGAGTAAGTCCGCTTCCCAATTTACGACTCCGGGTATGAATACAGCGGACTTTGCTCGATGATGAAGTTCTGCCCACTTTACCGTGCGGCTTACTTCCCTCATTTCCATCCGAGTGAGTGCCCCTTTGGCGACTTAGGTACACTACTGCAGTGACTCTGAATCGGTTTGCAGTGAAGCACTTCTTTTGCCTGGGTGAGTGCCATGTAGATGGCCCAAAGTTTCAGTACACTGATTGGCAGACAACTTTCTTCCTTGGTCCAACACCCCTGGAGAGAGTACTGCCCGTTACAGCTCCCCAGCCTCAGAGACTGGCGTCTGTTGTCAGAAGCATCCAGTCTGAGATCCAAAAGGATTGACCTTTGTTCAAGTGGGACGTCTGTAACCACCAGATTAGTGACTGACATTGTCTGACTTTTTATCGTTTGATGCTGTCCGTTCCATCTGGAGAGAATAAGATGTTAGACAAATTTTGAATGGAACTGGGCATATTCTACCATGTTGAATGTCAAGACCATTGATCACAGTATACGCAACGCTGCATTGGTGGATACTCTCTGATTGTGTAACAATTTGCAAATTCTCACCTGTATTGTGGATATTTTTTTCAGAGATAGAAAGATTTTCTGAATACTGGTATCCAACACAGCCACTAGGTGCTTCATCTGTTGGGATGGAACTAGGGAGGAATTTATGAGCCAGCCGTGAGCCTTAGGCAGGCTATTGTCACTTGTAGATGGCAGTGGAGGTTTCCTGGGATTGTGCCAGGATTAGCAGGTCGTCTAGGTATGGGAAAATCCTTATTCCCTGACAACAGAGGTGAGCTGCCATCACCACCATAAATTTGGTGAACACCCTTGGAGCTGTGGCAAAGCCAAAGGGTAGTGCCTGAAACTGAAAATGTTACTGGAGGTTTGCGAACCTGAGATAGCACTGTTGCGAGGGTGTTATCAGTACATGTAGGTAAGCATTTTAAATGTCCAAGGACACCATGAAATCCACCGGCTCCATTGCCAGGATAATGGTCCGTAATGATTCCATATGGAATCGAGGCACCCAAATATATTTGTTAAGAGCTTTGAGATTGAGAATGGGCTGTTGAGACTCATTTGGCTACTGAACTAGGAAAAGGGTAGATTAGAAACCTAGTCCTCATTGTGCTGAGGGAACTGGTACTATCACTCTGATTGTAGCAATTTCTGTATTGCATTTCGTAGAGCCCTGGCCTTCGTGGCCACAGACGGTGGGCCGGTACAAAAGAACTCATGACGGGGAGAAGGTGTTGCGGTGAGACAGCGCTTCTTGCACCCAGATATCTGTGGTGGACGGCTGCTAGACCTGTGCAAATTGTGTGGCCGTAGCTGGTCTGGTACTTGCTCCCGTTAGGGAAAACACAGCCTTAAGATAGTTATCAATTTTTCTGTCTGTTGCATCATTTAATGATGATGAAGGCAGAAGTAATGTAGATTTGCGCAATAGTCAAGCTACGTGAGCATCTACCTTGGGAGGAACCTCCCTTTTTAAACAGTCCACAGGTGAAAGATGATAGTAAGAGACCAATTTTTTAGGTAACTTAAACGTCTTACTGGGTGTTCCCCATGCCTCTTGTATAATTTCCGTCAACTAATCTGAGTTTGGAAATTCAGCTGTCTACCCGTTTTCAAATCCCTGGACCTGTCTGGCAGAAACAATTGCTGAAAAGCAGCCAAGATCTGAGCCAAATCTTGGACAGAGTGTGGCAGCAGCGTCATACAAACAACGGAGGCGTGTCCGGGACGTTGGGGGGGGGGGGGGGGGGGGGGGCGGGCAGCGGCGACTTTGTGACGTCACACACAGCCACTGCGACCCGGGACGTGACAAGCAGCTCCCTGCCAAAGCGCAGGAGTTGCGCAGGTAGAGAGCTACTTGTTAAGTACAAAAGCATCGCTGCTGTGCGATGCTTTTGTACTTGTGCAGGAGGGTAGGGCCTGACATGTGGGCGTCCCCCCGCATATCAGCGTGGCTGATCGTAGCCATGCACAATTGTGCATGGCTACGATCAGGTCTGAATTAGGCCCATAATCTATTAGTATACATTTGCGAATGGGCACATATACAAGTACACAATACACAAGGTAGGTAGGAATCAATACTGTATAACCTCACTGCTGAGAGCGGGATACAGAGAGACTTCGTATATATAGACGCACAGCAAATAATACAACAATATATGTAAATTTTTACTCATTTGCCACTTATTCAACTACGCCATACCACAGAGGTAGGTAAGGAAATCAGTGCTGTATCACCTGTCTCCGGTGAGCGGGATACAGGGAGACTAGAACCCGGCTTTATCAAATCGATAAAACCACTAACAAACAGTTATCAGTACACAGGCATGTCAGAGTCGCTGTGCAGCTGTGTTCACTGGCGCATCTCCTACTAAGTCTCATTGCATCTCAGGCAGAAGCGGGTAAATGCAATTCATGGCGGGAAATGCAGAGGAAACTGGCCATGAACTGGGGGGAGGGGCAACCAGGGGAGAGCCTTACTCCACACTTGTGACATCCCCGACAGGGTTCTGCGGCCTCTTAACCGCCAGAGCCTATGATTTCTTAGGTCTAGCGCTGGTGCACCTGAGGTGGACGACCCAGTCAGCGATTGTCTGGTATTTCCAACCTGAGACAGTAAGACTGCATTAAATGCGTCTTAAGCTAATAAGTGGAAGAGACGCCTTACCTTCTCCCCATGCTCCGGTCGCAGCCTGGGCTTGCCAGCAGGGAACTGCTAGTACAGGCCTGGCCAACCTGTGGCTCTCCAGCTGTTGTAAAACTACAAGTCCCATCATGCCTTGCCACAGTTTTGCTATTAGGGAATGCTAAAACTGTGGCAGGGCATGCTGGGATGTGTAGTTTCACTACATCTGGAGAGCCACAGGTTGGCCAGGCCTGTGCTAGTACATCCAGCTGGCGCCAGTCATAAAACCAGTGTTTACGCGAGGGTAACTGTTGTTGCGACACTGGCGGGAAGTTGTTGGAGCAATTTTTGCAAATAAGTTTAAGCCACATAGAAAAGCTGCTCTAAAAACTATTCGTTATGGTAAAACTTACCGTTGATAACGTTATTTGTCCTAAGTCTGCAGGATCCGCAGGATAACATTGGGATATGATGACGCTACAGCGGATTTGCACCAATCAGTCAAAGCTTTCGGCCTCCCAGCATGCAACGGGGCCGTCCATATATACCCGCCTCTTGGCTCAGGCAAATACGTTGTTTTTCCAAAGCTCAGGTCAGGAGCATCAGAGAGAGCCCTAAATCAGGTGAGAAGAACACACATGCACTCCCTTCCATACAAGAGGTTACAAGTAAGAGGGTAGTGAGTGAAAGGATCCTTAAATCTGGTGCGTCAGGGTGGGATCCCTGTGAATTTAGAAGAGGACACTCCTGATTGGACAGGAGAATCCTTTGCCCAAATTCAGCGTCATGAGAGGCAAAGGTATCAAAGGCATAATGTCTAATGATGTATTAATGGAAGACCATGTGGCTGCCTTACATATCTATTCTACTGAAGCACCACGATGTGCTGCCCATAACGGACCTACCTTACAAGTAGAGTGAGCTGAGACAGAACAGGGAGATCAGCTTGAGAGTATGCTTCTGAAATTGTCATCAGTAGGCCATCCTCTCTTGAGAAATCCGAAAAGAATGAAGTGTGTCTGTCTTTCTGATGGCACTGGTACGATCCATGTAGATCCTTAAGGCAAGGACTACGTCCAACAATGCATCTCCCGCAGAAAATTCCGGCCCCTGGAAGGTCAGGACTACAATTTTTTTTGTTAAGGTGGAAATTAGACACCACCTTAGGACAATACCCAGATTTGGTTCTGAGAACCGCTTTATCTGGATAAAAATATCAGAAAAGGAAGGCGGCATAACAGTGCCCCTAAATCTGAAACTCTTCTAGCTGAAGCACTAGCCAGTAGAAAGAGAACTTTAGCTGTCAAACATTTGAGATTTACTCATTTAAGTGGTTCAAATGGGGCAACTTGAAGCGCTAACTTACATTCTGTAAGTTAGCAATTTTCTTTTGAAACCATACAGCCAATGCTGACACTTGCACTCTCAAGGAAGCTACCCGTAGACCTTTGTCCATTCCTGCCAGAAGTAATGTCAAGACTCTGGAAACGCCCTAGGGTCAAATTTCTGGTCACTGCATCACTGAATATAGGCTTGCCATATTCAATGATAAATGCGAGCTGAGGAAGGTTACCTTGCTCTGAGCATTGTTTGAATTACCTGTTGTGAGAATCTTCTTGCTTTCTTTTCAGGATGGAAGTCTCAAGAGCCATGCTGTCAAAGACAGGCGATACAGGTGCCTGTGATAGCAAGGACCCTGCGACAGTAGATCTGGACATTCAGGCAGTAAGACTGGAGCATCCATTGACATCTGCTGCAGATCTGTGTACCAATGTCTCTTCGGCAAAGCCGGAACTATTAGTTTCACGGCGCCTTTTCCTTGTTTTACGTTTCGCAATACCCTGAGTAACAGGGCAATTGGTGGGTACACATAGGCCAGACGAAAGTCCCACCTCACTGACAGGGCATCCACAAAGATCACTCTGGGATCCTTTGTTCTTGACCCGTGTGCGGGAACTTTTTTGTTCAGGCATGACGCCATGAGATCTTTCTCTCTGGTAACCCCTATTTGTCTACCAGATTTTGGAAGACTTCTGGGTGTAAAGCCCATTCGTTTGCATGAATGGCGTGTCGACTGAGAAAAATCCGCTTCCCAGATTAGGACTCCCAGAATGAACACTGAGGATAAGGCTGGAAAATGAAGTTCTGCCCACTTTAATGTGTGACTTACCTCCTTCATTGCATTCTGGCTGCGAGTTCCTGCCTGATGGCTGAGGTACGCTACTGTTGTTGCACTGTCCAAGCGGATTTGGACTGCTTTCCCCTGAAGGATGTCCTTTGCCTGAATAAGTGCCATATAAATATGGCCCGATATTCCAATATATTTATTGGCAGGCAATTTTCTTCCTTGGTCCACTACTCCTGGAAGCAACTCCTTCCTGACACTGCTCCCCAGCCCTGAAGACTGGTCTCCCTTTGTCCAGATGGGATGTCCGTAGACACGAGGCTAATGACCTCCTTACTCCCAGAGGAAGGACCATAGTCTGTTTTTATTGTCTGATGACAAACCATTCATTTGAAAAGGATCAGACTTTACAGAGGCCTTGAATGGAACTCAGCATACTCCACCATGTTAAATGTTGACACCATCAATCCCATCATACGCATTGCGGCATGAGTGGATACCTTTTGACTGTGTAGCAGCTCCTGAATCCTTGACTGAATTTCGGATAGTGTGTTCAGAGGTAGAAATACTCTGAAGATCTGAATCCAGCACTGTCCCAAAATGAGTCACCAGTTGTGACGGAACCAGGGACGAATTTGCCCAATTTATGAGCCAACCGAGACCTCTGTAAACAAGCTACTGTCTGTTGCAGATGACACTGAAGCAATTCCTGAGACTGTGCCAGGATTAATAAGTCGTTGAGGCATGAAAACATCCTTATCGCCTGTTAACGGATATAAGATGCCATCACCACCATAATTTTGGTGAATATTCTGGGAGCTGTGGCCAGTCCAAATGGTAGGGCCTGAAACTGAAAATGATGCTAGAGGATAGTAAACCTGAGATAGCACTGATGAGACAGTGCTATAGGAACATGTAAGTAAGCATCCTGGATATCCAGGTATACCATAAAATCCTCCCACTCCATGGCCAAAATAATGGAATGTAAAGTCTCCAAATGAAACAGAGGCACCCAAATGTACTTGTTCAGCGTTTTGAGACTGAATATGTGCCGGAACGGCCCATTCGGCTTCTTGACTAAAAATAGGTTGGAATAAAAACCTTGTCCTTGTTGTGCATGAGGAATTGGAATAATCACTCCTGACTGAAGCAACTTTTGAACTGCCTCTTGCAAAGCCCTGGCCTTTGTTTCAACTGAATATGGGCTGGTACAAAACCTTTGATGAGGGTGTTTCTAGAAAGCAAATGTATAAACGTGAGATACCGCTTCTAGCACCCAGGCATCTGTGGTAGACTGCTGCCAGATCTGTGGAACTGAAGTAGTCAGCCTAACACTCTGGGATCCCCCAGGTGGAGGCCCGCACCATCCGGCTGATGGCTTATCTTCTGATTTGGAAGCCAGTCCTCTGGTAGCCCAATACTTTTTAGTCTTACCAGACTTGTTGGATTGGGACGGTTTGCCATCACCCTTTCCTTGATTCAGAAAAGCTGGAAATCTAGGCTTGAATTTGTGCGTAGAAGGAACTTCACTTTCTTGGAGTCTGCTTCTGACTCCAAAATACTGTTTAATTCTTTACCAAAAAGAATATCTCCAGTAAAAAAGGTTAAGACTCCAGAACCTTCCTGGATTCTGAGTCAGCTTTCCAAGTACATAGTCACGCTCTGCGAGCTGCTAGCTGAAGCTAATGTCTGAGAGGCAATTGTACCCATATCCAAGGCCGCTTCCATAAACGTTGCCGCCTGTTTGATATGTGCAATATGGGATTTTTGCTCTCTAGATGCCATTGAAATATCCTCCTCCAGTGCATCAGCACAGGCTGCTGCTGCTTTCGCCATCCAGGCTGAAGCCATGGCTGGTCTTATGATTGCCCCAGACAATGAAAAAAATGGTTTTTAGAAAACCATCGACTCTCCTATCCGTGACATCATTTAATGATGTTGAAGGCAGAGGTAAAGAAGATTTTCGCACCACTCTATTGACATGCGTATCTACTTTGGGAGCCACCTCCCTTTTTAAACAGTCCCCAGCCGGGAGAGGATAATTGGAATTGCATTTCCTTAGCAATCTAACTTCTTACTGGGCGTAACCCAAGCCTCTTGCATAATTTCCATCAGGAAACTCATGTTTTGGGACATTTAAACACAGGTGCCTTAGTTTTTAACAAAGGCTCTGCTGCCTCTTCTATGGATAGAATGGCTTTCATAGCACTAATTACCTCAGGCATGTCCACTGAGCTGAGGTCTTCCTCCTTATCTCTTTATGCAGACTCTAAGTACGATGAGTCCTCATCCACCGACAAGTCCTCATCTGAAATGTGTAGAATGTAAAGATGTTGTATCATGTCTATGTGATTTACTTACCACTGGCCTTTCAGCCTGCTTTGGTTGAGAGGCTCTCAATTCCCGTGATGGATGTGAAACACCAGGAGGAATGTTGCATGTAAGGGCTAAAATGGTGACCTATCCCTAGTACAGGTGCTGGCATTATCAGCTCAGCTATACTGGATAATATCTGTGCAAAAGTAACCCATGGGTGTTCAACTTGAACCTGTGCTTGCCTCGGATTTTTAAGATGCTTCGTTGAACTAAAACAATTGGCACATAATCCATTTTGAACCAGATCCTGATAGGTTAACCCAGCTTCGCAAGACAAACATGAAATGAGTGTTGGTGCTGCTGTGGAAAGTATATTTTCCTCAACCTTGCCGTTCTTAGACATGATAAATAAATCACACACCTGTACAGTGTTACTACACAATTTGTGACTGTAATCACTTTAAAATTTGTTAAAGTGACATACAATCAGACTCTACCCTGCTTTGCACCAGCATTGAGGATCGGAATACACAGAAAAACTGACAGAATTATAGTAAAGTCAGCAATCACACTAGCAAACAGTCACAGGTTATACATTAGTATATTACGCAATATGAGCACATAATCAACTACAAATACATTTCAAGTATGTAGGAGAAACATATTACTGCATTACCTTATATATGAGTTTTAACCGTATTCAGTTGCACAGCGAAAGGAAACAGCAGCAATAGTTTACAAACCCATATTCATCCAGCACTTATACAACTATTCGTAATCAAATTTAGCACATCTACAATCAGCATCCCTGACATGTGGGGAGGATGCTCAGCACAGGGCTAGTCTGCCCCACATGTCAGGCCTTACCCCGCCGCATGGCAGTGATTCTTTTGTACCTGAAGAGTAGCTCCCTTCCAGCCCAGCTCATGCGCGCTGGCAGGGAGCTACTCGTCGCTCTCCAGGTCGCAGCTGCTGTGTGCGACATCACGCAGCCACCGCAGCCCGCGCCCCGCCTGCGTTGCCCAGACCGCACCCTTAAACTGCCGGCCAAACACCGCCAGCCCGCCCCGTACTGCCCAGTGACCGCCTTTGCCTGTCAATCAGGCATAGGCGATCGCAGAGCTGAGATGGGTGTCAGCTGTCTGGCATGCGCCGGCGCAAGCGCAGTTCAGACCTGATTGGCTGCTGTGCAAAAACGCACGTCAGCAATCAGGTCTGAAATAGGCCCTAAGTGCTGTATTACCCGGCTCAGGAGAGTAGGATACAGGGAGACTTCACCATGCTTCCAGGATCGATCGATACGTTAGCGAACGCCGAGTGTATTCAGATGCTAATAGTGTACACACTCGCCCCGTGAACCTACAGTGAACACAGATGCCCAAGTGAACCTCTGCGCACCAGTCACACAGCCAACTATGCTGTGATTGGGTCCCCTTAGATACACAGCGTCTGAGACAGAAGCGGGAACTCAGTTCATGGCGGGAAAATCTGAAAAAACTGGTCATGAACCGGGGGGAGGGACGACCAAGGGAGCGTCTGACTCCCCACTGCTGACAGCAACCCTAGGGACCGCGACCTCATACTACCCCCCTGGAGCCTATGATCCCTAGGGCCTTGCGCTGGTGCACCTTAGGTGGCAGCCGCATCAGTGACTGTTTGGTAGTATCCTCTGAAAACAATACAGCTATATCCGTGTGCCCCCTGTAAGCGGAACTGATGCCTTACCCTTTCCCCATGCTCCAGCCACAGCCTGGTAACTTCTGCTGGACTTGCTGGTACATCCAACACCAGAGGCAGCCAAAATGTCGATCGCGATCTACCGGTAGATCACAGAGCTCACGTAGGTAGATTGCGATCCAAGTGTGACTTGCCGCCTCTGAATCTGGAGCGTTCCCAATGACGCATTGCGCAAGTGACGTCATGACGTTAGCTGCGCAATGCACGATTGGGAACGTGATGTGAGGAGCCTGTGCGCCTGATGGATCTGGTTTGATCCAGTCAGCGCCGGCGGAAGCAGGACAGCAGCAGCGGCGGGAAGCGGGAGCAGGATCCAGCCAGCGGGGAGACAGCCAAAGTAAGTATATCTGGCACTGTGGGCACATTGCACTGTAACCTAGTAACATAGTAATTGAGGTTGAAAAGAGGCAAAATGCCCATCGTGTTAAACCTGTATTAAATTGTGTTGATTACAATATGCCTGCTGAAGTAATGTTTTATGACTATTTAACAACTATAAATCATGTTACACCCAGAGTAACAATGTCAAGATTTTAAATGTTATAACCTCGGATATAATTTTAAATCAGAAATGTATCCAATCCTTTTTTAAATGCATTTACAGAGTCTGCTATTACTACCTTCCCTGGCAGTGAATTCCAAATCCTTATTGCCCTAAGAACCCTTTCCTCCGTTGCGTACGGAATTTCCTCTCCTCCAGCCTCAGTGAGTGCCCACGTGTCCTAAACTGTGTTCTTTTAATAAATAATTCCTCTGATAACTCTTTGTAATGCCCCTTTACATATTTGAAGATATTAATAATGTCTCCTCTTAGATGCCTCTTTTACAGTGTATACATATTCAACCTAGTTATCCTTTACTCGTAGTCAAGTTCCTCTAGGCCTTTAATCAATTTAGTAGCTGGTCTTTGAAACCTTTTGAGTTCTCAGATATCTTTTTTATACAGTGGTGCCCAAAACTGAACACAATATTGCAGGTATGGACGCACCAATGATTTATACAGCTGCAGGATTACATCCTCGTCCCCTGTCTCAATTCCCCGTTTAATGCACGCTAGCACCTTACTTGCTTTTTTTACTGCGCTTTGACATTGTGTACGGTTATTAAGCCTATTATCAATGAGTACTCCCAAATCTTTTTCCAGTACTGTTACCCCTAGACTTTCCCCGTTTAATATGTAGGATGCAAGTTTGTTTTTAGTCCCGAAATGCATAACCTTGCATTTTTCTATATTGAACTTCATTCTCCATTCAGTCGCCCAGGTTTCAAGTTTAGATAAATCATTCTGCAGAGACTCCACATCGATTTCCGAATTAATTACCCTACACAGTTTAGTATCATCTGCAAAGATTGATACTGTGCTTTCCAGGACTATTTCTAGGTCATTGATAAATATATTGAACAGTAGTGGCCCGAGCACGGACCCTTGTGGTATTCTGCCGACTACTGGAGTCCAGCTTGAGGACTTCTCGTTGACCACTACTCTCTGTACCCTGTTATCTAGCCAGTTACTTATCCATGTGCAAACAGTTTTTCCTAGGCCAAGCTCCTTTAATTTGATGATCAGTCTCCTGTGGGCACTGTATGGAAGGGTTTTGCAAAATCTCAGTAGACCACATCCACTGCTTTTCCCTGGTCGAGATTATTGCTCACTTCCTCATAGAAGCTAATTAAGTTAGTTTGACATGATCTGTCTCTCACAAACCCATACTGGTTCTTGCTAATAATCATAGCGGTCTGTAGATACTCCTGTATGCTATCCCTTCCAATATTTCCCCCACTATAGATGTCAAACTAACCGGTCTGTAGTTACCCGGATGATTTTTGGATCCCTTTTTAAATAATGGCACTACCTCAGCTATACGCCAATCCTTCGGTACCATGCCTGATCTAATTGAACTATTGAAAATCAAATATAGGGGTCTTGCTAGTTCTGACCTAAGCTCCATAAGAACCCTCGGGTGAAGTCCATCAGGACAAGGTGATTTATTAATCTTATTTTTGCTTAGTCTCTTTCGGACTACTTCTTCACTTAAACAAGTATCTAACCATCAATCATTACTGTCACTGTCATTATGCACTCCTCCCACCATCAGTTCTTCTCTGGTGAACACTGATGGAAAAAAAATGTATTCAGTATTGCCGCTTTTATTTCGTCATCATTTATCAATACTCCAAATTCATCTTTTATAGGACCTATGTTCTCCTTTTATAACCTTTTACTGTTTATGTATTTAAAAAACTTTTTAGGATTGGTTTTACCCTCTATAGCGATTTGCTTTTAATTTTCCATTTTAGCTGCTCTTATTGCTTTTTTGCATTTTTTATTGCATTCCTTGTAATACTTGAATGACTCCTCCTTTTCATTAGATTTAAATGCTTTGAAAGCACCTTCTTGTTATCCATTTCTACCTTGACCTTCTTGTTAAGCCACATTGGTTTCAGTTCAGTACTCCTGCGTTTACTGCCCATAGGGATAAATTTGTGAATATTGCTATCTAGCAACCCTTTAAAAGCATCCCACATTTCCGAAGTGTTCCTTGTTCTGAAACAAAACTTCAAACTCAATGTCTTTAAGTGCACATCTCAGCATACTGAAATTAGCCTTTCTAAAGTTAAATGTTTTGGTTGAATCCTTATAGCTAGGTTTCCTGAAACGGATTTCAAATGTGATCATATAGTGATCACTGTTACCCAAAGCCTCCCCAACTTTAGTGTTTGATATAATGTCCGTATTATTAGTAATTACTAGAACCAGAGTAGATTTACCGCTAGTTGGGTCCTCAACTAATTGAGACACGTAGTGATCCTTTAACATATTTAAGAACCTGTTGCCGCTCGCTTTAACACGGGAATCGTTACTCCAATTTATATCAGGATAATGAAAATCCCCGATCACTAGGATGTCACCCATTCCCGCAGCCTTTTCAATTTACTGCAAGAGTTGTTTTTCCTCAAGTATGCTAATATCCGGCTGTTTGTAGCACGTGCCTATGACTAGTTTTTTTGCATCAATGACCCCACTTGAGATTTCAACCCATAGTGACGCCATATTATCTACAGTCCCCTCGTAAATAACCTCCTTTAAGTATGGTTTAAGAGATGGTTTAACATAAAGACATACACCTCCTCCTCTTTTGTTAGCCCTGTCCCTCCTGAAAAAAAAGTGTATACCCCTCCAAGTTTGCAACCTAGTCGTGAGAGTCGTCCCACCATGTTTCTGTAATACCTATAATAGAATTTTAATACCTACCAGTAAATCTTTTTCTCTTAGTCCGTAGAGGATGCTGGGGTCACCATTAGAATCATGGGGAAAAGACTGGATCCACAGGAGTCATGGGCACTATAAGACTTTGAATGGGTGTGAACTGGCTCCTCCCTCTATGCCCCTCCTCCAGACTCCAGTTATAGGAACTGTGCCCAGGGAGACGGACATTTCGAGGAAAGGATTTATTGTTAAACTAAGGTGAGATTCATACCAGCTCACACCTCAAGCATGCCGCACAACGTGGCATTTAACAGAACACAAGCCAACAGCATGACCAATAACAGCAACATGCTGACTATAAACGTAACACCACATGTGCGTAATCACAACTAATAACTGCAGATACAGTACGCACTGGGATGGGCGCCCAGCATCCTCTACGGACTAAGAGAAAAGGATTTACCGGTAGGTATTAAAATCCTATTTTCTCATACGTCCTAGAGGATGCTGGGGTCACCATTAGAACCATGGGGTTATACAAAAGCTCTAGAACGGGCGGGAGAGTGCGGATGACTCTGCAGCACCGAAAGACCAAATTTGAGGTCATCATTGGCAAAGGTATCAAACTTGTAAAACTTAGCAAAAGTGTTTGATCTCGACCAAGTAGCTGCTCGGCAAAGCTGTAACGCCGAGACCCCCCAGCAGCCGCCCAGGACGAGCCCACCTGTCAAGTAGAATGGGCCTTCACCGAGTTCGGTAACGGTAATCCTGCCGTGGAACGAACACGCTGAATCGTACCGCAGATCCAGCGCGCAATGGTCTGCTTGGAAGCAGGACACCCAATCTTGTTGGGAGCATACAAAACAAACAGTTCCTCTGTTCTCCTAATCTGAGCCGTTCTGGCGACATAAATCTTCAAAGCTCTGACCACATCCAGAGACTTTGACTCAGCGAAGGCGTCAGTAGCCACAGGCACCACAATAGGTTGGTTCATGTGGAAAGTGGAAACCACCTTCGGTAGAAACTGCTGACGTGTCCTCAATTCAGCTCTATCCTCATGGAAGATCAAATAAGGGCTCTTGCGAGACAAGGCAGCTAACTCAGACACTCGCCTTGCAGATGCCAAGGCCAACAGGATGACCACTTTCCAAGTGAGGAATTTCAACTCCACCTTCTGTAAAGGTTCAAACCAATGTGATTGAAGGAACTGCAAAACCCCATTAAGATTGAAGGTTGGCTGTGCAACACGCCTTTCACGAAAGTCTGGACTTCTGGAAGGGAGGCCAATTGTTTCTGAAAGAAAACCAATCATGTTGAAATCTGTACCTTAATTGAGATCAATTTTAGGCCCACATCCACACCTGCTTGTAGAAAATGGAGAAACCATCCTAGCTGAAACTCTTCCGTAGGAGCCTTCTTGGATTCACACCAAGAAACATATTTTCTCCAAATACGGTGGTAATGTCTATGCGTTACCCCTTTTCTGGTCTGAATAAGTGTGGGAATGACTTCACTGGGAATACCCTTACGGGCTAGGATTTGGCGCTCAACAGCCAGGTCTTTAAACATAGCCGCGGTAAGTCCTGATACACGCATGGCCCTGTTGTAACAGGTCCTCGCACAGAGGAAGAGGCCAGGGATCTCCTATGACTAATTCCTGAAGATTTGGGTACGAAGCCCTCCTTGGCCAGTCTGGGACAATGAGGATCGCCCGAATCTTTGTTCTTCTTATGATATTTAGAACTTTTGGAATGAGAGGAAGTGGAGGAAATGCATACACCGACTGAAACACCCACGGTGTCACCAGTGCAACCACTGCTATTGCTTGAGGGTCTCTCGACCTGGAACAATATCTCTGAAGCTTCTTGTTGAGACGAGATGCCATCATGTCTACTTGAGGAACTCCCCAATGACTTGTCACCTCTGCGAAGACTTCTTGGTGGAGGCCCCACTCTCCTGGATGGAGATAGTGTCTGCTGAGGAAGTCTGTTTCCCAGTTGTCCACTCCTGGAATGAAGATCGCTGACAAAGCGCTTGTATGCTTATCCGCCCAGCGAAAAATCCTTGTGGCTTCTGCCATTGCCGCTCTGCTTTTCGTTCCGCCCTAACGGTTTATGTATGCTACTGCTGTTACATTGTCCGACTGGATCAGTACGGATAGATCTCTAAGAAGATGTTACGCTTGCAGAAGGCCGTTGTAAATGGCCCTTAAGTCCAGAACGTTTATGTGGAGACAAGTTTCCCGACTTGACCATCTTCCTTGGAAGTTTTCTACCAGCGTGACTGCCCCCTCAGCCTCGGAGGCTTACATCCGTGGTTATTAGGATAAAGTCCTGGATCCCGAACCTGCGCTTCTCTAGGAGGTGAGAGCTGTGCAGCCACCACAGGAGTGAGACCCTGGTCTTGGAGGATAGGATTATCCTCCGGTGCATGTGTAGGTGGGACCCGGACCATTTGTCCAACAGGTCCCACTGGAACACTCTGGCATGGAACCTGCCAAACTGAATGGCCTGTAGGCCGCAACCATCTACCCCAACAACCGAATGCATTGATGGATTGACACTCTTGCTGTTTTTAGAACTTGTTTGACCAGACACTGGATCTCCCGAGCCTTTTCCACTGGAAGAAAAACTCTCTGAAGTTCTGTGTCCAGTATCATTGTCAAAAATGACAAACGCGTTGTTGGAAGCAACTGTGACTTTGGCAAGTTTAGGAGCCAACCATGTTGATGAAGAACTGTCAGGGAGAGTGCAATGTTTCGCACCAACTGGTCCCTGGATCTCGCCTTTATCAGGAGATCGTCCAAGCACGGGATAATAGTGACTCCTGTTTGCGAAGGAGAACCATAATTTCCGCCATCACCTTGGTGAAAATCCTCGGAGCCGTGGATAGACCAAACGGCAACGTCTGAAATTGGCAATGACAATCCTGAATCGCAAATCTCAGGTAAGCCTGATGCGGGTGTGGTATTGAAAGTCGACAGTAACCAGGTCGACCACTATTGGTCGACAGGGTGTCTAGGTCGACAGGGTGTCTAGGTCGACAGGGTCTTTAGGTAGACATTCTAGGTCATATTCTAGGTCGGCAGGTCCAAAGGTCGACATGAATTTTTAATGTTATTTTGGTGTCGTTTTCTTCGTAGAGTGACCGGGAACCCCAATTAGTGCACTGCGTCCCCTCGCATGGTGCCTTCGCTTGGCACAGATTACCGCTCCAATCGTAGTCCACGTGGATCATTCAATATGAAAAAGTTCAAAAAAAGAAAAAAAAATTGTGAAAAACTCATGTCGACCTCTTGACCTGTCTACCTAGAACATGTCGCCCTAAAGACCCTGTCGACCTAGTTACTGTCGACCAATAGTGGTCGACCTAGACATTGTCGACCTAGTTACTGTCGACTTAAAGACCAGATCCCCCTGATGCGTAGGATAAATGAGAACATGCGAATAGGCATCCTTTATGTCCACCGAAACCATGAAATCTCCTTCCTTCAGACTGGAGATCACTGCCCTGAGAGATTCCATTCTGAATTTGAACTTCTTCAGGCAGAAATTTAGGGATTCCAGGATTAGGATTGGTCTGACTCAGCCATCAGGCTTCTGGACGGGGTCGTGACGGGGGAACCAGGATAATGACTTGATTCTGACACAACTTTTGTATAGCCTCGCTTACTACCTCTCTGTTCGGAGGAGAAACTGGTAAGGCCGATTTGAAAAATCGGCGAGGGTGAACGTGCTGAAACTCCAGTTCGTACCCTTGGAACACTATTTGTAAAACCCCCGGGTCTAGGCCCGTACGAATCCAGAACTGACTGAAGAGTTTTAGACGTGCCCCCACCGGTGCGGACTCCCGCAAGAGAGCCCCCGCGTCATGCAGTGGATTTGGCAGAAGCAGGGGAAGACTCCTGCTCCTGCGAACTCGACAAGCTTGTTGATCCTTTACCTCTTCCCCTCCCTCTACTAGCAAGGATGGAAGAGCCTCGCCCTCTTCTGTATTTATTGGTCCGAAAGGACTGCATTTGAAAGTGGTGCATTTTCTTTTGTTGTGGAGGAACATAAGGCAAGAAATATGACTTACCCGCGGTAGCCGTAGATACCAAATCATCAAGGCCATCCCCAAACAAGACACCATCTTTATATGGAAGAGACCCCATATTTTTCTTGGAGTCTGCATCAGCATTCTATTGGCGAATCCACAATGCTCGCCTAACCGAGACCGCCATGGCATTGGTTTCTGATCCCAAAAGGCCAATATCTCTCGCAGTTTCCTTTAGGTATGCTGCAGCGTCCTTGATATAACCCAGCGTCAAGAGGACGCTATCCCTTTTCAGTGTATCTATGTCAGATGACAAGTTATCTTCCCACTTTTCAATAGCACCACTCACCGACGCAGATGCAATGGCAGGACTGAGCAGCGTACCTATGGTCGCATAAATGGATTTTAACATAGTTTCTTGCTTACGATCTGCTGGGAGTCACCCTTTTAGACAAACGTGACGGGACCTTGTCCAAAATGGGGGGTGACTCCCACTTTTCCCTATCCTCAGAGGGAAACGGATAAGTCACCGGAATCCTTTTAAGGATTTGAAACTCTCTCTCAGGGTTTTCCCAGACTTTTTCAAAGAGAGCGTTCATGAGAGGGAGGAACGTCAAATCCGGTTTCTTTTCTTTATACATACAGACTCGTTTATCAGGACCAACAGGGTCCTCACTGATACGCCATACATCTTTTATAGCCACAATCATGTACTGAATGCTCTTAGCTAATTTCAGATCAAATCTGGGATCAATATAGTCGACACTAGAATCAGTGTCCGTGTCGGTATCAGTGTTAACCAACTGGGTAAACGAACGTCTTTGTGACCCCGAAGAATCCCGGACCTGCGATAACACATCCTCCTTACTGATACGAGTCCTATACGCATTCAAGACATTCAACCAGTCAGGAGTCGGCGGTGCCGACAGGGTCTCAACCACATATCTGTGTCCCCAATACAGTCTCCTCCTGGGAAGAGCACTCAGCCTCAGACATGTCGACACACGTGTACCAAACACTCACAGACACACCGGGCTTATAAGGGGACAGACCCACAGTAAAGTCTGTTAGAGGGACACAGAGAGGATTTGCCAGCTCACAAACCAGCGCCAACAACAACAACCCTGAAAACACTAAATAATGCCTCAGAAGTTGTAGCGCTTTTCTGCCATTGTATTGCACCAAAAACTACTGCACCCCCCGTTTTAGACCCTGATAGTTGTCAGACAGTGGAAGGGAGGAACAGCGTCTCTGCAGCCTTGTGAGAGGAAATGGCGCCGAGCAGTGAGCTGAGGGAGTGAGGAAGCAGTCCGTAATGGCACGCTTCTGCCCGCTCCTAAATAAATAAATAATTATACTGGCGGGAGCATGGCGCGCAGCGTCTCTCCCGCCACGCGGTACCTCATAAAGCCGTCACTGAAGAGAAGTCTTCTTTATTCTGCTACTCACCTGTCTTCTGACTTCTGGCTCTGTAAGGGGGTGACGGCAGGCTGCGGGAGTGAGCATCTAGGCGTACCCAGCGATCATCACCCTAAGAAGCTAATGGTGTCCTGTCAGCCAGAAGCAGGGCCTTTGAACTCACTAGAAGTAGGTCATACTCTTATGCTACTTACATCATTTTCTATATGCTGTAATGATGACCCACAATTGTTGTCAAAGTTTTGGCAATACCGTTGGTAATACCCTTTTTAGTACTCCTGTAAATACCCTGGCCGGCTGCTCTTTCCCTCCCCCCTTCTCCACCCCCATTTAGTTCACTACCACCATCTTTACTATTCTCACTGCATGGCTCATAGTTTCCTCCGATCTATTAACCATCCCCCACCCCCACCCTCCCAGCACCGCAGCCCCCTCCTCATTCAGGTGCAATCCATTGCGACAAAAAAGATGACACCTGACTGAGAAGTCCGCTCAGTGTTCCAACACAAACCCCTCTCTCCTACACCAGTCTCTAAGCCACAAATTTACCTCCCTGATCTCCCTCTGCCTCCCTGGCCTAGCGCGTGGCACTGGTAATATTTTGGAGATTACCTTAGATGTCATTTTTTTTTATAGTTTCTGACCTAATTCCCTATAATCTTTCTTAAGGACATCCCACCTGCCGCTAACTTTGTCGTTGGTGCCAACGTGTACCCAGACCGCCGGGTCTTTCACAGCCCCTGCCAACAATCTATCTACCTGGTCCGCGATGTGCAGTACAAGAGCAACCGGGAGACAACATACCATACTGCGATCACGATCCCGGTAGCAGATTGCCCTATCTGCCTTCCTGATGATAGAGTCGCCTACCACCACCATCTGCCTGTGCGCGCCTCTCTAGCTTTCATCTCATCTGAGCCAGAGGGACCACTCCTCCGGTTGCTAGAGGGAACAGTCTCCTCCGCCTTCGTCATTTTGTCACTATCATCCACCGAATATTCGTCCAATCAAGCAAATTTGTTCGGGTATGATAGTTCAGAGATGTCGTGCCTCCCCCTCTTTTTCTTCCTTCTAACAGTGACCCAACTGGCAACCAGATTTTCCTCATCTACCGGTGACCTCTCCCGCAACTCCTCCACCATTCTATCTAAGCCTTGCTCGAGATTATGAATATCCCTCAGTCGCGTAACGGTTTGCTCTAGATCAGTTACCTGGGCATCCAGGGCAACCATACGCACACATCTCTCGCATATGAATTCGCACTGGGATGGCTGCTACAGGTGCGCATACATCTTGCACGACAAGCACTGAGTGAGACTCTCAATCACGGCCCCACCCATTTGATTGAAACTAACTCCCTATAACCTTCACAAAACAGCAAAAATAGCCAATACATTCAAATACACAATAAAGTAGATAATAAATACTTATCTGAGTGGGCCCTCTCCTGCGTCACAGATACTCCTTGCAGTTGCTCCAGCTCTCCCCACCCCCTTCTCACTCAGCTTCCTGTACATACTTCGTCCACAGTCTGCACAGTCCACAGACTGTAGCCCTCTCACGCAGGCTGTTGCTGCAGCAGCGCACACTCACACCCTGAAGCAGCAGCCCTCACAAACTTTCTCTTCCCTAGCAGCACTCTCACCCTGCAACAGCACTCCCACTCTCTCACCCCCTGCAGCGCACAGCTCAGTCACTCACCCAGCAGCTGCACTCACACTTGCCTTTCTTCTCACACTTCCTCACACTTACACACACACGCACTTACTTGTTCACTCACTCACTCCACAAGCTGCAGCAGCGGTTTGGCTGTGCTCTCTCACTCCCACAGACACTCACACAGCAACGGCAGCGCTCACACAGCTCACGCCGCACACAAGCAGCTCACAAAGTACACCCTCAGCAGCGATCTCCCGCTGTCCGTTCTGCTGTACACAGCCCCGCGCCGCTCAGCCCGGCCGCTTCACGAATCCCGCCCTCCTACTGCTACACCTTGTCACTTCCGCTTTGTCAGCGTCTTCTCCTCTCCTCGATCAGGACACTGTGGGGGCATATGTGGCACTGTGGGGGCATATCTGTTTGAGGCTTTTACCTGTCGGCGACAATGTGTGATTTCGTGCGAGACAGTCATTACACATTGTGCAGCAAGGCTACGCCCCTTTTCTCCGGCTGGTTCCACAGTTTATACACAGGATAACAATGGGATATGATGGAGCGATAGCGGATTGGCACCAAACGATCACAAGCTTTCAGTCCTCCCAGGATGCAACGGGCCCGTCCATATATCCCTGCCCACTGGCTCAGGCAAATCAGTTCTTTGTTTGGTGCGGCAGGAGCCGAAACATGGTCAGAGGGCTGCTGTTTCTTGGCAGCCCTAAGCTTTCTTATTTTATTTTTATAGTCTTACTATGGTTTTTTTGAGTGATCTTTCCTAACAGCATCTTATACGCTCCAGCAACTCTCCGCCGGGTCGCAACAAAGCTTAACCATGGTACAGGGCTGTCTCGGCGGGCGTCTGAGTCGGATATACTAGCAGGTCCAGCAGACGTTACCAGGCTGTGGCCGGAGCACGGGGAGAAGGTAAGGCATCTGTTCCACTTAGAAGGGAAATACGGACACAGCCGCACTGTATTGGGAGGAGACTTCCAAACAGTAGCTGGCGCGCTGCCACCACGGGTGCTCGAGCGCTAGGCCTTAGGTATCATAAGGCACAAGGAATAGCATGAGGCCACGATGCCTAGGGTTGATGTCAGACACTCTCCTGGTCGCCCCTGCCCCCAGTTCATGACCAGTTTCTGTCGGTCTCCTGCCATGAACTGTTGCCTCACTTCCATCTCAGACGCTATCACAAGGGGTCTCGGTCGCAGCATAGGCAGCTGCGTCTGTGTTCACTAAACGCTACCGCGAGGAGACCCGGTCGCAGTACAGGCGCCTGTATGACCGGTGCGTCTGTATGCACAGTGCGTCTGTGTTCACTTAAAGTTTCCGGAGTGGCAGTGTACACTAGTAGCGTCTGGATCCACTCAGCATTCGCTAGCATATTGATCGATCTTGGAAGTGAGGCGAGTCTCCCTGTATCCCACTCTACCGAGTACAGATTATACAGCACTAAATATACGTTATGGTAAGAACTTACCGTTGATAACGGAATTTTTCTTATGTCCACAGGATAACACTGGGATATGCCGGAGCGACAGCGGAAATGGCATTAAATAGTCACAAGCTTTCTGTCCTCCAAGGATGCACCGGGGCTCCTCCTTATAATCCCGCCCACCGACTCCGTTAAATCAGTTGTTTTCACAGCAATTTAGGCAGGAGCATCATCTAGAACCCTATTCAGGCGATAAGAACACACATGCACACCCTTCCATACAAGAGGGTAGAGGTTTAAAGATTGCAAAGATCCTCAAATCAGGTGCGTCAGGGTGGGATCCCTGTGGACATAGGAGAAATTCCGTTATCAACGGTAAGTTCTTACCATAAAGTATATATTTCTCAGGCTGGGTCCACAGGATAACATTGGGATTCCCAAAGCCATTTTTAGTGGTGGGGACGCTCCTGATTAGACAGGAGAACCTTTCGCCCAAATTCCGCATCATGAGAGGAAAAAGTATCCAAGGCATAATGTCTAATGAAAGTGTTAATGGAAGCCCATGTGGCTGCCTTACAAATCTGTTCTGCTGAAGCACCATGTTGTGCTGCCCAAGAAGGACCTACGTTACGTGTAGAGTGCGCAGAGACATTAGCCGAAGCAGGGAGATCAGCACGAGAATATGCTTCTGAAAATAGGACTTTGATAACCTACCGGTAAATCCTTTTCTCCTAGTCCATAGAGGATGCTGCGGATGACATCAAGACCATGGGGTAGAGACGGGATCCGCAGGAGACATGGGCACTCTTTATTGGGTGTGAACTGGCTCCTCCCTCTATGCCCCTTCTCCAGACCTCAGTTGTAGGAATTGTGCCCAGGGAGACTGACATTTCGAGGAAAGGAATTACTTAACTAGTGGTGAGATATCTACCAACTCACACCCTCAACCATGCCGCACACATGGCATTCAACATAACACACGCCAACAGGCATGAACTAATTACAGCAAACATGCTGAAACCAAGATAACACAACTTGTGTAACTCTAATAACTAAACTGCAGGTAAAGTACGCACTGGGATGGGCGCCCAGCATCCTCTACGGACTAGGAGAAAAGGATTTACCGGTAGGTTATCAAAAACCTATTTTCTCATACGTCCTAGAGGATGCTGGGGACGACATCAAGACCATGGGGTCTATACCAAAGATCCAGTACGGGCGGGAGAGTGCGGATGACTCTGCAGCACTGACTGAGCAAACTTTCGGTCCTCATCGGCCAAGGTATCAAACTTGTAGAACTTAGCAAATATGTTTGACCCTGACCAAGTAGCTGCTCGGCAAAGTTGTAATGCCGAGACCCCCCGGGCAGCCGTCCAGGATGAGCCCACCTTCCTAGTGGAGTGGGCCTGTACCGACGTCGGTAACGGCAATCTGGCCATAGTATGAGCTTGCTGAATCGTATTTCTAATCCAACGTGCAATAGTCTGCTTGGAAGCAGGACAGTTAATCTTGTTGTGATCATACATGACAAACAGAGCCTCTGTTTTCCGTATACGAGCTGTTCTAGCAACATAGATTTTCAAAGCTCTAACCACTTCTAGAGACTTTGAATCAGTGAATGTGTCAGTAACTACTGGCACCACAACAGGTTGGTTTATGTGAAAAGCAGAAACCACCTTTGGAAGAAAATGTTGGCGAGTTCGCAACTCTGTCCTATCTTCATGGAAAATCAGGTAAGGGCTCTTGTGAGACAAGGCCCCCAATTCAGACACCCGCCTTGCGGATGCCAATGCCAAAAGTATCACCACTTTCCAAGTGAGAAACTTTAACTCTATCTTTTGTAGAGGCTCAAACCAATCTGATTGAAGGAACTGCAATACCACGTTAAAGGTCCCATGGTGCCACTGGAGGCACGAATGGAGGCTGGATGTGCATAACCCCCTTACACGAAGGTCTGTACCTCTGGAACAGAGGCCAATTGTTTTTGGAAGAACACTGACAAGGCCGAAATCCGGACCTTGAATGATCCAAATCGTATGCCCGCCTCCACACCATCTTGCAAAAAATTGAGAAAACGTCATAAGTGAAACTCTTCCGTAGGAGCTTTCTTGGATTCACACCAAGACATATTTTCTCCAAATACGGTGGTAATGTTTTGACGTTACTCCCTTTTTGGCCTGAATAAGGGTGGGGATGACTTCCTTAGGAATACCCTTCCTGGCTAGGATACGGCGCTCAACAGCCATGCCGTCAAACGTAGCCGCGGTAAGTCTTGGTACACACACGGCCCCTGCTGAAGCAGGTCATCCCAAAGAGGAAGAGGCCGAGGATCTCCTATGAGCAACTGCTGAAGATCTGGGTATACCAAGCCCTTCTTGGCCAGTCTGGGGCAATGAAGACTGCTCGAACCCTTTTCTTTCTTATGATCCTGAGTACTTTTGGGATCAGCGGAAGTGGAGGGAAAACATACACTGACGGAAACACCCACTGGGTCACCAGTGCATCCACTGCTACTGCCTGAGGGTCTCTCGACCTGGAACAGTATCTCTGAAGCTTCTTGTTGAGATGAGATGCCATCATGTCTATTTGAGGAACTCCCCAAAGACTTTCCACCTCTGCGAAGACTTCTTGGTGGAGGCCCCACTCTCCTGGATGGAGATCGTGTCTGCTGAGGAAGTCTACTTCCCAGTTGTCTACTCCCGGAATGAATATTGCCGACAGAGCTTGTAGATGTTTTTCTGCCCAGCAGAGGATTTTTGTCGCCTCTACCATTGCTGCTCTGCTTTTCGTTCCGCCCTGCCTGTTTATGTATGCGACTGCTGTTACATTGTCTGCCTGGATCTGCACGGCACGTACTTGAATAAGATGTACCGCTTGTTGAAGGCCATTGTAAATGGCTCAT
This sequence comes from Pseudophryne corroboree, assembly GCF_028390025.1. Classification (NCBI taxonomy): domain Eukaryota; kingdom Metazoa; phylum Chordata; class Amphibia; order Anura; family Myobatrachidae; genus Pseudophryne; species Pseudophryne corroboree. Next base: position 190,561,377 of record NC_086451.1, read on the forward strand.
AGCTCCAGAATATTTATGTGAAGGCAGGCTTCCTGTTGTGACCAACGTCCCTGGAAGTTTTCTCCCTGAGAGACTGCTCCCCAGCCTCGGAGACTTGCATCCGTGGTTACTAGGACCCAGTCCTGAATCCCGAACCTGCATCCCTCTAGCAGGTGAGAGCTGTGCAACCACCACAGGAGCGAAATCCTGGTTTTTGACGACAGGATTATGTTTCTGTGCATGTGTAGGTATGACCCCGCCCACTTGTCCAACAGGTCCCACTGGAATATGTTGGCATGGAACCTGCCAAACTGTATGGCCTCGTAGGCCGCCACCATCTTCCCCAACAAACGAATTCACTGATGGACCGACACACTTGATGGTTTCAATGTCTGTTTTACCATTTTCTGGATTTCCAGAGCCTTTTCCAGCGGAAGAAATACTCTCTGAACTTCTGTGTCCAGAATCATCCCGAGGAAAGACAACCTTGTCGTCGGTTCCAACTGTGACTTTGGGTAATTTATGATCCACCCTTGTTGTTGGAGTATTGACAGGGAGAGGGATATGTTTTGCAATAACTGCTCCATGGATCTCGCCTTTATCAGGAGGTCGTCCAGATAAGGGAGTATACTGACTCCTTTCAGACGAAGGAGAACCATCATCTCCGCCATCACCTTGGTGAATACCCTCGGCGCCATGGAGAGACCGAAAGGTAACGTCTGGAATTGGTAATGGCAATCCTGAATCGCGAATCTCAGATAAGCCTGGTGAGGAGGATAAATAGGAACATGCAGGTAAGCATCCTTTATGTCCACCGACACTAAGTAGTCCCCCTCCTCCAGACTGGCAATTACCGCCCGAAGTGATTCCATCTTGAACTTGAACTTTTTCAGGAAGAAATTCAGATCTTTTAGATTTAGGATCGGTCTGACCGAGCCGTCCGGCTTCAGAACTACAAAGAGGCTTGAATAAAAACCACTCCCTTGTTGTGACAACGGTACCAGGACTATGACCTGGTCTTGACATAATTTTTGGATTGCCGCTGTTACTGCTTCTCTTTCTACGGAGAAACTGGCAAGGTCGATTTGAAAAATCGGCATGGGGGAACGTCTTGAAACTCCAGTTTGTACCCCTGGGATACTATTTACAACACCCAGGGATCCCAGGCCAGACAGAATCCAATCCTGGTTGAAGAGTCTGAGACGTGCCCCCACCCGAGCGGCCTCCCGTAAGGGAGCTCCAGCGTCATGCTGAGGATTTGGTAGATGAAGGGGTAAGACTTCTGCTCTTGGGAACCTGGAGCCGCTGTGGGCTTCTTTCCCCTTCCCCTACCTGCAAAGAAGGGGGAACCTCTCGCCTTTCTGTATTTATTTGGCCGAAAGGACTGCATTTGCGGGTGATAGGTCTTTTTTGCCGGTGCAGGCGCAGAGGCCAAAAATGTCGACTTACCTGCGGTAGCCGCCGAGACTAACGCATCCAGCCCATCGCCAAATAAGGCCTCACCTTTATATGGGAGAGCCTCCATGTTTCTTTTGGAATCTGCATCCGCGTTCCACTGGCGAATCCATAATGCCCACCTAGCTGATACTGCCATGGTAGCGGCTTGTGAACTCAAGAGTCCAATATCCTTCATTGCTTCCAGCATGTAGGCGGCAGCGTCCTTGATATTCCCTAACTTAAGGAGTATCTCATCTTTATCAATCGTGTCAATTTCTGATGACACGCTTTGTGACCATTTTTCAAAAGCGCGACTCACCCATGCAATAGTGGGCCTGAGCAGTGTACCATTGGTAACATAAATGGATTTCAATGTTGTTTCCATTTTGCAGTCTGCTGGCTCTTTAAGAGAAGCCGTGCAAGGAGCAGGAAGAATTACCTTCTTTGTCAACCTGGAAAGTGCACTGTCTAACACAGGGGGTGACTCCCATTTTTTCCTGTCTTCGACTGGGAAAGGATAAGCTATGTGAATCCTTTTGGGAATAAGACATTTTTTATCAGGATTCACCCACATCCCTTCAAACAGAGCATTTAGTTCGTGTGAAGGAGGGAACGTGACTTTGGATTTCTTTTCCTAACATAAATAAGCTTTTTGCTGAAGTACAGGAGTACTTTCTTTAACCTTTAACACGTCCCTTATAGCCACAATCATATATTGTATACTTTTTGCCAATTTATAATCTCTCTCTCTGGATTCACTATCGTCAACACAAGAATCAGAATCCGTGTTGGTATCAGTGTTTACAACATTTGCAAATGGTTTCTTATGTGACCCAGAGGGGACCCCCGCATAAGGAATAACAGCATCCTGAAAAATCACATCTTCCACAGATTTTCTCCAGCATGCAGCCTTAGATTCAGACTTATCCAATCTACGGTTAATCAGATGCATACTGTCACGTAGCTCTTTCACCTATGCAGGCTCTTGGTGTGCCGGTAGCGGCATCACATTACAACTCTATGTCCCTAAAATGGCTTCCTCCGGGGAGGAACTCCCTGCCTCAGACATGCCTCACACGTGTACACCACACTCACAGACACACTGGGACTTATTTTGGGGACAGACCCACAGTAAAATCTGTCAGAGGGACACAGGATAGAAGCAGCCAGTTCACAAACCCAGCGCCAGTACTGCCTGTGAACACAGTATGTCCACAGCCCAAAAGCGTTTTTAAATAGTAATATACACTATCAAATGCACCACAATCGCTTTGTGTCCCCTTTTTATAGCACCCTGTACTTGTCAGAAGTGGAGGAGAGGACCAGCGTGTTCTCTGCAGCCTGAGGAGAGAAAATGGCGCTGAGCAGTGTGCTGGCTGCCTGAGGAAGAAGCTTCGCCCCCGCAATGGCGCGTCCTTACAGTCAGTATATGACTGATTATACTGGCGGGGGTAGGGCTGTGCAAATGGCATCTTATGCCCCCTTTTAGCCAGTTTGAGGTATTTTTCTTGCTGCCCAGGGCGCCCCCCCCCCCCCCGCGCCCTTCACCCTGTAGTGCCTGTGTGTGTGGGCAGCAATGGCGCGCTGCGCTCCCACCAGCAGCGCCGCACCTCAGCCGCCACTTACTTGATTGAAGATCATTCTTCTCACACTCACCTGTCTTCTGACTTCAGGCTCTGCAAGGGGGGTGATGGCGTGCTGTGGGAGTGAGCATCTAGACACGGCTAGTGTTCAGTTCCCTTCAGTAGCTGATGGTGTCCTGTCAGCCAGAAGCAGAGCCATGAAACTCTGAGGAAGTTGGTTCTGCTTCTGCCTCCTCAGTCCCACGAAGCAGGGAGTCTGATGCCAGCAGAACTCCCTTAAAATAAAAAACCTAACATAAGTCTTTTCAGAGAAACTCAGTAGAGCTCCTCAGAGTGCATCCAGTCGACCTGGGCACATTTCTAAAACTGGGGTCTGGAGGAGGGGCATAGAGGGAGGAGCCAGTTCAAACCCAATGAAAAGTCTTTAGAGTGCCCATGTCTCCTTCGGATCCCGTCTATATGTCGTCTCCAGCATTCTCTAGGACGTATGAGACGTATGAGAAATCATTCGGAGCCATCTTGCCAGCGTCTGTTTACTAGCAGGCCATCCTCTTTTGTGAAATCCGTAGAAAATGGAGAGAATCTGTCTTTCTGATGGCACTAGTACGATCTACGTCGATTCTTAACGCACGGACTACATCCAGCGACGCTTCGCCCGCAGAAAGTCCTGATACCTGAAAAGCCGGGACTACAATCTCTTTGTTAAGGTGAAACTTTGAGACCACCTTCGGAAGATACCCAGATCTAGTTCTGAGAACTGCTTTATATGGATTAAAGATCAGAAAAGGAGACTTACACAACAGCGCTCCTAAATCTGACACTCTTCTAGCCGACGCCATCGTCAGTAGAAGGAGAACTTTAGCCGTCAACCATTTAAGACCTGCTCTCTTAAGTGGTTCAAACGGAGCCCCCTGAAGGATCTTAAGAACCAGATTCAAATCCCAGGTAACTGCAGGAGGAACAAATGGAGGTTGAATGTGCAACTCTCCCTGAAAGAAAGTACGCACATCCTATAGGTTAGCAATCTTTTTCTGAAACCAAATAGTTAATGCTGATACCTGAACTCTCAAGGAAGCTACTTTTAACCCCTTATCCAATCCTGCTTGAAGGAAATCCAAAATCCTGGATACTTTAAAAGATCTTGGATCCATACTTCTTTCACTACACCAATGAATATAGGCTTGCCATATTCGATGATAAATACGAGCTGAAGGTTTTCTTGCTCTAAGCGTAGTTTGAATTACTTGTGAAAATCCTCGACTTTAGGATAGAGGTTTCAACAGCCACGCCATCAAAAGACAGACGATCCAGATGGCTGTGACAACAAGGACCCTGCATTAGTAGATCTGGACGTTGCGGAAGCAGTATTGGAGCTTCCACGGACATCCTTAGTAGATCTGTGTACCAATGCCTTCTGGGCCAAGCTGGAGCTATTAGATTTATAGCCCCCTTTGCTTGCTTTATTTTCCTCACCACCCTGGGTAACAGGGAAATTGGAGGAAACAGATATGCCAGATGAAATTCCCATTTCTCTGACAGTGCGTCTACAAGGATCTTTGTTCTTGGCCCGTATATCGGAACTTTGTTGTTCAGATGGGACGCCATGAGATCTCTCTCTGTTTACTGGAGTCTGAAATACTCCCGGGTGTAACGCCCATTTGGTTTCCTGAATGGTGCGTCCACTGAGAAAGTCCGCTTCCCAGTTCAGCACTCCTGGAACAAACACTGCGGACAATGCCGGAAGATGGAGTTCTGGCCATCTTAGTATGTGAGTTACCTCTTCCATCAACCTTTTGCTGTAAGTTCCTCCCTGATGATTGAGGTACGCTACTGCTGTTGCATTGTCTGAGCGGATCTGGACTGGTCTTCCTTGCAGAATGTCCTTTGCCTGAACCAGAGCCATATATATGGCCCTTATTTCCAACAGATTTATTGGCAGGCAACTTTCCTTTATGGTCCATTTTCCGTGGAACCAGAAACTTTCGGACACCGCTCCCCAGCCCTGAAAACTGGCATCTGTTGTCAGGACTTGCCAATCTGTTATCCAAAAGGGTCTCCCCTTGTCTAGATAGTGCGTCTGTAGCAACCAAGTTAGTGACCTTTTTACGTTTATTGGAAGCTTTATCATCTGTCTTTTTATTGTCTGATGTCTTCCGTTCCATTTAGTCAGAATGAGGTGCTGTAGAGGTCTGGAGTGGAATTGTGCATATTCCACCATGCTGAATGTTGACACCATCAGACCCATCAGTCGCATTGCTGCATGGACTGATATTGTCTGACTGTGCTAGAACTCTGAAGTCATTTCTTGCACCTTGGATATCTTTTCCAAGGTAAAATTATTCTTTGTAGACTTGAATCCAATATGGCCCCCAAATGAACCATCCGCTGTGATGGACTCAGACGACTTTTCCCAATTTATGAGCCACCCGTGTCTTTGCAGACAGACTAATGTCTGTTGGAGATGGCTCAAGAGTAATTCTTGGAATTGTGCCAGAATTAAAAGATCGTCGAGGTATGGAAAAATTCTTATCCCCTGCTTGCGGAGATAAGCTGCCATAACCACAATAATCTTGGTAAATACCCTGGGGGTTGTCACTAGCCCAAAGGGCAAAGCATGGAACTGAAAATGTTGCTGGAGGATGGCAAACCTGAGGTAATACTGATGGGACCCTGCTATGGGCACATGTAGGTAAGCATCCTGTATATCTAGAGATACCATGTAATCTCCTGGTTCCAAGGCCAAAACTATGGAGCGTAACGTCTCCATGTGTAACTTTAGAACCCAAATGTATTTGTTTAACATTTTGAGATTGAGAATTGGTCGGAATTACCCATTTGACTTCTGAATCAAAAATAGATTGGAGTAAAAACCCTGTCCCCATCGTGTGTGGGGAACTGGGATAATTACCCCAGACTGAAGCAATTTCTGAACTGCTTCTTGCAGGGTGTTGCCCTTTGACTCTATACGAGACGGGCTGGTGCAAAAAAACCTTTCGAGGAGGCTGCCTCTTGAAAGGGAAACCATAACCGAGAGATACCACCTTCTGCACCCAAGCATCTGTCGTCGACTGCTGCCATATGTGTGCAAAGTGAAGAAGTCGGCCCCCAACCCTGGAATCCTCCAGGCGGAGGTCCACACCCTCAGACTGATGTCTTCTGTTCAGGTTTGGAAGCTGGCCGTCTATTGGCCCACTGCTTCCTACCCCTAGCTGATTTATTGAACTGGGGTTGCTTAGATTCACCTTTTGCTCTGCCTTGCAATCAAAATGGCCAAAATGTTTAACCCCTAGGCTTAGGGTTATAACTAGCCGGAAACCTTACCTTCTTGGATTCAGCTTCCGATTCTAGAATATCTGTCAGTTGTTTTCCAAACAGAATATCACCAGCGAAAGGCAGAGCTTCCAGAACTTTCTTGGATTCTGCATCCGCTTTCCAAGTACGTAGCCAAATTGCTCTGCGAGCGGCTATCGTCAAGGCTGATGCTTTAGAAGCAATCGCACCTATATCAATTGCTGCTTTTTCCAAATATTGCGCAGCTTGTTTTATACGGCCTAGATGAGACTCCTGCTTCCTGGTAGGTGCGGAGAGGCCATTCTCTAGTTCCTCCGCCCATTCTACCATCGCTTTCGCCATCCAGGCTGAAGCCATAGCTGGCTTTACAACAGCCCCTGAGAGAGAAAAAATATTTTTCAAGAAACCATCTACTCTTCTATCTGTGACATCATTCAGTGAGGTAGACAGCAATGGTAAAAATAGGATTTTAATACCTACCGGTAAATCCTTTTCTCCTAGTCCGTAGAGGATGCTGGGGACTCCAAAAGGACCATGGGGTACAGACGGGATCCGCAGGAGACATGGTCACACTAAAAGACTGTCTGGGTGTGAACTGGCTCCTCCCTCTATGCCCCTCCTCCAGACCTCAGTTAAAGGAACTGTGCCCAGGGGAGACGGACATTTCCAGGAAAGGATTTTTGTTAAACTAAGGGCGAGAGACATACCAGCTCACACCACAAACACACCGTACAACTGGATTAGCAGGAAAACCAGATAACAGTATGAACTAACAGCAGCAACAAGCTGAATAAAACTGATACACAACCTGTGTGTAACCGAAAACAAGAAGTAGTATCAATACAACTGCAAGTAACAGTCTGCACTGGGATGGGCACCCAGCATCCTCTACGGACTAGGAGAAAAGGATTTACCGGTAGGTATTAAAATCCTATTTTCTCTTACGTCCTAGAGGATGCTGGGGACTCCAAAAGGACCAAGGGGTCTATACCAAAGCTCCAGACCGGGCGGGAGAGTGCGGACGACTCTGCAGCACCGATTCAGCAAACATGAGGTCCTCCTCAGCCAGGGTATCAAACTTATAGAACTTAGCAAAAGTGTTTGAACCCGACCACGTAGCTGCTCGGCAGAGTTGAAGTGCCGAGACCCCTCGGGCAGCCGCACAAGACGAGCCCACCTTCCTGGTAGAATGGGCCTTTACTGACTTCGGCAACGGCAACCCAGCCGAAGAAGGAGCGTGCTGAATCGTATTACAAATCCAGCGTGCAATAGTCTGCTTGGAAGCAGGATTTCCAATCTTGTTGGAAGCATACAGGACAAACAGAGCTTCTGTTTTCCTAACAAGAGCCGTTCTGGCGACATAAATTTTCAAAGCTCTTACGACATCAAGAGATTTTGGGACTGCCACAGCAGCCGTAGCCACAGGTACCACAATAGGTTGATTTATGTGAAACGAAGAAACCACCTTCGGCAGAAATTGTTGATGAGTCCTCAATTCCACTCTATCCAGATGAAAAATCAAATATGGGCTCTTGACAAAGCCACCAATTCTGAAACTCGTCTGGCAGACGCCAAAGCATGACCACTTTCCAAGTGAGAAACTTTAACTCAACCTTTCGCAAAGGTTCAAACCAGTGAGACATAAGAAACTGTAACAACGTCAAGGTGCCACGGGTGGCACAAATGGAGGATGAATATGCAGCACTCCCTTCACTAAAGTCTGAACGTCAGGAAGGGCAGCCAATACTTTTTGAAAGTAAATAAATAAAGCCGAAATCTGCACTTTGATGGAACCCAATTTCAGGCCTGCATCCACGGCTGCCTGAAAAAAAATAAGATTTTACTCACCGGTAAATCTATTTCTCGTAGTCCGTAGTGGATGCTGGGGACTCCGTAAGGACCATGGGGAATAGCGGCTCCGCAGGAGACTGGGCACAGCTAAGAAAGATTTAGGACTACCTGGTGTGCACTGGCTCCTCCCACTATGACCCTCCTCCAGACCTCAGTTAGGATACTGTGCCCGGAAGAGCTGACACAATAAGGAAAGGATTTGGAATCCCGGGTAAGACTCATACCAGCCACACCAATCACACCGTATAACTCGTGATACCATATCCAGTTAACAGTATGAAATTTAACTGAGCCTCTCAACAGATGGCTCAACAATAACCCTTAGTAAGGCAATAACTACATACAAGTATTGCAGACAATCCGCACTTGGGACGGGCGCCCAGCATCCACTACGGACTACGAGAAATAGATTTACCGGTGAGTAAAATCTTATTTTCTCTGACGTCCTAGTGGATGCTGGGGACTCCGTAAGGACCATGGGGATTATACCAAAGCTCCCAAATGGGCGGGAGAGTGCGGATGACTCTGCACCGAGAGAACTTAAGGTCCTCCTCAGCCAGGGTATCAAATTTGTAGAATTTTGCAAACGTGTTTGCCCCTGACCAAGTAGCAGCTCGGCAAAGTTGTAAAGCCGAGACCCCTCGGGCAGCCGCCCAAGAAGAGCCCACTTTCCTCGTGGAATGGGCTTTTACAGATTTAGGGTGCGGCAGTCCAGCCGCAGAATGTGCAAGTTGAATCGTGCTACAGATCCAGCGAGCAATCGTCTGCTTAGAAGCAGGAGCACCCAGCTTGTTGGGTGCATACAGGATAAATAGCGAGTCAGTCTTCCTGACTCCAGCTGTCCTGGAAACAAATACTTTTCAGGGCCCTGACTACGTCCAGTAACTTGGAATCCTCCAAGTCCCAAGTAGCCGCAGGCACCACAATAGGTTGGTTCACATGAAAAACTGATACCACCTTAGGAAGGAATTGGGAACGAGTCCTCAATTCCGCCTTTCCCATATAAAATACAGATAAGGGCTTTTGTATGACAAAACCTCCAATTCTGATACACGCCTGGCCGACGCCAAGGCCCACAGAATGACCACTTTCCACGTGAGGTATTATAGCTCCACGGATTTAAGTGGCTCAACCCAATGCGACTTCAGGAAATCCAACCCCACGTTGAGATCCCACGGTGCCACTGGAGGCACAAACGGGGGCTGACTATGCAGCACTCCCTTAACAAAAGTCTGAACTTCAGGCAGTGAAGCCAGTTCCATTTTGGAAGAAAATCGATAGAGCCGAAATCTGGACCTCAATGGAACCCAATTGTAGGCCCATAGTCACCTCTGACTGTAGGAAGTGCAGAAATCGACCTAGCTGAAATTTCTCCTTTGGGGCCTTCCTGGCCTCACAGTACGCAACATATTTCCGCCATATGCGGTGATAATGGTTAGCGTTCACTTCTTTCCTAGCTTTAAATAGCGTAGGGATAACTTCCTCCGGAATTCCCTTTTCCTTCAGGATCCGGCGTTCAACCGCCATGCCGTCCAACGCAGCCGCGGTACGTCTTGGAACAGACAGGCCCCCTGCTGCAGCAGGTCCTGTCTGAGCGGCAGAGGCCATGGGTCCTCTGAGATCATTTCTTGGAGTTCTGGTTACCAAGCTCTTCTTGGCCAACCCGGAACAATGAGTATAGTTCTTACTCCTCTACTTCTTATTATTCTCATTACCCTGGGTAAGAGAGACAGAGAAGGGAACACATACACCGACTGGTACACCCACGGTGTTACCAGAGCGTCCACAGCTATCGCCTGAGGGTCCTTGACCTGGCGCAATATCTTTGTAACTTTTAGTTGAGGCGGGACGCCATCATGTCCACCTGTGGCCTTTCCCAACGGTGTACAATCATTTGGAAGACTTCTGGATGAAGTCCCCACTCTACCGGGTGGAGGTCGTGTCTTCTGAGAAAGTCTGCTTCTCAGTTGTCCACTCCGGGAATGAACACTGCTGACAGTGCTAACACCTGATTTTCCGCCCATCGGAGAATCCTTGTGGCTTCTGCCATCGCCATCCTGCTTCTTGTGCCGCCCTGTCGTTTACATGAGCGACCGCCGTGATGTTGTCTGACTGGATCAGCACCGGCCGGTGTTGAAGCAGGGGTCTAGCCTGACTTAGGGCATTGTAAATGGCCCTTAGTTCCAGAATATTTATGTGTAGGGAAGTCTCCTGACTTTTCCATAGCCTTGGAAGTTTCTTCCCTGTGTGACTGCCCCACAGCCTCGAAGGCTGGCATCCGTGGTCACCAGGACCCAGTCCTGTATGCCGAATCTGCAGCCCCCTAGAAGATGAGCACTCTGCAGCCACCACAACAGCGACACCCTGGCCCTTGGAGACAGGGTTATCCGCCGATGCATCTGAAGATGCGACCCGGACCACATGTCCAACAGATCCCACTGGAAAATCCTTGCATGGGACCTGGCGAATGGAATTTCTTCGTAAGAAGCTACCATCCTTCCCAGGGCTCGCGTGCATTGATGCACCGACACCTGTATACGTATTAGGAGGTCTCTGTCTAGAGACGACAACTCCTTGTACTTCTCCTCCGGGAGAAACCCTTTTCATCCTGTTCTGTGTCCAGAACCATACTCAGGAACAGTAGACGCGTCGTAGGAACCAGTTGCGACTTTGGAATATTCAGAATCCAGCCGTGCTGTTGTAGCACTTCCCGAGATAGTGCTACTCCGCCGAACAACTGCTCCCTGGACCTCGCCTTTATAAGGAGATCGTCCAAGTACGGGATAATTATTTCGGCCATTACCTTGGTAAATACCTCGGTGCCGGGGACAGACCAACGGCAACGTCTGGAATTGGTAATGACAATCCTGTACCACAATTTTGAGGTACTCCTGGTGAAGAGGGTAAATAGGGACATGCAGGTAAGCATCCTTGATGTCCAGTGATACCATGAAATTCTCCAGGCTTGCAGTAATCGCCCTGAGAGATTCCATTTCGAACTTGAACCTTCGTATATAAGTGTTCAAGGCTTTCAATTTTAGAATGGGTCTCACCGAACCGTCTGGTTTCGGTACCACAACATTTTGGAATAGTAACTCCGGCCTTGTTGAAGAAGGGGTACCTTGATTTCACCTGCTGGAAGTACAGCTTGTGAATTGCCGCCAGTACTACCTTTCTCCGAGGGCAGCAGGCAAGGCTGATGTGAGGTAACGGCGAGGGGGAGTCGCCTCGAACTCCAGCCTGTATCCCTGTGATACTATTTGCAGAACCTAGGGATCCACCTGTGGGCAAACCCACTGGTCCCTGAAGTTCCCGAGACGCGCCCCTACCGCACCTGTCTCCACCTGTGGAGCCCCAACGTCATGCGGTGGACTCAGAGGAAGCGGGGGAAGATTTTTGATCCTGGGAACTGGCTGCTGGTGCAGCTTTTTCCTTCTTCCCTTGTCTCTGTGCAGAAAGGAAGCGCCTTTGACCCGCTTGCTTTCTGAATCCGAAAAGACTGTACCTGAAAATACGGTGCTTTCTTAGGCTGTGAGGAAACCTGAGGTAAAAAAAAATTCTTCCCAGCTGTTGCTGTGGATACGAGGTCCCAGAGACCATCCCCAAACAATTCCTCACCCTTATAAGGCAGAATCTCCATGTGCCTTTTATAGGCAGCATCACCTGTCCACTGCCGGGTTTCTAATACCCTCCTGGCAGAATGGACATTGCATTAATTCTGGATGCCAGCCGGCAAATATCCCTCTGTGCATCCTTTATATATAAGACGACGTCTTTAATATGCTCTATGTTAGCAAACTATTATCCCTGTCTTAGAGTATTAATATTATCTGACAGGGTATCAGACCACGCTGCAGCAGCACTATTTATGCTGAGGCAATTGCAGGTCTCAGTATATAACCTGAGTGTGTATATACAGACTTCAGGATAGCCTCCTGCTTTTTATCAGCAGGCTCCTTCAAGGTGGCCGTATCCTAAGACGGCAGTGCCACCTTTTTTGACAAACGTGTGAGCGCCTTATCCACCCTAAGGGATATCTCCCAACGTGACCTATCCTCTGGCGGGAAAGGGTACGCCATCAGTAACTTTTTAGAAATTACCAGTTTCTTATTGGGGGAACCCACGCTACTTTACACACTTCATTCATTCATCTGATGGGGGAACAAAACACTGGCTGCTTTTTCTCCCCAAAAATAAAACCCCTTTTATGTGGTACTTGGGTTCATGTCAGAAATGTGTAACACATTTTTCATTGCCGAGATCATGTAACGGATGTTCCTAGTGGATTGTGTATATGTCTCAACCTCGTCGACACTGGAGTCAGACTCCGTGTCGACATCTGTGTCTGCCATCTGAGGTAACGGGCGCTTTTTTGAGCCCCTGATGGCCTTTGAGACGCCTGGGCAGGCGCGGGCTGAGAAGCCGGCTGTCCCACAGCTGTTTTACGTCATCCAGCCTTGTAAGGAGTTGACATTGTCGGTTAATACCTTCCACCTATCCATCCACTCTGGTGTCGGCCCCACAGGGGACGACATCCCATTTATCGGCCTCTGCTCCACCTCCACGTAACCTTCCTCATCCCACATGTCGACACAGCCGTACCGACACACAGCACACACACAGGGAATGCTCTGACTGAGGACAGGACCCCACAAAGTCCTTTGGGGAGACAGAGAGAGAGTATGCCAGCACACACCAGAGCGCTATATAATGCAGGGATTAACACTATAACTGAGTGATTTTTCCCCCAATAGCTGCTTGTATAAACAATATTGCGCCTAAATTTAGTGCCCCCCGTCTCTTTTTAACCCTTTGAGCCTGAAAACTACAGGGGAGAGCCTGGGGAGCTGTCTTCCAGCTGCACTGTGTAGAGAAAATGGCGCCAGTGTGCTGAGGGAGATAGCTCCGCCCCTTTTTCGCAAACTTTTCTCCCGCTTTTTTATGGATTCTGGCAGGGGTATTTATCACATATATAGCCTCTGGGGCTATATATTGTGATATATTTGCCAGCCAAGGTGTTTTTATTGCTGCTCAGGGCGCCCCCCCCCCAGCGCCCTGCACCCTCAGTGACCGGAGTGTGAAGTGTGTATGAGAAACAATGGCGCACAGCTGCAGTGCTGTGCGCTACCTTGGTGAAGACTGATGTCTTCTGCCGCCGATTTTCCGGACTCTTCTTGCTTCTGGCTCTGTAAGGGGGCCGGCGGCGCGGCTCTGGGACCGAACATCAATAGGCGATTCCATGCGGTCGATCCCTCTGGAGCTAATGGTGTCCAGTAGCCTAAGAAGCCCAAGCTACCACCAGTTAGGTAGGTTCGCTTCTTCTCCCCTTAGTCCCTCGCTGCAGTGAGTCTGTTGCCAGCAGATCTCACTGTAAAATAAAAAACCTAAAATATACTTTCTCTCTAGGAGCTCAGGAGAGCCCCTAGTGTGCATCCAGCTCAGCCGGGCACAGGATTCTAACTGAGGTCTGGAGGAGGGTCATAGTGGGAGGAGCCAGTGCACACCAGGTAGTCCTAAATCTTTCTTAGCTGTGCCCAGTCTCCTGCGGAGCCGCTATTCCCCATGGTCCTTACGGAGTCCCCAGCATCCACTAGGACGTCAGAGAAATGAAGGAAACGACCCAAGTGAAATTCCTCCGCAGGAGCTATTTTGGTTTCACACCACGACACATTTTATCCAAATACAGTGATAATGTTTTGCCGTGACCTCCTTTCTAGCCTTAAGGAGAGTGGGGATGACTTCCCCGGGAATACCTTTTACGAGCTAGGATTTGACGTTTAACTTCCACGCCGTCAAACGCAGCCGCGGTAAGTCTGGAAACACGCATGGCCCCTGATGTAACAGGTCCTCTCTTAGAGGAAGCGGCCAAGGATCTTCTATGAGCAATTCCCGAAGATCCGGATACCAGGCCCTCCGTGGACAATCTGGAACGACGAGTATTGCCTGAAATGATCCTCAGCACTCTTGGAATGAGAGGAAGCGGGGGGAGGGAACACATACACCGACCAAAACACCCACGGAGTTACCAGGGCGTCCACTGCACTGGCCTGGGGGTCTCTCAACCTGGAACAATACTTCAGAAGCTTCTTGTTGAGGCGAGACGCCATCATGTCTATTTGAGGAATTCCCCAACGCCTTGTCACTTCTGCAAATACCTCATGATGAAGGGCCCACTCTCCTGAATGGAGATCGTGTCTGCTGAGGAAGTCTGCTTCCCAGTTGTCAACGCCCGGAAGGAAGACTGCTGGCAGAGCGCTCACGTGCTGCTCCGCCCAGCGGAGAACTCTTGTGGCCTCCGCCATTGCCGCCCTGCTCTTTGTTCTGCCCTGGCGGTTTATGTACGCCACCACTGTTATGTTGTCCAACTGGATCAGGACAGGGAGAACCTGAAGAAGGTTCTTCGCTTGCAGGAGGCCGTTGTAAATGGCTCTTAACTCGAGAACATTTATGTGGAGACAAGACTCCTGGCTTGACCATTTTCCCTGGAAACTTCTTCCTTGTGTGACTGCACCCCAGCCCCGGAGACTTGCATCTGTGGTCAGCAGGACCCAGTCCTGGATTCCGAATCGGCATCCCTCTAGAACAGGCATTCCCAACCACGGTCCTCAAGGCACACCAACAGTGCAGGTTTTAGTGATATCCAGGCTCCAGCACAGGTGACTTAATTAGTAGCTCAGTTATTTTGATTTAACCATCTGTGCTGCAGCCTGGATATCACTAAAACCTGCACTGTTGGTGTGCCTTGAGGACCGTGGTTGAAAATGCCTGCTCTAGAAGGTGAGAACCTTGCAGCCACCACAGGAGAGAAATTCTGGTCCTGGAAGATAGGCTTATCTTTCGGTGCATGTCCACGTGAGACCCGGACCATTTGTTCAGCAGATCCCACTGAAACACCCGGGCATGAAACCTGCCAAACGGAATGGCCTCGTAAGCCGCAACCATCTTCCCTAGCACTCGAGAGCATGGATGAATCGACACTCTTGTCGGTCTCAGAAGCTCCTTGACCATGGCCTGGATTTCCAGAGCTTTGTCCGCCGGAAGAAACACCCTCCGTAGTTCCATGTCTAGAATCATGCCCAAGAAGGGTAGCCGAGTCATCGGAATCAAGTGAGACTTTGGCAAATTTAGAATCCAACCATGATGTTGCAGAACCAACAGGGAGAGTTCCACATTTCTTAGCAACTGTTCCTTTCACCTCGCCTTTATCAGGAGATCGTCCAAGTATGGGATAATTGTGACCCCTTGCTTGCGAAGGAGTACCATCATTTCCGCCATTACCTTGGTGAAAACCCTCGGGGCCGTGGAAAGCCCAAACGGCAACGTCTGTAATAGGTAATGACAATCCTGCACCGCAAATCATAGGAAGGCCTGATGAGGAGGATATATCGGGACGTGTAAGTAGGCATCCTTTATGTCGACTGATGCCATAAAATCCCCCCCTTCTAGACTGGAGATCACAGCTCGAAGAGATTCCAACTTGAACTTGAAAGTTTTCAAGTATGGATTGAGGGATTTTAGGTTCAGAATTGGTCTGACTGAGCCATCCGGCTTCGGCACGACAAAGAGGCTCAAATATAACCCTTCCCCCCGTTGGGACGGCGGAACCGGTACAATGACCCTCTGTTGACACAGCTTTTGTATCGCAGCATTTACCACTTCCCTTTCTGGAAGAGAACTGGCAAGGCCGACTTGAAAAAGCGTTGGGGGGGGGGGGGGTGGGGGCATCTCCTGAAACTCCAGTTTGTACCCTTGGGACACTATGTGTAAGACCCAAGGATCCAGGGCCGATTGAAACCAGACCTGACTGAAGAATGGGAGACGGCCCCCCACCGGCACGGACTCCCGCAGGGAAGCCCCAGCGTCATGCGGTGGACTTGGTAGAGGCGGGGGAGGACTTTTGGTCTTGGGTGCCAGACACGGCAGGCGACCTCTTTCCCCTTCCTCTACCCTTTGAAGCGAGGAAGGACGAGCTCTTTCCTTTTTTGTATTTATTAGGCCGAAAGGACTGCATCTGATAATGGGGCACCTTTTTCTGTTGTGTGGGAACATAAGGAAGAAAAGATGACTTACCCGCAGTAGCGGTAGACACCAGGTCAGCAAGGCCCTCACCAAACAAGACAATACCTTTAAAAGGGAGAGCTTCCATAGCTTTCTTGGAGTCAGCATCAGCATTCCATTGATGAATCCACAGCGCCCTCCTGGCCGAGACCGCCATGGCATTGGCTCTTGATCCCAAGAGGCCAATATCCCTCGCCGCATCCTTTAGGTAATCTGCAGCGTCCTTGATATAACCAAGAGTTAAAAGAATGTTATCCTTATCAAGGGTATCCATATCAGAAGCTAAATTATCAGCCCACTTAGCAATCGCACTACTCACCCACGCCGACGCCACAGCAGGCCTGAGTAGAGCACCAGTAGTAACGAAAATGGCCTCAATGTCGTCTCCTGCTTGCGATCCGCCGGATCCTTGAGGGCAGCCGTGTCAGGAGACGGAAGCGCCACCTTTTTGGACAGTCGTGACAGAGCCTTGTCCACATTGGGAGACGACTCCCATTTCTCCCTGTCGTCAGAGGGGAAAGGATATGCCATAAAAATTCTCTTGGCAATCTGCCACCTTTTGTCAGGCGACTCCCAAGCCTTTTCACAAAGAGCGTTCAGTTCATGAGAGGGAGGAAACGTCACCTCAGGCTTTTTTCACTTATACAAACAAACCCTCTTATCTGGATCAGGTGGCTCTTCAGAAATATGCAAAACATCTTTAATAGCCACAATCATGTACTGAATACTCTTAACTACCCTTGGATGTAAAGTAGCCTCACTGAAGTCGACACTGGAATCAGAGTCTGTGTCGGTATCTGTATCTGCCATCTGGGTAAATGAACGTTTTTGTGACCCTGAGGGGGTCTCTGTACCTGAGACAAAGCGTCCTCCATGGATTTTCTCCATGTTTGTGTCTGAGAATCAGATTGATCCAGCCTCTTAGACAATAAAGCCACATTTGCATTCAGTGTACTCAACATATTCACCCAATCAGCAGTCGGCTGTGCCGACAGTCATTCCCAAATCCTTCTCCGCGCGCCCCGTAACTTCCTCCGGGGAGGAACACTCAGCCTCAGACATGTCAACACGCAGTACCGACACACCACACTCACACTGGCCAAAGGGGACAGAGCCACAGGGAAGCCTGTAGAGAGAACATAGAGGGAGTATGCCAGCTCACACCCCAGCGCCCATATACTACTAAACAAAAATTATATGTTGGATGCGCTGTTAAATAATAGGATTTTGGTACTTACCGGTAAATCCTTTTCTCCTAGTCCGTAGAGGATGCTGGGGACTTCAAAAGGACCATGGGGTATAGACGGGATCCGCAGGAGCTTGGGCACCCTTAAAATACTTAATCTGGGAGTGAACTGGCCCCTCCCTCTATGCCCCTCCTCCAGACCCCAGTTATGGGAACTGTGCCCAGGAGAGACAGACATTTCGAGGAAAAGATTTTTGTTTAAACTAAGAACTACAAACATACCAGCCCACACCACAAACATACCGTACAACCGGAGTAACTTTTAACCAGATAACAGTATGAATTAACACCAGCAACAAGCTGAAGCAAGAAATACACTACCCGTGTATAAACTAATTTAACCAGCAAGAAATCACTGCAAGTAATAGTCCACACTGGGACGGGCACCCAGCATCCTCTACGGACTAGGAGAAAAGGATTTACCGGTAAGTACCAAAATCCTATTTTCTCTTACGTCCTAGAGGATGCTGGGGACTCCAAAAGGACCATGGGGTTTATACCAAAGCTCCAGAACGGGCGGGAGAGTGTGGACGACTCTGCAGCACCGACTGAGCAAACGCAAGGTCCTCATCGGCCAGGGTATCAAACTTATAGAACTTAGCAAAAGTGTTCGAACCCGACCAAGTAGCTGCTTGGCAAAGATGTAACGCCGAGACGCCTCGGGCAGCCGCCCAAGATGAGCCCACTTTCCTGGTAGAATGAGCTTTTACTGACTTCGGCACCGGTAGTCCGGCCGAAGAATGAGCCTGCTGAATCTTACTACAAATCCAGCGTGAAATAGTCTGTTTTGAAGCAGGATGACCAATTTTGTTGGAAGCATACAAGACAAACAGCGCCTCAGTTTTGCTAGCAACAGCTATCCTAGTGACGTAGATCTTCAACGCTCTTACAACATCCAGAGATTTTGGAATCGCCACAGCTTCCGTAGCCACCGGGACCACAATAGGTTGGTTAATGTGAAATGAAGAAACCACCTTCGACAGAAATTGTTGACGAGTCCTCAATTCCGCCCTATCCGAATGAAAAATCAAGTATGGGCTCTTATGAGATAAGGCCGCCAACTCTGACACCCGCCTGGCAGACGCCAGTGCCAAAGGCATAACTACCTTCCAAGTGAGAAATTTCAACTCAACCTTATGCAAAGGTTCAAACCAGGAAGACATGAGAAACCGTAAGACTACATCAAGGTCCCATGGAGCTACAGGAGGCACAAACGGAGGATTGATATGAATTACTCCTTTCACAAAAGTCTGAACCTCTGGGAGGACAGCTAACTCTTTTTGAAAGAAAATAGACAAAGCCGAAATCTGCACTTTGATGGAACCCAATTTCAGGCTTGCATCTACTCCCGCCTGTAAAAAGTAGAGAAAGCGAGCCAAGTGAAAATCTTCCGCAGGAGCCATTTTAGACTCACACCAGGAAACATACTTTCTCCAAATACGGTGATAATGCTTCGCCGTAACCTCCTTCCTAGCCTTAATGAGAGTTGGAATGACCTCCCTGGGAATACCATTACGAGCTAAGATCTGGCGCTCAACCTCCATGCCGTCAAACGCAGCCGCGGTAAGTCTGGAAACGCGCATGGACCCTGCAACAACAGGTCCTCTCTTAGAGGAAGCGGCCAAGGATCTTCCACCAGTAATTCCTGAAGATCCGGATACGAGGCCCTTCTTGGCCAATCTGGAACAACGAGAATCGCCTGAACCCTTGCTCGTCGAATGATCCCCAGTACCTTTGGAATGAGAGGAAGTGGAGGGAACACATACACCGACTGGAACACCCACGGAGACACCAGGGCGTCCACTGCACTGGCTTGGGGGTACCTTGACCTGGAACAATACCTCGGGAGCTTCTTGTTGAGACGAGACGCCATCATGTCGATCAACGGAATTTCCCAACGTTTTATCACCTCTGCAAATACCTCTTGGTGAAGAGCCCACTCTCCCGGATGGAGATCGTGTCTGCTGAGGATATCTGCTTCCCAGTTGTCCACTCCCGGTAGGAAGACTGCTGACAGGGCGCTCACGTGTTGTTCCGCCCAGCGAAGGATTCTTGTGGCCTCCGCCATTGCCGCTCTGCTCCTTGTTCCGCCTTGATGGTTTATATGCGCCACCGCTGTGATGTTGTCTGACTGTACCAGGACAGGTCGACCCTGAAGAAGGTCGACCCTGAAGAAGGCTTCTTGCTTGCAGCAGGCCATTGTAAATGGCTCTTAACTCGAGAACATTTATGTGGAGACAGGGTTCCTGGAGCAACCATTTCCCCTGGAAGTTTCTTCCTTGGGTGACTGCGCCCCAGCCCCGGAGACTTGCATGTGTTGTTAGAAGCACCCAATCCTGGATACCGAACCGGCGTCCCCCTAGGAGGTGATGATCTTGTAGCCACCACAGGAGAGAAATTCTGGCTCTGGGAGATAGACTTACCTTCCGGTGTATGTGCAGGTGAGACCCGGACCATTTGCTCAGCAAGTCCCACTGAAACACCCGGGCATGAAACCTGCCAAATGGAATGGCTTCATACGCCGCAACCATCTTCCCCAGAACCCGAGTACAGTGATGGATTGACACACTCGTCGGCCTCAGAAGTTCCCTGACCATCGCCTGCAGTTCCGGACCCTTTTCTTCTGGAAGAAATACTTTCTGTAAATCAGTGTCCAGAATCATGCCCAGAAAAGGCAGCCAAGTGGTCGGAATCAACTGAGATTTTGGCAAACTGAGTACCCAACCGTGCTGTCGAAGCACCGACAGCACCAAATCCACACTCCTTAGCAACCGTTCCTTGGACCTCGCCTTTATCAGGAGATCGTCCAAGTACGGGATAATTGTAACCCCTTGTTTGCGAAGGAGAACCATCATTTCCGCCATGACTTTGGTGAAAATCCTCGGAGCCGTGGAGAGCCCAAACAGCAACGTCTGAAATTGGTAATGAGAATCCTGTATCACAAACCTGAGGAAGGCCTGATGCGAAGGATATATCGGGACATGCAAGTAGGCATCCTTTATATCGACTGATGCCATAAAATCCCCCACTTCCAGGCTGGCAATTACCGCTCAAAGGGATTCCATCTTGAACTTGAAAACTTTCAAGTATGGATTGAGGGATTTTAGATTTAGAATTGGTCTGACCGAACCGTCCGGTTTCGGCACAACAAAGAGGCTCGAGTAGAACCCCTCCCCCCGCTGGGACGAGGGAACGGGAACAATGACCCTCTGTAGACACAATTTTTGAATCGCTGCCAGCACCACCTCCTTGTCCGGAAGAGCTACTGGTAATGCCGAAATGAAGAACCGGTGAGGGGGTATCTCCTGAAACTCCAGTTTGTATCCCTAAGACACAATCTCTAGGACCCAAGGATCCAGGTCTGATTGAATCCAGACCTGACTGAATATTTGTAGACGGCCCCTCACCGGTCCGGACTCCCCCAGGGAAGCCCCAGCGTCATGCAGTGGACTTGGTAGCAGCAGGGGAGGACTTTTGGTCCTGGGCGCCTGAGCCTGCAGGAGGTTTAATTCCCCTTCCTCTACCTTTTGAAGCGAGGAAGGACGAACCTTTTCCACGCCTGTATTTATTGTGACGAAAGGACTGCATTTGCTGATGTGGTGCCTTTTTCTGTTGTGTGGAAACATAAGGAAGAAAAGAGGACTTACCCGCAGTCGCGGTCGAGACCAGGTCAGCCAAGCCGTCCCCAAACAAGACAGTACCTTTGAAGGGTAACGCTTCCATAGCCCTCTTGGAGTCGGCATCAGCGTTCCATTGATGGATCCACAACGCCCTCCTGGCTGACATCGACATGGCATTGGTTCTTGAACCCAAGAGACAGACGTCCCTCGCCGCATCCTTCAGGTAATCTGCAGCGTCCTTGATATAACCAAGAGTCAAAAGGACATTATCTTTATCAAGGGTATCCATATCATTAGTTAAATTCTCAGCCCATTTAGCAATAGCACTACTCACCCATACCGACGCCACAGCAGGTCTGAGCAATGCACCCAAATTAGCGAAAATGGACTTCAAAGACGTCTCCAGCTTGCGATCCGCCGGATCCTTGAGAGCTGCCGTGTCAGGGGACTGAAGTGCCACTTTCTTAGACAAACTAGATAGAGCTTTGTCAACATTTGGAGACGCCTTCCATTTTTCCCTGTCATCAGAGGGGAAAGGATACGCCATGTAAAGTCTCTTGGGAATCTGCCACCTCTTATCCAGCGACTGCCAAGCCTTTTCACAAAGAGTATTCATTTCATGAGAGGGGGGAAACTTCAACTCAGGTATTTTTCCCTTGAACAAGCAAATCCTTGTTTCCTGTACCGCAGGTTCATCAGAAATGTGTAAAACATCTTTTATAGCCACAATCATGTACTGAATACTCTTAATTAACCGTGGATGTAAAGCAGCCTCAGTGAAATCGACCTCGGAATCAGAGTCCGTGTCGGTATCAGTATCTACCACCTGAGTAAATGGCCGCTTTTGCGACCCGGATGGGGTCTGAACCCGAGACAAAGCCTCTTCCATGGACTTTTTCCACACCTGCGTCTGTGACTCAGACTTATCTAACCTCTTTGATAAAGAAGCAACATTCAAATTTATCGTACTGAGAAATGCGAGTAAATCAGGTGTTGGCTGCGTCGACAGTCCCAAATCTGGCCCCGCATCCGCTCCCCCAATAACCTCCTCTGGTGAATAACATTCAGCCTCAGCCATGCCGACACGTAGTACCGACACACAACAACACACAGAACGTCCCAGCTAGGTGACAGGCCCACAATGAAGCCCAGATAGAGGACACAGAGGGAGTATGCCAGCTCACACCCCAGCACCCATATATCCCAAGAAAAGATATATGTACCCAGCGCTGCTTTGTAATGATAATAAGCACCACACTGCGGTCCCCCCCTTTGAATATCTCCCCGCTACTTGTCTGAGGAATGTGGAGGTATCGGCAGCGTCTCCCTTCAGCCGCGTGTTGAAGGAGAAGATGGTGCCTGTGAGCCGCGGGACGAAGCTCCGCCCCCTTCCCGGCGCGCTTCGGCCCGCCAAATTTAAAAATGAAAAATGCCGGCGGGGGTTTCTGGAAACGGTGCTGAGGCACCGAAAAGCTCTCTGCCAGCCCCAAAACTCCAGTAACATGCTGCCCAGGGCGCCCCCCCACCCCAGCGCCCTGCACCCAGTAAATACCGTTGGTGATGTGTGGGAGCGCATGGAGCACAGCGTTATCGCTGTGCTGTATCTTCCGTTACTGAAGTCTTCTGATCTTCTCATACTCACCCGACTTCTTTCTTCTGGCTTCTGTGAGGGGGTGACGGCGCAGCTCCAGGAACAAGCAGCTAGGCGCACCAAGTGATCGAACCCTCTGGAGCTAATGGTGTCCAGTAGCCGAGAAGCAGAAACCTTAACTAAGAAGAAGTAGGTCTGCTCCTCTCCCCTCACTCCCACGCTGCAGGGAGTCTGTAGCCAGCAGGTCTCCCTGAAAATAAAAAACCTAACAAAGTATTTTCTAGAGAAACTCAGGAGAGCTCCCCTAGTGTGCATCCAGTCACTCCTGGGCACAAAGTCTAACTGGGGTCTGGAGGAGGGGCATAGAGGGAGGGGCCAGTTCACACCCAGATTAAGTCTTTTAAGTGTGCCCAAGCACCTGCGGATCCCGTCTATACCCCATGGTCATTTTGGAGTCCCCAGCATCCTCTAGGACGCAAGAGAAATAAACATATAAAGCACCAAATTGCCTGTGCCCCTTGGTCCTTTTGGAGTACCCAGCATACTCTAGGACGTAAGAAAAATAGATTTACGCATAAGTCGCACAACATGTGCATCTACTTTAGGAGGAACTTCTCTTTTTGAACAGTCCGCAGCTGGAAAAGGATAGTAAGAATCCCATTTTTTCGGAATCTTATACTTCTTATTGGGTATAGCCCAAGGTCCTTCCATAATTTCCATCAGATCTTTTGACTCTGGAAACGCAGTCCTAACTGTTTTTGGACGTTTAAACACAGCTGCTTTAGATTTTGACACTGCTTTGGCTGATTCCTCCAGAGACAGAATAGCCTTCATGGCATCAATAAGCTCAACTATATCCTCTGAGCTGAAACCCTCCGACTGATTATCATATGGGGTATTTGAATACACGGTATCCTCATCTGTTGTATCATCTTGTGTAGTCTGTAACATGGATGTATCTACCCTGGCTATAGCCTGGCTACTTGTAGAAGCTGTTGGAACCAAACCATAAGAAGGGAGCTGCATGTATGGGTTAATAGTGTAACCTATTCCCGGGGGTGGAACTGCAGGTGTTAATCTGTCCAATATTGTAGACAAAGTCTGTGCGAACACACCCCATGGTGGCTCTACTGGTTGATGAACTAGAACTTGCATTTTACTTTGCCGATACGCAAAACAGTTTGCACATAACCCCTCATAAGTAAGATACTGGGCTATTCCATCCAAAATCCCTATTTTACAAGATAAGCATGTTAAGGGTGTAGGAGTCCCTGATAAAGTATCGTCATCACTTTTGCCGCTCACAGACATGGTAAATAATCCGTTTTTACAAATACTACACTCTCTGTGACTGAAAATCACCTATATAGATATAGAAGTGATATCAATCTGACCACAACCCAAGCACCTGAATTGAGGTTCAGAAACAATACTGACAAACATATAAAAGTCATCAATCACACTATCAGTCAGTCACATGTTAACTATTAGACATTGTCATATGAGAATATAATCAACCACAAAAATACTTCTCCAGTATGTAGGAGTACAATTACTGCATTTCTGTTTTTAAACAGCTATTACCACAAGTTTTTCAGACATGTTATGCAGAAAACAACAGTACTGTACAGGCTTCATATGCATTGTGTACCAGAATTAACTATTCATACTAACAAGTGTATAACCCTTACTCAGTAGAGTGGGATACAGGGAGACTCGCCCCACTTCCAGGATCGGTCAATACGCTCGAAAGACGCTGAGTGGATTCAGACGCTACTAGTGTACACTGCCGCTCCAGTAACTGATAAGAGAGACACAGACGCTCAATAACGGACACAGACGCTCAGTGAACGATGAGTGTATGCAGACGCTCCTGACTACAACCTGGTCTCGGTGGCAACTCTAGTGTACACAACCGCAGTGGCATAAGCTGCGACCGTGTAGCCTCGTGGTAGCGTCTGAGACGGAAGTGAGGTCATTCGTTAATGGACGGGAGACGCACGGAAACTGCTCATTAACTTGAGGGAGGGGCGGCCAGGAGAGCGTCTAACTCCCCCGTTGACTTAAACTCTAAGGATCGCGGCCTCAACCTAGTCCTCGCACCTATGATCCCTAAAGCATAGCGCTGGAGCACGTAAGAGTGGCTGCGCGTCAAACCACTGTTTGTAGTCTCCTCTAATACAGTGCGGCTGTGTCCGGAATCCCCTAGTAAGTGGAACCGATGCCTTACCTTCTCCCCATGCTCCGGCCACAGCCTGGTAACATCTGCTGGACCTGCTAGAACATCCGTCACAGACGCCCGCCGAGACAGCACTAGTACCCGGAGGTAAGCTTTGTTGCGACCCGGTGGAGAGTTGTTGGAGTGACTCTTTCTAGCATGCGTTTAAGATGCTGTTAAGAAAGATCACTCAAAACATAGTAAGACTATAAAAATAAAATAATAAAAGCTTAGGGCTGCCTTAACAGCAGCCCTGTGACTATGGTCTGGCTCCTGCAGCACCAAACAAAACTATTTGACAGAGTCGTGGGCGGGATTATATGGAGGAGCCCCGATGCATCCTGGGAGGCAAGAAAGCTCGTGACTATTTGGTGCCATTTCCGCTGTCACTCCGGCATATCCCAATGTTACCCTGTGGACACAGCCGGAGAAATTTTTATCTACTTTTGTTAGTATGAATAGTTAAGTTTAGTGCATATTGCATATGAGTCTATGTACATTACTGTGGTTTTCTTCGCATTGCGTCTGAATACGTTAAGATCTGTATAGAACAGAATTCAGTAATATGTACTCGTACATCCTTTAAAATGTGTTTGTAGTTGATATTATGCTCATATGACTAATATATAACGACTGCTAGTGTAATTGCTGACTTTAATATAGGTTTGTCAGTTGATCTTCTGATCCTCAATGCGGGTACATGGGTAGAGTCAGATTGATATCACTTCAGAGAGATAAAGTGGTTACAGTCACAAATTGTGTAGTACACTGTGAAAGTGCTGATAATTTATCATTTTCTAAGTACGGCAAAAGTAACGAGGGTACACTTACAGTAACACCAACACTCATATCATGTTATTTTGTAAAAACTGTATTATCCTCTATGATCTGGTACAGAATGGTTTGTGTGTAAAATGGTTTGCTGTTCAGCATAATACATCCCTGATCTACATCAGTTACAGATAGACCCATTGGGGCGATGTTTTCACAGACCTTGTCCAGTTTAGCTGAAAAGTTAATTTGTACAGCTTCAATACCAGGAATAGGGTTCACTATTAACCCATACATGCAGCTCCATACCTACGGTATATCCCCAACAGCTTCACCAATAAGACAAGCTGATGAACCAAATGTAAATAAATCGTCGACTTCACAGGCTACACATGATGATCATCAAACGATGAAAGCTCTATGTACTCTACTTCAGCATACGAAGAACAGGTAAAACGTATCAGCTTAATGAATAAGCTGAATTAATGAGAGCAGAAAAGGCTAGTCTGTCATTAGAGGCATCAGAGTCTGGGTTAAAAATAAGGCACCTGTTTAAACTTACCAAAACAATAATAAAAGGGCCTCCTCACGAGGGCAGAATGCATGGAAAAGGTCTGGGCTACACCCAATAAAATAGAATTCCCAGTAAACGGGATTCCAATATACTTTTCCAGCTGGGGACTGTTTAGAATAGGGAAATGCCTCCCAAAATAGATATGCATGTCATTTGATAGTGCAAAAGTCTATATGGCCTCTGCCGTCAACGTCAAAAGAGGAATGGTTTAAAAAAAAACAATGTCTGGTCTGAGGCAGTCATAAGGCCAGCCATGACTTCAGCTTGCATGGAAAGAAGCAAGATAGCTGCCAGGGCTTGTAACAGGCAGAAATAGACATGGGAAATGCTTCATGGAGGCGTCACCATTCACAGCAGTTTGCTTACATACATGGAAAGCTGATTCAGAATCAAAGTTCTGGGAACTGAACTTTGGCTGGAACTCTGTTGAGTAAAGAATTAACAGATATTCGGGAGTCAGAAGCAGACTCCAAGAAGGTCATGTTTCCTTCCACATATAGTCCCTGGTTAGGGGTCTGATTTTCAGCCTTATGGGTCGTAAAGGAAAAGCAAAAGGATCGTAGCAGCGACCAGAGGGCCAGCTTCTAAACAAGAGGATAAGCCATCAGCATGATGGTACAGGTCTCCTTCTGGGGGATCCCAGGTAGCGGGCAGACTTCTTCAATTTGCACAGATGGGTGCAAGAAGCGGTATCTCTAGTTTATGCTTTCCTTTCAAGAAGCATCCTCCTCGAAGGTTTTTCTGTTCCAGCCCGTATCGGGTAGAGGCAAAGGCGAGGGATTTCCATGAAGCAGTTCAGAAAATAGGATTTTGGTTCTTACCAGGTAAATCCTTTTCTTTGAATCCATATGGGGCACTGGAGTACTCTTGGGATATGGACGGCTTCCGCAGGAACAAGGCACTGAATAGTTAAATTTAGAACTCTCCTCCCCTCCATATCCCAGCATATCTCAGTTTAATCCATCTGGATAAAGTCTGCTTAGAAGCTGGCCAACCCATCTTGGCAGCATCATAGAGAACAAACAACGTATCAGTCTTCCGAACTGTAGACGTTCGGGATACATAAACGCGTAATGCGCGTACCACATCCAAGGTACCAGAATTTCCTGTCAACACAGGAACTACTATTGGCCAATAAAGTTGACACATAACGTGACTGACAACTAAACAGTTGGCACTATAACCGCTAGAACTTGAAACTTTGAACCAGTCGGTGAGAATGTGTTACCATAAGATCCTCTGAACTTACCACAAACCATGTAAAACTGCTCTGGGTGGGCGTCCAGTGCCCCCTATGGATTCAAAGAAAAGGATTTACCTGGTAAGTACCAAAATCCTATTTTCTTTTTCATCCACTAGGGGTCACTGGAGTACTCTTGGGACGTACCAAAGCTTCTCCCGTGGGCGGGAGAGCTGTTTGGCACCTGTAACACTAGGCGGCCAAAGCTAGATGCTGATGCCGCAAACGTATCAAATTTATAAAAGCGCACAAACGTGTGCACTGATGACCACGTAGCCGCACGGCAAAGCTGCGTCGTAGAAGCCCCACGACCAGCTGTCCACGAAGTTCCCACAGAACGTGTGAAATGAGCTGTTACTGATGTAGGCGGCTGTAACCTAGCATGAAGGTAAGCATGACGAATGGTCAGTTTAATCCATCTGGATAAAGTCTGCTTAGAAGCTGGCCAACCCATCTTGGCAGCATCATAGAGAACAAACAACATATCCGTCTTCCGAACTGTAGACGTTCAGGATACATAAACGCGTAATGCGCGTACCACATCCAAGGTTCCAGAATTTCCTGTCAACACAGGAACTACTATTGGTTGATTGATGTGAAATGATAACACTACCTTTGGTAAGAAAGCGGAATTCGTCCGAAGTTCCGCTCTGTCATTATGAAACACCAAATACGGTGGCTTGCATGACAAGGCACCCAAATCTGAAACACGCCTTGCCGAAGCTAAGGCTAGTAGAAAAACTGTTTTCCAAGTGAGAAACTTAATATCCACTTGTTGTAAGGGTTCAAAATATGAAGACTAAGAAATCTAAAACCAGATTCAAGTCCCATGGCGCTGTAGGTGGAATGAATGGAGGCTGTACTCTGAGGACACCTTGCAGAAAAGTGTGTACCGACGGCAATAGAGCCAATCGTCTTTGAAAGTAAATTGACAACGCAGATACCTGCACCTTTAGTGTAGATAAACGCAGTCCTCCATCTAACCCCGTCTGTAGAAATAACAAAAGACGGGATAACTTGAAAGAGGATGTCCGAAACTTCCGATCTTCACACCAACCTATATAGACACGCCAAATTCTGTAATAATGAGCTGCCGTAACCGGCTTCCTAGCTCGTAACATGGTTGGTATAACCGATTCTGGAATGCCCTCTCTTCTTAAGAGGGCAGTCTCAACAGCCACCCCGTCAAACGCAGCCACGCTAAATCGGGGTAAAGGAACGGACCCTGTTGTAACATCCGCGGAGATCAGAGAACCAAGCTCTCAGAGGCCAATGAGGCGCCACTAGTATGACTGTGACGGACTCTCTTTTGATCCATTTTAGCAACAGAGGGAGCAGCGGAAACGGTGGAAACAGATACACGAGGCTGTACGATCACGCAATGGTGAGAGCATCCACCGCCACTGCCTTTGGATTTCGCGTTCTGGACACATACTGGGGCATTTGGTGATTGTGGCGAGATGCCATCAGGTCCACTTGAGGGTAACCCCACCTCTGGACCAACATGTGAAACACTTCTGGATTTAATGCCCATTCTCCTGGATGAAAATCCCGACGGCTGAGATAATCCGCCAACCAGTTGTCCACTCCCGGAATGAACACTACCGACAATATCACTTGGTGATGCTCGGCCCAATTGAGGATTCAAGCTACTTCCCGCATTGCCATGCGGGTTCTCGTTCCTCCTTGTTTGTTGATGTATGTGACCGCCGTTGCATTATCTGACTGCACCTGAACAGTCTGAGACCGAAGCATGTGCACTGCTTGTCGTAGCGCATTGTAAATTGCCCGGAGTTCTAGGACATTTATAGACAGCAATCTTTCGTGATCCGCCCAGAGACCCTGGAGCTGACAATTTTGAACTACAGCTCCCCAACCTCTGAGACTCGCGTCTGTCGTTAGAATTATCCAATTCCAGGCGCCGAACCGTTTCCCTGCGGTTGTGCACTTTGAGCCATCAGAGTAGAGACACTCTGGCCCGTGGCGACAACCTCACCCTGTGGTGAATCTGCAGATGCGAGCCCGACCACTGTGCGAGCACATCCAGTTGAAAAGGACGTGAGTGAAATCTCCCGAACTGAAGCGCTTCGAAAGCCGCCACCATTGTGCCTAAGAGGCGAATGCACAAATGTACCGAGACTGTGCGTGGCTTGAGCACTAATTGTACAAGATGACGAATGACCTGTACTTTCTGTTCTGGTAGGTAAATTTTTTTATTTACCGTATCGAGAATCATACCTAGGAATTGAAGTCGTTGAGACGGAATCAGATGTGATTTCTTGAAGTTGACCATCCAACCGTGCTGAACCAGTACATTGTACGTTAGCAACGCATGTTGGAGGAGCATCTGTTGAGACGGAGCTTTGATGAGCAAATCGGCCAAGTACGGAACTATTATCCAGGGATCTGAGATGAGCTATCATCACAGACATCACCTTGGTGAATACCCGAGGCGCTGACGAGAGGTCAAACGGTAGAGCCTGAAACTGGTAATGGTTCTGCCGTATTGCAAACCAAAGAACCTCTGATGAGGTGGCCAAATCGGAATGTGTAAGTACGCATCCTTGAGATCCAGTGCAATCATGAATTCCTGTGGCTCTAAACCTGCAATTACTGACCGCAGAGATTCTTGA
This sequence comes from Pseudophryne corroboree, assembly GCF_028390025.1. Lineage (NCBI taxonomy): Eukaryota > Metazoa > Chordata > Amphibia > Anura > Myobatrachidae > Pseudophryne > Pseudophryne corroboree. The sequence continues at coordinate 190,591,469 of NC_086451.1, forward strand.
ATCTGTAGTAAGTGACGTACTGATTGAGACCCTTGAAGTTCAATATTGGCCTGACCGCGCCATCCGGCTTTGGTACCACAAACAGACTGGAATAATAACCCTGACCTTGTTGGTGTGCAGGGACCGGAATCAAAACTGCTGCATCCAGCAGAGACTGAATGGCAATTTGTAGAACCGCCCTCTTGTCGTCCGACACAGGCAGTCCTGTCTTGAAAAACCGCAGTGGCGGGAGACAGTCGAACTCTATTTTGTAACCTTTTAACACTAAATTGCGGATCCAACAATCTGTGGACGTCTGGAGCCAAGCCAACTAGAACGTGTTTAGGCGTGCTCCCACAACTGGAGATCCGAGATGGGCCGGGAGCCCGTCATGCCACTGGCTTGTCGGTGACCTTAGCGTCCTGATGACTGGTGTTGGTTTGTTGGAAACCACGTCCTCGACCTCGTCTACCAGGCGTGGCTGTTCCTCTGCCACACCCGCGAAAGGACTGAAGTCTAAAGGCTTTGAACGCAGGTCCAGAGTATCTCCGTCTAGGTACTGTTGGAGGCAATGGTAAGAAAACAGACTTTTCTCCCATGGCCTCAGAAATCCATTTGTCCAATTCAAGACCAAACAACTTCTCGCCACCGTAAGGTAACGCCTCTATACCACTTTTGACCTCCGCCTCCGCTTGCCAAGAACGCAGCCAGAGTGCTCGTCGTGCTGTAACTAGCGACGATGAAAGGCGAGAAGTGAGCTGTCGGTAGAAGCTGTACATAGATGATCAGCAGCTTCCCAGATTTGATCAGCGAGAAGTATAAGGTGATCGTCACGTAGGGCAGACTAGAGTTCTGTTATCCATACCATTAGCGCCTTAGTTACCCAAATGCCAACCAACCCAGGTCTAAGCAACACTCCTGTTGCTACATACATGGACTTTAGCATAGCTTCTATTTTACGATCCGAAGGGTCTTTAAGCGTAGTAGCAGTTGGTACTGGTATGGTTAATTTCTTTGTAAGTTTAGACACAGACGAATCCACCAATGGCGGATTCTCCCATGTAGCTGTCATAGACTCTGGAAACGGGTAACTAGACTTAAATCTGCAAGGTATAGAAAACCGTTTATCCAGATTCTTTCGTGTTTCTAGTAACATCTTATTAAGAGATTCCAAAACAGGAAAACACATTGGAGTTCTCTGTCGTTTAGTAAAGACGACTTAATCATTTGTCAGAGGCTCCTCAGTTTCTGTAAACCTCAGAGACTGACGCACCGCCCTGATGAGATTATCAATGCCAGGGCTGTCAAAATCGTCACTATCTGACTGCTGGTCTACTTCGCCCTCCTCGCCGTCATCTTGCGCAAAGAGGTCTGGCATAGAATTGTCAGAATGCAACATAGCAGAGACTGGTAAATCATAAGACAAATGAAATTTATCCCTTCTACCCAAAGTGGACTTGGACTTTTGGTAAGGCTGAGACCCCTCCGGTAGTTCTAGCGGTCTCACCCTAGACTCAGATCTTGCCACTTCCCGCTCTTGTCGAGCGGCGGCCAATTCTGATTGCAATCCAGCCAGGACATCTGCTAGCATAGCCCATGGAGGGTCCGGGGATGAAACCGGAGCCAAACTCGTATTCGTAGCTGAATCCACAAAACATACAGTACATGTGGTAGATCCATCCGGTAACACACTCTTACAGACATGGCAGTGAAACTGCTTTTTTGTTTTTGCTGGTGCCTTACTCATTATGCAGACAGACAACACAAAATACAAAGACAGACAACTTGCACAACTCAGTAAAAAAGTACTAAGGTGTCTCTCTCTCTCTCTCTCTCTCTCTCTCTCTCTCTATATATCTGGCCAAGTGCAGAGCACGCCAGTCTATACGAAATCTGATTCCAAATTCCCACTAACACCCCTGCGCCTTACGGTGGAGTAGAGATGTACAGGACCGTTCAGGAATCACAACAGGAAGAAAACAGGTAACATGGTTAAAATGCCCCCATGCTTACAGTATAGACAAAGTGCAGATTATAACCTTCCCAAACCGATATAACCAGCAATAATCCAGTTATCTAATAACCCATGCAGCGTTCTGCTGCTGCTATGGGCACACTTCTCCCCCTTTGTGTCTGTGCTCCCCCCCCCCCCCGTGCTCCGTGTACCGCTGTCTATTACACGGAGCCGGGGCTTACATGCGGGGTTCTGAGGTAGAGGAAGCCGGGGAGCGACAGCGGGAACCGGGGAGCGTGCTGCATAGAGCCGTGCTATGTATGGAGAATGCGGCCGGCGCGGCTCTGTGAGCGGCGAAGGGAGCACATAGCGGCAGTTGGCGGCGGGCGTCCACAGCGGTGGTGTCCAGGAAGCTGCGTCGGGCGGCTCAGCACACACAAACACAGTGTCCCCACACAGCGGGGCGGCAGCGTGAGCTGACCGCCCCATCCACAACATACCTGGACTCCTGTGGTAAGGGGCTTCTTCTGTAAGCTCCGTCCAGCCTTTCCTGCAGGTTGTCTGCACGTGGTTGTGAGGGAGCTCTTTTTAGAGAGGCCCGACACGCCACAGCTGCTTGTAGCAGCTTCCACTATCCCGGAACCACGCCTATTGGAAGGGGGGAAGGGATGTGGAAAACGTTGTAAAAAGAAAAAATCTAAATTAAAAATATTCAAAAAGTAGTGTGGATAAGCTCCACACAGCCTTGTTGCTACTATGAGCACAGAAAAAACACTGAGGTACTCTGGGATATGGAGGGGAGGAGAGTTCTAAATTTAACTATTCAGTGCCTTGTTCCTGCGGAAGCCGCACATATCCCAAGAGTACTCCAGTGACCCCTAGTGGATGAAAAAGAAATTGCTTTTGTCAGGAATAGTCATTCCGGTAACCCATGCACAATGAGGGGTTTCTACTCCAACCTGGGTTTGAGTCAGACGGATCCTTCGCTTCATTCTCAATCTCAAAAAGTCTAAATAGATAAGTTTGGGTATCACGTTCACATGGAGACAATGCGCTCCATAGTTTTGGCGGGGAGCCAGTAGATTACATGGTATTCCAAGATAAGTCAGGATGTTTACCTACAGGCTCCTATAGCACTGTTCATCAGTGTTATCTCAAGGTTTACCATCCTTCAGCAACATTTCAGTTCTAGGCCTTACCCTTTGGGTTAGCCACAGCACCAGAGTATTTACCAAAATGATTATGTCAGTTTATCTCCACTAGCAGAGGATAAGAAAATTGCCATACCTTGACCACCTTTTTTATCCTAGCACAATTACAGCAATGGTTTCTGTGCCATCTCCAACACACAATAACTTGTCTGCAGAGACACGGGCGATTCATAAATTGGCAAAGGACATCTCTCGTTCCTTCACAACGGATGACTCACAGTAGGGCTGTACTGAATTCAAGTCTGCAGAGATTATTACCTCTGAACAGTATATCCAAGGTACAGTCAGTGGAGTTGTTACACAGTCAAACAATATCAATTCATGCAGCTATGCGAATTATGGGTTTGATGGTGTCAACAATAGACATGGTGGAGTGTGCACAATTCCACTCAAGACCTATGCAGCATCTGTTTCTATCTACAGCCGCATCACACTGGATACGTCCAATCTCATTTGATGTTGGAAGTTAAGCAGAGTTGTGCCTGGTTAAATTCTCTGATAGGAGACCACCTGTGAATACCAGGTGGTGTAGGTGGGCCAGATGGACGATAAACAAACAAGTACATGGTACTGTCAGAAAAGGTAAGAAAGTCAGCAGCCTGATGGCTACAGACAATCCATCTAGACCAGGGGACACCCTTTTGGATATCAGGTTGGGAGAGCCTGATAACAAATGCCAGTCTTCAGGGCTGGGGGGGCCATTGTCCGGAAGATTATGATTTTTGGGACTATGGACCACAGAAGAAAGTTGCCTGCTAATAAACCTACATGGTCCTGATTCAGGCACGAGACACTCCTAAAGGAAAACCAGTCCAGATTTGCAGGGACAAGGCAACGGCAGTAGTGTGCCTCAACCTTCAGAGAGGAACACGCAGCTAAACAGCAAGGAAGGAGGTAAGTCACATACTAAAGTGTGCAGCACTCCATCTTCCAGCCTTGTCTGCAGTGTTTGTTCCGGGAGTCCTAAACTGGGCAACAGACTCTCAGTCGACACGCCATTCAGGTAAGCGAATAGGCTTTGCACCCAAAAGTCATTTCAGACTCGGGTAGACAAGTGGGGTTGGCCAGAGATAGATCTCATGGAGTCCCATCTGAACAACAAAGAGCCCATAATCGGGTAAGGAACAAAGGATCAGGGAGTGATCTTTGTGGACGTCTTATCTATGGGAATGTTTTTTTCACTTATGTGTTTTCTCAAATCATCCTGCTACCCAGGATATTGAGGAAAAGACAACAAAAGTGCCGGGATTCTAATAACTCCGGCTTGGCCCAGAAGGCGTTGGTACACAGATCCACAGAAAATGTTGAATGCAATTTCTGCATCCTCTATGCCCAGATCTACTAATGCAGGGTCCTTATCACAGATATCAGGATCGACTGTCTTGACGGCGTGGCTCTTGAAATCTATATCCACAAGTCAAGAGGATTCTCACTGGTAAATCAAACAATGCTCAGAGCAAGGAAAACTTCCTTGGCTCGTATTTATCACCAAATATAGCAAGCCTATATTCATTGGTGCAATGGAAGAGGTATGGACCCGAAATCTTTTAGAGTTTCCAGGGTTCTAGCATTCCTTCAGGCAGGAATGGATAAAGGTTCAAGGGTGGCTTCCTTGAGAATGGAAGTGTCAGCACTGACTGTATGGTTCCAAAAGAAAATTGCCAAATTGAGGTATGCGAGCACTTTTTCCAGGGAATGCTGTGCATTTAACCTCATTTTGTTCCTCCTACAGTGCCTTGGGACTAAAGTCTAGTCCTCAAAGCCCTTCAAGTTGCTCCGTCTGAACCACTAAATAAAGTGGATCTTAAATGGTTGACAGCTAAAGTTCTCCTTCTACTGACTATGGCATCAGCTAGAAGAGTGTCAGATTTAGGAGCACTGTCATGTTAATCTCCTTATCTGATGTTTTATCCAGATAAAGTAGTTCTCAGAACTAGGTCTGGGTATCTTCCTAAGGTGGGGTCTAGATTCCACCTTAATGAAGAAATTGTGGTCCCGGTTTTTCAGGTATCGGGACTTTCTGCAGGAGATGCGTCACTGGACACTGGGCATTAAGGATCTACGTGGATCATACCAGTGCCATTAGAAAAACAGATTCTCTACGGATTTCACAAGAGGATGGCCTGCTACTAAACAGACGCTGGCAAGATGGCTTCGAATGACTATTTCAGAAGCATATTCTCGAGCTGATCTCACTGTTCCGGCTAATGTCTCTGTTCACTCTACTCGTAAGGTAGGTCCTTTATGGGCAGCACAGCATGGTGCTTCAGCAGAACAGATAGGTAAGGCAGCCACATGGTCTTCCATTAACACACTCATTAGACATTAGGCCTTGGATACTTTTGCTGTCATTACGCTGAATTCGGGCGAAGGGTTCTCTTGTCCAATCAGGAGCGTCCCCACCACTAAAAATTGCTTTGGGAAATCCCATTGTTATCCTGTGGGTAACCTGTGGACCCAGCCGGAGAAATATACGTTATGGTAAGAACTTACCGTTTATAACGGTATTTCTCCTATGTCCACAGGTTCCACAGGGATCCCACCCTTACGCACCCAATTTGAGGATCTTTCTACTCACTAACCTCTTCCTTCTTGTACGGTAGGGTGTGCATGTGTCTTCTTCTTGCCTGACTAGGGCTCTACATGATGCTCCTGCCTAAATGCTTTGGAATCCAACTGATTTACCTGAGCCAGTGGGCAGGGATATATGGACAGGCCGGTTGCATCCTGGGAGGACTGAAAGCTTGTGATCGTTTGGTGCCAATCCGCTATCGCTCCATCATATCCCATTGTTATACTGTGGAACCTGTGGACATAGTAGAAATACCGTTAACCGTTAAGTTCTTACCATGACGTATATTTTTGTTATACCACTCCCCTTTTTAGTGGAGTCATATGTGGCACTGTGGAGGCATATGTGTATCTGGCACTGTGGGGGCATATGTGTTTGAGGTTTTTACCTGTTGGGGCCAATGTGTGATTTTGTGCGAGAGTCATTATACTCTGTGCAGCAAGGCTACGGCCATTTTTGTTATACCACGCCCCCTTTTTGTTATGCCACGTCCTTTTTTTGGGCGCGCGCAATTATCCCGCGTATGTAGATCACAAAAGCTTTTCAGCTTTCAAAGTAGATCACTAACTCCAAAAGTCTGGCCACCCCTGTCCTACACAGACGCCCGTCGAAACAGCCCTGTACACGTGGGTAAGCTTTGTCGCGACCCGGCGGAGAGTTGTTGGAGTGACTCTTTCTAAGGTACGTATAAGAAGCTTTTTAGACAAGATCGCTCAAAAAAAAAAATTTTTTACTTACCGATAAATCTATTTCTCGTAGTCTGTAGTGGATGCTGGGGACTCCGTCAGGACCATGGGGATTAGCGGCTCCGCAGGAGACAGGGCACAAAAATAAAGCTTTAGGATCAGGTGGTGTGCACTGGCTCCTCCCCCTATGACCCTCCTCCAAGCCTCAGTTAGGATACTGTGCCCGGACGAGCGTACACAATAAGGAAGGATTTTGAATCCCGGGTAAGACTCATACCAGCCACACCAATCACACCGTACAACTTGTGATCTGAATCCAGTTAACAGTATGACAAACGTAGGAGCCTCTGAACAGACGGCTCACAACAATAACAACCCGATTTTTTTTTTTTTTTTTGTAACAATAACTATGTACAAGTATTGCAGACAATCCGCACTTGGGATGGGCGCCCAGCATCCACTACGGACTACGAGAAATAGATTTATCGGTAAGTAAAATCTTATTTTCTCTGACGTCCTAGTGGATGCTGGGGACTCCGTCAGGACCATGGGGATTATACCAAAGCTCCCAAACGGGCGGGAGAGTGCGGATGACTCTGCAGCACCGAATGAGAGAACTCCAGGTCCTCTTTAGCCAGGGTATCAAATTTGTAGAATTTTACAAACGTGTTCTCCCCCGACCACGTAGCTGCTCGGCAGAGTTGTAATGCCGAGACCCCTCGGGCAGCCGCCCAGGATGAGCCCACCTTCCTTGTGGAATGGGCCTTGACAGATTTAGGCTGTGGCAGGCCTGCCACAGAATGTGCAAGTTGAATTGTGCTACAAATCCAACGAGCAATCGTCTGCTTAGAAGCAGGAGCACCCAGCTTGTTGGGTGCATACAGTATAAACAGCTAGTCAGATTTTCTGACTCCAGCCGTCCTTGAAATATATATTTTCAATGCCCTGACAACGTCCAGCAACTTGGAATCCTCCAAATCGCTAGTAGCCGCAGGCACCACAATAGGCTGGTTCAGGTGAAACGCTGACACCACCTTAGGCAGAAAATGAGGACGCGTCCGCAGTTCTGCCCTGTCCGAATGGAAAATCAGATATGGGCTTTTATACGATAAAGCCGCCAATTCTGACACTCTCCTGGCTGAAGCCAGGGCCAGTAGCATGGTTACTTTCCATGTAAGATATTTCAAATCCACTGATTTGAGTGGCTCAAACCAATGGGATTTGAGAAAATCCAAAACTACATTAAGGTCCCACGGAGCCACTGGGGGGCACAACCGGGGGCTGTATATGTAGTACTCCTTTTACAAAAGTCTGGACTTCAGGAACTGAAGCCAATTCTTTCTGGAAGAAAATCGACAGGGCCGAAATTTGAACCTTAATGGACCCCAATTTGAGGCCCATAGACAATCCTGTTTGCAGGAAATGTAGGAATCGACCCAATTGAAATTCCTCTGTGGGGGCCTTCCTGGCCTCACACCACGCAACATATTTTCTCCAAATGCGGTGATAATGTTGTGCAGTCACCTCCTTCCTGGCTTTTACCAGTGTAGGAATGACCTCTTCCGGAATGCCTTTTTCCCTTAGAATTCGGCTTTCAACCGCCATGCCGTCAAACGCAGCCGCAGTAAGTCTTGGAATAGACACGGTCCCTGCTGAAGCAGGTCCCGTCTTAGAGGTAGAGGCCACGGATCTTCCGTGAGCATCTCCTGAAGTTCCGGGTACCAAGTTCTTCTTGGCCAATCCGGAGCCACGAGTATCGTTCTTACTCCCCTTTGCCGTATAATTCTCAGTACTTTTGGTATGAGAGGCAGAGGAGGAAACACATACACTGACTGGAACACCCACGGTGTTACCAGAGCGTCCACAGCTATTGCCTGAGGGTCTCTTGACCTGGCGCAATACCTGTCCAGTTTTTTGTTGAGGCGAGACTCCATCATGTCCACCTTTGGTTTTTCCCAACGGTTCACAATCATGTGGAAGACTTCTGGATGAAGTCCCCACTCTCCCGGGTGTAGATCGTGTCTGCTGAGGAAGTCTGCTTCCCAGTTGTCCACTCCCGGAATGAACACTGCTGACAGTGCTATCACATGATCTTCCGCCCAGCGAAGAATCCTTGCAGCTTCTGCCATTGCTCTCCTGCTTCTTGTGCCGCCCTGTCTGTTTACGTGGGCGACTGCCGTGATGTTGTCCGACTGGATCAACACCGGCTGACCCTGAAGCAGGGGTTTTGCCAGGCTTAGAGCATTGTAAATCGCTCTTAGCTCCAGTATATTTATGTGAAGAGACATCTCCAGGCTTGACCATACTCCCTGGAAGTTTCTTCCCTGTGTGACCGCTCCCCAGCCTCTCAGACTGGCATCCGTGGTCACCAGGACCCAGTCCTGTATGCCGAATCTGCGGCCCTCTAACAGATGAGCACTCTGCAACCACCACAGAAGAGACACCCTTGTCCGTGGCGATAAGGTTATCCGCTGATGCATCTGCAGATGCGATCCGGACCATTTGTCCAGCAGATCCCACTGAAAAGTTCTTGCGTGGAATCTGCCGAATGGAATCGCTTCGTAAGAAGCCACCATCTTTCCCAGGACTCTTGTGCATTGATGTACAGACACTTTCCCTGGTTTTAGGAGGTTCCTGACAAGTTCGGATAACTCCCTGGCTTTCTCCTCCGGAAGAAACACCTTTTTCTGAACCGTGTCCAGAATCATTCCCAGGAACAGCAGACGTGTCGTCGGGGTCAATTGAGATTTTGGAAAATTCAGAATCCACCCGTGCTGTTGCAGCACTACTTGGGTTAGTGCTACTACGTCCCCCAGCTGTTCCCTGGACCTTGCCCTTATCAGGAGATCGTCCAAGTAAGGGATAATTAATACGCCTTTTCTTCGCAGAAGAAACATAATTTCGGCCATTACCTTGGTAAAGACCCGAGGTGCCGTGGACAATCCAAACGGCAGCGTCTGAAACTGATAATGACAGTTTTGCACCACGAACCTGAGGTACCCTTGATGTGAAGGGCAAATTGGGACATGCAGGTAAGCATTCTTGATGTCCAGGGACACCATAAAGTCCCCTTCTTCCAGATTCGCTATCACTGCTCTGAGTGACTCCATCTTGAACTTGAATTTTTGTATGTACAGGTTCAAAGATTTCAGATTTAGAATAGGTCTTACCGAGCCGTCCGGCTTCGGTACCACAAATAGTGTGGAATAATACCCCTTTCCCTGTTGTAGGAGGGGTACCTTGACTATCACCTGCTGAGAATACAGCTTGTGAATGGCTTCCAATACCGTCGCCCTGTCTGAGGGAGACGTTGGCAGAGCAGACTTTAGGAACCGGCGAGGGGGAGACTTCTCGAATTCCAACCTGTAACCCTGAGATACTATCTGCAGGATCCAGGGGTCCACCTGTGAGTGAGCCCACTGTGCGCTGAAATTCTTGAGTCGACCCCCCACCGCCCCTGAGTCCGCTTGTAAAGCCCCAACGTCATGCTGAGGGCTTTGCAGAAGCCGGGGGGGGCTTCTGCTCCTGGGAAGAAGCTGCTTGGTGCACTCTCTTACCCTTTCCTTTGCCTCGGGGCAAATATGACTGTCCTTTCGCCCGCTTGTTCCTATAGGAACGAAAGGACTGCGGCTGAAAAGACGGTGTCTTTTTCTGTTGGGAGGGGACCTGAGGTAAAAAGGTGGATTTCCCGGCTGTTGCCGTGGCCACCAAATCCGATAGACCGACCCCAAATAATTCCTCCCCCTTATACGGCAATACTTCCATATGCCGTTTGGAATCCGCATCACCTGACCATTGTCGCGTCCATAAACTTCTTCTGGCAGATATGGACATCGCACTTACTCTCGATGCCAGAGTGCAAATATCCCTCTGAGCATCTCGCATATAAAGAAAAGCATCCTTTAATTGCTCTAAAGTCAATAAAATACTGTCCCTATCTAGGGTATCAATATTTTCAGTCAGGGAATCCAACCAAACCACCCCAGCACTGTACATCCATGCAGAGGCGATGGCTGGTCGCAGTATAACACCAGTATGAGTGTATATACTTTTCAGGATAGTTTCCAGCCTCCTATCCGCTGGATCCTTGAGGGCGGCCGTTTCAGGAGACGGTAACTGTTAGGCGCCGAGGGTCCGCCCGTCAGTGCGGCCCGGCGCCTAGCAACTAGGGACGCCGCAGGCAGACAGCCGCCGGCTCCCTAGCAACGCTAGACGCCGGGCGCACGGAGCCGCTCAGACCCTAGCAACGGGGACGCCACGGTCAGACCGCGTTCCCCGTTGCTGGGTCTTAATTAATCAGTGCTTGTGTATTCTGGCCGTGCAGCATGCAGCTGCACGGCATCATTATGTGATTACCCTGTCTGGATCATGATTGGAGGGCTCCCAAATTTAAGCACTCTCAGGACTTCTCACAGACGCCGGTGATAGCTTCCTGTTTGCTGTGTCAGTTACAGAGAGTTTCCAGTCCTGCTCAACCCGGTTGTTCCTGTCCTCAGTGATCCAGTACTCGGAATTTGTCATCTATTCCTGGAGTCCGACCGAGCACCTTTAACATCCTGTGGTGTTCGTGAGTCGCGGCGTAGCCGTGTGTTGCGGCTTGACCGCTTACTATTTATTATTTAGTTTATTGTGTTCTGGAGCTTTTGCGGAGGATTCCGCTCCCACTAATCCACTCTGGTATCCAGCGGTGCTGGATAGGAGTAACGGATCAGTGGATCTTTGGTTGTCCTTTTCCCTGGCGGTTTGTCCGCACATACTTTTGGTTTAAGTTAGATAGCTTGTAACCCCTGGCCTGGTTGCTTAGTCAGAGGGCCCCTTGATATCACCCTGTCTCGGATTTCCCTTTGTCTCCCATTAAGACCTGAGGGGGCATCGGGGTTGGGCAGACATAATCCGCCCTTCGAACGCGGCTGCCATGGGCTCAAGCAACCATAGTCTCGCAGGGGATTTCTGATAACACGGGCGAGACAACGGAGTTAGGGCGCCAGGGGTTACTAGGCTTTCCTGCTCCCGTACCAGCATATCCTTCCAGTACTCAGACCTCTGCCATAAAGATCTCCTCTGGTCTGGAGTACGGGAATCATAACAGTAACGCCACTTGTTTTGATAAGCGTGTGAGCGCCTTATCCACCCTAGGGGGTGTTTCCCAGCGCGCCCTAACCTCTGGCGGGAAAGGATATAATGCCAATAACTTCTTTGAAATTAGCAGTTTTCTATCGGGGTTAACCCACGCTTCATCACACACTTCATTCAATTCGTCTGATTCAGGAAAAACTACAGGTAGTTTTTTCAGACCCCACATAATACCCCTTTTTGTGGTACATGCAGTATCAGAGATATGCAAAGCCTCCTTCATTGCAGTGATCATATAACGTGTGGCCCTACAGGAAAATACGTTTGTTTCTTCACCGTCGACACTAGATTCGGTGTCCGTGTCTGGGTCTGTGTCGACCGACTGAGGTAAAGGGCGTTTTACAGCCCCTGACGGTGTCTGAGACGCCTGTACAGGTACTAACTGGTTTGCCGGCTGTCTCATGTCGTCAACTGATTTTTGTAATGTGCTGACATTATCACGTAATTCCATAAACAAAGCCATCCATTCCGGTGTCGACTCCCTAGGGGGTGACATCACCATTACCGGCAATTGCTCCGCCTCCACACCAACATCGTCCTCATACATGTCGACACACACGTACCGACACACAGCAGACACACAGGGAATGCTCTTATCGAAGACAGGACCCCACTAGCCCTTTGGGGAGACAGAGGGAGAGTTTGCCAGCACACACCCAAGCGCTATAAATATATAGGAACAACCCTATAGAAGTGTTGTCTCCCTTATAGCAGCTTAATATATATCAAAAAACGCCAAAAAAGTGCCCCCCCCTCTCTGTTTTACCCTGTTTCTGTAGTGCAGTGCAGGGGAGAGTCCTGGGAGCCTTCCTCGCAGCGGAGCTGAGCAGGAAAATGGCGCTGTGTGCTGAGGAGATAGGCCCCGCCCCCTATTTCGGCGGGCTCTTCTCCGGAGTTTGTGAGACCTGGCAGGGGTTAAATACATCCATATAGCCCCAGGGGCTATATGTGATGTATTTTTTAGCCAGAACAAGGTATTCTCATTGCTGCCCAGGGCGCCCCCTGCAGCGCCCTGCACCCTCCGTGACCGCTGGTGTGAAGTGTGTGACAACAATGGCGCACAGCTGCAGTGCTGTGCGCTACCTCATGAAGACTGAAAAGTCTTCTGCCGCCGGTTTCTGGACCTCTTCACTTTTCGGCATCTGCAAGGGGGTCGGCGGCGCGGCTCCGGGACCGGACTCCATGGCTGGGCCTGTGTTCGATCCCTCTGGAGCTAATGGTGTCCAGTAGCCTAAGAAGCCAATCCATCCTGCACGCAGGTGAGTTCACTTCTTCTCCCCTAAGTCCCTCGTTGCAGTGAGCCTGTTGCCAGCAGGACTCACTGTAAAATAAAAAACCTAAAAACTTTTTCTAAGCAGCTCTTTAGGAGAGCCACCTAGATTGCACCCTGCTCGGACGGGCACAAAAACCTAACTGAGGCTTGGAGGAGGGTCATAGGGGGAGGAGCCAGTGCACACCACCTGATCCTAAAGCTTTATTTTTGTGCCCTGTCTCCTGCGGAGCCGCTAATCCCCATGGTCCTGACGGAGTCCCCAGCATCCACTAGGACGTCAGAGAAATAGTAAGACTATGAAAATAAAATAAGAGCTTAAGGCTGCTAAAAACAAGCAGCCCATTGACCATGGTCCGGCTCCTGCCGCATCATACAAAAAACTGATTTGCCTGAGCCAGGAGGCGGGGATATATAGACGGGACAGTTGCATGCTGGGAAGCCAAAAGCTTTGACCGATTGGTGCAAATCCGCTGTCGCGTCATCATATCCCAATGTTAACCTGTGGACCCTGCCAGAGAAATAGGCTATATAAAATAGGGAAGCTGGACCGATGCATGCTGGGAGCCCAAAAGTTTAAGTGTTTGGTGCCCGATCCTCTGACGCCACCTACAACCCAATGTAAATCCTGTGGATCTACTGTGAACTACTTCTGAAGGAGAAATACTGAATTAGAATAGAACAGATTTGAAATCGCTATAATATGATGAAAATCTACCTTCAGCAACTATACCCCTAGGTATCTTGACTCTGCCAAGGAGAATGGAACTCCCCAATTTGGGTTCAAAGGGACATTGGATTTAGAAAAAAGTACTGTATTCTCCAGTTCTGAAATTTTGAGAAAATGGTAGCAATAATGAGTATACCACTAATGAAAGCACAGTGATTACTCAAATTATTTATATTCAAAACCTGGGACTTTGAGCCCATGTGATATTGTGGACTCTAATCCAAGTAGCCAAATTATTTTAAAGCGCAAAATCAGTGGAATAGATTACAGCATAATCTAACGATTTTGATTCTCTTCATGCCAGGATAGGGGAGACCAGTGACAATTAATGCTCTCTCCCATTCTTAGGCACTCTAAAATTGTTTCTGTGTGCAAGGCTGAGAACTGACATTATTGCTCCCCCTCTCTCCCAGAATACTGTCAATAACATGAAATAAACAAAACAAAAAAAAGAATAGCCAAAAAGAATTACCAGGGAAAAATCCGGGAGAAAATTTATGAAAAGAAACAGTCATAACCTTGGATGTGAAACTGAATGCATCTTCGACTCCTGAAAATTAGAAAATAGCGATGTATAAAAAAAAAAAGAAAAAAAGATATGGTAATGCAATACAATGACAAAAGGACTATTGCAAACAAAGGCCCTCATTCCGAGTTGTTCGCTCGGTATTTTTCATCGCATCGCAGTGAAAATCCGCTTAGTACGCATGCGCAATGTTCGCACTGCGACTGCGCCAAGTAACTTTACTATGAAGAAAGTATTTTTACTCACGGCTTTTTCTTCGCTCCGGCGATCGTAATGTGATTGACAGGAAATGGGTGTTACTGGGCGGATACACGGCGTTTCAGGGGCGTGTGGCTGAAAACGCTACCGTTTCCGGAAAAAACGCAGGAGTGGCCGGGGAAACGGTGGGAGTGCCTGGGCGAACGCTGGGTGTGTTTGTGACGACAACCAGGAGCGACAAGCACTGAAATGATCGCACAGGCAGAGTAAGTCTGGAGCTACTCTGAAACTGCTAACTCGTTTGTAATCGCAATATTGCGCGTACGTCGGTCGCAATTTTAAGAAGCTAAGATTCACTCCCAGTAGGCGGCGGCTTAGCGTGTGTAACTCTGCTACATTCGCCTTGCGAGCGAACAACTCGGAATGAGGGCCAATATACCTTTCATTGATTTACGCCTGTTATCTTGAAATTACCCTTTGAGGTGAATGAAATAGGCTTCACAACTATAAAAACATGTTATACGCATAGCATTATCAAAAAAAAGGTTATCCACACTATCAGCTGCAGTAAACAGAGGTCAGCCTTCTATAGTAAAATATAATGAACGAACAAAAACAGATACAGCGTTATGAGCAAGATACTTTTAAATACACAATTTTTAAATTCAATACTGTCGAATTTCTATGAGATTTTTTTTTATTTCTATCCTCTATGCCAGTGGTCCTCAAACTGTATGCCGCGCACCGTGGGGTGCCTCAGGACACCTGCAGGGGTGCCTTGGATTGGTGGTCCAGGACCAATTCGAATTATTTATGGTCAATGTAATTGGCAAAACCAGAGCTGGCGGCAGACAATCACAAAATATGTGGACAATCAGAAGCAAATCTTGTCCCCCACTACATAACTGACCCTAAGGATGACATATAAGCACAATTTACTTGATTTAATATTTCTTTCTAAATTTCTCAGTAAGAAACTTTTGGCCTAGGGGTGCCGTGAAAAAAATTCTGATACTCCAGGGTGCCATGATTCAAAAGAGTTTGAGAACCACTTATCTATGCTTTTTAGAATGTATATGTATATGTCATATGCTTTTCAAATTGGGTTCCTATGAGGAATATATTAATGAGATTTGTATAATAAATGTTTTATTTCTTTATAACAAACCGCACCTATGTATTTTTTTTATTATTTATTAATTACAATATTCATCATAAAAATGGTGTATATACATTGCACAATGATATAAATAATCCCCATCATGTTTTACCTAACATGGTGAGCAATTCTGGTAACGCACAGTAACAATGCAGCAACGGTTGAATACTACTGGGTTGCTGCACTTTAGTAATTGATCAGTAAATCAGCCCCATTATAAGTAGAAAAAAAATAGGAATTTAATACAATGTGTGCTGGATCCCTTCCCTCTTTGCCACTCCTGGCATAAAGGGGAGGCGGCAGGGGAGATAATGTCCTGGAAACGGACATAATCTGAGAGAAGATTAAAAACAACAGCAATGAGGCAATAAGCCAACACACAACTAGTAACGAAAGGAGGGTGCTAACCAGAACACAGGATAGCAACACCAACCTAACCAGGATAGCACAGCTATCCCAACAAAAGAGGACTGCAACATCGGTCCAACCAAAAACTTACACTGGTAAGCAGGAATGAAGCACTGAGGCGGGCGCCCAGTATCCACTACAGACTAGGAGAAAAAGAATTACCGGTAGGTATTAAATTCCTATTTTCTATTACGTCCTAGTGGATACTGGGGTCTTGTACTTTAATACTATGGGAAAGTCCCGAAGCTCCCAAACAGGTGGGAAAGTGTCGAGACCCCTGCAAAATCGCCTGAACAAACTGAAGGTCATCCTTGGCCAAGGTATCGAACCTACAGAATTTAACAAACGTGTTCGAACCAGACCAAGTTGCATCTCGGCACAATTGCAAAGCAGAAACACCCCGGGCAGCCGCCCAGGATGACCCCACCAACCTCGTTGAGTGGGCCTGAATAGACGTCAGCAAGTGCAGAGCCGCCGAAATATAGGCCTGTTGAATGGTCAACCTGAGCCAACGAGCAATAGATTGCTTAGAAGCTGGCCGACCAATGTTGGAGGCACCATAAAGGAAAAACGGAGTCAGATTTCCGATGACGTGCAGTCTTTTTGACATAAATCTTCAGAGCCCTGACCACATCCAAGGACTCAGGGCCCACAGAAGCGTTAGACAACACTGGAACCACAATACGCTGGTTCACATGAAAAGCAGACACCACTTTAGGCAAAAACTGAGGACGTGTCCGAAGTTCGCTCTGTCTTCATGAAAAATAAAGTAAGGGCTTTTACAGGATAAGGCCCCCAATTCAGAGACAAGTCTTGGCAGACGCCAATGCCAATAACATCACCATCTTCCAGGTGAGAAATTCAACCCATCCTATGTAAGGGTTCAAATCAACCTGATTGGAGGAAGAACAGAACCAAATTGAGATCCCATAGAGCCATGGGAGGAACAAAGCGTGGTTGCATATGAAGAACTACATCCAGGAAAGTCTGTACTTCTGGTAACAGCGCAAGTTGTTTCTGGAAGAAAATAGAGAGTGCCGAAATCTGGACTTTAATGGAGCCTAGATGTAGGACCATATCCACTCCCGCTTGTAGGAAAAGTAGAAAACGACCAAGTTTAAACTCCACAGGAGAAAACTCTCTACTTTTACACCAGAAAACATACTTTTTCCAGATACGATGACAGTGTTTTGTCGTAACCATCTTCCTGGCCTGGACCATGGTGGAAATAACCTGAGAGGGGAGACCTTTCTTTGCTAGAATCTCCCTCTCAACTTCCAAGCAGTCAAATATAGCCACTGTAAGTCTGGCTAGATGAATGGACCTTGCTGAAGAAGATCTTCTTGGAGCGGCAGAGGCCAGGGATCCTCCAGAGACATAATCAGGAGGTCAGAGAACCACGCCCGTTGAGGACAATCTGGGGCAATTAGAATTGCCTGAACACTTTCCCTTCTTAGTCTTTTGAGAACCCTTGGGATTAGCGGTAGCAGAGGGAACAGGTACACAAACTGGTACATCCATTGCGTCGTCTGCACGTCTTCTGCTACAGCCTGCAGATCCCTCGTTCTGGAACAGTAATGGCATAGCTTCTTGTTGAGTCGAGAAGCCATCAGATCTATCTGTGGACAGCACCACCAGTGAATTAACTGTTGTACCACCTAGGGATGTAGGTCATGCCTGCTGAGGAAATACGCTTCCCAGTTGTCCACTCCCGGAATGAATATGGCAGAGATGGCCTTTGTGTTCACCTCCGCCCAGCGGATCTTCAACACCTCTCGCATTGCTGCTCTGCTTCTTGTTCCCCCTTGTCGGCTGATGTACGCCAGTGCCGTGGCTTTGTCAGACTGAACCTGGATCGCCTGATCCTTCAGGAGATGAGAAGCCTGTAGAAGAGCATTGTAAACTGCCTTGAGTTCCAGGATGTTTATTGGTAGGGCAGATTACTGTTGTGACCAAATCCCCTGGAACTGGGGCCCTTGGGACACAGCCGCCAAACCCCGGAGGCTGGCATCCGTTGTCAGTAAAATCCACGGGTGGATATTGAAACACCTGTCCACCAGGTGAGGAACCTGTATCCACCATAAGAGAGAAATCTGGGCTTGCAGGGACAACGGCACTTCCCAATGCATGTGAAGGCGAGACCCTGACCATTTGTCAAGCTGAAATGGTCGGGCATGAAATCTGCCACATTGGATTGCCTTGTAAGCTGCCACCATCTTACCCAGTAATTGGATGCAAAGATGTATGGATACCTTGCGAGGACCAAGCACAAAGCGAACCATAGCCTGGATAGTCAAGGCTTTGTCCCTCAGGAGAAACACCTTTTGAGACACAGTATCCAGTATCATTCCCAGGAACTGAAGACATTGGGTCGGTTCCAGGTGAGACTTCTGAAAATTTAGGATCCACATATGATCTGTCAGTAGTCGAGACATCAGATCGATGTTGTCCAGCAGACACTCCCTGGACATAGCCTTTATTAGGAGATCGTCCAAGTAGAGGACTATGTTCACTCCCATCATGCGCAGCTGAAGCATCATCTCCACCATGACCTTGGTGAAAACCCTCGGAGCTGTGGATAATCCAAAGGGTAAGGCCTGAAACTGGAAACAGTCGTTCAATATGGCGAACCTGAGGTAAGACTGATGAGGGGGCCACATGGGAATGTGTAGGTAAGCATCCGTGACATCCAGAAATACCATGAACCCCCCTCTCTCCTCCAGCGTGGAAACCACCACCCGCAGGGATTCCATCTTGAATTTGAATAACCGCAGATACGGGTTTAGAGACTTCAAGTTCAAGATGGGGCGCACCGAATAGTCTGGTTTGGGTACGACAAAAAGACTGGAGTAAAAACCCTAGTTGCATAACTGAGGAGGTACAGACACCACCACCCCTGTCTGCAAAAGCTTTTGAATAGCCTCTTGCAAGGTAATTCTTGCTGCGGGTAAAACTGATAAGACAAAGGAAAAATCTGTGAGGCGGGAGTGTCTGGAATTCCAGACGGTATCCTTGGGAAATCAGGTACCTCACCCAAGGATCCTGGCAGGACTCCACCCACACGTGGGCGAAGTGTTGAAGGCAAACACCTTCCTGAAAGGCGCCTCTGGAAGGTTTAGCGGCAGAAGATCCTGTGGTCTGGTCCAGGGAGACGGCAGAAGCAGGTTTACGGGACTTACCACGAGATCCTCTGGAGGTGGTGGAGGCCCCTCAGCACCTGCCTCTGAACCTTGCCACATGAAAGGACTGCAAGGAGGGTACAGTGTAAGAACGTCCTTTCTGGGCTCAGCGTCAGCAGACCACTGACGTAACCACAGAGCATGTGCGCCGAAACAGCCATAGCAGTAGTGCGGCCATTTATCTTACACAACTCCTTAAAAGCTTCGCTTATAAAGTTTGCAGCATCCTGTATATGTTGCAGCAGACTAAGGACCTTATCCCGGGGCAGAGAATCTAAACCTTCAATAACAGTGTCAGACCACTTGACTACCGCCCTGAGAAATCTACCCTCAAACTATTGTGGTGCGCTGGGCCGCGCACGCTGCCGTATAAATTGCCTTGAGCATAGTCTCAATCTTACGGTCAGCCGGCTACTTCAGGGATACAGCCCCTGGTACCGGTAGTACTCATTTTTTGTACAGTCTGGATACAGACGTATCGACTGACAGTGGTTTTTCCCATATCTTCCTGTCCTCAGCAAGGAGGGTAAAAGGAGATTTATGGAAAGAACTTACCGTTGTTAAATCTTTCTGCAAGGTACACTGGGCACCACAAGGATTAACATCGGGGTGTAGAGTAGGATCTTGATCCGAGGCACCAACAGGCTCACAGCTTTAGACTGTTCCCAAGATGCACAGCGCCGCCTCCTCTATAACCCCGCCTCCATGCCAGAGAGCTCAGTTTCGTTAACCAGCCCAATGCAGTAGCAGGAACCAAAGATGACAACCGCTCGTAGCCAATTACACCACACACACCGCAGGAGAGGGTGTCAGCGGCTATGCCAATACCAACCCAAAAAAGCTAACTGCGTCAGGGTGGGCGCCCTGTGGAGCCCAGTGTACCTCGCAGAAAGATTTAACAACGGTAAGTTCTTACCATAAATATTGTTTTCTGCTGCGGGGTACACTGGGCTCCACAAGGATTAACAGCGGGGATGTCCTAAAGCAGTTCATTATGGGAGGGGACGCACTGTAGCGGGCACAAGAACCCGGCGTCCAAAGGAAACATCCTGGGAAGCGGCAGTATCAAAGGTATAGAACCTAATTAACGTGTTCCTCGAGGACCACGTAGCCGCCTTGCACAATTGTTCAAGGGTCGCACCACGGTGGGCAGCCCAAGAAGGTCCAACCGACAGAGTAGAATGGGCTTTGATGGTAGCAGGAACTGGAAGACCAGCCTGTACATAAGCATGTGCAATAACCATTCTAATCCACCTGCCAATGTCTGCTTAGAAGCAGGCCAGCCACGTTTGTGAAAACCAAACACAAAAAGAGAATTGGATTTCCTAATGGAGGTAGTTCTCTTCACATAGATACGGAGAGCCCACACCACATCCAAAAACCGCTCTTTGGAAGACAATTTAGGAGAATTAAAGGTCGGAACCACAATCTCCTGGTTAAGGTGGAAAAAAGACACCACCTTGGGTAAATAACCTGGGCGTGTCCGAAGAACCGCCCGGTCACGGTGAAAAATCAAGTAGGGGGACTTATAGGATAAGGCAGCCAAGTCCGAGACCCTTCTAGCTGAAGCAATAGCCAGCAAAACAACACCTTAAGGGAAAGCCACTTAAGGTCAGCAGAAGTAAAAGGCTCAAATGGAGACTCTTGTAAGGCCTCCAAAACCACAGACAGATCCCAAGGGGCCACAGGTGGCACATAAGGAGGCTGAATCCGCAACACACCCTGAGTGAAGTTATGGACATCAGGAAGGGTAGCAATCTTTCTCTGAAACCAAACCGACAAGGCCGATATGTGAACCTTGAGGGAGGCCAGAAGCAGGCCTAAATCCAGGCCTTGTTGTAGAAAGGCCAATAGTTTGGCCGTGCAAAACTTGAAAAAGTCATGATTGTGAGATGCACACCAAGTAAAGTAAGCATTCCAGACCCTATGGTATATCCGAGCAGAAGCCGGCTTATGGGTCTTCAACATAGTTTGAACGGTCGCCTCAAAAAAACCCTTGGCCCTCAGGACGGAAGCCTCAAGATCCATGCCGTCAAAGCCAGACAGGCCAAATCCTGGTAAACACAAGGGCCCTGAACGAGGATGTCTGGTCGTTGTGGAAGCAGAAGGGAACGACGCAACGAGATGCCCTGTAGATCGGAGAACCAGTGCCACCTGGGCCACGCTGGATCGACTAGAAGTAATTTTCCTCCTTCTTGCTTGAACTTCCGTATTACTCTGGGCAGGAGTGACACCGGAGGGAACACATACGGCAGCCGAAAGTTCCACGGGATTGACAGAGCGTCCACGAACGCTGCTTGAGGATCCCTTGTCCTTACTCCGAAGACCAGAACCTTGTGATTGTGTCGAGACGCCATCGGGTCCACATTAGGGAGACCCCACTTGTCCACGAGAAGTTGAAACACTTCCGGATTTAGGCTCCATTCTCCGGCGTGCACGTCCTGACGACTGAGATAGTCCGCCTCCCAGTTCAGAACGCCCGGAATGAACACTGCTGATATGGCCGGCAGATGGCGTTCTGCCCACTTAAGAATCCTTGATACTTCCCTCATTGCCATGCGGCTTCGAGTGCCGCCCTGATGATTGATGTACGCCACCATGGTGGCGTTGTCCGATTGTACTTGAACAGGTCTGTTCTGCATTAGATGCTGGGCCATTGTCAACGCATTAAACACTGCCTGCAGTTCCAGAATGTTTATAGGGAGTAGAGACTCCTCCTCGGTCCACCGACCCTGGAGATAGTGTTGTTCCAACACCGCACCCCAACCTCTCAGACTGGCATCTGTCATCAGCAGGACCCAGTTGGATATCCAGAAGGGACGACCCCTGCTCAATCGTTTGTCCTACAGCCACCAGCTCAGTGACAGAATGGAATTGAGCATACTCCACCATGTCGAAAGCAGACACCATGAGACCTAGCACTTGCATCGCCGAATGAATCGACACTTGCAGACGGGATAGCAAGCATCGGATCTTGTCCTGAAGCTTCATGACTTTCTCCTGAGACAAGAACAACCGCTGGTTGTGGGTGTCCAATAACGCTCCCAGGTGTACCATGCTCCGAGCCGGTACCAGGGAGGATTTCTTCCAGTTGATCAGCCATCCGTGGGCTTTCATGCACTGGATTGTCAAATCGAGATGACACAGGAGAAGTTCTGGGGAACTTGCCAGGATCAACAAATAGTCTAGGTATGGTAGTATCCTGACCCCTTGATGGCGTAGGGTAGCCGTCATGACCGCCATAACCTTGGTGAAAACTCGCAGAAAACTCGCAGAGCCGTTGTCAAACCAAAGGGTAATGCCCGAAATTGGTAATGAAGGCTGCCCACTGCAAACTGCAGGTACTGCTGATGAGATACAACAATAGGAATATGTAGGTAGGCATCCTGTATGTCCAGGGAGACCATATAAGTCCCCAGGCTCCATGGCCAGAACAACAGAGCGCAGAGTTTCCATACGGAACTTGGAAATTCGCACATGCTTGTTCAAGGACTTCAGATTGAGAATGGGGCGCGAGGACCCGTTCAGTTTCAGGCCCAGAAACAGCGGTGAATAGAACCCCTTGCTCCTCTGAGTCAGAGGCACCTGTACCACCACTCCTGTGACTGTATCACCGAGTGCAACGTGTTTGCTTTTGCCAGATACAGAGGCACATCTGCTAGGCAAAATTGACGAGGGGGACGATTTTTGAAGGGTATGGCGTAACCTCGAGCAACGACTTCCCTCACCCAGGTATCCGAAGTGGTCTTCAACCATTCCTGGGTAAAACCTAGAAGTCGGCCCCCCACCCTGGGATCCCCCAGAGGGAGGCCTGCCCCGTAATGCAGCCGGCTTATCAGTTTTTGAAGCTGGCTGACGGGCGGCCCAAGTACGCTTCGGTCTGGGCTTGGCAGGCCTAGAAGTACGGGCTTGCTTTGGGTACGCCTGACCTTTTGCTTTACCTGGAGTACGAAAGGGCAGAGGGAAAGTACTTTTAGCCTTCTGTGCGGGAGGAGCCGTACTAGGTAGGCAGGCTGTTTTAGCAGTAGACAGGTCAGCCACAATCTTATTGAGGTCTTCTCCAACGGGAGAGTCTCCCTTGAAAGGAAGCACCTCTAGGGTTTTCCCAGGATTCCTGACGTATGTTAACCAGGTGTTTAGAGTAAGGTAAAATCTGCTTAACCACCTTCTTACGCTTAAACCTATCAGGTTTCTTGGAGACAGTCTCAAGCTCAGATTTATCAGCCACTTGAAGAATGAGCCGTATTGCCTCAATCAAATCAGAGACATCCACGGATGATTTACCCTCCCCATCTGAAACAACAGTGTCTGAGGGGTCAGTATATGCACCGTCCTCCTCGGAAGACGTGTCAGTAAAGGCCGAGGATCGGGAGGAGATAATGGCCCTTTTAGAAGACGACTTAGTCTTATGCGGGCAAGAGTGACCCTTAGATTTGGAAATGGATCGGTTCAAATGCTGTAACTGAGTGGAAAGCTGATCCGCCCATGGCGGCTTCACAGCGGGGACCATAAACTGTGGTAGTGGCACAGGTGGTCCCACAGGGGGCGCCAATTTAGTTACAAGCGTGTCTAACAATGTGGAAAATGTAGCCCAAGTTGGTTCTTGTGATGCCCCAAGTGCTATTGATCCACTGGAGGGAAAGGAAGCCCCTGAACCTGAACTCTCAGCTGCTAAATGATCCTCCATTCCGTCAGTGGCCTCACTATCACGCAGTGTGGGAGAGGCCCCAACATCGTTGCCACGTGTAGCAGACATGACAATGCGCACAGTAATGGGCAACCCAGTACAAACAGTTATTTTACAATTAGCAGAACTGCACCTAGGAAGAACTCTCAGAATAACAGCCGCAGCTGGCACAGACCGAGGGTTCAACAGGAATAAAATAAAATATTATATATATATATATATATATATATATATATATATATATGTATATATAATAGAAGATTTTAAACCTACCGGTAAATCTATTTCTCCTAGTCCGTAGAGGATGCTGGGGACTCCGTAAGGACCATGGGGTATAGACGGGCTCCGCAGGAGACAGGGCACCTAAAAAGAACTTTGACTATGGGTGTGCACTGGCTCCTCCCTCTATGCCCCTCCTCCAGACCTCAGTTAGAGAACTGTGCCCAGAGGAGATGGACAATACAAGGCAGGATTTAGCAATCCAAGGGCAAGATTCATACCAGCCCACACCAATCATACCATGTAACCTGGAACATACATAACCAGTTAACAGTATGAACAAAAACGACAGTAACGGTCCTAGACCGATGTCAACTGTAACATAACCCTTATGTAAGCAACAACTATATACAAGTCTTGCAGAGTTTCCGCACTGGGACGGGCGCCCAGCATCCTCTACAGCAGGCATGTCCAAACTGCGGCCCTCCAGCTGTTGAAAAACTACACATCCCAGCATGCCCTGACACAGCTTTAGCATTCTCTGACAGCAAAACTGTGTATGGCATGCTGGGATATGTAGTTTCACAACAGCTGGAGGGCCGCAGTTTGGACATGCCCGCTCTACAGACTAGGAGAAATAGATTTACCGGTAGGTTTAAAATCTTATTTTCTCTTACGTCCTAGAGGATGCTGGGGACTCCGTAAGGACCATGGGGTTTATACCAAAGCATCCAATCGGGCGGGAGAGTGCGGACGACTCTGCAGCACCGACTGAGCAAACGCTAGGTCCTCATCAGCCAGGGTATCAAACTTGTAGAATTTAGCAAAAAAGTGTTTGACCCCGAACACGTCGCCGCTCGGCAAAGTTGTAAAGCCGAGACGCCTCGGCCAGCCGCCCAAGAAGAGCCCACCTTCCTAGTGGAATGGGCCTTAACCGAATTTGGTACCGGCAATCCAGCCGTAGACTGAGCCTGCTGAATCGTATTACAGATCCAGCGAGCAATAGTCTGCTTTGAAGCAGGAGCGCCAATCTTATTGGCCGCATACAGGACAAACAGAGCCTCTGTTTTCCTAATTATAGCCGTCCTGGCTACATAAATTTTTAGGGCCCTGACTACGTCCAGGGATCTGGAATCCTCAAGGTCACCGGTAGCCACAGGCACCACAATAGGTTGATTCATATAGAACGACGAAACCACTTTAGGCAAAAATTGCGGACGTGTCCTCCATTCAGCTCGATCCACATGAAAAATCAAGTAGGGGCTCTTGTGTGACAAAGCCACCAATTCTGACACTCGCCTTGCTGATGCTAAGGCCAACAACATTACCACCTTCCAGGAAAGAAATTTCAACTCAACCTTGTTAAGCGGTTCAAACCAGTGTGATTTTAGGAACTGCAACACCACGTTCAGGTCCCATGCTGCCACTGGAGGCACAAAGGAGGCTGGATGTGCAGCACTCCCTTTACAAACGTCTGGACTTCTGGAAGAGAAGCCAATTCCTTCTGAAAGAAAATCGAGAGGGCCGAAATCTGTACCTTAACCGAGCCTAATTTCAGGCCCATATCCACTCCTGTCTGTAGGAAGTGGAGAATACGACCCAAATGAAAATCTTCCGTAGGTGCTTTCTTGGTCTCACACCAAGACACATACTTTCGCCAGATACGGTGATAATGTTTTATCGTCACCTCCTTCCTAGCCTTTATTAAAGTAGGGATGACCTCTTCCGGAATCCCCTTTTTGCTAGTATTCGGCGTTCAACCGCCATGCCGTCAAACGTAACCGCGGTAAGTCTTGAAATACACAGGGCCCCTGCTGCAACAGGTCTTCCCTCAGAAGAAGAGGCCAGGGGTCTCCTGTGAGTATCTCTTGTAGTTCCGAGTACCAAGCCCTTCGAGGCCAGTCTGGGACAACGAGTATCGTCTGTACTCTTCTTCGTCTTATGATCCTCAACACTTTCGTGATGAGAGGAAGAGGAGGGAACACGTAGACCGATTCGAACACCCACGGTGTTACCAGTGCGTCTACTGCTACTGCCTGAGGGTCCCGAGACCTGGCGCAATACCTCCGAAGTTTTTTGTTGAGGCGTGACGCCATCATGTCTATTTGAGGAGTTCCCCAAAGACGTGTTACGTCTGCAAAAACTTCTTGATGAAGTCCCCACTCTCCTGGATGGAGATCGTGTCTGCTGAGGAAGTCCGCTTCCCAGTTGTCCACTCCCGGAATGAAGACAGCCGACAGAGCGCTTACGTGATTTTCCGCCCAGCGAAGAATCCTGGTGGCTTCCGCCATCGCGACTCTGCTTCTTGTCCCGCCTTGGCGGTTCACATGAGCCACTGCTGTGACATTGTCTGATTGAATAGAACCGGAAGGTTTCGAAGAAAACTCTCCGCTTGTCGAAGGCCGTTGTAAATGGCCCTGAGTTCCAACACATTGATGTGTAGACAGGACTCCTGGTCTGATCAAAGACCCTGAAAAGTCTTTCCCTGTGTGACCGCTCCCCATCCTCGGAGGCTCGCGTCTGTGGTAACCAGGATCCAGTCCTGAATCCCGAACCGGCGACCCTCCAGCAGGTGAGCACTTTGCAACCACCACAGGAGGGACACTCTGGTTCCTGGGGACAAAGTTATTTTCCGATGTAAATGCAGATGGGACCCGGACCACTTGTCCAGAAGGTCCCATTGAAAAGTCCTTGCATGGAACCTTCCGCCACCATTTTCCCCAGAACTCGAGTGCATTGGTGAACTGACACCCTTTTCGGTTTTAGCAGGTCTCTGACCATGTTCTGGATGTCCTTGGGCTTTCTCTATTGGGAGGAAGACCTTCATTTGTTCCGTATCCAGTATCATACCTAGGAACGGTAGTCGAGTTGTCGGAATCAACTGTGACTTCGGTAGATTTAGAATCCAACCGTGTTGCTGGAGCACTCTCAGAGAGAGCGCCACACTGCTCAGCAATTTCTCTCTTGATCTCGCTTTTATCAGGAGATCGTCCAAGTATGGGATAATTGTGACTCCATGCTTGCGCAGGACCACCATAATTTCCGCCATTATCTTGGTGAAAATCCTCGGGGCCGTGGAAAGTCCAAATGGCAACGTCTAAAATTGGTAAAGACAATCCTGTACAGCGAATCTCAGGTATTCCTGATGGGGGGCATATATGAGGACATGAAGGTACGCATCCTTTATGTCCAGAGACACCATAAACTCCCCCTCCTCCATGTTGGCTATTATCGCTCTGAGTGATTCCTTTTTGAATTTGAATCTTTTTATGTACAGGTTTAGGGATTTCAGATTCAAAATAGGTCTGACCGAACCGTCCGGTTTCGGGACCACAAATAGGGTTGAGTAGTAACCTCTTCCCTGCTGGTGCAGGGGAACCTTGATCATCACTTGCTGAATAACACAGCGTTTGAATTGCAGCTAACACTACATCCCTTTTCCGATGTGGAAGCTGGTAGGGCCGATTTGAAAAATCGGCGCGGGGGCACCTCCTCGAATTCCAGTTTGTAACCCAGGGAAACTATTTCCAACACCCAGGGATTCAGGTCCGATCTGACCCAGGCCTGACTGAAAAGTCGAAGACGTGCCCGCACCGGTGCGGACTCCCTCAGGGGTGCCCCAGCGTCATGCTGTGGGTTTTTGAGCAGCCGGGGAGGACTTTTTGTTCCTGGGCACCTGCCGAAGCAGGTGCTCTCTTGCCTCTGCCCTTACCTCTGGCGAGGAAAGAGGATCCCCGACCTCTTTTGGACTTATGCGACCGCAGGACTGCATCTGATAGGGTGTTGCTTTCTTTTGCTGTTGGGGAATATATGGTAAAAAATTTGATTTACCTGCTGTAGCTGTGGAAACCAGGTCCGTCAGCCCATCCCCAAACAATACATCACCCTTATAGGGTAGTACTTCCATATTTTTTTGGGAATCCACATCAACTGTCCATTGGCGAGTCCATAAGGATCTTCTCGCTGAGATAGACATGGCATTGGCCCTAGAAGCTAGCAATCCAATGTCCCTTTGAGCATCCCTCATAAATAAGACTGCGTCTTTTATATGGGCTAGAGTTAGGAATATAGTATCCTTATCCATAGTATCAAATTGATCTGTCAGCTCATCTGTCCAAGCTGCAATTGCGCTACAGACCCATGCCGACGCAATCGTCGGTCTTAACACAGCACCCGTATGCGAATAAATACCCTTTAAGGTAGTTTCTTGCCTGCCATCTGCAGGGCCCTTAAGGGCCGCTGTGTCAGGAGACGGTAGCGCCACTTTCTTGGACAAGCGCGTCAGGGCCTTGTCCACAGTGGGGGGTGATTCCCAAATCTCCCTGTCCTGCTTAGGGAAAGGGTATGCCATAAAAATTATTTTGGGGATCTGCGGTCTCTTATCCGGAGTCTCCCAAGCTTTTCCAAAGAACTCATTTAATTCATGAGATGTGGGAAAATTAATAATCTGTTTCTTTTCCTTAAACATGTGTACCCTTGTGTCGGGGACCGAGGGTTCATCCACAATATGCAACACATCCCTTATTGCCACAATCATACACTGAATGGTTTTAGTCACCCTAGGGTGCAATTTTACTTCGTCATAGTCGACACTGGTATCAGAATCCGTGTCGGTAGTAGTGTCTTTTGTTAAGGGACGCTTTTGAGACCCCAACGGGCCCTGTGAGTCGGTCCAATCCGAGGATTGACCGCCTGATGTCCCCCCTAAACCAGCCTTATCAAGCCTTTTATGTAAAGATATCACACTTGCATGCAACGTATGCCACATGTCCATCCAATCTGGAGTCGGCACAACCGACGGGGACACACCACTCATTTGCTCCACCTCCTCCTTGGAGAAGCCTTCCGCCTCAGACATGTCGACACACTCGTACCGACACCCCACACACACAGGGAGTTACCTATAAGGGGACAAAACCCCAACAAGGCCCTTAGGAGAGACAGAGAGTATGCCAGCACACACCCAGCGCTTAAAAACACTGGAATATATGACCAGATAGCGCTGTTATATGTATATAATTGTAATCTCCACTCACTGCGTCGCCATAGTGCCCCCCTCCTCTTTTTTCCAGCCTGTGAAGCTCAGCAGGGGAGAGAACAGGGAGCCAGCGTTTCCTCATGCAGTCTCTGTGGAGAAAATGGCGCTGGTCAGTGCTGAGGATCAAGCCCCGCCCACCCAACGGCGGGCTTCGGTCCCATCAACTTTCTATAGAAAAATGGCGGGGGTTACCGGATTTACTGTGCCACAGCCTAATCCATGCTTATCAATGCCAAATATGAGGAATATTGCTGCCCAGGGCGCCCTCCGCCCCCCCTGCGCCCTGCACCTTTCAGTGCCTGCTTGTGTGTGTGTGATGGGAGCAATGGCGCGCAGCTTAACTCTGCGCGCTTACCTCATGAAGATCTGATGTCTTCTGCCGCCTGATGTCTTCTTTGCCTTCTCATACTCACCCGGCTTCTATCTTCGGCATCTGTGAGGAGGACGGCTGCGCAGCTCCGGGAAGAAACCCAGGTGAGACCTGTGTTCCGACTCCCTCTGGAGCCAATGGTGTCCAGTAGCCTTAGAAGCAGTGCCCAACTTAACAAGCCAGCACTGCTTCTCTCTTCTCGGTCCCACGATGCAGGGAGCCTGTTGCCAACAGGACTCCCTGAAAATAAAAAACCTAACAAAATTCATTTTCCACAGAAAACTCTGGAGAGCTCTCTGCAGTGCACCCATTCTCCTCTGGGCACAAGATCTAACTGAGGTCTGGAGGAGGGGCATAGAGGGAGGAGCCAGTGCACACCCATAGTCAAAGTTCTTTTTAGGTGCCCTATCTCCTGCGGAGCCCGTCTGTACCCCATGGTCCTTACGGAGTCCCCTCAGTTAGAGAAACTGTGCCCAGAGGAGATGGACAGTACGAGGAAAGGATTTTTGTTAATCCAAGGGCAAGAATCATACCAGCCACACCAATCAATTACACCGTATAACTTGTGTTAAAATACCCAGTTAACAGTATGAACAAACAACAAAAGTCTCGGTCCAAAACCGATCAAACTATAACATAACCCTTATGTAAGCAATAACTATATACAAGTTTAGCAGAAGAAGTCCGCACTTGGGACGGGCGCCCAGCATCCTCTACGGACTACGAGAAAAAGATTTACCGGTAGGTTTAAAATCTTATTTTCTCTAACGTCCTAGAGGATGCTGGGACTCCGTAAGGACCATGGGGATTATACCAAAGCTCCCAAACGGGCGGGAGAGTGCGGATGACTCTGCAGCACCGATTGAGCAAACAGTAGGTCCTTCTCAGCCAGGGTATCAAACATATAGAACTTTGCAAAGGTGTTCGACCCCAACCAAGTAGCTGCTCGGCACAACTGTAGTGCCGAGACCCCTCGGGCAGCCGCCCAAGAAGAGCCCACCTTCCTAGTGGAATGGGCCTTCACCGATTTTGGCAACGGCAAATGCGCCTGCTGAATCGTGTAACAGATCCAGCGAGCAATAGTCTGCTTTGAAGCATGAGCGCCAATCTTGTTGGCCGCATATAGAACAAACAAAGCTTCTGTCTTCCTGACCCTAGCTGTACTGGCCACATAAATCTTCAAAGCCCTGACCACATCAAGGGACTCGGAATCCTCCAAGTCACGCGTAGCCACAGGCACTACAATAGGTTGGTTCATATGAAAAGATGAGACCACCTTAGGAAGGAAGTGAGGACGAGTCCTCAATTCCGCCCTATCCACATGAAAAACCAGATAGGGGCTTTTCTGTGACAAAGCCGCCAATTCCGAAACTCGCCTTGCTGAAGCTAAGGCTAGTAACATGACCACCTTCCAAGTGAGGTACTTCAACTCCACCGCGTTGAGTGGTTCAAACCAATGTGACTTAAGGAAACTTAACACCACGTTAAGGTTCCAAGGCGCCACCGGAGGTACAAACGGGGGCTGAATATGCAGTACTCCCTTCACAAATGTCTGAACTTCAGGAAGAGAAGCCAATTCCTTTTGAAAGAAAATGGATAAAGCCGAAATTTGAACCTTTATGGACCCTAATTTTAGGCCCAAATTCACTCCAGTTTGAAGGAAGTGAAGGAGACGGCCCAAATGGAATTCCTCCGTAGGAGTATTCCTGGCCTCACACCAAGAAACATATTTTCTCCATATGCGGTGATAATGTTTCGATGTCACATCCTTCCTAGCCTTAATCAGGGTAGGAATGACCTCCTCCGGTATACCTTTTTCCGCTAGGATCCGGCGTTCAACGCAGCCGCGGTAAGTCTTGGAACATACAGGGCCCCTGTTGCAGTAGGTCCTGTCGTAGAGGAAGAGGCCACGGATCTTCTGTGAGCAACTCCTGCAGATCCGGATACCAAGTTCTTCGTGGCCAATCAGGAGCGACGAAGATTGTTCTCACTCCTCTTCGTCTTATTATTCTCAACACCTTGGGTATGAGAGGAAGAAGAGGGAACACATAGACCGACCTGAATACCCAAGGTGTCCCAAGGGCGTCTACCGCCACCGCCTGAGGGTCCCTTGACCTGGCGCAATACCGCTTTAGCTCTTTGTTGAGACGGGACGCCATCATGTCTATTTGGGGCAGTCCCCACCAACCAACGTTCTGTGCGAAGACTTCCTGATGAAGTCTCCATTCTCCCGAATGCAGATCGTGTCTGCTGAGGAAGTCCGCTTCCCAGTTGTCCACTCCCGGAATGAACACTGCTGACAGTGTGCTTACATGACCTTCCGCTTAGCGAAGAATCCTGGTGGCTTCTGCCATTGCCACCCTGCTCCTTGTGCCGCCTTGGCGGTTTACATGAGCCACTGCTGTGACATTGTCCGACTGAATCAGAACTGGCTTGTTGCGAAGTAATGCCTCCGCTTGACGTAGGGCGTTGTATATGGCCCTCAACTCCAGGACGTTGATGTGGACACAAGTCTCTAGACTTGACCAGAGACCTTGGAAATTTCTTCCCAGTGTGACTGCTCCCAAATCTCGGTGGCTTGCGTCCGTGGTCACCAGGATCCAGTCCTGAATGCCGAACCTGCGGCCCTCTAGGAGGTGAGCACTGTGCAGCCACCACAGGAGAGATACCCTGGCTCTGGGAGACAGGGTGCTCCTTTGATGCATTTGTAAATGAGACCCAGACCACTTGTCCAGTAGGTCCCATTGAAAAGTCCTCGCATGGAACCTGCCGAAGGGGATGGCCTCGTAAGATGCCACCATCTTCCCCAGGACACGTGTGCAGTGATGCACTGAAACCTTTTTTGGCTTCAACAGGTTCTTGACCAGACCCATGAGCTCCTGAGCCTTTTCCATTGGAAGAAAAACCTTTTTCTGGTCTGTGTCCAGAATCAGGCCCAAAAAGGTCAGACGCGTTGTAGGAACCAGCTGTGACTTTGGAATATTGAGAATCCAGCCGTGTTGCTGTAACGTCTTCACAGACAGCGAAACGCTGTACAGTAACTTCTCTCGAGATCTCGCCTTTATGAGGAGATCGTCTAACTATGGGATAATTGTGACACCCTGCTTGCGCAGGAGCACCATCATTTCTGCCATTACCTTGGTAAAAATCCCCGGGGCCGTGGAAAGCCCAAACGGTAACGTCTGAAATTGGTAATGACAGTCCTGTACCGCAAATCTCAGGAACGCCTGATGAGGAGGAAATATCGGAACATGAAGGTATGCATCCTTTATGTCTAGGGAAACCATCCAATCCCACCCCTCCAGGCTGGCGATGACCGCTCTGAGCGATTACATCTTGAACTTGAACTTTTTTTAAGTACAGGTTCAGGGATTTTAAATTCAAAATGGGTCTGACCGAACCGTCCGGTTTCGGTACCACAAACAGGGTTGAGTAATACCCCTTTCCCTGTTGCAGAAGGGGAACCTTGACTATCACCTGTTGAAGATACAATTTTTGAATTGCATTTAACACTAACTCCCTCTCTGAAGGAGAAGCTGGCAGAGCAGACTTGAAAAACCGGCGAGGAGGCACCTCTTCGAATTCCAGCCTTTATCCCTGAGAAACAATCTCTAGTGCCCAGGGATCCACCCGTGAGTGAACCCAGATGTGGCTGAAAAATCGAAGCCGTGCCCCCACTTGAGCCGACTCCCCCAGGGAAGCCCCAGCGTCATGCGGTGGACTTTGCCGACGCAGGGGAGGACTTCTGCTCCTGGGAACTAGCTGTGTGCAGCTTCTTCCCCTTGCCCTTACCTCTGGCAAGAAAAGAACGATCCCTGTACCTTTTTGCCTTTATTTGAACGAAAGGACTGCATTTGATAATGAGGCGCCTTCTTAGGTTGCGGGGGAACATAAGGCAAAAAATTAGATTTACCTGCTGTAGCAGAAATAGACATAGCATTTATTCTAGAGCTTAGTAAACAAATGTCTCTTTGAGCATCCCTCATATATAAGGCAGCATCTTTTATATGCCCTAGGGTCATTAAAATGGTATCCTTATCCAGAGTTTCAATCTCTGCTGATAAGGAATCAGTCCATGCTGCGACAGCACTACAAACCCAGGCCGATGCCATAGCCGGCCTAATAGTAGCAGAATGCATGTAAATGGACTTCATGGTAACTTCCTGTTTGCGATCAGCAGCATCTTTGAGGGTAGCAGTATCCTGGGATGGCAGTGCTACCTTTTTTGATAAGCGTGTTAACGCCTTGTCCACCTTAGGCGAAGATTCCCATCGTATCCTGTCCTTTTGTGGGAAGGGATACGCCATAAGAATCCTTTTGGGAATTTGCAGTCTCCTGTCTGGAGATTCCCTAGCCTTTTCGCACAATTCGCTTAGCTCATATGAGGACGGAAAGGTGACCTCAGGTTTTTTCTCTTTATACATGTGTACCCTCGTGTCCGGGACAGGGGGTTCCTCAGTGATATGCAAAACCTCTTTTATAGCAATAATCATATAACGAATACCCTTAGCCACTTTTGGCTGTAATTTTGCACCCTCATAATCGACACTGGAATCTGAATCCGTGTCGGTATCTGTGTCAGTGATTTGGGATAATGTGCGCTTCTGAGACCCGGAAGGTCCCGGTGCTACTGGGACAGGCATGATCTGACTACCTGCCTGTTCCCTAGCCTCAGCTTTGTCGAATCTCTGTAATAAATTTACATTAGCACTCAAGACATTCCACATATCCATCCAGTCCGGTGTCGGCTCCTCCTTAGGTGAGCCTTCAGCGTCAAACATGTCGACACACACGTACCGACACACTCCACACACACAGGGAATCTCTTTTCTGAAGACAGGTTCTCCCTAGGCCCTTTGGAGAGACAGAGAGAGAGAGAGTATGCCAGCACACACCCCAGCACTATAACCCAGGAAAAAAACACAGTATGTTCCTTCCAATAGCGCTGAAACACTTGTATACCGCCAATTATGTGCCCCCGCCCCCTCTTGAAAACCCACTGTCACCGTCTGTGGAGAGAAATGGCGCTGGTGAATGCTGAGGGAGAAGCCCCGCCCCCTCGGCGGCGGGCTTCTGTCCCGCTCAAAATATGTAAAACATGGTGGGGGCTCTTTTATATACATGTACAGTGCCCAACTGTGCATGTATATATCTCTTTTTGACATAGGAGTGGTTTATATTGCTGCCCAGGGCGCCCCCCTGCACCCTTACAGTGACTGGAGTGTGTGAGGTGTATGGGAGCAATGGCGCACAGCTGCAGTGCTGTGCGTTACCTCAGTGAAGCTCACAAAGTCTTCTGCCGCCTTTGAAGCCTTCTTTCTTCTCATACTCACCAGGCTTCTTTATTCTGGCTCTGTGAGGAGGACGGCGGCGCGGCTCTGGGACGAACGTCCAGGACGAACCTGTGTTCCAATTCCTCTGGAGCTAAAGGTGTCCAGTAGCCTAAGTAACAAGACCTTTCAACTCAGAGAAGTAGGGTTGCTTCTCTCTCCTCAGTCCCTCGATGCAGGGAGTCTGTTGCCAGCAGTGCTCCCTGAAAATAAAAAACCTAACAAATATACTTTCTTAGCAGGAAACGCAGGAGAGCTCCCTGCAGTGCACCCATCTCCTCTGGGCACAGTCTCAAACTGAGGTCTGGAGGAGGGGTATAGAGTGAGGAGCCAGTGAACACCCAGAGTCTAAAGTCTTTCTTAAAGTGCCCATGTCTCCTGCGGAGCCCGTCTATTCCCCATGGTCCTTACGGAGTCCCAGCATCCTCTAGGACGTTACAGAAAAACACAATAAACATATGTTTACCCAGTAGCGCTGTGTATAAATGTATATATGCGCCTAATTATGTGCCCCCCCTCTTCTTTAAAACCCTCTTTAACCGTGGATAAGCAGGAGAGAGTCCGGGGAGCTTCCTCTCAGCTGTGCTGTGGAGAAAATGGCACTGGTGAGTGCTGAGGGAGAAGCCCCGCCCCCTCAGCGGCGGGCTTCTGTCCCGCTCAAATATACTGAAAACTGGCAGGGGCTCATATACATACATATATATATATATATATATATAGGTAGTGGAAAACGGCGGCACTCAAGCAGGCTTAATCGTTATAAAGATAAAATTTCCTTTAATCACCTACATGTTTCGGGGAAAATCACCCCGTCCTCAGGGCTCAGACAACAATAAAAACATATGCATATGACACTTAAATACACCACAGACAAAACGACATTAGTGCAAAGATTGTACTCACCTGTCCTCGCGGCGCTGCCGCCCATCCACACATGCTGCACGCTTCCGTGTCGCTTGAGTGATGACGTCACGGTGCGCCGCGGGACAGGGAGATCGTCATAGAAACCAACAATAAACAATTGCAGGCATCCAAAGGGCCTGTGCAAAAAACATAATACATTAAAAGACAACACATTTAAAATACATATAAATCATCGCTTATGGAGAGGTCCCAGCAACATCTAATCCGAATAATGTAACTACCTCAATAGTAACATGTTAAGTGCTTCTGTTATTAATCGAACAGAGTATTAGTAATGAATAATTAGCAATTTAGCAAATAACAAATAACAAATACAGGTAGCCGACCCCACAACAAAGAAAATTAAATGTATATTATGTGGCCCTAAAGAAAACACTGGAGACCCAAATTCTCATTAAGGCCACCAGGGGATAATGTACCCAACCTAAAGATCCAACGGGACTCCTTCTGTAAAAGTAATCTATCCCTATTGCCACCCCTCAATGAAATGGGGGTATGGTCAATAAGGATAGCCCGAATACTAGCCACCCCATGCTTGGCTGTCAAACAATGACGAGCAAAGGGCTGATCACTCGTGCCCTTCTCAAGCGCTTTTTTGATGGCACTCCTATGAAGTGCCATCCTTTCCCTAAATTGTCGTATGGTTTTGCCTATATAGGCTAGACCACAGGGACATGTAAGTAAATAAACTACATGGGTAGTGGTGCACGTCAGGCGATGTCTAATAGGGATCTTCTGACCCGTTTGGGGGTGATTGAAAGTAGTGCCTGTTTGTAGGGTGTTACATGTGGCACATCCAAGGCATCTGTAACACCCCATCTTAGGTCTAAGAAAATGGGATTGATTACATTTAGCCATATTTGTAACATCAAGGCGAACAATATGGTCCCCTATATTGCTGCCCCTGGTGTGACTAGGCAGTAGTCTAGTGTTGGATAGATTACTCAGGGCAGTATCTGTTTGTATAATGGGCCATAATTGTTTGGCCTTGCTCACTATTCTTTTTGAACTCGTAGTGAATCTACTTACCCATGGTAATCTATCGGCCTCTAAATTCCGATCGGACCTGGGGTTCAGTAGTTGTTGCCTAGGGATACGGAGGACTGCCTCCTTTGATTTCTCAAGTTCCCTAATGGGGTACCCCCTTTGTGCAAATCTCAGTAACATTGTATTAAGGGCCATGTCAGTTTCCTGAGGGTCTGATGTAATACGCCGCACCCGCAAGAATTGCGAGTACGGCAACCCTTTCTTAAGTGCCAATGGGTGGAAACTTTGATGATTCAAAAACGTATTCCTGTCGGTGTTCTTAACGAAAAGGGAGGTACTAAGCTGACCAGAGCTAAAAGTAATGGAAACATCTAAGTAATTGATTTGCTTCTCATCAATCACATATGTAAATTTTACTACATGCTCAGAGGCATTATGTTGGTCCCACAATCTAGTAAGCTCCTCCCTCGAACCACCCCAGCAGACCAAAAGGTCGTCAATATAACGCCTGTAATAGACAACATTGGACTTAACAGAAGGGTTGAGGTAAAACATAATATTTTCCAGCTGGTACATAAAAGCATTAGCGTACGATGGAGCCACAGCGGACCCCATCGCACAACCAGAAGATTGTAGAAAAAACTCCCCATTAAAAACAAAATAATTTCTTGTCAGGACCAGATTCAATAAATGTAGAAAGAAAGGCACATCTGGACCCTGGTATAGAGCATTGCCTTCAATAAGCACTCTAACCGCCTCCACACCTGCATCATGTGGGATGCAGGTGTAGAGACTGGTCACATCAGCACTACATAAAAGAGTATTAGTAGGTATCGACTCCATTTGCTGTAATTGCAGCAAAAGAGACGATGTGTCCTTTAAAAAAGAAGGCAAAGCTTGAACACAGGGATTAAGGAAGGCATCCAGGTAGACCGCTATAGGCTGATATAACGAGCCTCTTGCTGACACAATAGGTCGACCTGGAGGATTCTCCAAGGTCTTGTGTACCTTAGGCAAGGTATAAAAAAGCGGTACTACCGGGAAGTCCACCGTAAGGGCAGTGCGAACATCTTGTGATATTATACCCAAATCACTGGATTCCTTTAAATAAATGTCCAGCTCTTTCTTAAAGTCCTTAGTAGGATCTTTGTTGAGACGGGAATAAACAGACAAGTCCCTTAATTGGCGCTCACACTCAGCAATATAGGCCCCAGTGTCTTGAATAACTATCGACCCACCTTTATCCGCCTTACGGATAACGATGTCATTTCTGGTAGACAAATTCTTTAATGTGGTACGTTCTTCAAGGGTGAGGTTTGGATATACTTGCTCATTCATGGCCTGTTCACCTTCTTGCTCTACCATACGGATAAATGTCCTGATGGACGAATTTTGACTGGGGGGGTCGAATTGAGACTTGGGGGCTATTTTTGAAAGCTGTCTCGGTATTGCTACAGAGGCCTCCTCTCGTGGTGTCTGACGTGGGACTCTGTTATTGAAATATTCCTTACGCTTCAACGTCCTGTTAAGCCGATAAATATCCGCCTTCCATTCCAGTGGGTCTGGGATCGTTGTGGGGACAAAGGAAAGTCCTTTAGCCAAAAGGCCATACTCTTGATCGGAGAGAGGGGTTGATGAAAGGTTAAAAACAAGCTCTTTTAATGACGTGGCGGTCTTAGCTCGTACGATCCTTTGGTTTTGTTTGGACCTCCTCGTCCTCTGCCGCGACCGTTTGTAGGGTTGCGATTGGGGCGTCCTTGGACCCCCTTCTGGGTCTGTCCTAAAGGGACCACTCTCTCAGTAGAAGTTGATGGTGCTGAGGTCATATCCGAATCGCTCGCCGAGGATGACATACCAGGTTGTTCCCTGCGTCGCCAATTTTGCTGTCGGCGTCTAGAGGAGATTTGTTGCTGGTTAGACCTGGAGCTACCCAGCCAGACCTAAGATGGGGTGTTACAGATGCCTTGGATGTGCCACATGTAACACCCTACAAACAGGCACTACTTTCAATCACCCCCAAACGGGTCAGAAGATCCCTATTAGACATCGCCTGACGTGCACCACTACTCATGTAGTTTATTTACTTACATGTCCCTATGGTCTAGCCTATATAGGCAAAACCATACGACAATTTAGGGAAAGGATGGCACTTCATAGGAGTGCCATCAAAAAAGCGCTTGAGAAGGGCACGAGTGATCAGCCCTTTGCTCGTCATTGTTTGACAGCCAAGCATGGGGTGGCTAGTATTCGGGCTATCCTTATTGACCATACCCCCATTTCATTGAGGGGTGGCAATAGGGATAGATTACTTTTACAGAAGGAGTCCCGTTGGATCTTTAGGTTGGGTACATTATCCCCTGGTGGCCTTAATGAGAATTTGGGTCTCCAGTGTTTTCTTTAGGGCCACATAATATACATTTAATTTTCTTTGTTGTGGGGTCGGCTACCTGTATTTGTTATTTGCTAAATTGCTAATTATTCATTACTAATACTCTGTTCGATTAATAACAGAAGCACTTAACATGTTACTATTGAGGTAGTTACATTATTTGGATTAGATGTTGCTGGGACCTCTCCATAAGCGATGATTTATATGTATTTTAAATGTGTTGTCTTTTAATGTATTATGTTTTTTGCACAGGCCCTTTGGATGCCTGCAATTGTTTATTGTTGGTTTCTATGACGATCTCCCTGTCCCGCGGCGCACCGTGACGTCATCACTCAAGCGACACGGAAGCGTGCAGCATGTGTGGATGGGCGGCAGCGCCGTGAGGACAGGTGAGTACAATCTTTGCACTAATGTCGTTTTGTCTGTGGTGTATTTAAGTGTCATATGCATATGTTTTTATTGTTGTCTGAGCCCTGAGGACGGGGTGATTTTCCCCGAAACATGTAGGTGATTAAAGGAAATTTTATCTTTATAACGATTAAGCCTGCTTGAGTGCCGCCGTTTTCCACTACCTATGTTTGTCACATTGCTGACTTGGAGGGCACCGCAGCAAAGGAACTCGTGTTTACCTCTGGGAGTGCCGGTATGACTTTTTGAATATTTATGGTTTGACTTCCACTGTGTGGTCTTTCCCTGCATGGCACCCGGTGCTTTATAAAATCCTCCTAGGACATTGACATTTGCTTTGGCTGTACTCACTGGCAGCCTTTTAGAATCTAATCATCGCTGGTGGAGTGCTGTGCTTGCAATCCCTGATTTATGTTAATAGCCTCCAACGCTATTGAGCTGTGTGTGGCACTATGGAGATTAATCCTGATATGGATGCCACTCTTGATTTAGTACATCAAGACGCACGTGAACGTTTAAGTTTCTCTGATGCAGAGGCTAATGCCATCCTTGTTGTAAGGAGGTTGGTTGATGAAACGGTGCCTAACACTAATGAGGAGCTGTACCGACAATGGAGTAAACTAAAGCAAAGGGAATGTGATTTTATGTATCATGGTATTACACTATCCGACTATTACCGGAGTAATTTAATTCCCCGTGGCTTTAGGATATCCAATTCGCCGACGATAGGTCGCTATAATGCACTTTTTTGCTGCCGGTGGGTGGCAATTTTAAATAAGTGCTCGATGGACCTTATTTTATTGGTGGTGGAGGAGTCTACCCGGGAGCTAAACCTGGTTAAAGAGCAGATTCAGTCTTTTGAGTTACAACATAAAACCACCATCTGTGCGGATACACAGACCGATTGGATGAACAAACTGAATACCCAGATGGAAAAATATCGTCAAGACCTTATACGGTTTAAAAAAGACAAACTTGCAAAAGTCCAAAGAGACTATTCACAAAGGCAAGTTTATCCTTGGCTGGGTAGCTCCAGGTCTAACCAGCAACAAATCTCCTCTAGACGCCGACAGCAAAATTGGCGACGCAGGGAACAACCTGGTATGTCATCCTCGGCGAGCGATTCGGATATGACCTCAGCACCATCAACTTCTACTGAGAGAGTGGTCCCTTTAGGACAGACCCAGAAGGGGGTCCAAGGACGCCCCAATCGCAACCCTACAAACGGTCGCGGCAGAGGACGAGGAGGTCCAAACAAAACCAAAGGATCGTACGAGCTAAGACCGCCACGTCATTAAAAGAGCTTGTTTTTAACCTTTCATCAACCCCTCTCTCCGATCAAGAGTATGGCCTTTTGGCTAAAGGACTTTCCTTTGTCCCCACAACGATCCCAGACCCACTGGAATGGAAGGCGGATATTTATCGGCTTAACAGGACGTTGAAGCGTAAGGAATATTTCAATAACAGAGTCCCACGTCAGACACCACGAGAGGAGGCCTCTGTAGCAATACCGAGACAGCTTTCAAAAATAGCCCCCAAGTCTCAATTCGACCCCCCCAGTCAAAATTCGTCCATCAGGACATTTATCCGTATGGTAGAGCAAGAAGGTGAACAGGCCATGAATGAGCAAGTATATCCAAACCTCACCCTTGAAGAACGTACCACATTAAAGAATTTGTCTACCAGAAATGACATCGTTATCCGTAAGGCGGATAAAGGTGGGTCGATAGTTATTCAAGACACTGGGGCCTATATTGCTGAGTGTGAGCGCCAATTAAGGGACTTGTCTGTTTATTCCCGTCTCAACAAAGATCCTACTAAGGACTTTAAGAAAGAGCTGGACATTTATTTAAAGGAATCCAGTGATTTGGGTATAATATCACAAGATGTTCGCACTGCCCTTACGGTGGACTTCCCGGTAGTACCGCTTTTTTATACCTTGCCTAAGGTACACAAGACCTTGGAGAATCCTCCAGGTCGACCTATTGTGTCAGCAAGAGGCTCGTTATATCAGCCTATAGCGGTCTACCTGGATGCCTTCCTTAATCCCTGTGTTCAAGCTTTGCCTTCTTTTTTAAAGGACACATCGTCTCTTTTGCTGCAATTACAGCCGATACCTACTAATACTCTTTTATGTAGTGCTGATGTGACCAGTCTCTACACCTGCATCCCACATGATGCAGGTGTGGAGGCGGTTAGAGTGCTTATTGAAGGCAATGCTCTATACCAGGGTCCAGATGTGCCTTTCTTTCTACATTTATTGAATCTGGTCCTGACAAGAAATTATTTTGTTTTTAATGGGGAGTTTTTTCTACAATCTTCTGGTTGTGCGATGGGGTCCGCTGTGGCTCCATCGTACGCTAATGCTTTCATGTACCAGCTGGAAAATATTATGTTTTACCTCAACCCTTCTGTTAAGTCCAATGTTGTCTATTACAGGCGTTATATTGACGACCTTTTGGTCTGCTGGGGTGGTTCGAGGGAGGAGCTTACTAGATTGTGGGACCAACATAATGCCTCTGAGCATGTAGTAAAATTTACATATGTGATTGATGAGAAGCAAATCAATTACTTAGATGTTTCCATTACTTTTAGCTCTGGTCAGCTTAGTACCTCCCTTTTCGTTAAGAACACCGACAGGAATACGTTTTTGAATCATCAAAGTTTCCACCCATTGGCACTTAAGAAAGGGTTGCCGTACTCGCAATTCTTGCGGGTGCGGCGTATTACATCAGACCCTCAGGAAACTGACATGGCCCTTAATACAATGTTACTGAGATTTGCACAAAGGGGGTGCCCCATTAGGGAACTTGAGAAATCAAAGGAGGCAGTCCTCCGTATCCCTAGGCAACAACTACTGAACCCCAGGTCCGATCGGAATTTAGAGGCCGATAGATTACCATGGGTAAGTAGATTCACTACGAGTTCAAAAAGAATAGTGAGCAAGGCCAAACAATTATGGCCCATTATACAAACAGATACTGCCCTGAGTAATCTATCCAACACTAGACTACTGCCTAGTCACACCAGGGGCAGCAATATAGGGGACCATATTGTTCGCCTTGATGTTACAAATATGGCTAAATGTAATCAATCCCATTTTCTTAGACCTAAGATGGGGTGTTACAGATGCCTTGGATGTGCCACATGTAACACCCTACAAACAGGCACTACTTTCAATCACCCCCAAACGGGTCAGAAGATCCCTATTAGACATCGCCTGACGTGCACCACTACCCATGTAGTTTATTTACTTACATGTCCCTGTGGTCTAGCCTATATAGGCAAAACCATACGACAATTTAGGGAAAGGATGGCACTTCATAGGAGTGCCATCAAAAAAGCGCTTGAGAAGGGCACGAGTGATCAGCCCTTTGCTCGTCATTGTTTGACAGCCAAGCATGGGGTGGCTAGTATTCGGGCTATCCTTATTGACCATACCCCCATTTCATTGAGGGGTGGCAATAGGGATAGATTACTTTTACAGAAGGAGTCCCGTTGGATCTTTAGGTTGGGTACATTATCCCCTGGTGGCCTTAATGAGAATTTGGGTCTCCAGTGTTTTCTTTAGGGCCACATAATATACATTTAATTTTCTTTGTTGTGGGGTCGGCTACCTGTATTTGTTATTTGTTATTTGCTAAATTGCTAATTATTCATTACTAATACTCTGTTCGATTAATAACAGAAGCACTTAACATGTTACTATTGAGGTAGTTACATTATTCGGATTAGATGTTGCTGGGACCTCTCCATAAGCGATGATTTATATGTATTTTAAATGTGTTG
Source organism: Pseudophryne corroboree (assembly GCF_028390025.1). NCBI lineage: Eukaryota > Metazoa > Chordata > Amphibia > Anura > Myobatrachidae > Pseudophryne > Pseudophryne corroboree. Next base: position 190,634,615 of record NC_086451.1, read on the forward strand.
TCTTTTAATGTATTATGTTTTTTGCACAGGCCCTTTGGATGCCTGCAATTGTTTATTGTTGGTTTCTATGACGATCTCCCTGTCCCGCGGCGCACCGTGACGTCATCACTCAAGCGACACGGAAGCGTGCAGCATGTGTGGATGGGCGGCAGCGCCGCGAGGACAGGTGAGTACAATCTTTGCACTAATGTCGTTTTGTCTGTGGTGTATTTAAGTGTCATATGCATATGTTTTTATTGTTGTCTGAGCCCTGAGGACGGGGTGATTTTCCCCGAAACATGTAGGTGATTAAAGGAAATTTTATCTTTATAACGATTAAGCCTGCTTGAGTGCCGCCGTTTTCCACTACCTATGTTTGTCACATTGCTGACTTGGAGGGCACCGCAGCAAAGGAACTCGTGTTTACCTCTGGGAGTGCCGGTATGACTTTTTGAATATATATATATATATATATATATATATATATATATATATATATATATACACACACACACACAGTGGCCAGCTGTATATATACTATTTTTGCCAGAAAAGAGGTTTATATGCTGCCCAGGGTGCCCCCCCTTGGCCCTGCACCCTTACAGTGACTGCCGTGTGTGAGGCTTTATGGGAGCAATGGCGCACAGCTTCACCGCTATGCGTTACCTCAGTGAAGATCATGAAGTCTTCTGCCGCCTCTGAAGTCTTCTTTTCTTCTCATACTCACCCGGCTTCTATCTTCCGGCTCTGTGAGGAGGACAGCGGCGTGGCTCCAGGACGAACACCAGGGTGAGACCTGTGTTCTGACTCTCTCTGGAGCTAATGGTGTCCAGTAGCCCAAGAAGCAGAGCCTTGAAACTCACAGAAGTAGGTCTGCTTCTCTCTCCTCAGTCCCTCGATGCAGGGAGTCTGTTGCCAGCAGGCTCCCTGAAAATAAAAAACCTAACAAATATACTTTCTGAAAAGCACCCAGTCTCCACTGGGCACAGTATCAAACTGAGGTCTGGAGGAGGGGCATAGAGGGAGGAGCCAGTGCACACCCAGACCTAAAGTCTTTCTTAAAGTGCCCATGTCTCCTGCGGAGCCCCATGGTCCTTACGGAGTCCCCAGCATCCTCTAGGACGTAAGAGAAAATTAAATTTACGGTTCTCTATCCAGCCAAACTACGCATATTCGACGGAGACAATCATGCTGACTTCACATCCCCAACCGATGCTGATGCTTATTTGAATGAGATTCTCTCTCCAGATCCGGACGACATCGCTGACCGTCCCGAACCTGCTCCGGCTTGAGAATTCTTTCCCTATCTACTTCCATTATCGTATGCGGAACTTCAGTTTTCATTCTTACTTAGTCACCTAGAAATACTGAGTCCTGCCGATTCATTGTATACTTAGCTACTGTACATATATGTTTGTTCTCTTTCTACTTCTTTTTCTTCTCTCCGCTATACACTTTAATTTCCCTCTCCATATCCTGTCCTTCCTCCATCAACCCTTCATATATGACCAGGTATCTCACCATGTGTCTACTTTCCTTTCACTTACTGACGTTTGCAGTATACCATGTCTTCTCCCTACAAGAGCTTTAATCTCACCAAGTTGTTTGGAGTTACCCATAGTAACATTTTCGTCAGAAATCGCAACGTTTGTATCCTCGCATGCCTTCATGCACTCATTTAACACCTTTTCTTCTTTAAATTCTATTGTTCCAACTTTCGTCATCTCTTTCCACTCCTGCCTTATATTTACTGCTTCCTCGCTTATGATATGCTGTGACTAAATGATTATGCGCATAATGTTTGAAATTTTGTTTGATTCAGGCTATTTCCTTCGGCCCCCTGTTTATTTTCCCTTATACATAACTGGCCGAATTGTTGTTCGGAGCTCCCAGACGGATTTCTTTATAGACACCTAGTATGTTACATCTGTATTTTAGGTTGTTACACGGAAGCTGGTTTGCATTCCAAACCTGTCACTTATCTATGTATTTTTCCTATGTTTTGTTTAGTGTTCTCCTATGTCCCTCCTCTTCCTCTCCCCAATCCCGCTGTGATTTCTTCAATATACTTCTGCGACAGCTATGGACCTACTTCCGCGGATGCCCCTTACTTTTGGGTGAGTAGATGACTGAGATTAAAATTGGTACATTGAATGTTGGAGGCATAAATACCCCGGCTAAACGTCGGAAGATATTATTACAGGTTGAGTATCCCTTATCCAAAATGCTTGGGACCAGAAGTATTTTGGATATCGGATTTTTCCATATTTTGGAATAATTGCATACCATAATGAGATATCATGGCGATGGGACCTAGGTCTAAGCACAGAATGCATTTATGTTTCATATACACCTTATACACACAGCCTGAAGGTAATTTTAGCCAATATTTTTTATAACTTTGTGCGTTAAACAAAGTGTGTACATTCACACAATTCATTTATGTTTCATATACACCTTATGCACACAGCCTGAAAGTCATTTAATACAATATTTTTAATAACTTTGTGTATTAAACAAAGTTTGTGTACATTGAGCCATCAGAAAACAAAGGTTTCACTATCTCACTCTCACTCAAAAAATTCCATATTTCGGAATATTCCGTATTTTGGAATATTTGGATATGGGATATTCAACCTGTATATCTAAACAAACATCACATAGATTTAGCTTTTCTTCAAGAAACCCACCTCACACAACCTGAAACTTCAATTTTTAGGATGGTCCTTGATAGCGGCGGCTCCGTTTAACTCCAAATCTAGAGGGGTGGTGTTTTTAGCAAAAAAATGCCTTACTATTAAAACACTTTCCACAGTAATTGATCCCCAGGGCAGATATCTTATAGTTCAATCTATGACTGATGATAGACCCTTTGTATTTTGTTCAGTCTCTGCCCCCAATTCATATTCTAAATCCTTTTTTCAAAATCTTTTAGCTAAACTAACTCCACATAGTTCAGATAATCTAATTCTTACAGGAGACTTTAATTTGTTCTCCTCTCCTTACTTGGATCGCTCACATCCTCCTAATGCCCGCCTTCGTCTCCCCAAATTAGGTATCCCTCTTTTTGCATCCACTCTTCAACTAATAGATGTCTGGCGAGCACTCCACCCGATTGACAAATAATTTTCTTGTCACTCAGCAGCTCACAACACTTTCTCACGAATAGATTATGTACTTGTTGCCCAACACCTATTTCCTACCGTCTCAGCCTCCACTTTAGAACCCATTATGATTTCCGACCACGCCTTGCTATGGGTTTCTTTGACTATACATCCTGCTCTCCCTCCTCCATCATCTTGGAAATTTCCCTCCCATCTAATATCTTCTACTAAATTTTGTGACTCTCTACTAGGAGCCTGGGATTCTTACGCTGACACAAACAAATCACATTCTGAAACAGACTCTCCTTTATTCTGGCAAACCGCAAAGGCAGTCATCCGTGGACATATTATGTCTTACTCCTCTGCATTTAAAAAAAATACGCTAAATCCTACCTTGACTTACAACAATCTTTATCTGATGCTTATCAGCAATTTAAAACCAACCCCACACTGACCCATAAGAATACATATATAAATCTCAAACTTCAATTTAACGAATTCCTTTCTTTTATGGTGGACAAATACAAATTTCATGTAGATTATGGATTACATAAATATGGGAACACAAAAGGCAGGCTCTTAACAAACTTACTAAAAGGCTCTTCTTCCCCATGATAATTTTGCCCTTACAACAACCAGATGGTTCCTTAACCTCTGACCCTACGCAGATGACACGTTTAATGGCTTCATATTATACATCCTTATACTCAGACCCTATACAACCTGAAGTCCACTCTCATGACACTGATCCTCATTCCTCCCAAACCTGGTACCTCCCACAGCTACCTCAGATTCCTTCTGACTCTGTTTCCTTCCTTTCTACGTCTATCACCATTGAAGAAATTTGTCATACGATAAAACAGCTCAAATCACACAAGGCACCTGGACCTGATGGTTTTACAAATTAATTTTACAAAGTTTTTATCGATAAAATAGACACTCACCTTCTGATATTATATAACACAATCATGAAATCACACTCTTTCCCCCTTTATTTCAACTCGGCAATTATTAAACTATTTCTTAAACCAGGCTGTGATCCCTCCCACCCTAGTTCGTATCGTCCTATATCCCTATTGAATACGGACTACAAAATACTCGCGAAAATTCTGGCAGATTTGCGATTCACCCGGATCAAACTGGGCTCATATGGGGACGGCATTCTGTTACCAATGTTCGTAAACTCATCTCTGCAATCTATCATTCCGCCAATCACCCGTCTACCACCACTAAAATCATTTTAGCCCTAGACGCAGAAAAGGCTTTTGACCTTATTACCTGGCAAAATCTATTTACGACCCTTCAACACTTTGGTTACCCTCCCCTTTTCATTTCCCTCCATCAGACCCTCTATGCGTCTCCTACTTCACAAGTATGCTGCAATAGACTTTTATCTGATCCTTTTCAGTTATGTCGTGGAACTAGACAAGGCTGCCCTCTCTCCCCTTTACTCTTCGCCCTGGCCGTCGAGCCCCTAGCCATTTAAATTAGAGTTTCTCCTGACATTATAGGTATCCCCATAGGTGATATGACCCTGAAACTAGCTCTTTACGCTGACGACATGCTGCTTTTCCTCTCTGAACCTCACACTTCACTGTCTCATTTATTTTGCCTCCTAGACCAATTTGGCAAAACCTCAGGTTTCAAAATCAACTCTTCTAAATCAGAAATCCTAACAATATCTGGAAACAGCTGTATCCCTCAATATCCCTCTTCTCTCCCCATTCTACCTCCTTCCCTATATGATTCATGGATTAGTTTACCTTTATCCTTTCTTGGATGCATAGCCGTTGTTAAAAACATAATTTTTCCAAAAATCTTATATTTACTCCAAATGCTGCCCATGGGTTTAAATAAACATGATCTTCAAAAGTTCGACCGTCTTACCTCAACCTTCCTATGGCAAGCCAAAAAACCTTGTATAGCATTGTCCAAATTACAAACGCATAGATCTAATGGTGGATTATCCTTACCCAATATTCGTTCTTACGCATTGGCCATTCACTTCAGATACATCTTTGATTGGCTCCTCTCTACCTCCTTTTACACTCAATCTTCTCTAGACCTAAATCTCTTTTTTCCCTACTCCCCGAGCACCCTTTTACATAAAAAAAAAAATCTCATAGCCTCTCACATATTACATCATCCTCTTTTTCCTCGACTTATAGAGCCTGGCTGACGATTAATAACAAACTGTCCAGAGATCCTTCTACATACCCATATGTCCCCCTTTGGGGAAATCCTTCATTCATTCCCTCATTACATAACACATAATTCCTCGCATGGAAGGAAAAATAAGATTTTACTTACCGGTAAATCTATTTCTCGTAGTCCGTAGTGGATGCTGGGGACTCCGTAAGGACCATGGGGAATAGACGGGCCCCGCAGGAGACAGGGCATTCCAAGAAAGAATTAGGACTACTGGTGTGCACTGGCTCCTCCCTCTATGTCCCTCCTCCAGACCTCAGTTAAGGAAACTGTGCCCGGAAGAGCTGACAGTACAAGGAAAGAATTTTGGAATCCAGGGTAAGACTCATACCAGCCACACCAATCACACCGTATAACTTGTGATAACTTACCCAGTTAACAGTATGAACAACAACAGAGCATCAGACAACCTGACGCAAACATAACATAATCCTTAGTTAAACAATAACTATATACAAGTATTGCAGAAGAAGTCCGCACTTGGGACGGGCGCCCAGCATCCACTACGGACTACGAGAAATAGATTTACCGGTAAGTAAAATCTTATTTTCTCTAACGTCCTAGTGGATGCTGGGGACTCCGTAAGGACCATGGGGATTATACCAAAGCTACCAAACGGGCGGGAGAGTGCGGATGACTCTGCAGCACCGAATGAGCAAACACAAGGTCCTCCTCAGCCAGGGTATCAAACTTGTAGAATTTTGCAAACGTGTTTGAACCCGACGAAGTAGCTGCTCTTCAAAGCTGTAATGCCGAGACCCCTCGGGTAGCCGCCCCAAGAAGAGCCCACATTCATTGTGGAATGGGCTTTTACAAATTTTGGATGCGGCAATCCAGCCGCAGAATGAGCCTGCTGAATCGTGTTACAGATCCAGCGAGCAATAGTTTGCTTTGAAGCAGGAGCACCCAGCTTGTTGGATGCATACAGGATAAACAGCGAGTCAGTTTTCCTGACTCCAGCCGTTCTGGCTACATAAATCTTCAAAGCCCTGACTACATCTAGTAACTTGGAATCCTCCAAGTCACGAGTAGCCGCAGGCACCACAATAGGTTGGTTCAAATGAAAGGATGACACCACCTTCGGCAGAAATTGCGTACGAGTCCGTAATTCTGCCCTGTCCATATGGAAAACCAGATAGGGGCTTTTACATGACAAAGCCGCCAATTCTGACACACGCCTAGCCGAAGCTAAGGCCAATAGCATGACCACTTTCCACGTGAGATATTTTAACTCCACGGTCTTAAGTGGCTCAAACCAGTGAGATTTCAGGTAACCCAACACCACGTTAAGATCCCAAGGTGCCACTGGTGGCACAAAAGGGGGCTGAATATGCAGCACTCCCTTTACAAACGTCTGAACCTCAGGAAGAGAAGCCAGTTCCTTTTGAAAGAAAATGGATAGGGCCGAAATCTGGACCTTTATGGACCCTAATTTTAAGTACATAGTCACTCCTGACTGTAGGAAGTGAAGGACCCGGCCCAGGTGGAATTCCTCTGTAGGGGGCTTCCTGGCCTCACACCAAGCAACATATTTTCGCCATATACGGTGATAATGTTTTGCTGTCACGTCCTTACTAGCCTTTATCAGCGTAGGAATAACTTCATCTGGAATGCCTTTTTCCGCTAGGATCCGGCGTTCAACCGCCATGCCGTCAAACGCAGCCGCGGTAAGTCTTGGAACAGACAGGGCCCCTGGTGCAACAGATCCTGTCTGAGAGGCAGAGGCCATGGGTCCTCTGTGAGCATTTCTTGCAGTTCCGGGTACCAAGTCCTTCTTGGCCAATCCGGAACAATGAGTATTGTTCTCACTCCTCTTTTTCTTACGATTCTCAGCACCTTGGGTATGAGAGGAAGAGGAGGAAACACATAGACCGACTGGAACACCCACGGTGTTGCTAGTGCGTCCACAGCTATCGCCTGAGGGTCTCTTGACCTGGCGCAATACTTTTGTAGTTTTTTGTTGAGGCGGGATGCCATCATGTCCACCTGTGGCAGTTCCCATCGATTTGTAATCTGTGTGAAGACTTCTTGATGAAGTCCCTACTCTCCCGGGTGGAGGTCGTGCCTGCTGATGAAGTCTGCTTCCCAGTTGTCCACTCCCGGAATGAACACTGCTGACAGTGCTTGCACGTTATTCTCCGCCCAACGAAGAATCCTGGTGGCTTCTGCCATCGCCACCCTGCTTCTTGTGCCGCCCTGGCGGTTTACATGAGCCACTGCGGTGATGTTGTCTGATTGAATCAGCACCGGTTGGTTGCGAAGCAGAGGCTCCACTTGACTCAGGGCGTTGTATATGGCCTTAGTTCCAGGATATTGATGTGCAGACAAGCCTCCTGACTTGACCACAGCTCTTGGAAGTTTCTTCCCTGAGTGACTGCCCCCCACCCTCGGAGGCTTGCATCCGTGGTCACCAGGACCCGGTCCTGTATGCCGAACCTGCGGCCCTCGAGAAGGTGAGCACTCTGCAGCCACCACAGAAGAGACACCCTGGCCCTGGGGGATAGGGTGATCAGCCGATGCATCTGAAGATGCAATCCGGACCACTTGTCCAACAGATCCCACTGAAAGTTCCTCGCATGGTACCTGCCGAAGGGAATGGCTTCGTATGACGCCACCATCTTTCCCAGGACTCACGTGCATTGATGCACCGACACCTGTTTTGGTTTTAAGAGGTCTCTGACCAGAGTCACGAGCTCCTGGGCCTTCTCCTCCGGGAGAAACACCTTCTTCTGGTCTGTGTCCAGAATCATGCCCAGGAAGAGCAGTCTCGTCGTAGGAATCAGCTGCGACTTTGGAATATTCAGAATCCAGCCGTGCTGTTGTAACACCTCCCGAGAGTGTGCTATGCTGATCAGCAACTGCTCTCTGGACTTCGCCTTTATGAGGAGATCGTCCAAGTATGGGATAATTGTGACTCCTTGCATTCGCAGGAGCACCATCATTTCCGCCATTACCTTGGTAAATATTCTCGGTGCCGTGGACAGACCAAACGGCAACGTCTGGAATTGGTAATGACAGTCCTGTACCACAAATCTGAGGTACTCCTGATGAGGTGGATAAATGGGGACATGCAGGTAAGCATCCTTTATGTCCAGAGACACCATAAAATCCCCCTCTTCCAGGCTTGCGATGACCGCTCTCAGCGATTCCATCTTGAACTTGAACCTTTTCAGGTAAATGTTCAGGGATTTTAAATTCAATATGGGTCTGACCGAAACGTCCGGTTTCGGAACCACAAACATTGTGGAATAGTAACCCCTTCCCTGTTGAGGGAGGGGAACCTGTACCACCACCTGCTGGAGATATAATTTGTGAATTGCCGCTAACACTACTTCCCTTTCTTTGGGGGAAGCTGGCAGGGCCGATTTGAGGTAACGGTGAGGGGGCATCACTTCGAATTCCAGCTTGTATCCCTGAGACACAATCTGTATAGCCCAGGGATCCACCTGTGAGCGAACCCACTGGTGGCTGAAATTTCGGAGACACGCCCCCACCGCTCCTGGCTCCACCTGTGGAGCCCCAGCGTCATGCGGTGGATTTTGTGGAAGCCGGGGAGGACTTATGTTCCTGGGAACTAGCTGTATTGTGCAGCTTCTTTCCTTTACCCCTGCCTCTGGCAAGAAAAGACGCACCTCGGACTTTCTTGCCTCTGTGCGATCGAAAGGACTGCATTTGGTAATACGGTGCTTTCTTAGGTTGTGAGGGAATATATGGCAAAAAATTTGACTTCCCAGCCGTAGCTGTGGAAACTAGGTCTGAGAGACCGTCCCCAAACAATTCCTCACCCTTATAAGGTAAAACCTCCATGTGCTTTTTTGAGTCGGCATCACCTGTCCATTGCCGAGTCCACAGGACCCTTCTGGCAGAAATTGACATTGCATTTATTCTAGAGCCCAGTAGGCAAATGTCTCTCTGGGCATCCCTCATATATAGGAGAGTGTCTTTTATATGCCCCAGGGTCAGTAATATAGTATCCTTGTCTAAGGTATCAAGTTCCTCAGACAGAGTATCTGTCCATGCTGCTACAGCACTACACATCCAGGCCGACGCAATTGCCGGCCTCAGTAGGGTACCTGAATGTGTATAAACGGACTTCAGGATACCTTCCTGCTTCCTATCCGCAGGATCTTTTAGGGAGGCCGTATCCTGTGACGGCAGGGCCACCTTCTTAGATAAGCGTGTCAAAGCTTTGTCTACCCTAGGGGAGGATTCCCAGCGTAACCTGTCCTTTGGCGGGAAAGGATACGCCATAAGTAACCGTTTGGAAATCTGCACTTTCCTATCAGGAGAATCCCAAGCTTTTTCACATAACTCATTTAACTCATGTGAAGGGGGAAAAGTCACTTCTTGCCTTTTTTCCCCAAACATATAAACCCTCTTGTCAGGGACCGGGTTTACCTCTGAAATGTGCAATACATCCTTCATTGCTATAATCATGTAGAGGATGGCTTTAGCCATTTTAGGCTGCAACTTTGCATCATCGCCATTGACACTGGAGTCAGAATCCATGTCGATATCTGTGTCAACAATCTGGGATAGTGGGCGCTTCTGAGACCCTGACGGCCTCTGAGTGGTAGGATCAGGCATGGGTTGAGACCCTGACTGTCCCAAGGCTTCAGCTTTATCCAACCTTTTATGCAAGGAGTTTACATTATCATTTAACACCTTCCACATATCCATCCAATCAGGTGTCGGCGCCGTCGGCAGCGACCCCACATTCATCTGCACCTGCTCTGCTTCCACATAGCCTTCCTCGTCAAACATGTCGACACAATCGTACCGACACACCACACACACAGGGGATGCTCTATTTGAGGACAGAACCCCCACAAGGCCTTTTGGAGAGACAGAGAGAGAGTATGCCAGCACACACCCCAGCGCTATATAACCCAGGAATTACACAGTAACTTAGTGTTTACCCAGTAGCTGCTGTATATACGGATATTGTGCTAAATTTATGTGCCCCCCCCTCTCTTTTTACCCTCTTTCTACCATGAATCTGCAGGGGAGAGCCTGGGGAGCTTCCTCTCAGCGGAGCTGTGGAGAGAAAATGGCGCTGGTGAGTGCTGAGGAAGAAGCCCCGCCCCCTCAGCAGTGGGCTTCTGTCCCGTGATTTTGTGTAAAATAATGGCGGGGGCTCATGCATATATACAGTGCCCAGCTGTATATATGCTCTATTATGCCAGGAAATACTCAATTGCTGCCCAGGGCGCCCCCCTTCCCCCTGCGCCCTGCACCCTACAGTGACCGGAGCGTGCGGGTTAAATGTGGGAGCAATGGCGCACAGCTGCAGTGCTGTGCGCTACCTCATATGAAGACAGGAGACTTCTGCCGCCGATTTTGAAGTCTTCTTGCTTCTCTCGCCGGCTTCCGTCTTCTGGCTCTGCAAAGGGGGACGGCGGCGCGGCTCCGGGATCGGACGACCAAGGGTGAGTTCCTGTGTTCGATCCCTCTGGAGCTAATGGTGTCCAGTAGTTTAAGAAGCGCGACCTATCCGCAGTTAGTAGGTTTGCTTCTCTCCCCTCAGTCCCACGTAGCAGAGAGTCTGTTGCCAGCAGATCTCTCTGAAAATAAAAAAATCCTAATAAAATACTTTCTTATTAGCAAGCTCAGGAGAGCTCACTAAAGTGCACCCAGCTCTGTCCGGGCACAGATTCTAACTGAGGTCTGGAGGAGGGACATAGAGGGAGGAGCCAGTGCACACCAGTAGTCCTAATTCTTTCTTGAGTGCCCTGTCTCCTGTGGGGCCCGTCTATTCCCCATGGTCCTTACGGAGTCCCCAGGATCCACTAGGACGTTAGAGAAAAGGATTATCTCTTACATCCCAGGTATTTGATCCCGGCTGATCCATTTTATCGTTCTCAAACCTACAGGAACTATATCAATTACCAAACAATACATTTTTCATGTGCCTTCAATCCAGACACTTCGCTTGCTCTTTGACCCTAGATACTCACTACTCATTGGCCACAGACCCACTGTTAACTCTCCTCAATTTACTTAAGAAAAATCCCTATCATATCAAATACATATACAACTTGATCTCGCCTAAATCTGACACATCTTCATGGCAATCTTTAAACTTGGCCTGGCTTTCTAATTTGCCAGATTTTAGTCTTTCCCGAACACTCCTTCCACACTATGACAAAGTCCTTACGTGGCTAAAATCCTCTTACTTACAGGAGGGGCACATAAAAACCTTACACCGAGCATATATCCCCCCTGCTCAGAGACATAATTTTTCTCAGGACACTCCCAGGTCCTGTTTAAAATGCCACCACTCTCATGCAACTTTCTTCCACTGCTTCTGGGAATGCGGGAAAATAAAAAAATTCTGGAAGAAGACACTAAATTATATCAATTACTACACACTTCACTTCCTCTAGATTCTTCAGCCTGTTTATATGCAAATTTTTCGAACTGGTCGACTACACCACACTTCTACTCTTTTTTCCCATTGCTGACCACTATTGTCACACTAGCTAAGAAAATAATATTAATCCACTGGACCTCTTCCTCGTCCCTTAACAAACTCAAATCCAAAATACTCAAACTCTTATATTTCGACAGAAAAAACTCCTTCACTGACATTACTAAACAAAGAGCACAATTCGAAGCGAAATGGCACCCTTTCATTGCTTCCCTGAATACACAAACCCAAAATTCCCTTTTGATCACATTTGAAAATACTGATTGGCAATTACAACGCCATACGTCCTCATCTTGATACCTCCTCCATGTACCAAATACCTGCTACGCACTCAGTCATCTGACTCGTACCATGCTTATATCTGCTTTGTCCAATAGCTGTCGGCATAGTTGTCTTGCAATTTTCACCACCTACCCCTCCCTCCCCTCCTCTTCCACATCCCTCCCTCATCCTTAATATTTGAATGCTTTTGAAGACTGTTTCACCTAAGAAATAGAATATCCAGGTTATTCCTTTTTCTTTTGACTTATGTACCTCCATACCAATTGATTTATTTACTCCAGATTTTATGCTAACACCCATTATTTCTCGCTCTTCCTTTATACTCCTCTAGTTTACTTTTGGTTTAGGATACTTTTCTTATGCATATATCTTTTATGCTTTGACCCTCCTGGTATGGATTGATTTCCTCTATCTACCAGCCTAGTTTTGGTTCGATTTGATAACCTCTCAGTATTTATTGAATTTATTTAGCACCATCAATAGATTTATATCATTTGTTGTTCTTCAGTATTAATTACATCTTTATATGCAGTCGGCTACTACTCACAACTTTTTGATGCTAATTGAGATACACTCTCCTATATGAGTCATTGTAATACTGACTATTGTTTTGTAATGTCACATTTTATTAAATAAAAAATGTGTTTAATAATATATATATATATATATATATATATATATATATATATATACACATACATACATACACACTGCTCAAAAAAATAAAGGGAACACTAAAATAACACATCCTAGATCTGAATGAATGAAATATTCTTATTAAATACTTTGTTCTTTACATAGTTGAATGTGCTGACAACAAAATCACACAAAAATTATCAATGGAAATCAAATTTATTAACCCATGGAGGTCTGGATTTGGAGTCACACTCAAAATTAAAGTGGAAAAACACACTACAGGCTGATCCAACTTTGATGTAATGTCCTTAAATCAAGTCAAAATGAGGCTCAGTAGTGTGTGTGGCCTCCACGTGCCTTTATGACCTCCCTACAACGCCTGGGCATGCTCCTGATGAGGTGGCGGATTGTCTCCTGAGGGATCTACTTCAGACCTGGACTAAAGCATCCGCCAACTCCTGGACAGTCTGTGGTGCAACGTGGCGTTGGTGGATGGAGCGAGACATGATGTCCCAGATGTGCTCAATTGGATTCAGGTCTGGGGAACGGGCGGGCCAGTCCATAGCATCAATGCCTTCGTCTTGCAGGAACTGCTGACACACTCCAGCCACATGAGGTCTAGCATTGTCTTGCCAACCGCACCAGCATATGGTCTCACAAGGGGTTGAGGATCTCATCTCGGTACCTAATGGCAGTCAGGCTACCTTTGGTGAACACATGGAGGGCTGTGCGGCCTCCCAAAGAAATGCCACCCCACACCATTACTGACCCACTGCCAAACCGGTCATGCTGGGGGATGTTGCAGGCAGCAGAACGTTCTCCTTGGCGTCTCCAGACTCTGTCATGTCTGTCACATGTGCTCAGTGAGAGCTGCTTTCATCTGTGAAGAGCATAGGGCGCCAGTGGCGAATTTGCCAATCTTGGTGTTCTCCGGCAAATGCCAAACGTCCTGCACGGTGTTGGGCTGTAAGCACAACCCCCACCTGTGGACGTCAGGCCCTCAAACCACCCTCATGGAGTCTGTTTCTGATCGTTTGAGTAGACACATGCACATTTGTGGCTTGCTGGAGGTCATTTTGCAGGGCTCTGGCAGTGCTCCTCCTGTTACTCCTTGCACAAAGGTGGAGGTAGCCGTCCTGCTGCTGGGTTGTTGGCCTCCTCCACGTCTCCTGATGTACTGGCCTGTCTCCTGGTAGCGCCTCCATGCTCTGGACACTACGCTGACAGACACAGCAAGCCTTCTTGCCACAGCTCGCATTGATGTGCCATCCTGGATGAGCTGCACTACCTGAGCCACTTGTGTGGGTTGTAGACTCCGTCTCATGCTACCACTAGAGTGAAAGCCCCACCAGCTTTCAAAAGTGACCGAAACATCAGCCAGAAAGCATAGGAGCTGAGAAGTGGTCTGTGGTCACCACATGCAGAACAACTCCTTTAATTCCCACCTATTGTCTATTCCATTTGCACAACAGCATGTGAAATTGATGGTCAATCAGTGTTGCTTCCTAAGTGGACAGTTTGATTTCACAGAAGTGTGATTGACTCTGCCTCCTGATCTGGTATGTGGAGGACCTCTCTTAATAGCAAAGATGAGAGCCTCCACTCCAAGGAACAGAGAGCTGTCCTCAACCATATCATCATCATCCACATCCAGCTGATAAGAGTCAGAATCAGACTGTAATACCTGAGGCAGTGAGAGTTTATGGGATACCACTAGAGGGGGCTGATGAGCCTTCTTGGCATCTGCAGCCTTAGCCACACAATCAATAGATTGTCTTAGCACCTGTCTCTCATTTAGCAGCAACCAATTCTGAATTTACATTCTGAATCATGCTTTTGAAGTTATCTAGCCAGTCAGGGGCCTATGAACTATGTCCATGTGGTGACAAAGAACATTGTTCACACGAGTGACCCCACTGAAGAGCGGGTTGAGTTACAAGCAGTACAAGTAACCCTGTCCACAGAAATGTTGAAAAATAGTAATACAGCTTAGCCCACTGACTAAAACCTCCACAAAGACCCTAGAGAGCCCCTGGAGTGACACTGAGGAGCGGACACAAGCACACAGAAACACAGCAGCACAAAGTGTGAAAGTATGTGTATGACCTGATAGGAGTGCAGCGGCGCTATCGCTGGCATGCTCCCCCCTTCTATGACCCCCTAGTACCAGTTTACAGTCTGTAGCAGCGTGGGTCCCTGGAGGAGCAGCATTCATACAGCCTGATGATCCGCAGCAGGAAATGTCGCCTTCCCGCCTCTGTTCCCGCTCCGAGAATCCCCGCCCCCTGTAAATGGCGCACAGTCCCTGACAGTGATTTTATACTGGCAATGTTAAAAAAGGAGATTTATGGTAAGATTTACCATTGTTAACTCTTTCTGCGAGGTACACTGGATTCCCACAGGGAATAACATCGGGGGGGGGGGTGGTAGAGCTGGATCTTGATCCGAGGCACCAACAGGCTAAAGCTTTGACTGTTCCCAAGATGCACTACGCCGCCTTCTCTATATCCTTGCCACCAGGCACTGGAGCTCAGTTTTGTTTACCAGTCCAACGCAGTAGCAGGTAAAAGAGACGACAGTAGTTCGTAGTCAGAGATAACCACATTCTCACGCCAGGAGAAGGTACCAGCAGCTAATGCCATACAAACCCAAAGAAGCCAAGTGCGTCAGGGTGGGCGCCCTGTGGAATCCAGTGTACCTCGCAGAAAGAGATTTAACAATGGTAAGTCTTACCATAAATCTCCTTTTTTGCACCGGGGTACACTGGTATTCCACAGGGAATAACATCGGGATGTCCTAAAGCAGTTCCTCATGGGAGGGGATGCACTGTAGCGGGCACAAGAACCCGGCGTCCAAAGATAGCATCCTGGGAGGCGAAGTATCAAAGGCATAGAACCTGATGAACGTGTTCACTGAGAATCACATAGTTGCCTTGCACAATTGTTCTAGGGACGCGCCACGGTGGGCCGCCCAAGAAGGTCGACAGACGGAGTAGAATGGGCTTTGATAGTAGCCTGTACAAAAGCTTGTGCAATCACCATTCTAATCCATCTGGCCAAGGTCTGCTCATTCGTAGGCCAGCCACGTTTGTGAAAACCAAAAAGGACAAAGAGAGAATCAGATCTCCTAAGAGAGGCGGTTCTCTTCACATATATAGGGAGAGCCTTACGACATCCGAAGACCGTTCTTTGGAGGACAAACCGGGAGAGATAACAGGCGGAACCACAATCGCTTAGTTAAGGTGGAAAGACGACACCTTAGGCAGATAACCAGGGCGAGTTCTAAGAACCGCACAGTCACAGTGGAAAAATCAGAAAGGGTTAAGAATAAGGCACCCAAGTCTGAAACCCTTCTAGCAGAGGCAATAGCCAGCAAAAATAAGACCTTAACTGTAAGCCATTTAAGGATCCACAAACTCAAGAGGTTAAAATGGAGACTCTTGTAGGGCATCCAGAAAAACCAACAAATCCCAAGGAGCCACAGGAGGAACACAGGGAGGTTAAATCCGTAAAACACCCTGAGTAAAAGTATGAACGTCAGGCATAGTCGCAATTTCTCTCTGAAACCATACCGACAAGGCTGAAATATGAACCTTGAGGGAGGCCAGACGAAGGCCTAAGTCTAGGCCCTGTTGCAGAAAAGTCAAAAGATTGGCAGAACTGAACTTCTACGCATCATAATTCTTAGCCGCTCACCAGGTGAAGTAAGAATTCCAGACCCTGTAATAAATCTGAGCCAAAGACGGTTTACGGGCTTTCAACATAGTTTGAAAGACCGCCTCAGAAAATCCCTTGGCCCTCAGAAGAGAGGCTTCAAGAGCCACGCTGTCAAAGCCAGTCAGGCCAGATCCTGGTAGACACAAGGGCCCTGAACGAGGAGGTCTGGGCATTGCGGAAGTAGATGAGGAAACTATCGAGAGAACCTGTAGGTCTGAGAACCAATGCCGTCCGGACCATGCTGGAGCGAATAGAAGTAGTAATCCTCCTTCTTGCTTGAACTTCCTTATTACCCTGGGCAGGAGTGACACTGGAGGGAACACGTATGGCAGCCGAAAGTTCCATGGAATTGCCAGGGCGTCCACAAACCCTTGAGGATCCCTTGTCCTTGCTCCGAAGACCTGAACCTTGTGATTGTGTTGAGACGCTATCAGGTCTACATCTGGAAGGCCCCACTTGTCCACTAGGAGTTGAAAGACTTCCAGATGAAGGCTCCACTCTCCGGCGTGTACGTCCTGATGACTGAGGAAGTCCGCTTCCCAGTTGAGGACCCCCGGAATGAACACTGCCGATATGGCTGGCAGATGGCGTTCCGCCCATAGAAGAATTTTTGACACTTCCATCATTGCCATGCGCCTTCGAGTGCCGCCTTGATGATTTATGTACACCACCGTGGTGGCTTTGTCCGACTGTACTGTTCTGTACCAGAGGCAAGGACAGTTTCAGAGCATTGAACACTGCCCACAACTCCAGAATGTTTATCGGAAGGAGAGATTCCTCCTTGGTCCGCCGACCCTGAAGAGAGTGTTGCACCAACACCGCGCCCCAACCCCGCAGACTGGCATCCGTCGTTAGGAGGACCCAGTTGGAGATCCAGAAAGGACGACCTCTGCTCAATCGTTGGTCATGGAGCCACCAGCTCAGGGACTGACGAACTTCCGGAGTCAAGGAAATCATGTGAGACCTGATCCGGTGAGGCAGGCCGTTCCACTTGGAAAGGATTAACCGCTGCAGAGGGCGAGAATGAAATTGAGCGTACTCTACCATGTCGAAAGCCGACACCATGAGGCCTAGTACTTGCATCGCCAAGTGTATCGACACACGAGGGTAAGAGAGGAAACACCGTATCCTGTCCTGAAGTTTCAGGACTTTCTCCAGAGACCAGAACAACCGTTGGATGGGGGTGTCCAGTAACTCCCCCAGGTGCACCATGCTCTGAGCAGAGACCAGCGAGATTTTCTTCCCGTTGATGAGCCACCGGTAGGCTTGTAGGAATTGGACAGTCTATTCCAGATGACGAAGGAGAACCTCTGGTAAATTCGCCAGGATCAACAAGTAATACAGATACGGCAGGATCCTGATGCCCCGACGGCGGCGGAGAGCCGTCATGGCCGCCATGACCTTGGTGAAAATTCGTGGAGCCATGGTCAGACCAAAAGGTAAAAGGCCTGGAATTCAAAATGTAGGTTGCCAATAGTTAGGTCTGTTGATACACTCATTGCAGTATTGTGCAATATAATGAATATAAACAAACTTTTGGAATTTAATTAATGTATCAAGGCCTGATGACGCACTTTTAGCAATGATGTGTTATTTAATGTGTTTATGTAACTATGCACACTTGGGATCACTTTATTGCTAAATTGTTACAAGCTTAGGAGATCGTGTTTCTTCTGATTGCAGAATTGTTACAAGCTTCATATACCAACTAATTGAATCTGCAGACCCACTGCTGGAGAATTTCCCTGCAACATTGTTTCTTTTATATCTCTATGTGAGAGATTAGGAACTTTCTGCCAACAATTATTCATCATCTAAGGTGCTCTAGATATTTATGATTTTGTTAATCACCACAGCGTGCCACCTCTGCTTAAATACCTCATTTGAATTATCAGTACATGTTGATTGATAAATACTCAGGATATAATTTAACCAAAAGTGTGTGAATCTTAATTGGTTTCCTGTATATGAAAATCAGTCTTAAATTTTGCTATTCTTATGTACTTCGGCATAGGAGAATAACAGGAGATCAGTTATACTATTTAGAATGTCATTTGAATGAATTAGTTCAAACAAATTATACATTTCTGATTATTTATCAGAGCTTTATCTCTTCTCAGCACTCTCTCATCTGGCTGACAGCTGTGCTGGCAAGGGTTCTGCCCTTCCCAGCGTACATTTGGCTGTCACAACAGAAAGTAGAAGTGCTTCTTTCTTTCTTGTGCCCTAATCCTAAGTGGAAGAAGAACAACCAATTCAAGATCTTCCCATATTAAAACTGGTGATGGCTCTCCTTTCCAACACTCTCTCATCTGGAAAAGCCTGGGGCCAATTTATCCAGTGACGTATAGCAGGCAGAGTACAGACAGTAGAAGTGGGTTCTCTCTTCCTTCATATGTCATCTTCACTATTCAAGGTCGTACTATCCTGAGAGTAGCCCGATCCTCTATCTCGGAAGCTGATAGGATAGACCTGGTTAGTACTTTGAAGGGGGACTGCTTAGGAAGACCAGGCACTGTGGATATCACTAAGATGACCACCTATATCTTCATGTGAAAATACTGGTGGGGCAGTTCTAATCTGCTCACTCCTATCCACCTAATCTATATTTCACCTCACTTTTCTCTCTTCTATTTTAAATAATTGATATTTAAATATATTTGGACCATTTAGGTCGATATTTTAATGGAACAGAATAAAAGTTAAGCTTTAGATCATTCATCATCATATCATTTTCACTATATATTGATTAATTATCATTACCATTTTAAATAAGAGTGCTCCCGAAAAGGATTTCTTTTGTCTTGTCCTTTTTCCATTATATGCCAATAGCAAACCTCAGGCAATAGGAATATGCAGGTAAGCATGCTGTATTTCCAGGGATACCATATAGTTCTTGGGCTCCAAAGCCAGAACAATAGAGCGAAGCGTTTCCATACGGAATTTGGAAACTTTCACAAATTTGTTCAAAGACTTGAGGTTGAGAATGTGCAGAGAAGACCCATTCAGTTTCGGGATTAGGAACTGCGTTTAACAGTACCCCCTGCCTCTCTGAGCCAGAGGCACCGGCACTATCATTCCTGTATCCAGGAGAGATTGTACCACCAAATGGAGAGTTTTTTCTTTTACCTGATCCGAAGGGATGTTTGTTGAGCAAAACTGGCGAGGGGGACGTTTCTTGAAAGAGATGGCGTATCCGTGAGTGACGACTTCCCGCACCCAGGCGTCCGAAGTGGTCTGTAACCACACCTGGGCAAACCGTAGAAATCGGCCTTCCACTCTGAGATCCCCCAGGAGGAAGCCCGCCCCGTCATGCAGCAGGCATGTCTGTTTTGGAAGCAGGCTGACAAGCAGCCCAGGCACGTTTAGGTTTGGGTTTAGTGGATTTGGAAGTGCGAGCCTGTTTCGCGTACGCCTGACCCTTTGCTTTACCTGGAGGTTGACAGGAACGAAAGGAAGTGCTCTTTGCCTTCGGAGATGAAGGAGTAGTACTAGGCAGACATGCAGTCTTAGCTGATGCCAGGTCAGCAACAATCTTGTTGCGATCTTCCCCAAAAAGAATGTTTACCTTAAAAGGGATCACCTCCAAGGTCTTTTTAGAGTCCAGATCTACAGACCGGGACCGCAACCAGAGAATCCGGCGAGCCAGAATGGACGTAGTAAACTCTTTGGCCGCCACGATACCTGCACCAGAGGCCGCCTCCTGAATATAATGAGAGGCTGTAATAATATATGAAAGACATTGTTTAGCATTATCAGGAAAATCAGACGGTAGTTCCGCTTCGACTTCCTGAACCCAGGCTTCAATATCTTCTGCCGCCCAAGAAGCCGCAAGTGGGCCTATGCACAGCTCCTCCAAGAGTGTAAATGGACTTCAAGCAACCCTCCACACGCTTATCAGTCAGTTCCTTCAGCGAGGTGATTGTAGTGACAGGCAGAGCAGAGGACACCACCAGATGCGTGACTTGCGAGTCCACCAGCGGTGGTGTTTCCCAATTTTTACTTAACTCTGCAGCGAGTGGATAACAAGCTACCATCTTTTTAGACAGGGAAAATTTATTTCCTGGATATTCCCAGGATTTCTGATGTCAACCAAGTGGTCAGAATGGGGTTAAACTAATTTAATAACCTTCTGACATTTAAACTTATCTGGTTTCTTAGAGGTAGCTGGAGGCTCTTCGTCATCATCAATTTGAAGAATCAGCCTGATAGCCTCCAAGAGGTCAGGAACATCCATTTGTGTCAGAGATTCCCCATCAGAAGCATCTGCATCAGTGTCTGAAGGGCCAGTGTAAGCGCCATCTTCATCGGATGAAGTATCCAAAACATGTGTGGATTGTGAGGAGGTAATGGCCCGTTTAGATGACCCCTTGGTCTTAGGCGGACGAGGGGGCCCATGGCAGATTAACTGCAGGGACAATATGTGGCTGTAATGGCACAGGAGGTCCCATAGGGGGCGCAAGTCTAGTTACTAGCGTAGTCCGTAAATTAGAGAAAGCAGCCCAAGGTGGGTCTTGATTTGCCCCCGTTGCTGCAGACTGACTGTGGGGTACAGAACCCCCAGTACCTGAAGACTCAGCTGCTATGTTTTCCCCCGGGTAATCCGTGGCGTCAGCACTGCATGGTGCAGGATCAGCCATAGACCTACCACCCTGTTTAGCAGACATTATTTGTAAGCGTAACTGAAGGGTGTAATAGTACAATTTAAGCAGACAAATTACCTGACCATAAAAAACCCTGTATAGTGTGACTGCAAGCAGAGGATTTAAGAGGTATGTGGTGACTGTAGAACACAGAGAAAAATACAAAAAATAGGATTTTAATACCTACCGGTAAATCCTTTTCTCTTAGTCCGTAGAGGATGCTGGGGTAACCATAAGAACCATGGGGTATAGACGAGATCAGCAGGAGACATGGGTACTTTAAGACTTTGAATGGGTGTGAACTGGCTACTCCCTCTACGCCCCTCCTCCAGACTCCAGTTATAGGAACTGTGCCCAGGGAGACGGACATTTAGAGGAAAGGAATTATTGTTAAACTAAGGTGAGATACATACCAGCTCACACCGCAAACACGCGACGCAACATGGCATTTAACAGAACTCAAGCCAACTGCATGAACAATGTCAGCAACAGGCTGACTATAACCATAACACAACCTGTGTGTAACCAATAACTGCAGATACAGTACGCACTGGGACGGGCGCCCAGCATCCTCTACGGCAGAGGTTCTCAAACTTGGTCCTCGTGGGCCCACACAGTGCATGTTTTGCAGGTAACGCAGCAGGTGCACAGGTGTATTAATTACTCACTGACACATTTTAAAAGGTCCACAGGTGGAGCTAATTATTTCACTTGTGATTCTGTGAGGAGACCTGCAAAACATGCACTGTGTGGGCCCACGAGAACCAAGTTTGAGAGCCTCTGCTCTACGGACTAAGAGAAAATGAGTTACCGGTAGGTATTAAAATCCTATTTTCTCGGTGTGGGGCGTGGCTTGGATCGGCATGGAGTAGCTGTGTGCAGCCTTAGCTCTCCACTAAAATCCTGTGAACCCATCCGTTTTACCCCAGCCCGTGGATCCTGCTCCCTGCCAGCTGGCCCCTGAGTGTGTGCTGCCTCTGCTGCTGCTCTTGCTAACCCGGTGTGCGGCGCAGTTGTGCTGTTGTGGACCTTCCAGCGTGGTCCCCGGCTCCCTACCTCTCCGCCGGCCGCCGCCGGAGCTCCGGGAGCGGCGCGTGGCCGTGCACCCGGCGGTGTCTGTGCGCTGGTCCTCCGGCTAGGGGCTGCAGGGGAGAAGGCCCTGCCGTCTGCTGGGTCCGGTGGGGGTGCATGTCTGGAGCCCCACTGCGGTTACGCTGGAGACCGAGTACGGGCGAAAAAGACCGCGAAAGGACCCCATTTTTAGTCCTGCTGCTCCTTCTCCCCCTGCGGTGCTGTGCGGTGCGATGACTGTGGTTGCCATCCTGTCTCCCTCCTGGGCTTAATAATTGTCCACGGGGCCTCACAAAGCCAGTGTCCTTTACATTTTCTTTTGGATGGACTGTATATATTTCACTGAAGCCAGTTGCCCTACATTAGCTGCCTGTTACCCTGCGGTGACAGCCTGGGTGTCCCTGACTCAGCTTTCATTCTGCTGCAATTTCTACAACATACACCTGCTACCTGATTATCTGCAGTGTGCCCACATACTTGTTCCGTTTATTTGAGGTGCCATCTCTGCCCGGCCCGGGTGGCCCTGACCCTTGTGCTGAACCTGCTGTAATACTCCTGCGGATCTGCATTCCCGTCCAGAGGTACCATGGTGAGGGGAGGACAGAGTGCGGCTAACGCTGCTGCGAACCTGGAGAAATTTGCCAGACCACAGCAGACATCTACTTCGGCAAAGCGGGGTGAAGCCGGCCCGCCCTCGCCGAGGTGGACACCTCCGACCATGATGAGCAGGTGCATTCTACCCAGCAAATATTGCAGGCAATCTCTGCGTCCGAACAGAGGGTCACGGACCGGATTGGGCAAGTACAAATGGATGTTTCTCTGCTAAGGCAGGATATGCAGAAGATCCGAGAGCGTGTGGGTGAAACTGAACATCGGATATCGGCTTTAGAGGATGCTGCTCCACCCTTGCAGTTGAAAGTGGCGGACCTGTCTACCCAAGTGACATCTATGCAGGCTAAAATGTCAGATATAGAAGGGAGATTGCGGCGCAACAACGTCCGGTTTGTCGGGCTCCCCGAGAGAGCGGAGGGCACCTCCCCGGAATCTTTTCTTGAAGGGTGGCTTATTGATCTATTTGGCAAGGAAGCATTTACCTCTCAATTTGCGGTGGAGAGGGCGCACAGGCTCCCGCCTAGGCCGCCGCCACCGGGGGCCCCGGCTAGAACATTTATTGCACGCTTCCTGCATTTCAAGGACCGTGATGCTGTGCTCCGTCTGGCCCGAACAAAGGGCCCTATCCAACAAGATGGACATAATATATCCGTATTTCCTGATTTTGCCCTGGAGGTGCAAGAGCCGATCTCAATTTATTCATGTCAAGCGTCAGTTTAGAGACCGCAATATTCAATATGCTATGCTGTTTCCAGCCAAGTTGCGGGTGGTGCTTAACAACACCACTCATTTTTTTACATCTCCTCAAGATGCTGGTTCATGGCTGGAACGTCAACCACGTTCTCCTCGATGATGTGTTGTTGCTCTGATGTTGATTTAATTCTTCTTGTACCGCTGTTTCTATTTATCTGATGCATATTCCTGTGAATATAAATGCAATGTGGGGATATATGCAATGTGGGGCGTATAGGAGTGGGGCAAATTTATGTTACTGCTTCCTATGCATCGTTATGATATGGTGGTAACGGTCAGCCCCACGTTACTTTACTGCTATTTGATGTTTTGTAATGGGGCATGTGCCTAGCTATGTTGTTTTTTCTTTTTTCAGGGTTGGGGTACTACTTCTTTCTGCGAGTTGTGGAGAGCTCTTGCCGAAAACAGTGTAGGGGCTTTTCCTTGGGTTCTTTGGTTAGGCCCCTATCCCTTAGTTTGGTTACTTAATGGGAGTTATGGGATCCAGGTATGCCTTAAGTTTGTGAGGTGATACAGGGTGGATTAGGGGGGGGGGGTTAGTTTGTTTTTTTCTAAGCCATCATTTTTTAGTTCTGTGCGTACTTTGCAATGACACGTTATTTCAGTATGATGTTGCTCTGTGCTCTTTAGTCTCCTGGGACGTAGGGGGACTGGTTGCTCCTGTCCCTGTTTATTGTTTGCTCAGCCTTGCTATGCTGCGATGCCAGGTTTTGATGTATGTCTCTTTGTTCTATCCTGTTGCCCCTTTCCTCTATGATTTCTATGTCTGCTGTTTCTGAGGGGCTCCGTCTGCTCAGCTGGAACGTTCGGGGATTGAATGAAAAAATTAAAAGATCGTTGGTCCTGACTCAGGTTAAAAAATACCAGGCGGACATAATTTGTCTTTCTGAAACACATTTGCATGGAGGTAGGGTGTTGGCACTTAAAAAACCATGGGTTAGTCACGTGTATCATTCCACTTTCTCTAGCAGTGCCAGAGGCGTTTCTGTAATGATTAGAAAGTCCGTACAATTTCACCTGGATGACTGTGAAACTGACCAATATGGCAGATACGTCTTCCTACGAGCCCATATTAACTGCAGATTGTTTCATATACCTGTATTAGCAGTATATGTCCCCCCGCCATATAATAATGAGGTTCTCCGTCACGCTGCCCGTTTCCTGGCCCGGTCCCCTGCTACCCCTGTGATATGCCTAGGGGATTTTAACAATGTTATGGATAATGGTATGGACAGGTGGAGGGAGTCTGTTGCGTCTTCCCCTCCCCTGGCGTCCCCTACCCCGTTCGCGAGACTGGTGGGGGAGCTGGGGCTGGAGGATGTATGGAGATGTCGTAATCCCACAGCTACTCATTTCTCCTGTCAGTCCGCTACCCATCATGCTTTTTCTCGTATTGATTTGGTTTTAGTTTCTCCTGATCTGTCCCCGGACGTGCTGGCGGTGGATTATCTCCCTAGGGGTATATCGGATCACTCTCCTGTCTTAGTTACAGTTAATATTGGTTGGGAGCGCGGTGCAAAAATGTGGAAGCTTAACCCCTTTTGGTTGACTTTACTGGGGGAGGGTGCAGATCTGATTGCCGCCTGGGAAGGGTTCCAGGAAGACAATTTACTATACAGTGTTCTGCCGCTGAAGCATGATGCCTTTAAAGCGTTTTTGCGGGGCTCCTTTATAAAGCGGATCTCTGAAGTTAAAGCGTTTAGTAAGAGGGAGGAGGTGCGGTTGGAATCTTTGTGCCAGCAGCTGGAATCTCAATATCTTATTACCCATTTGCGGTCTGATGAGCTGTTGTGGAAGAGCGCGCAGAGCGAGTGGTCGGATTGTTTATTTGAGAAATCCAGGCGTAGACTCCTTTTTGCAGGACATGAGCAGTATTTTCGGGCGGAGATGAATGGCAGCTACTTGGCCTTTTTGGCCCGGTCCGATTCCCCTAGAACTGTAATTCAGTGTGTGAAGAACTCTGCTGGCCAACTATGTTATTCTGGCTCAATGGCGGCGGAGACGTTCCGTAGTTATTATTCCTCGCTTTATGCCTCCCGAGCCAGTTACTCTGATAATCAGCTTGGGGAGTTTTTGGCTCAGTTGACCTTGCCATGCTTGTCCCGGGAGGACTCAGGGGCTCTGGATGCACCTATCACGTTGGAGGAGGTGGAGGCTGCGATCCTGTCTCTCCCGGCGTCTAAGGCACCGGGATCTGATGGACTTCCGGGTGAAGTCTATAAAAAATACAGTACGTTTTTTGCCCCCTATCTCTTTCAGTTGTTTGACTTACTCTTAGAGGGTGGGGTTCTCCCGCGCTCTATGGCCAAGGCCAATATAATTGTCCTGTTGAAACCAGGGAAAGATCCCCTGCTCCCCGAGTCTTATCGACCCATTTCCCTCCTCAATACTGATGTCAAGATACTGGCAAAAATCTTGGCATCTCGATTGAATTTGGTAATTGCAACAATAATTCACCCGGACCAGACTGGCTTTATGCCGGGTAAATCCACTGCCCAAAATCTGCGTAGATTGTTCTGTCATCTCCAGAGGGGTGATTTGGTGGGGTCGGACGCGGTGGTGGTGTCCCTTGATGCGGCCAAAGCGTTCGACTCCGTAGAATGGAGGTATCTGTGGGGGGTGCTAGAGAAATTTGCTTTTGGCCCTCGATTTAATATCTTTATCCAGTTGTTGTATTCCTTGCCTGTGGCTCGTGTGACGGCCAATGGTTTCACGTCTGAGCTTTCTGCGTTGGAGAGGGGCACTCGACAGGGTTGCCCCCTATCTCCTGCACTGTTTGCGAGCGCCGTGGAGCCATTGGCCGGCCTGCTGCGCAGTAATAGCAGGGTCAGGGGTGTTGAGATTGGGGGTCATGTGGATGTGGTGGCGCTATAAGCGGATGACATGCTTCTTTTCTTGCAAGACTCTGATGACTCCCTACAAGCAGTGTTACAGGTAGTGGAGAATTTTGGTATCTTTTCCGGTCTGCTAATTAACTGGGACAAATCCCACATTTTTCCCATTTCTGGTCTTCTCCCTGAAAATACACGGGGGGCGTATCCTTTGCAATGGACATTGCGGTTCAAGTATTTAGGCATCTGGATTACTCCTATGGCGCGTAGCTATGTGGCCCAAAATATTGACCCCATTTTAGCGACATTTAAAGAGAAGGCTCATAGCTGGAAAAAACTACCGTTGTCTGTCCTGGGTCGGGTTAATTTATTTAAAATGGTGATGCAGCCGAAATTCCTTTATGCTCTACACACTTCTCCGGTCTACCTCCCCAAGAAGATCTTTACTGTTATTGAGGGCGTTTTGTCCTCATTAATATGGAGTGGCAGGCCAGCGCGAGTCTCTATCAGGACACTATGCAGATCTCAGATGTCCGGCGGGGCAAGTCTCCCTGATCTCAGACTATACTATGTGGCGGCTCAGCTTTCTCATCTGAGTGAATGGATCGGGGATTCTCTGGGTACCACAGTAAGGGCGTTTCTGGCTGAGCGGGCGGAGTGCTCTCCTGCTTTCTCTCTTTCTCCTCTTCAGCTTCTCCTCTCTGGTCTCTCAGCGCCTGGCTTGCCTCCCCTGTTACGTCAAGCCTTGCTTATCTGGCGCTATGCGCACACTTTATATGATTGGGAGGGACATGATGCCTGTACTCCATTGTGGTTCAATAGTGCATACCCTGAGCTATATGAGATGTCGCTAGATAATATATGGATTGCTAGGGGTGTCATGGCACTGGGTCAGCTATACCACAGTGGAGTGCTGAAGTCATTTCAGCAACTAAAGATCGAATTTGATGTACCTAACACTGCTCTGTTCCGGTATTTTCGGCTTAGACATGCTGTACAGACCCAATTCCCTCACGGCCCACCACTGATTGTTGACTCACCTGTTAGGACGATGCTTACTTCTCTGAGTCAGAGGGGGAAGGTGTCTACCATATATGCGGTTTTAAATAATAGAAGCTATCCCGATCTATTAAATAATCTCCGTATTAAATGGGAGACTGATTTGGGACACTTGTCCCATGAGCAGTGGCTCCAGATTATGAGCTCCCTTAAATACACTACGCCATGTATAAGGTATAAGCAAGTTTTTTTCTATATTCTACACAGGGCCTATCGTACTCCAGTTACTATGCAGAGGGCTGGTCTTAGGGAAGATTCTAACTGCCCCAGGTGTCGGGCAGCCGATGCCGGATTTTGGCACTTACTGTGGGATTGCCCTGAGATTTCCCTTTTCTGGCATAAAGTGTGGTGTGATGTGATCATCACAGCACCGTCCCTCCCTACATTAGATCCTGGTATATGCCTATTTGGGTTAGATCTTGAGGAAACACACTCTGTTTTACTGTACAAATATGTCCTGTGTCTCACTACGCTGGCAAAGGTTGTTATCGCTAGGGTCTGGTTCTCGGCTGATGTACCTAGGGTGGAGCACTGGAGGGCGTTGGTGAACGAGGTAATTCGTCATGAGAGACATATGTATAAAGGCCCTCATTCCGAGTTGTTCGCTCGCAAGCGGATTTTAGCAGATTTGCTCATGCTAAGCCGCCGCCTACTGGGAGTGAATCTTAGCATCTTAAAATTGCGAACGATGTATTCGCAATATTGCGATTACACACCTCGTAGCAGTTTCTGAGTAGCTCCAGACTTACTCGGCATCTGCGATCATTTCAGTGCTTGTCGTTCCTGGTTTGACGTCACAAACACACCCAGCGTTCGGCCAGACACTCCTCCGTTTCTCCGGCCACTCCTGCGTTTTTTCCGGAAACGGT
Organism: Pseudophryne corroboree; assembly: GCF_028390025.1. Classification (NCBI taxonomy): domain Eukaryota; kingdom Metazoa; phylum Chordata; class Amphibia; order Anura; family Myobatrachidae; genus Pseudophryne; species Pseudophryne corroboree. Next base: position 190,662,808 of record NC_086451.1, read on the forward strand.
AGCGTTTTTTCCCACACGCCCATAAAACGGCCCGTTTCCGCCCAGTAACACCCATTTCCTGTCAATCACATTACGATCGCCAGAACGATGAAAAAGCCGTGAGTAAAATTCCTAACTGCATAGCAAATTTACTTGGCGCAGTCGCAGTGCGGACATTGCGCATGCGCATTAAGCGGAAAAAACGCTGCGATGCGAAGATTTTTACCGAGCGAACAACTCGGAATGAGGGCCAAAGTACGGTGTTCCGCCTCTCGATTTACGGAGATGTGGGATCGCTGGAGTAGCACATGGCTGGGCGGGCAGGTATTGAGCACCTGAGCTCAATACCTTAGCACCTGAGCTAATAATATTGATACTCTTTGTCGTGGATATATATGCGAAAAGAATTCACACGCACACCGAACTGTGATCTGAAAATATCTGTTTATTGATGGCAATTGTTATAGTTAATATCAATGTTGTTGTTTTGTTATGTCTATGTGATACAAAACTCAATAAAAATCACTTGATTTAAAAAAAAAAAAAATCCTATTTTCTCATACGTCCTATAGGATGCCGGGGTAACCATAAGAACCATGGGGTTGTACCAAAGCTCTAGAACGGGCGGGAGAGTGCGGATGACTCTGCAGCACAGACTGACCAAACATGAGGTCCTCCTCGGCCAGGGTATCAAACTTGTAAAACTTAGCAAAAGTGTTTGAACCCGACCAAGTAGTTGCTCGGCAAAGTTTTAACGACGAAGCCGCCCGGGACGCGCCCACCTTCCTAGGAGAATGGGTCTTCAACGATTTTGGTAACGGCAATCCAGCCGTAGAATGAGCCCGCTGAATCGTAGCACAAATCCAGCGTGCAATAGTCTGTTTGGAAGCAGGAGCCATAATCTTGTTTGAGATCATACAGGACAAACAGAGCCTCCGTTTTCCTAATCTGAGACGTTCTGGCGACATAAATTTTTAAAGCTCTGACCACATCGAGAGACTTCGACTCCACTAAGACGTCAGTAGCCACTGGCACCACAATAGGTTGGTTCATGTGGAACGACACCACCTTCAGCAGAAATTGTTGACGAGTCCTCAACTCTGCTCTATCTTCATGGAGAGATCAAATAAAGGCTGTTGTGAGACAAGGCTGCTAACTCCGATACCCGCCTTGCGGATGCCAAGGCCAACAGCATGACCACTTTCCAAGTGACAAATTTCAACTCTACCTTCCGTAAAGGTTCAAACCAATGTGATTGAAGGAACTGCAACACCACATTAAGATCCCATGGTGCCACTGGAGGCACAAAAGGAGGTTGGATGTGCAACATGCCTTTCAAGAAAGTCTGAACTTCTGGAAGGGAGGCCAATTGTTTTTGAAAGAAAACCGATAAGGCTGAAATCTGTACTTTAATTGAGCCCAACTTTAAGCCCGCATCAACACCTGCTTGTAGAAAATGGAGAAAACGTCCTAACAAATTCTTCCATAGGAGCCTTCTTGGATTCGCACCAAGACATATATTTTCTCCAAATACGGTGGTAATGTTTAGACGTTACCCCTTTTCTAGCCTGAAGTAGTGTGGGAATGACTTCACAAGGAAAACCCTTTCGGGCTAGGACCCGGCGTTCAACCGCCACGCCGTCAAACGTAGCAGCGGTAAGTCTTAATACACGCACGGCCCCTGCTGTAACTGATCCTCTCGTAGACGTAGAGGAAGAGGCCAGGGATCTCTTATGAGTAATTCCTAAAGATCTGGATACCAAGCCCTCCTTGGCCAGTCCGTAACAATGAGGATCACCTGAACCTTTGTTCTTCTTATGATCTTTAGTACTTTCAGAATGAGAGGAAGCGGAGGCAATACATACACCGACTGAAACACCCATGGTGTTACTAGGGAGTCCACTGCTATTGCTTGAGAGTCACGCGACCTGGAACAATATCTCTGAAGTTTCTTGTTGAGACGCGACGCCATCATGTCTATTTGAGGAACTCCCCAAAGACTTGTCACTTCTGTGAAGACCTCTTGATGAAGACCCCACTCCCCTGTATGGAGATCGTGTCTGCTGAGTAAGTCTGCTTCCCAGTTGTCCACTCCTGGAATGAAGATTGCTGACAAAGCGCTTGTATGTTTTTCCGCCCAATGGAGAACTTTTGTTGTCTCTGCCATTGCTGCTCTGCTTTTTGTTCCGCCCTGGCGGTTTATGTACGCTACTGCTGTTACATTGTCCGATTGAATCGGGACGGGCAGATTGCGCAGATGTACCGCTTGAAGAAGGCCATTGTAAATGGCCTTTAACTCAAGAACGTTTATGTGTAGACATGTTTCTTGGCTTGACCATCTTCCCTGGAAGTTTTCCCCCTGTGTGACTGCACCCCAGCCTCGGAGTTTCGCATCTGTGGTTACTAGGATCCAGTCCTGGATCCCGAACCTGCCCCCTCTAGGAGGTGAGAGCTGTTCAGCCACCCCAGGAGTGAGATTCTGGTCTTGACAGACAGGATTATCCTTCGGTGCATGTGCAGGTGGGATCTGGACCACTTGTCCAACAGATCCCACTGAAACACCCTGGCATGGAATCTGCCAAACTGAATGGCCTCGTAAGCTGCCACCATTTTCCCCAGCAACCGAGTGCATTGATGGATTGACACTCTTGCCGGTTTCAGAATTTGTTTGACCAGGTTCTGAATTTCCAGAGTCTTTTCCACTGGAAGAAAAACTCTGTAATTCTGTGTCCAGAATCATTCCCAGAAAGGACAGCCACGTCGTCGGCACCAACTGTGATTTTAGCAAGTTTAGGAGCCAACCATGTTGTTGCAGAGCTGTCGAGGAGATCGCCATGTTCTGCAGCAATTGGTCCCTGGATCTTGCCTTTATCAGGAGATCGTCCAAGTACGGGATAATTTTGATTCCTCGCTTGCGCAGGAGAACCATCTTTTCCGCCATTACTTTGGTGAAAACCCTCGGAGCCGTGGATAGACCAAACGGCAACGTTTGAAACTGGTAATGACAATCCTGAACTGCAAACCTCAGGTAAGCCTGATGCGGAGGATAGATGGGAACATGCAAGTAGGCATCCTTTATATCCACAGACACCATAAAATCCCCTTCCTCCAGACTGGAGATCACTGCTCGGAGAGATTCCATCTTGAATTTGAATTTTCTTAGATAGAAACTGAGGGATTTTAGATTCAGGATTGGTCTGACCGAGCTGTCCGGCTTCGGGACCACGAATAGGCTCGAATAAAATTGTTCTACCTGTTGTGACGGGGGAACCTTGATAATGACCTGATTTTGACACAACTTTTGTATTGCGTCGCGTACCACCTCCCTGTCTGGAAGAGAAGCTGGTAAGGCCGATTTGAAAAATCGGCGAGGGGGAACGTCTGGAAACTCTAGTTTGCACCCCTGGGACACCATTTCCAAAACCCATGGGTCCAGGGCCGAACGAACCCAGAACTGACTGAAGTTTTTTAGACGTGCCCCCACCGGTGCGGACTCCCGCAGAGGAGCCCCAGCATCATGCGGTTGACTTGGCAGAAGCCGGGGAGGACTTCTGCTCCTGGGAACCTGCCACTGCCGGTGATCTTTTACCTTTTCCCCTTCCTCTATTAGCAAGGAAGGAAGAACCTCGGCCTTTCTTGTATTTATTGGGCCGAAAGGACTGCATCTGATAGTGGTGTGTTTTCTTTTGTTGTGCAGGAACATAAGGTAAAAAGGATTACTTACCCACGGTAGCCGTAGATAACAAATCAGCAAGACCGTCACCAAACAAGACACCACCTTTATATGGTAGAGACTCCATATTTCTCTTAGAATCCGCATCAGCATTCCATTGATGAATCCACAATGCTCTCCTAGCTGAGACTGCCATGGCATTGGCTTTCGAACCCAAAAGGCGGATATCCCTCGCAGCTTCCTTTAGGTAGGCTGCAGCGTCCCTGATATGACCTAGTGTCAAGAGAACGCTATCCCTATCCAGGATATCTATCTCAAAAGACAAGCTATCAGCCCATTTTTCAATGGCACTACTCACCCAGGCAGATGCAATGGCTGGCCTGAGCAGCATACCTGTGGTGACATAAATGGATTTCAATGTAGTTTCCTGCCTCCGATCCGCAGGATCCTTAGGGGCTGCCGTGTCAGGGGACGGAAGACACACCTTTTTGGACAGCCGTGCTAGAGCCTTGTCCACAATGGGAGATGACTCCCAATTTTCCTTAATACAGTCTCCTCCTGGGAAGAGCACTCTGCGTCAAACATGCCGACACACGTGTATTCACCACTCACGAACACACTGGGCATATAGGGGACAGAACCACCTAAAGTCTGACAGAGAGACACAGAGAGAGTTTGCCAGCTCACAACCCAGCGCTTCACCAACGGACAACACTAAACAATGCCTCAGACCTGCAGTGCTTTTATAACACATATATTGCACCAAATTTACTGTCGTCGCCCCCCCCCCCCCCCCCGGTTTTTCACCCTGATACTTATGCAGCAGTGTGAGGAAGGACCAGCGTCTCTGCAGCCTGTTGTAGAGAAAATGGCGCTGTTGTGAGCTGTGAGGGCTAAGCTCTGCCCCCGTAATAGCGCGCTTCAGTCCCGCTATTTTTAAATAAATATTTATACTGGCGGGGGTTAGGATAGTGCCCCGGGCACTATGTCCCATATAGCCAGTCTCCTTTCAGGTTTATATGCTGCCCAGGGTGCCCCCCTCCCCGCGCCCTGCACCCTGTAGTGCCGCTGTGTAGTGGGAGCATGGCGCGCAGCGTGCGATCGCTGTGCGGTACCTCAGAAGCCGTCACTGAAGTCTTCTTTGCTTCTTCTACTCACCTGTCTTCTGACTTCTGGCTCTGCAAGGGGGGTGACGGCCGGCTCTGGGAACGAGCATCTAGGCGTACCTAACGATCAGACCCTCAGGAGCTAATGGTGTCCTGTAGCCAAGAAGCAGATCCTTTAAACTCACTAGAAGTAGGTCTGACTTCTCTCCCCTAAGTCCCACGAAGCAGGGAGACTGTTGCCAGCAGTCTCCCTGAAAATAAAAAACCTAACAAAAGTCTTTTCCCGAGAAACTCTGTAGAGCTCCTCAGTGTGCATCCAGTCTGCCTGGGCACAATACTAAAACTGGAGTCTGGAGGAGGGGCATAGAGGGAGGAGCCAGTTCACACCCATTCAAAGTCTTAAAGTGCCCATGTCTCCTGCGGATCCAGTCTATACCCCAGAGTTCTTATGGTTACCCCAGCATCTTCTAGGACGTATGAGAAATAGTATATCCTGTGAAACACTATTATATGAGAACACTGATGGGCTTAGCCCCTCTCAGGGTACAGAATATAGGGATATCAACATGTGTGAGATACACGGAATAGAGATCACACAACAGCTATAGGCACACACACAGTCACATGTACAATGCAGAAATTATTACAAACAATAAAACTGCACTGGACTAGCAATACTAACTAACTGTACTACCAAGTAAAGCAATATACTGTAGGTATATAGATATAACAATGCACAGTAAAGACTGGATGTATATCACAGGGTACTTGTACTAAATATCCCTGTAGCAATGCACTTGTTCATAACAAACACTGTCTAAATTACATGTAGAATACTTAAGTGTCCTGTAAATGCACAGCGCTGATGATGCAGGCGGCTTTACAGAGGAGACATTGTCCAGCAGTCCCGGAATCAGCACAGCATGTGTGTAATGGCACCCAAACGCTGACAGGGAGTGCGGGAGACAGAGATGCAGCTCCAGGACGGGAACATTTGTAGTAAATGGCGCCTGGGGGAGGGTATACAGGTCAGAGCCTTATCCCTTTGCTGGACTTCACCACCGGGTACTGCAGGGCCTATTAAAATGGATTTTTATGGAATCCGACCTGTGCCCCTTGCCCTGGTGGTTTAGTGGGATCCCTGTACGGCCACAGTGTGCACGCCAGCGCGCGCGGCCCGTCTCCTAGAGACCGCGCCGGATCCTGGTTTTCAGCGGGTCCCGCCTGGGGGAGCCTCTTACCTCCTCCCTATGATGCGGACATGCGATCCTGGAGAGCAGCGCCAAGTATGTGTGTGCCCTGAAGAAAACCGGAGACCTCCGCTGTAAGTACCCGGCAACCAGGGCACGAGAGTATACAGCGCCGCTGGGGGAGGTGAGGGAGCCGCACCACGATATGTCAGTATGACATATAGCACGTTTAAGTGCCTGTGCTGCGGCACTTGAAGTCCATCTTCTGAAAGCTCTTTTCAGGGCTGCGCTGCCTCCACTGCAGGCACCAACTTACAAACTGAGCTCCTGTGCAAGGAGGCGGGGTTATAGAGGAGGCGGTGCAAGGAATCCTGGGAACAGTCAAAGCTTTAGCCTGTTGGTGCCTCGGATCAAGAGCCAACTCTACACCAGATGTTATTCCCTGAGGAATACAGTGTACCCCACTGCAGAAAAAAAGCCTACTTCTGACGAAAGGGATCATCCACCTTACATTACATAACAGCTGTGTACTGCTCAGGTGAAGTACATTGTAGAGCACTAACCATGTAGTCCATTCATACACCAGCAATCATGTTCTCATTGCATGCAAATACAGCTCCAGTCTAAACTCTAATTTGACACCTGGCCCCCTCTAAACACACAGTGGTCAGAGTGTCACATACACCAGGAGTGCAGAAAGGCCTCTGTGTATGAAGAAACTGCAGACAGCAGTTAAACAGTCCATCATTTCACAATCTACTGCCCACAGGAGCATATTCATTTCTAACATTTGGTGGATTTCCCTTTTAAAGTATACTTTTTCTGTATGATGAAAGCCTGAGTAGCTTGTTAAATACAGATGTGTCCACTTACATCTAGCCTCCCTGCACGTTAAACAGCCCTTATAGTCAACGCCATGCCGTGGCGTGACTTGGTAGAGCAGAGTGTCTTTTCGTGTGACATTTCCATAAAAAAGGTGTCTAATTCGCAAAGCAATGACAATAGGATGCACAAGCAGCTTTTGCCGATTAAAATTATTTGCGTCATGCCTATATTCTGTGTGCAACCGTGGCTATATCTGCATACAAAATGCTATGCTACAGTGTTTTCCTAGAAAACACTGTAACATAAAATTTTGTATGCAGATACAGGCATGCTGAATATCATTTTAATCATCAGAGTCTTTTTCAGCAAAGAAAAAGTTGCCCAATGCTAACGGAGTTGCACGTGACCTGTCAGCTCAGTCACTCCAGCATTTCCCGCAGAGTGCTGTATTGAGGATAGATGTACTATATATGAGAACACCTCTGTATGACAATGAAGTGAACAGTTGTAAATCTATTCTAGTTCAGGGTTGTGTTTATATTTAAAAAAAAAAAAAAAGATACTTCTTACCATCTCCATGATGTAAATCCAAATCTACATACAACACTCTGTCATATTTTTGCCGTAGTTTTAAAATGCCTAAAACAGCATCATTAAGGTAACAAAATCCAGAGGCTTCATCTCTAAGGAAGAAATGAAAGGGTGAAATAAACTGTAGCATAAACCACAGCATCCAACATGCTCTGGACCGTTAGTTACTGAGTAACCACAAAACGATAAAATCAGGAACTGGTGGTAATAATCCGCTTCCTGTCTAACAGGAGTAGAGAAATGCACCTGCCAGGGAACTACAGTATTTAGATCTGTACACTTTTAAAACAACACCTAGCACAATATAACAAGCGGACTAGAAGAGTTTAATATAAATTAGTTGTAAACATTTGTTACAGGTAACCCATACTATACTTCCCTGGCAGGTGCATTTTTCCCACAGAGAGTGTTCAGTTTGCTATATATGGAGTCTTATTTAAGTAAAATGGTACCATATTTAGGAGTTTATTTACCAATCTGTAATTGTTTTATCTATTTTTACTGCATTTAAACTTACAAAAAAAATATTAAACAAACAAATTAAAGAAAAGCAGATGTACAGTTTGTATCTCTAATGCTGGGTACACACTTAAAGCTATATCTGCAGCTCAACTGATCTCAAGATATATCTATGGATGGATTGGGCAGTGTGCTCTGCATACACACTGCACGATCCGTCGGGGACAGACGTCATGACCTGGGCAGGCATTTACACACGCCCGCCCAGTTCAGCTGTCAGTCACCACCGGCTGCTGCAGCTTGTGTACAAGCGGTCAGCTGACTGCCCGTACACACACACAGACGTGCCAATATATCTACTGATATATTGGAAGTCGGCTGTGCAGCAGGGCCAATGTAATATGTCTGTGAATGATGGACTTCACAGACATATCACTCGTATGTACTGGCCAACGGACCCGCAATATATCGTCCTTTCAAGAGAATGGCCGATATATCGGCCAACGTGTACGCACCTTTAGATTAGAACTAGCAATTAAAAGGCAATACATTTATTCCAGATAAATTTACCCAGTGCTCCCACAATGCCTACTTCTTAGCATGATGCCAACCACCTGGCCAGTTAATGGCAATACGGGCTTTGCCTTCCATTAGTTGCTGGGCAGCAGTAAGCGTGGCTCCTCCTACAGCAGCAGCATAGTCGTAGATCCCTTCCATGATGGGACAGTCATAGCCTGGGAACATTGCAATATCAAAACAGCAAATGAGACACATAAGCACAAAGATAGACGTCATTCAACCAAAACGTTGTAACTAACAGTTAACAGCTTAAATAAACCAAACACAATATATTGTGATAATTAATTGAATATTGAATTGCCTAATATAGTAATTAAAACGAGTTTTATGGTAAGAACTTACCTTTGTTAAAACTCTTTCTGCGAGGTACACTGGTCTCCACAAGGATTGGACAATGGGATGTAGAGTAGGATCTTGATCCGAAGCACCAACAGGCTCAAAAGCTTTGACCTTCTTCCCAAGATGCATAGCGCCGCCTCCTATATCACCCCGCCTCCGTGCACAGGAGCTCAGTTATGTCAACCAGCCCAATGAAGTAGCAAGTAAGAGAGACGATAACTGCCAGTTGCCACAAACACCACACTCTCCCGACAGGAGAAGTGTCAGCGGCTAATGCCATACCAACTCAAAGAAGCTAAGTGCGTCAGGGTGGGCGCCTTGTGAAGCCCAGTGTACCTCGCAGAAACAGTTTTAACAAAGGTAAGTTCTTACCATAAAACTCATTTTCTGCAGCGGGGTACACTGGGCTCCACAAGGATTGGACAATGGGGATGTCCTAAAGCAGTTCCTTATGGGAGGGGACACACAGTAGCGGGCACAAGAACCCAGCGTCCAAAGGAAGCATCCTGGGAAGCAGCGGTATCGAAGGCATAGAACCTAATGAACGTGTTCACAGAGGACCACGTAGCCGCCATGCACAATTGTTCAAGGGTCGCACCACGGCGGGCCGCCCAAGAAGGTCCAACAGACAGAGTAGAATGGGCCGTAATGTGAGCAGGAGCTGACAGACCAGCCCTCACATAAGCATGTGCAATCACCATTCGAATCCATCTGGCCAAAGTCTGCTTGTGAGTAGGCCAGCCCCGTTTGTGAAATCCAAACAGAATAAAGAGAGAATCAGATTTCCTAACAGAAGCAGTTCTCTTCATATAGATACGGAGAGCCCATACCACATCCAAAGACCGCTTTTTGGAAGACAAATCAGGAGAGACAAAGGCCGGAACCACAATCTCCTGATTAAGGTGGAACAAAGAAACCACCTTATGTAAATATCCGGGACGAGTCCTAAGAACCGCCCGATCACGGTGAAAAATCAGATATGGGGAACTACAAGACAAGGCCCCCAGATCCGACACTTTTCTAGCAGAGGCAATAGCCAGCAAGAACACCACCTTAAAGGAGAGCCACTTACGGTCAGCTGAACCAAGGGGTTCAAATGGAGGTTCCTGCAACGCCTCCAAAACCACCAACAAGTCCCAAGGCGTCACAGGTTTCCTTTTTCTTGCTTGAACTTCCGAATTACCCTGGGCAGAAGTGACACCGGAAAGAACACGTACGGCAGCCAAAACCTCAACGGCACCGCCAGCACATCCACGAATGCTTCTTGAGGATTCCTTGTCCTTGCTCCGCAGACCGGAACCTTGTGATTGTGTCGAGACGCCATCAGATCTACATCTGGAAGACCCTACTTTTCCTCTAGGAGTTGAAACCCTTCTGGATGGAGGCCCCACTCGCCGGCATGCACGTCCTGACGACTGAGAAAGTCCGCTTCCCAATTCAGGACTCCCGGAATGAATATTGCAGATATGGCCGGCAGATCGCGTTCCGCCCAACGTAGAATCCGTGAGAATTCCTTCATTTCCAAATGGCTTTGAGTGTCGCCTTGATGATTTATGTAGGCCACTGTGGTGGCGTTGTCCGACTGTACTTGAACAGGACGTTTCTGAATTAAATGATGGGCCAGGTTCAACGCATTGAAGACCGCCCGCAATTCCAGAATGTTGATCGAGAGGAGAGATTCCTCCTTGGTCAACCGACCCTGAAGGGAGTGTTGCTCCAGCACCGCACCCCAACCTCTTAGACTGGCATCTGTCGTCAACAGGACCCAGTTGGATATCCAGAAGGGACGATCCCTGCACAATTGTTGGTCCCGGAGCCACCAGTGTAGCGATAGACGGACCTCCGGAGTCAATAAGAGCAATTGAGATCTGATCCGGTAAGGCAGGCCGTCCCACTTGGCTAGAATCAGCCTCTGGAGGGGGAGAGAATGGAATTGAGCATACTCCACCATGTCAAATGCTGATACCATTAGGCCCAGCACCTGCATTGCCGAATGTATCGACACTTGCGGACGAGAAAGGAAGCAACGAATCCTGTCCTGAATCTTCAGGACTTTATCCTGAGACAAGAACAACCTCTGGTTGCGAGTGTCCAAATACGCTCCCAGGTGCACCATGCTCTGAGCAGGGACCAGGGAGGACTTCTTCCAGTTGATGAGCCACCCGTGGGCTTGTAGAAACCGGACCGTCATATCCAGATGACGCAGGAGAAGATCTGGGGAATTTGCCAGGATTAACAAGTCGTCCAGATACGGCAGTATACTGACCCTTTGACGGCGGAGTACCACCGTCATCACCGCCATAACTTTGGTGAAGACTCGCGGAGCCGTTGTTAAATCAAAAGGTAACGCCCGAAACTGGGAATGTAGGTTGCCAATAGCGAACCTCAGGTATTGTTGATGTGACACTGCTATAGGAATATGCACGTAAGCATCCTGTATGTCCAGGGAGACCATGTAGTCCCCAGGTTCCAAGGCCAGAACTATAGAGCGAAGGGTATCCATACGGAACTTGGAAACCTTCACAAACCTGTTCAATGCCTTGAGGTTGAGAATATGCCAGGAGGACCCATTCGGTTTCGGGACTAGAAACAGAGGAGAATAGTACCCCCGGCCCCTCTGAGTAAGAGGCACCTGTACTACGACTCCTGTATCCAGGAGGGTCTGACCACAGAGTGTAGAGTTTTTGCCTTTGTCTGGTTCAAAGGGACGTCTGTCTCGCAAAATCGATGAGGGGGTCGGTTTTTGAAGGCTATGGCATAACCTCGAGTGACGACTTCCCGTACCCAGTCATCTGAAGTGGTCTTCAACCATTCCTGGGTATACCTTAGAGGCCGGCCCCCCACCCTGGGATCCCCCAGGGGGAGGCCCGCCCAGTCATGCGGCAGGCTTATCGGTCTTGGCAGCTGGCTGACGGGCAGCCCAGGCTCTTTTGGGCTTCGGCTTACCAGGTTTGGAAGTGTGGGCCTGCTTATGGTACGCCTGACCTTTTGCTTTACCTGAAGGACGAAAGGGGCGAAAGGACATACCTTTAGCCTTCGACACAGAAGGAGCGGTATTAGGCAGACAGGCAGTTTTGGCAGTAGCCAAGTCAGCCACAATATTATTTAAGTCCTCCCCAAACAGAATATCTCCCTTGAAAGGGAGTACCCCTAGGGTTTTTCTAGAGTCCAGATCCACAGACCAGGATCTCAGCCACAAAATCCAGCGAGCCAGGACTGACGTAGTAGAGGCCTTGGCTGCTAGGATACCGGCATCAGAAGCCGCCTCTAATATATAGAGAAGCTGTGACAATATATGACAAGCATTGTCTAGCATGGTCAGAAGAGATTTCAGCTTCTAACTCCAAGGCCCGTGCTTCAATGGCCTCTGCAGCCCATGTAGCTGCAATAGTGGGCCTTTGTGCAGCACCTGTGAGGGTGTAAATCGCTTTCAGACAACCCTCAACACGTTTATCCATAGGCTCTTTTAGAGACGTGACGGTGGTGACAGGTAGAGCTGAGGAAACCACCATCCTAGACACATGCGAGTCCACTGCAGGAGGCGTTTCCCAATTTTTAGACAGCTCTGGCGCGAGGGGATAGCGAGCCAGCATCTTCCTTTGAGGTACAAACTTCGTACCCGGGTTTTCCCAGGGTTCCTGACGTATATCCACTGGGTGGTCAGAGTGAGGTAAAACTTCCTTAACCACCTTCTGACGCTTGAACCTATCTGGTTTCTGAGGAGGGACGGATGGCTCGGGATCATCCGTAATCTGCAGAATTAATTTAATAGCCTCCAAAAGATCGGGAACATCCACATGTGAACTACCCTCCCCATCAGCCGTATCAGAGTCAGAACCTGAGGGGTCAGTATATGCGCCGTCTTCATCAGACGAGGTGTCGATGACAGCAGTGGATTGTGAGGAGATAAGCGCTCGCTTAGAGGACCTCTTGGACTTAGGCGAGGGTTGGTCAGACTTTTTAGTAGTCAAGGACTGGTTCAACTTCTTTAATTGAGCAGATAAATCTTCCGCCCACGGCAGGTTAGCTGCAGGGACCACATACGGTTGTACCGGCATTGGGGGTCCCATAGGGGGAGTTAGTTTATGAAATAGCGTATGCAGAAGCGTGGAAAAAGTGGCCCACGGTGGGTCATTATGTGCCTCCGTTGCCACAGTCCCACTGGGGGGCAAGGAGCCCCCAGAACCAGAGCCCACAGCTGCTAAATTCTCCTCATATGGCCCCGTGGCATCAGCAACACCGGCAGTGTTCAGCCCCAGAACCGTTACCCTCAGAAACAGACATGATATAACTTGCAGTATGAGGTTAACACAGTACAATTATCAGCAGCACTATACCTCTTAACCCAAACCCCTGCGCAGTGTAGTCAGCACTAGCAGAGATAAAGGAGAGAGATGGTGACTAAATCACAGAGAAAAATACGTAATACAGTATATCTTTGTGAAAATCCTATATTAGAAAACACCTGACGCACCAAGCTCCCTCAGGTTATAGAATATAGGGATAGCAGGTTGAGCGAAAGACACGCAATGGACACCACTCAGCTATCAAAATGCACACACAGAAAGTCAGTTTGTACAATGCAGAGGTTACTACTGACAATAATACTGCACTGGACTAGCTTACACAGCTATATAACAATAGATAATAAGATTTTAAAACTACCGGTAAATCTATTTCTCCTAGTCCGTAGAGGATGCTGGGGATTCCGTAAGGACCATGGGGTATAGACGGGCTCCGCAGGAGATAGGGCACCTAAAAAGAACTTTGACTATGGGTGTGCACTGGCTCCTCCCTCTATGCCCCTCCTCCAGACCTCAGTTAGAGAACTGTGCCCAGAGGAGATGGACAAAACAAGGCAGGATTTAGCAATCCAAGGGCAAGATTCATACCAGCCCACACCAATCATACCATGTAACCTGGAACATGCATAACCAGTTAACAGTATGAACAAACGACAGTAACGGTCGGTCCAAGACCTATTCCAACTGTAACATAACCCTTATGTAAGCAACAACTATATACAAGTCTTGCAGAGTTTCCGCACTGGGACGGGCGCCCAGCATCCTCTACGGACTAGGAGAAATAGATTTACCGGTAGGTTTAAAATCGTATTTTCTCTTACATCCTAGAGGATGCTGGGGACTCCGTAAGGACCATGGGGTTTATACCAAAGCATCCAATCGGGCGGTAGAGTGTGTATGACTCTGCAGCACCGACTAAGCAAACGCTAGGTCCTCATCAGCCAGGGTATCAAACTTGTAGAATTTAGCAAAAGTGTTTGACCCCGACCAAGTCGCCGCTCGGCAAAGCTGTAATGCCGAGACACCTCGGGCAGCCGCCCAAGAAGAGCCCACCTTCCTAGTGGAATGGGCCTTAACCGAATTTGGTACCGGCAATCCAGCCGTAGAATGAGCCTGCTGAATCGTATTACAGATCCAGCGAGCAATAGTCTGCTTCGAAGCAGGTGCGCCAATCTTATTAGCAGCATACAGGACAAACAGAGCCTCTGTTTTCCTAATTCTAGCCGTCCTGGCTACATAAATCTTTAAGGCCCTGACTACGTCCAGGGATCTGGAATCCTCCAGGTCACTTGTAGCCACAGGCACCACAATAGGTTGATTCATATGGAATGAAGAAACCACTTTAGGCAAAAATTGCGGACGTGTCCTCAATTCAGCTCGATCCACATGAAAAATCAAGTAGGGGCTCTTGTGTGACAAAGCCGCCAATTCTGACACTCGCCTTGCTGATGCTAAGGCCAACAACATGACCACCTTCCAGGTATGAAATTTCAACTCAACCTTGTTAAGCGGTTCAAACCAGTGTGATTTTAGGAACTGCAACACCACGTTGAGGTCCCATGGTGCCACTGGAGGCACAAAAGGGGGCTGGATGTGCAGCACTCCCTTTACAAACGTCTGGACTTCTGGAAGAGAAGCCAATTCCTTCTGAAAGAAAATCGAGGGGGCCGAAATCTGTACCTTAACAGAGCCTAATTTCAGGCCCATATTCACTCCTGTCTGTAGGAAGTGGAGAAGACGACTCAGATGAAAGAAAATCTTCCGTAGGCGCATTCTTGGTCTCACACCAAGAAACATACTTTTGCCAGATACGGTGAGAATGCTTAACCGTCACCTCCTTCCTAGCCTTTATTAAAGTAGGGATGACCTCTTCCGGAATCCCCTTTTTCGCTAGGATTCTGCGTTCAACCGCCATGCCGTCAAACGTAACCGCGGTAAGTCTTGAAATACACAGGGTCCCTGTTGCAACAGGTCTTCCCTCAGAGCAAGAGGCCAGGGATCTCCTGTGAGCATCTCTTGCAGATCCGAGTACCAGGCCCTTCGGGGCCACTCTGGGACAACGAGTATCGTCTGTACTCTTCTTCGTCTTATGATCCTCAACACTTTCGTGATGAGAGGAAGAGTAGGGAACACGTAGACCGATTTGAACACCCACGGTGTTACCAGAGCGTCTACTGCTACTGCCTGAAGGTCCCGAGACCTGGCACAATACCTCCGAAGCTTTTTGTTGAGGCGTGATGCCATCATGTCTATTTGAGGAGTTCCCCAAAGACGCGTTACGTCTGCAAAGACTTCTCGATGAAGTCACCACTCTCCTGGATGGAGATCGTGTCTGCTGAGGAAGTCTGCTTCCCAGTTGTCCACTGCCGGAATGAAGACAGCCGACAGAGCACTTACGTGATTTTCCGCCCAGCGAAGAATCCTGGTGGCTTCCGCCATCGCGACTCTGCTTCTTGTCCCACCTTAGCGGTTTACATGAGCCACTGCTGTGACATTGTCTGATTGAATCAGAACCGGTAGGTTTCGAAGAAGATTCTCCGCTTGTCGAAGGCCGTTGTAAATGGCCCTGAGTTCCAACACATTGATGTGTAGACAGGACTCCTGGTCTGACCACAGTCCCTGAAAATTTCTTCCTTGTGACTGCTCCCCATCCTCGGAGGCTCGCGTCCGTGGTAACCAGGATCCAATCCTGAATTCCGAACCTGCGACCCTCCAGGAGGTGAGACCATTGCAACCACCACAGGAGAGACACCCTGGCCCCTAGGGACAAAGTTATTTTCCGATGTAAGTGCAGATGGGACCCGGACGACTTGTCCAGAAGGTCCCATTGAAAAGTCCTTGCATGGAACCTTCCGAAGGGAATGGCCTCGTAGGCCGCCACCATTTTCCCCAGAACTCGAGTGCATTGGTGAACTGACACCCTTTTCGGTTTTAGCAGGTCTCTGACCATGTTCTGGATGTCCTGGGCTCTCTCTATTGGGAGGAAGACCTTCATTTGTTCCGTATCCAGTATCATACCTAGGAACGGTAGTCGAGTTGTCGGAATCAACTGTGACTTCGGTAGATTTAGAATCCAAACGTGTTGCTGGAGCACTCTCAGAGAGAGCGCCACACTGCTCAGCAATTTCTCCCTTGATCTCGCTTTTATCAGGAGATCGTCCAAGTATGGGATAATTGTGACTCCATGCTTGCGCAGGACCACCATCATTTCCGCTATTATCTTGGTGAAAATCCTCGGGGCCGTGGAAAGTCCAAACGGCAACGTCTGAAATTGGTAATGACAATCCTGTAAAGCGAATCTCAGGTATTCCTGATGGGGGGCATATATGGGGATATGAAGGTACGCATCCTTTATGTCCAAAGACACCATAAACTCCCCCTCCTCCATGTTGGCTATTATCGCTCTGAGAGATTCCATTTTGAATTTGAATCTTTTTATGTACAGGTTTAGGGATTTCAGATTCAAAATAGGTCTGACCGAACCGTCCGGTTTCGGGACCACAAATAGGGTTGAGTAGTAACCTCTTCCCTGCTGGTGCAGGGGAACCTTGATTATCACTTGCTGAATACACAGCGTCTGAATTGCAGCTAACACAATGTCCCTTTCCGATGTGGAAGCTGGTAGGGCCGATTTGAAAAATTGGCGCGGGGGCACCTCCTCGAATTCCAATTTGTAACCCTGGGAAACTATTTCCAACACCCAGAGATTCAGGTCTGAACTGACCCAGGCCTGAATGAAAAGTCGAAGACATGCCCCACCGATGCGGACTCCCTCAGGGGAGCCCCAGCGTCATGCTGTGGGTTTTGGAGTAGCCGGGGAGGACTTTTGTTCCTGGGCACATGCCGGCAAGGTGCTCTTTTGCCTCTGCCCTTACCTCTGGCGAGGAAAGAGGAGCCCCGACCTCTTCTGGACTTGTGCGACCGAAAGGACTGCATCTGATAGGGTGTTGCTTTCTTTTGCTGTTGGGGAATATATGGTAAAAAATTTGATTTACCTGCTGTAGCTGTGGAAACCAGGTCCGTCAGCCCATCCCCAAACAATACATCACCCTTATAGGGTAGTACTTCCATATGTTTTTTGGAATCCGCATCACCCGTCCATTGGCGTGTCTCGCTGAGATAGACATGGCATTGGCCCTAGAAGCTAGCAATCCAATGTGCCTTTGAGCATCCCTCATAAATAAGACTGCGTCTTTTATATGGGCTAGAGTTAAGAATATAGTATCCTTATCCATATTATCAAATTGATCTGTCAGCTCATCTGTCCAAGCTGCAATTGCGCTACACACCCATGCCGACGCAATTGTCGGCCTTAGCACAGCACCCATATGAGAATAAATACACTTTAAGGTAGTTTCTTGCCTGCGATCTGCAGGGTCCTTAAGGGCCGCTGTGTCAGAAGACGGCAGCGCCACTTTCTTGGACAGGCGCGTCAGTGTCTTGTCCACAGTGGGGGGTGATTCCCAAATCTCCCTGTCCAGCTTAGGGAATCCGTGTCGGTAGTAGTGTCTTGTGTTAAGGGACGCTTTTGGGACCCCGACGGGCCCTGTGAGTCGGTCCAATCCGAGGATTGACCCCCTGATGTTCCCCCTAATTCAGCCTTATCAAGCCTTTTATGTAAAGATGCCACACTTGCATTCAACATATGCCACAAGTCCATCCAATCCGGAGTCGGCACAACCGACGGGGACACACCACTCATTTGCTCCACCTCCTCCTTGGAGAAGCCTTCCGCCTCAGACATGTCGACACACACGTACCGACACCCCACACACACAGGGATTAACCTATAAGGGGACAAAACCCCAACCAGGCCCTTAGGAGAGACAGAGAGAGAGTATGCCAGCACACACCAGCGCTTAAAAACACTGGAAAATATATGACCAGATAGCGCTTTTCTATATATAAATATACCAATTCCCACTCACTGCATCGCTAATGTGCCCCCTCCTCTTTTTTCCAGCCTGTAAAGTTCAGCAGGGGAGAGACCAGGGAGCCAGCGTTTTCCTCATGCAGTTTCTGTGGAGAAAATGGTGCTGGTTAGTGCTGAGGATCAAGCCCCGCCCACCCGACGGCGGGCTTCGGTTCCAGTCATTTTTCAATTAAAATGGCGGGGGATCATAGATTTACTGCCTCCGCAGCCTAATTAATCTGCATTTGCCCAAATGTGAGGTTTATTGCTGCCCAGGGCGCGCCCCCCCCCCCCCCCCCCCCCGCCGCCGCCGCTGCGCCCTGCACCCTTCAGTGCTGCTCTGTGTGTGAGATTGGGAGCAATGGCGCGCAGCTTACCGCTGCGCGCCTTACCTCATGAAGATCTGTTGTCTTCTGCCGCCTAAGATGTCTTCTGCCTTCTCATCTGGCTTCTATCTTCGGCATCTGTGAGGAGGACGGCGGCGCGGCTCCGGGACGAACCCCAGGTGAGGCCTGTGTTCCGACTCCCTCTGGAGCCAATGGTGTCCAGTAGCATTAGAAGCAGTGCCCAACTTGACAAGCCAGCTCTGCTTCTCTCTCCTCGGTCCCACGGTGCAGGGAGCCTGTTGCCAACAGGACTCCCTGAAAATAAAAAACCTAACAAAATTATTTTTCCACAGAAAACTCTGGAGAGCTCTCTGCAGTGCACCCATTCTCCTCTGGGCACAAGATCCAACTGAGGTCTGGAGGAGGGGCATAGAGGGAGGAGCCAGTGCACACCCATAGTCAAAGTTCTTTTTAGGTGCCCTATCTCCTGCGGAGCCCATCTATACCCCATGGTCCTTACGGAGTCCCCAGCATCCTCTAGGACGTAAGAGAAATAACACAACACAGTAAGAACTGGATGTATATCACAGGGCAATTGTACTATAAAACACTAACTAAGTGCACTCTTTCTTAACTATCACTGTCTAAAAAGGCAGGTAGAATACTTAAGTGTCATGTAAATGCACAGCGTTGACAAGCAGGCGGCTTTACATAGGAGGATTTGCCCCAGCAGTCCCAGGAACAGTGAACTGAGGAGTAATGGCGCCGCAGACACTGACAGGGAGTGAGGAAAAGACAGAAATGCAGCTCCAGGGCGGGAACACTTGCTGGAAATGGTGCCCTGGGGCTGGGGGAGAGGCTTCAGGTCTAAGCCTTATCCCCTCTGCTGGCAAAACCACCGGGTACTGTGGGCGATATAAAAACCGGTTTAGAGAGAAAACCTGACCTGCGCCCATGCCCTGGTGATCTAGTGGGATCGCCTGTACTGCCACAGTGTCCACCGCCAGCGCACGCGGCCCGCCTCCCACTGACCGCGCCGGATCGCGATAAAGACCGGGTCCCGCAAGCGGGACCCACTTACCACCTGCCGAAGCGCGGCCACGCGATCCTGGAGAGCCCCAGCCGTGTGTGTCTAACGTGAAGAAAACCGCAGCCTCAGCTGTAGGTACCCGGCAACCAGGGCTCGGGAGTGTACAGCGCCGCTGGGGGAGAGATGGAGCTGCAGCAGGCAATGTCTACTGACATCCAGCACAATCTGTGCCTCTGCTGCAGCCCTTGTAGTCTTCTTTTTTCCTCAGACAAAGCCTTTATAGAGCTGCTGTGAGCAGCTCTTCCTGTTATATGCTTGCACTGCAAGCACCAACTACAAACTGAGCTCCTGTGCACGGAGGCGGGGTGATATAGGAGGCGGCGCTATGCATCTTGGGAAGAAGGTCAAAGCTTTTGAGCCTGTTGGTGCTGCGGATCAAGATCCTACCCTACAGCCCATTGTCCAATCCTTGTGAGGACCCAGTGTACTCCGCAGCAGAAATAAAGCTACAGACAAGAGCAACCCCCGGCGTCAGACAAAGCAAATTAAGGGATTGATGTATCAAGAAGTGAAAAGAGTAGAGAAGTGGAGAAGTTGCCCACAGCAACTAATCAGCAGTTACCTATCATTTTAGAGAATGAACTTGATAAATTCTACCTCAAAGCCGATTGGTTGCTATGGGAAACTTCTCTACTGGTCAACTTCTTCCTCTACACTGCTTGAAACATATTCTTAGTGTTGTAACTATACATGCAAAATGCACACTGATATAAAGCATCCAGTAAAAGATACTGGATGATCAAACAATAACCTAAAAACAGGGTGACATAGTGCACTTACATTCACATATAAGAATCCCTAACAAATTCTAAAAATAGTATTTATGCATGGGGGAAATATGCAGATGTCCCCATTGTCTTTAAACGCCTTACCCTCAACATCAGTCGGTCTCTCTCGGTGGACCTCCTCACCCTCTGACTTTACTAATTCCCCATTCTGTCTCTCTCTGATTATCATCTGCTTTCTTTTAACTTATCCCTCACTCCTTCCCTACGTCTGCCTCCCAAGGCTACTATCACTAAGAGTAACCTTGAGGCTATTGACATTATGGGGTCTATGTACTAAGCCTTTAAGAGAGAAAAAGTTGATGGAAATAAAGTACCAACCAGCTTCTATCATTTTTCTAACACAGCATGAACATGGCAGTTTGGTTGGTACTTTATCTCTCTCCACGCTTTGATACATAAACCCCTATGCCCTCAAATGCGGACTTCCCCCATTCCAATGTTTTGCTCTCGACCTATAGTGCTGCCCTGTCCCATTCTAAACAGTCTTATTTCAAGACAGTTATCTTCTCTCAGAACCCAAATGCAGCAACAAAAGCAAATAAGGTGTTAGCATGCATTAAACGGGGAGTGGAGACAATGGATGAGAGTAATCCTGCCACTGTATAAATCATTGGTGCGGCCACACCTGGAATATTGTGTACAGTTCTGGGCAGCTCACTATAAAAACGATATCTTGGAACTCGAAAATGCGAGCCACCAAACTGGTTAAGAGGTTAGAGTCACTGGATTATGAGGAAAGACTTAAAAGGTTAGATATGTTTACACTGGAAAAGAGGCGACTGAGAGGGGACATTATGAATATTTATAAATACATTAAGGGACAATACAAGGATTTATCAAATGATTTCTTTATCAAAAAACACTATATAGGACACTTGGACACCTCCATACTCAACGGAGAAAAGGGTTCTTCACAATATATTGGTGGACTCAATCGATAAGTTTAAAAATGGATTAGATAAATTCCTAGCGGAAAAAAATATCCAGGGATACAGCATTTAATTAATATAAAAATTATAATACAGGGTGAGCTCGATGGACATTTGTCTTATTTCAACCTCAACAGCTATGTAACCCCAACCCCCGTTGTCTTCTTCACCATTTTTAAATCTCTCTTCTGTGCACCCTCTTCCTCACTGCACTTATTAGTACCTGGAGATGAAGTCATGCAACCTAATCCAGTCCTCATCCCCTTCCACCTCCGCCGCTCACTTTCTCCCGTTGCCTGTTTCCATCTTGCCCATCCCTCCAATCTTTCCCTCTTACCAAGCACTGTCCCCTCTGCATTAAAGCATTACTGTCTTCTCCATTCTTAAAGGGAAAAAAAAAAAACACACACACCACCCTTGAACTAGAGTGACCCTTTTACCTGGGACACTCATGGATTACACAGGTTCTGTGGCCGATTAAAACCAGCTGAAATGTATGCTTGAAGTCAGCCAGCCACAGAACCTGTGTAATCCAGGTAAAAAGCATCCCAGGTAAGCAACCCAGGTAAAAGGGATAACTCACAGCTCCAGCTGAAATACTATTAACAAGTATACATTAGCGTTCCCGCTAGCCTGTTTTAGCAGGGCGCCGCGCCCTGCCCATTTTTAAAGGGATGATATACGCCCTGTTTGTGAGTGCCGGCTTGCGCCCTGCTGCACCTGTATTTCCCCGTAGAAAGCAGACACACACACACTCACAGGAAGCAGGTGGAGCAAAGTGTTGGATGGCCACGTTCAACCGAGTCCCCAAGAGGCAGGCCACACACCAGTGACCATTCAATTAAGAGTGATGTCTTCCTGCTCTACGTCACTGGCACCCACCACCCCTCACAAGCCAGTAGCCTGTCCTGTATTCGAGGAGAGACAGTGGGGCAGGGCTTCACAGGTCTCACTCCTCCTGGTACTTGCGGTGGGAAAGAGGCTGCACAAACCAGTAGACACACTGACACAGTGCGCTGCAAGAGAGAAGGCAGGCAGTGGAGGGGAGCAGCCATCAGAGCAAGCGGAGATGGGGCGCGGATGGGGCCATCACCAGCAGCCAAATGGGCGGGGTACACAGGAGGAGGACTGTGTGTGGGCTTCTGTATCCATGCTAGACCCGCAGCACTTTCCGCAGTTTAAAGAGGATGCACTGCTCGGAACCCCCTGAGACGGGAGTCAGACGGTGAGCAGAACAAGATGATCGAGGAAGCACTCTGGAGGAGTAAGTGCCCCTCTGCCTTCCTTAGCGCTGCCCACTATTGGTTGCTGCCCTCCCTTACTTATTCATGGATGTAGAAGGAAGTATTGCACGCAGCATGGCTGCTGGCTGCATGAGTTGCAGTGCTGTTGCCATGCTACTGGCAGGACTGCACCCATACACAGGGGGCATTTCTGGGATGCATAAGAGAATGTGGATATCAAGTGGCAAACTATGGCAGATGGCACAGCTAACATTACTACCCTACATGTAAACTGCAATGTTAATATGATCATGTGCATTTATAGATTATTGGAAAAAATAATTAGTTTAGTATGTTTCGTGCAAGGCTGGGCAAGCCCCCAGAGTGATGTACAAGGGGGGGGTCATAAGGAATCACCTCTTTCTGTGGGCACACAGCCGTAAAAAAAATCCTAGCATGAACACCATACATAATACAGATTACTTGCATATTGTACATCACTGGATTCTGACAATAGGATTTTAAATACCTACAGGTAAATCCTTTTCTCGTAGTCCATAAGGGATATTGGGGACAGAATTAGTAAGATGGGGTATAGACTGGTCCAAAGGAACTAATGCATTTAAAATTTCTTCAACTGTGTGTGCTGGCTCCTCCCCTCTATGCCCCCTCCCTCGGGCAGTTATAGGTAAAACCGTGCCCAAAAGAGAAAGGACATACTTACGAAATGGAAACATAACAACAAGAAGTGTGGTGAGATTTATACACCAGCACACCATAACATAACCTGTCCATCAACTGCTGGCAACAGAAAAACCACAACAGCTGAACAGGAAACACCTAACCGATAACCTGCAGAAGTCACCGAACAGAGGCGGGTGCCCAATATCCCTTATGAACTACGAGAAAAGGATTTACCGGTAGGTATTTTAAAATTGGATTTTAATTACCTACCAGTAAATCTTTTTCTCGTAGTCCATGGAGGATGTCCCCTGGACTACGAGAAAAAGATTTACTGGCGCCCAGCATCTTCTACGGACTACGAGAAAAGGATTTACCGGTAGGTAATTAAAATCCTATTTTTTCTTACGTCCTAGAGGATGCTGGGGTCCATATTAGTACCATGGGTATGTACCAAAGCTCCCAGAACGGGAGGGAGAGCGCGCAGGCTCCAGCAGAACTGCTTGACCAAACTTGAGGTCACCAGAGTCCAAAGTATCGAACTTGTAAAACTTAGCAAACGTGTTCGATCCAGACCAAGTAGCTGCTCGGCAAAGCTGTACAGCCGAGACACCCTGGGCAGCCGCCCAGGAAGAACCCACCTTACGAGTAGAGTGGGCCTTAACAGATTTTGTACACGTCAATCCTGCCGTAGAATATGCATGCTGGATGGTGAACCTGATCCAGCGGGAAATCGACTGCTTAGAAGCAGAACACCCAATTTTCTTGGGATCATAGAGGACAAACAGAGAGTCAGATTTTCTGTGACGTGCCGTCCTCTTCACATAAATCTTCAAAGCCCTCACAACATCCAAGGCCTTTGAAGCAATTGAGGAGTCCGTAGCCACTGGCACCACAATAGGTTGGTTGATATGAAAAGCCGACACAACCTTAGGAAGGAACGGTTGACGAGTCCCGAGTTCCGCCCTATCTTCATGGAAGACCAGATAGGGACTTTTACAGGACAAAGCCCCCAATTTCGACACACGTCGAGCCGAAGCTAAGGCCAACAAAGTTACTGCCTTCCACATGAGAAACTTGATTTTAGCCTCCTGTAGAGACTCAAACCAATCCGATTGCAAGAACTGTAACACCACATCAAGATCCTAGGCTGGATGTGCAGAACCCTTTTCAAAAAGGTCTGAACCTCAGGGAGGACAGCCAATTGTTTCTGGAAGAAAATGGACAAAGCTGAGATCTGGACCTTGATGGAGCCCAATCTCAGGCCCATATCCACACCTGCTTGCAGGAAAAGGAGAAAACGTCCAAGTTAAAACTCCACCGCAGGAAATTTCTTGGATTAACACCAAGACACATTTCTTCCAAATTCGATGGTAATGTTTAGACGTTACCCCCTTCCTAGCCTGTATCAAGGTAGGAAAAACCTTGCTCAGAATACCCTTCCGAGCAAAGATCTGGCGCTCAACCACCATGCCGTCAAACGTAGCCGCGGTAAGTCTTGATAAGCGAACAGCCCCTGCAGTAGAAGATCCTCTCGAAGAGGTAGGGGCCTTGGATCTTCCAGCAGATCCGCGTACCAAGCCCTCCCTGGCCAGTCTGGAGCAATAAGGATTGCCAGAATTTTTGTTCTTTTCACAAGTTGTAGAACTCTTGGAATTAGAGGAAGTGGAAGGAATACATACACTGACGTGAACACCCACGGCGTTACTAGTGCGTCCATCGCCACTGCCTGTGGGTCTCTCGACCTGGAACAGTACCTACGCAGCTTCTTGTTGAGGTGGGAGGCCATCATGTCTATGTGAGGAACCTCCCACCAACTGGTTACCTCCTCGAACACCTTTGGGTGGAGGCCCCACTCTCCTGGATGGAGATAGTGTCTGCTGAGGAAGTACGTTTCCCAGTTGTCAACTCCCGGAATGAAGATTGCTAGCATCGCTACAGCGTGCCTGTCTGCCCAGAGGATGATTCTTGTCACCTCCGACATCGCAGCCCTGCTCTTCGTTCCGCCTTGTCGGTTTAAGTAGGCCACTGGTCAAGTTGTCCAACTGCACCTGAACAGCCAGATCCTGTAGAAGGTGTGCTGCTTGAAGAAGGCCGTTGTATACGGCTCTTAGCACCAGGTTGTTTATCGGAAGAAGGTACTCCTGACTCGACCACCTTCCTTGGAAGGTTTCCCCTTGAGCGACTGCTCCCCAACCTCTTAGACTTGCATCCGCGGTTAGAAAGATCCAGTCCTGAACTCCGAACCTTTGGCCCTCCAGAAGGTGTGGTAGGTGTAGCCACCAGAGGAGCAAAATCCTGGCTTTCGGAGACAGACGTTTCCTCTACTTCATGTGTAGGTGAGATCCCGACCACTGGTCCCAGAGATTCAGTTAAAAGGAGCGAGCATGAAACCTTCCGTACTGCAGAGCCTCGTAGGAGGCAACCATCTTCCCCAGAAGGCGGATGCACTGATGAACCGACACCCTGGCAGGCTTCAAGATATCCCGAACCATGTTTTGAATCACTAACGCTTTCTCCACCGGCAGAAACACCCTCTGCGCCTCCGTGTCGAGGATCAGCCCCAGGAAAGACAGCCTCCTTGTCAGCTCCAGATGAGACTTTGGAAGGTTCAGAATCCAACCATGCTCCTTGAGATGATGCGTCGTGAGAGTAATGGATCTTCTCCTTCTCCTTGGACGATGCCTTGATCAGCAGATCGTCCAGATACGGAATTATGTTCACCCCCTGCTTGGGGAGGAGAACCGTCATCTCAGCCATCACCTTGGTGGAGACCCTCGGTGCCGTGGAGAGACCGAACGGCAGTGCCTGAAACGGATAGTGATCGTCTAACAGTGCAAACCTCAGAGAAGCCTGATGCGGCGAGCAAATGGGAATGTGGAGGTACGCATCCTTGATGTCCAGGGACACCTGGAACTCCCCCTCCGTCGGTCCTGAGATAACTGCCCTCAGAGACTCCATCTTGAATTTGAAGTCCCTGAGATAAGGGTTCAAAGATTTCAAGTTCAGAATTGGCCTTAATGAACCATCCGGCTTCAGAACCACAAAAAGGTTCAAATAGTAACCTTTGTGAGGTGGAACTGGAACAATGACCTCGGACACTATCAATTTTCGGATAGCGACAAGCAGAATAGCTCTGCCTGCCGTCAAAGCCGGCAAGCCTGATTTGAAGAATCTGTGAGGTGGGAGAGTTTGAAACTCCAGCCTGTACCCCCTGGACACAATATCCTGTATCCAGGGGTCCAGGCCAGATGACACCCAGACGTGGCTGAAATGCCGGAATCTTGCTCCCACCTGACCTCCCTCCAGGCTTTGCGGTCCACAGTCATGCTGAGGACTTTGAGGTACCAGAAGCAGGCTTATGGTCCTGGGAACCTGCGGGAGCAGGCTTTTTGGATTTGGCACGACCACCTCTAAAGGAGGTGTGACAGGGCTTTTTCTTTCTAGGCCTAATGGGCCGAAAGGACTGTGACGTGTTGGGAGTAAAAGGCTTCTTCGTACCAGTGCAGCTGAGGGGAGAAAAGAAGACTTACCCGCTGTAGCCGTGGCAATCTACGCATCCAGCGCCTCCCAAAACCGAGCCCGACCTGTATAGGGTAGGCTCTCCACACTTTTCCTGGATTCCGCGTCCGCAGACCATTGGCGCAGCCAGAGACCCCTGCCAGCCGAGACGGACATGGAGTAGATCCCCGCAGCCATGGAACCCAGATCCTTCATGGATTCTACCAGGAACCCTGCAGAATCCTGTATGTTACGTAAAAATAAATCAACGTCACCTTTTTCCATCGTAGTCAAGTCCTCCTGCAGAATGATTGACCACTTTGCTATAGCTTTTGAAATCCATGCACAGGCAAGAGTAGGCCGCAGTATAGCCCCTGAAGCAGTGTATATGGATTTGAGCGTAGCATCCACTTTGCGATCTGCCGGGTCTTTCAACGCGCTAGATCCCGGGACTAGTAAGATCACCTGTTTTGACAGCCTAGAGACAGGCGTCAACTATAGGTGGAGACTCCCATATTTTTCTATCATCTTCCGGGAAGGGAAAAGCAACCAGAACCCTTTTAGGGATCTGGTATTTTTTCTCCGGGTTTTCCCAGGCTTTTTCAAATATAGCATTTAATTCCTTAGATACCGCGAAGGTGAGAGGGGCTTTCTTACTGTCTGTGAAAAAGGCCTCCTCAACCTGTTCAGGAGTTGTGTCAGAAATATGTAACACATCCCGCATTGCCTCAAATCAACTGCACCCCCTTAGCAAGTGATGCAGACCCCCTCGACACATCCCCATCACCGTCTGCTGTGTCAGAATCGGTATCCGTGTCATCCTGCATAATCTGGGCAAAAGCACGTTTGTGAGCATGTCCCACAGGGGCCCCCGAGGGAGCAGTATCCATAGAGGACTGCAATACCCGAGTAGAATGCCCAGTCCTTGCAACCCTTTCAGAAATCTGAGAAATATCCCCCATAAGTGAGGTTAACCACTCCGGTTCTCTAGCTGGGATCTGCGCTACAACAGTGCAATCCTGATTACATGGGATGGGATCTTCCTGAGAAGATAAATCCTCTGCAGCATATGAGACAGGGTCTCTAGACATGTTTGCTTGTACACCACACACACAGGGTACAGGCCAGACAGAGTTTCCCCCCCAAGAATGGCAGAGAGACACAGAGATTGGAGCCAACCCATACACAGCGCTATATAGGTATAGGGAGACCCTTAACCAGCGATGACAGTGTCCCTTAATAGGTGACAATCTTTACACAGCCTCCGCTCCCTTCTACAATCCCCCGGTACCATACAGATAGCTGGAGGTGCTCTGAAGGGACTGCGCTTCCACTGGCAGCGTGTCTGCAGGCCGGAAAATGGCGCTGAACGCTGCTGGGTCCACTCTGAGGAGAAGCTCCGTCCCCTTAATGGCGCTGTCTTCCCGCTCTTCCTAGATTATACTGGCCTGAGGATTTTGTGCTGGCTGAGATCCGCGGACCCCGACAGGCTTTCTGGTCAGTGTAGGGTTAAGGAGCCGGCTCAGGGCGCCCCTTACAGCTCCGCACCCAAGTACCACTGCGCTCCTACCCTGTAGCCGCCATCTTCACATCGGCTGCTTGTTAGGGAGCCGATGACTCACTCGCCACACTTCAGCTCGGTAAGATGGTGGCAGCATGCTGCTGGGTTGAGTGTTCCCCTGCGGCAGGGAGCGATCTATACCCTCTGGAGCTCAGTGTCTTGTCAGCGGAGACAGTAGCTCAGACTCCGCAGGGCGGACACTGCTCTCCCCGCTCAGTCCCTCGATGCAGGGAGGCTGTTGCCAGCAACCTCCCTGTAAAAAAAAAAAAAAAAAAAAACTCTAAAATAAAAACTTTTCTAAAGAAGCTCTGTAAAGCTCCCCTAGCTATGACCGGCTCCTTCGGGCACATTTTCTAAACTGAGTCTGGTAGGAGGGGCATAGAGGGAGGAGACAGCCCACACTGTTAAACTCTTAAAAGTGCCAATGGCTCCTGGTGGACTCTTCTATACCCTATGGTACTAATATAGACCCCAGCATCCTCTAGGACGTAAGAGAAATCCTATTTTCTCTAGCATCCATAAGGGATATTGGGGACAAAATTCATACGATGGGGATGTCCCAAAGCTTTCAGAATGGGCGGGAACGTGCGGAGACTGCTGTAGCACCGCCTGCCCAAACTGGGTATCCTCTTTGGCCAGGGTATCAAATTTGTAGAATTTCACAAAAAAAGTGTTCTTCACCGACCAGGTAGCGGCTCGGCATAATTGCAAGGCCGAGACTCCACGGGCAGCCACCCAGGTAGAGCTCACTGACAGTGTAGAGTGGCCCTTCAGAAAATGAGGAACAGGTAAGGCGGCCGACGCATACAGTAGGCCTGTTGTATAGTAAGCCTAATCCAACGAGCAATGGTCTGCTTTGAAGAAGGACACCCTTTTTCTGCGCATCATAGAACACGAACAAGGAATCAGTCTTCCTGACCGAGCTGTGCGCCTGACAGATCTTCAAAGCACGCACAACATCCAAAGATTCCGGAGGAGCCGAAGAGTCAGAACAGGACGGAACCGAAATAGGTTGATTCAGGTGAAATGCAGAGACAATCTTCATCAGGAGCTGTTGTCTCGTCCGGAGATCCGCACTGTCCTCGTAAAAGACCAAGTACGGACTTTTACATGATAGGGCCCCCAATTCTGAGACGCGTCTAGGAGAAGCCAGGACCAGTAACATCACTGTCTTCCATGTGAGGAACTTGTCTTCTACCGTCATCAGAGGATCAAACTAGGAGGACTGTAGAAAGTTCAACACTACATCCAAAGGCCAGGGTGCCGTAGGCGGCACAAAGGGAGGTTGTATGTCAAGTACCCCTTGTAAGAAGGTCTGAACTTCTGGCAACACAGCCAATTTCTTCTGAAAGAAAATTGAGAGAGCTGAAATCTGAACCTTAACGGAACCCAGACGCAAGTCTTTATCCACACCAGCCTGCAGGAAAAGTCCCAAATGAAACTCCGCAGGTGGATACATGCGCTCCTCGCACCAAGAGACATATCTGCTCCAGATATGATGATAGTGTTTTGACGTCACAGGTTTTCTGTCTTGCACCATAGTGGCAATGACCTTTTTGGAAAGCCCCTTGTGAGCTAGGATGTTCCGCACAACTTCCATGCCGTCAAACAAAGCCGCCGTAAGTCTGGATAGACAAACGGTCCATGCTGAAGATGATCCTTTCTTAGCGGCAGAGGCCAAGTGTCTTCTACGGACATGTCCTGAAGAGTTGCGTACAACGCCCTTCGTGGCCAATCTGGCGCAATCAGGATTGCTTGGTCTCTGTGATGTCTGATCCACTGGAGCACTCTTGGGATCAATGGAATCGGAGGAAACAGGTAGACCAGCCGGTAAGGCCAAGGTGACGTCAGTGCATCCACTGCACTCGCTTAAGGGTCTCTGGTTTGTGATCCGCAGGAATCCCCACCTGTCGACAATCTGTTGAAACACCTGAGGATGCAATCCTCACTCCCCCGGGTGGAAGTCGTGGCGACTCAGGAAGTCCGCTTCCCAGTTGTCCACTACTTAAATTAAAATTGCGGACAGCGCTCTTGCATTTCTTTCCGCCTAGAGACATATTTTGACACTTCTCGCATGCAGGCCCTGCATTTTGTCTCTTCCTGTCGGTTGATGTATGCCACAGCCGTGGCGTTGTCCGACTGTACCTTGATTGCCTGATCCCTGAGTAGAGGGGAGACCTG
Organism: Pseudophryne corroboree; assembly: GCF_028390025.1. Taxonomy (NCBI): domain Eukaryota; kingdom Metazoa; phylum Chordata; class Amphibia; order Anura; family Myobatrachidae; genus Pseudophryne; species Pseudophryne corroboree. Next base: position 190,693,045 of record NC_086451.1, read on the forward strand.
AATCAGAGCATTGTAGATAGCCCGAAGTTCCAGAATGTTGATCGGAAGAAGGGCCTGTTGGGCAGACCACCTGCCCTGGAACTGCACCCCCTGGGTGACAGCTGCCCATCCCCTCAGACTCGCTTCCGTCGTGAAGAGGATCAAATCCTAAATCCCGAAACGTCGATCTTCCAGCAGGTTGGAAGACTAACCACCAAAGGAGTGAAATCCTGGCCTGGGGTGACAGCTGAATCATTTGGTGCATCTGAAGATGTGAAGCGGACCACTTGTCCAGGATGTCCAATTGGAAGGGTCTGGCATGGAACATGCCTCGTACGAGGCCACCATTTTTCCCAACAATTTTATGCAAAGATGAATGGAACTCGAGCAGGTCGGAGAACCTTGCAAACCATCTCTTGAAGTGTTCTCACCTTGACCTCTGTGAAGAACACTCTGAGCTACAGTATCCAGGATCATAACCAGAAACAGGAGCCTTTGAGACGGTTCCAGTTGAGAATTCTGTAAATTAAGAATCCACCCATGGTGAGACAGAAGTTGGATAGTGCGATCTATATGGAGCAGTAGAAGCCCCCTGGAACTTGCTTTTATGAGGAGATCGTCCAGGTAAGGGAAAATGTTGACCCCATGGACTCTGAGCTGGAACATAATTCCACCATCCCCTTCGTGAACACTCTCAGAGCTGTAGACAGGTCAAAGGGCAACGCCTGAAACTGGTAGTGATCATTCAGTAGGGCGAACCGCAGATAGGCCTGATGAGGAGGCCAAATCGGGATATGTAGGAAGGCGTCCTTGATATCCAGGGACATGAGGAAATCCTGTTCCAGGCCCGCAATGACCTGGGACTGGACCAACTTGTCGATGGTCAGTAGTAGCGTAACACGCATATTTTCCAAAACTGGCAGCCTGATTTGAAAAATCGTTGGGGAAGAGCACTCTCGAACTCCAGCTTCTAACCCTGAGAGATAAGGTCTTGACAGGAACCGTCCCAGATGTGGCCATAGTAACGTAACTGAGGTCCCACCACGAGATCCCCTCGGGGTGGGTAGGCACCGTCATGCCAAAGTCTTTGCGGAAGCTGAACTGGTGCTCTGTTCCTGAGAACCGGCAATGGCTGGTTTCTCAGGCTTACCTCTGGAGCCTCTAGCTGCATTGGAGGCACCCCTGGCCCTAGATCAAAATCTGGGGGACCAAAAGGACTGACTAGATGGTCCCAGAAGGGTACGCCTAGCAGGCGGTGCCCACAAAGGAAGAAACGTGGATTTCCCAGCAGTAGCCTTTGAGATCCATGTATCCAATTCCCCTCCGAAGAGCCATTCACCTGTGAAGGGAAGAGATTCCACATTACATTTGGAATTAGTGTCTGCAATCCATTGACGCTACCATATGGCTCTGCGTGCAGACGCAGCCATAGCAGTGGTTCTAGCATTTATATTGCCAATCTCCTTAAGGGAGTCACAGAGGACTTACCAGAGGACTTAAGAGGCTGCACAAACCAAGAGACACACTGACACAGTGCGCTGCAAGAGAGAAGGCAGGCACTGAATGTGTTTTAGGAAAGTTACAGTAGTAACCTAGGTCATATCACCCAAAAGACCCTGAGCAGCCCATGTATGAATGGCATGCATCATCCAGCAACCAGCAATGACCGGCCTTTGAGCTACACCTGCAGCAGTGTAGATAGATTTTAGTGTGGTCTCTATTTTCCTATCCCCCAGGTCCTTTATAGTAAAAGAGCCTGGAGCAGGGAGTACCGCCTTTTTAGAAAGACGAGAGACTGAGACGTCTACAGCTGGAGATGCTTCCAAGAATTTCCTGCCTTCAGGGACAAATGGGAAGGTATTTAAAAACCGTTTGGATACCAGATATTTTTTATCTGGATTTTTCCAGGCTAATTTAAATAAATCATCCAATTCTTTGTAATCAGGAAAAGTGACTGTCAGTTTGTCTTGTGGGAGGAAAAACTACTGCTGATTAGTAGCGTCCTCCAGGAGGAGATTTAACACATCCCGTATAGCCAATATGAGGGGTTCTATACCGGTACCAGTGTTCCGGTTACTGTTTTGAGGAGCTATATGAGGCTGCTGCTGCTGCTTAGGTAGAGGAAAGTGCCAAAATGCCGCTGAGTCCGCTCTGATGTAGCTCCGCCTCCCGCTATGGCGCCAGAGCTACTAAGAAGGTTTTTATACTGGCTAAGTCTCCACAGGCTGTGTAGCCTCACATAAACGCTTGGTACAACACACCTCTCGCCAGTCTCACGCAGGGGCACCCTCGGGTCCCTTCCTCCCCCTCCCCCCAGGAGGGACATGTACTCCTCACCCACGCGTCTGCAGCACAATGAACAGGTGGGGCCCCCGGTTTGTACTCACCACGACGATCACCTTCAGGCTCTGTTAGGGGTGTGCGGAAAGCTGTGGCAGTTAAGGAGCAGTGCCCCGCTGAACAAACAGCCCCTCAGGACGGTGGTCCAGCAGCAGAGAAGCGGCTCTGCATCTCATGAGGCCGGTGACCTTCTCCCCCCCTCTAACTCTCACGGAGCAGGTATGCTGTCGCCCAAACAGCACACCGAAACAAGCAAACGTTTAAAAGAAATTAAAGAAAATCTCTGGAGCTGCTGAGTGTGCATCCTTTCCTGAGGGCACTTTTTTCTAAACTATCTGTGGGAGGGGAGCATAGAGGAGAGGAACCAGCACACCCAGTTGAAGAAATTTAAAGTGCACTGGCTCCTTTGGACCCGTCTATACCCCATCATACTAATTCTGTCCCCATTATCCCTTATGGATGCTAGAGAAACAGTACTTACATTTTATACATGGATTCTCCACTTACCTAAGCCATACTCGAGGGTCTCAGGGTCATCATTGTCCCCTTCTTCGCTGACCTTGTGAAGGTGTTGTAAATAAGCATCAGTATGGAATGTCGCCATTTCTTCCATGGTGGCAACAATAGGCTTTACAACCCTATGGGGAAAGTGTATCTACAGGTTTTAAACCAAAACATAAAAACAAGTAAGTGTGAAACTACACACAGAAAATTAAGAAATTTAAAATTGTTCCAATAAAATCTACAGTCCCCTGGGTAGTGTGGAACCCCTTTACAGCATTCACCAGAGGATCCTATCAAACAGCTGGCATATTGGCACTTATTGTATGAAACACCTTAAGGTGAACAAACTCCAGAACTGTAGTAGCTGATACAAGGCAGGCCTTAACTGCACAGCCAAACACAGAAACTATGGGCCTAATTCAGACCAGTTTGCAAAACCATGTGCACTGCAGGTGTGGCAGATATAACATGTGCAGAGAGAGTTAGATTTGGGTGGATTATTTTGTTTCCTGCATGGTAAATACTGGCTGCTTAGTTTTAACACTGCAATTTAGATTTCAGTTTGAACACACCCCACACAAATCTAACTCTCTCTGCACAGGTTAAAGTAGGGCAAAAATTTATTTGGACAGCCACCAATTGTGCAAGTTGACCCACTTAAAAAGATGAGAGAGGTCTGTAATTTCCATCATAGGTACACTTCAACTGTGAGAGACAGAATCTGGGGGGGACGGGGGGGGGGGGAATCACATTGTATGATTTTTAAACAATTTACTTGCATAGTCTTGTGGAAAATAAATATTTGGACGTTAGCAAGTAGCAAGGTTTCTGGCTCTCACAGACCTGTTACTTCTTCTTTAAGAGCTCTTCTATCCTCCACTCGTTACCTGTATTAATGGCACCTGTTTGAACTGGTTCTCTGTACAAAAGACCTCTGTCCACACCCTCAAACAGTCAGACTACCACCTCTCCACCATGGCCAAGACTAGAGAGCTGTCTAAGGTCACCAGGGACAAAATTGTAGAGCTGCACAAGGCTGGGATGAGCTACTCGACAATAGGCAAGCAGCTTGGTGAGAAGAGATCAACTGTTGGCGTAATTATTAAAAAATGGAAGAAATACAAGATCACTGACAATCTCCCTTGACCTGGGGCTCCATGGAAGATCTCATCTGTGGAGGGAGTTGAAAGTCCGTGTTTCCCCGGTGACAGCCCCAAAACATGACAGATCTAGAGTAGATCTGCACAGAAGAGTGGGCCAAAATACGTGCTACAGTGTGGGCAAACATGACCAAGAACTACAGGAAACGTTTGACCTCTGTAATTGCCAACCGAGGTTATATTACAAAGTATTGAGTTAAACTTTTTGATTGTCCAAATATTTATTTTCCGCAAGAATATACAAATAATAAGATTTTAAACCTACCGGTAAATCTATTTCTCCTAGTCCGTAGAGGATGCTGGGGACTCCGTAAGGACCATGGGGTATAGACGGGCTTCGCAGGAGATAGTCAAAGTTCTTTTTAGGTGCCCTATGGGTGTGCACTGGCTCCTCCCTCTATGCCCCTCCTCCAGACCTCAGTTAGAGAACTGTGCCCAGAGGAGATGAACAATACAAGGCAGGATTTAGCAATCAAAGGGCAAGATTCATACCAGCCCACACTAATCATACCATGTAACCTGGAACATACATAACCAGTTAACAGTATGAACAAAAACAACAGTAAAGGTCCAAGACCGATGTCAACTGTAACATAACCCTTATGTAAGCAACAACTATATATAAGTCTTGCAGAGTTTCCGCACTGGGACGGGTGCCCAGCATCCTCTACGGACTAGGAGAAATAGATTTACCGGTAGGTTTAAAATCTTATTTTCTCTTACGTTCTAGAGGATGCTGGGGACTCCGTAAGGACCATGGGGTTTATACCAAAGCATCCAATCGGGCGGGAGAGTGCGGACGACTCTGCAGCACCGACTGAGCAAACGCTAGGTCCTCATCAGCCAGGGTATCAAACTTGCAGAATTTAGCATAAGTGTTTGACCCCGACCAAGTCGCCGCTCGGCAAAGTTGTAAAGCCGAAACGACTCGGGCAGCCGCCCAAGAAGAGCCCACCTTCCTAGTGGAATGGGCATTAACCGAATTTGGTACCGGTAATCCAGCCGTAGAGTGAGCCTGCTGAATCGTATTACAGATCCAGCAAGCAATAGTCTGCTTTGAAGCAGGAGCGCCAATCTTATTGGCAGCATACAGGACAAACAGAGCCTCTGTTTTCCTAATTCTAGCCGTCCTGGCTACATACATTTTTAAGGCCCTGACTAAGTCCAGGGATCTGGAATCCTCCAGGTCACCGGTAGCCACAGGCACCACAATAGGTTGATTCATATGGAACGACGAAACCACTTTAGGCAAAAATTGCGGACGTGTCCTCCATTCAGCTCGATCCACATGAAAAATCAAGTAGGGGCTCTTGTGTGACAAAGCCACCAATTCTGACACTCGCCTTGCTGATGCTAAGGCCAACAACATGACCACCTTCCAGGTAAGAAATTTCAACTCAACCTTGTTAAGCGGTTCAAACCAGTGTGATTTTAGGAACTGCAACACCACGTTTAGGTCCCATGGTGCCACTGGAGGCACAAAAGGAGGCTGGATGTGCAGCACTCCCTTTACAAACGTCTGAACTTCTGGAAGAGAAGCCAATTCCTTCTGAAAGAAAATCGAGAGGGCCGAAATCTGTACCTTAACCGAGCCTAATTTCAGGCCCATATCCACTCCTGTCTGTAGGAAGTGGAGAAGACGACCCAAATGAAAATCTTCCGTAGGTGCATTCTTGGTCTCACACCAAGACACATACTTTCGCCAGATACGGTGATAATGTTTTATCGTCACCTCCTTCCTAGCCTTTATTAAAGTAGGGAATACCTCTTCCGGAATCCCCTTTTTTGCTAGGATTCGGCGTTCAACCGCCATGCCGTCAAACGTAACCGCGGTAAGTCTTGAAATACACAGGGCCCCTGCTGCAACAGGTCTTCCCTCAGAGGAAGAGGCCAGGGGTCTCCTGTGAGCATCTCTTGTAGATCCGAGTACCAAGCCCTTCGAGGCCAGTCTGGGACAACGAGTATCGTCTGTACTCTTCTTCGTCTTATGATCCTCAACACTTTCGTGATGAGAGGAAGAGGAGGGAACACGTAGACCAATTCGAACACCCACGGTGTTAACAGTGCGTCTACTGCTACTGCCTGAGGGTCCCGAGACCTGGCACAATACCTCCGAAGTTTTTTGTTGAGGCGTGACGCCATCATGTCTATTTGAGGAGTTCCCCAAAGACGTGTTACGTCTGCAAAGACTTCTTGATGTAGTCCCCACTCTCCTGGATGGAGATCGTGTCTGCTGAGGAAGTCTGCTTCCCAGTTGTCCACTCCCGGAATGAAGACAGACGACAGAGCGCTTACATGATTTTCCGCCCAGCGAAGGATCCTTGTGACTTCCGCCATCGCGACTCTGCTTCTTTTCCCGCCTTGGCGGTTCACATGAGCCACTGCTGTGACATTGTCTGATTGAATCAGAACCGGAAGGTTTCGAAGAAAAACCTCCGCTTGTCGAAGGCCGTTGTAAATGGCCCTGAGTTCCAACACATTGATGTGTAGACAGGACTCCTGGTCTGACCAAAGACCCTGAAAAGTCTTTCCCCGTGTGACCGCTCCCCATCCTCGGAGGCTCACGTCCGTGGTAACCAGGATCCAGTCCTGAATCCCGAACCGGCGACCCTCCAGCAGGTGAACACTTTGCAACCACCACAGGAAGGACACTCTGGTTCCTGGGGACAGAGTTATTTTCCGATGTAAATGCAGATGGGACCCGGACCACTTGTCCAGAAGGTCCCATTGAAAAGTCCTTGCATGGAACCTTCCGAAGGGAATGGCCTCGTAGGCCGCCACCATTTTCCCCAGAACTCGAGTGCATTGGTGAACTGACACCCTTTCGGTTTTAGCAGATCTCTGACCATGTTCTGGATGTCTTGGGCTTTCTCTATTGGGAGGAAGACCTTAATTTGTTCCGTATCCAGTATCATATCTAGGAACAGTAGTCGAGTTGTCGGAATCAACTGTGACTTCGGTAGATTTAGAATCCAACCGTGTTGCTGGAGCACTCTCAGAGAGAGCGCCACACTGCTCAGCAATTTCTCTCTTGATCTCGCTTTTATCAGGAGATCGTCCAAGTATGGGATAATTGTGACTCCATGCTTGTGCAGGACCACCATCATTTCCGCCATTATCTTGGTGAAAATCCTCGGGGCCGTGGAAAGTCCAAACGGCAACGTCTGAAATTGGTAATGACAATCCTGTACAGCGAATCTCAGGTATTCCTGATGGGGGGCATATATGGGGACATAAAGGTACGCATCCTTTATGTCCAGAGACACCATAAACTCCCCCTCCTCCATGTTGGCTATTATTGCTCTGAGAGATTCCATTTTGAATTTGAATCTTTTTATGTACAGGTTTAGGGATTTCAGATTCAAAATCGGTCTGACCGTACCGTCCGGTTTCGGGACCACAAATAGGGTTGAATAGTAACCTCTTCCCTGCTGGGGCAGGGGAACCTTGATTATCACTTGCTGTATACACAGCGTTTGAATTGCAGCTAACACTACATCCCTTTCCGATGTGGAAGCTGGTAGGGCCGATTTGAAAAATCGGCTCGGGGGCACATCCTCGAATTCCAATTTGTAACCCTGGGAAACTATTTCCAACACCCAGGGATTCAGGTCCGTACTAACCCAGGCCTGACTGAAAAGTCGAAGACGTGCCCGCACCGGTGCGGACTCCCTCAGGGGAGTCCCAGCGTCATGCTGTGGTTTTTGGAGCATCCGGGGAGGACTTTTGTTCCTGTGCACCTGCCGAAACAGGTGCTCTCTTGCCTCTGCCCTTACCTCTGGCGAGGAAAGAGGATCCCCGACCTCTTTTGGACTTGTGCGACCGAAAGGACTGCATCTGATAGGGTGTTGCTTTCTTTTGCTGTTGGGGAATATATGGTAAAAAATTTGATTTACCTGCTGTAAGCTGTGGAAACCAGGTCCGTCAGCCCATCCCCAAACAATACCTCACCCTTATAGGGTAGTACTTCCATATGTTTTTTGGAATCCACATCACCCGTCCATTGGCGAGTCCATAAGGATCTTCTCGCCGAGATAGACATGGCATTGGCCCTAGAAGCTAGCAATCCAATGTCCCTTTGAGCATCCCTCATAAATAAGACTGCGTCTTTTATATGGGCTAGAGTTAGGAATATAGTATCCTTATCCATACTATCAAATTGATCTGTCAGCTCATCTGTCCAAGCTGCAATTGCGCTACACACCCATGCCGACGCAATCGTCGGTCTTAACACAGCACCCATATGCGAATAAATACCCTTTAAGGTAGTTTCTTGCCTGCCATCTGCAGGGTCCTTAAGGGCCGCTGTGTCAGGAGACGGTAGCGCCACTTTCTTGGACAGGCGCGTCAGGGCCTTGTCCACAGTGGGGGGTGATTCCCAAATCTCCCTGTCCTGCTTAGGGAAAGGGTATGCCATAAAAATTCTTTTGGGGATCTGCGGTCTCTTATCCGGAGTCTCCCAAGCTTTTCCAAAGAACTCATTTAATTCATGAGATGTGGGAAAATTAATAATCTGTTTCTTTTCCTTAAACATGTGTACCCTTGTGTCGGGGACCGAGGGTTCATCCACAATATGCAACACATCCCTTATTGCCACAATCATACACTGAATGGTTTTAGTCACCCTAGGGTGCAATTTTACTTCGTCATAGTCGACACTGGAATCAGAACCCGTGTCGGTAGTAGTGTCTTGTGTTAAGGGACGCTTTTGAGACCCCGACGGGCCCTGTGAGTCGGTCCAATCTGAGGATTGACCGCCTGATGTCCCCCCTAAACCAGCCTGATCAAGCCTTTTATGTAAAGATGCCACACTTGCATGCAACGTATCCAATCTGGAGTCGGCACAACCGACGGGGACACACCACTCATTTGCTCCACCTCCTCCTTGGAGAAGCCTTCCGCCTCAGACATGTCGACACACTCGTACCGACACCCCACACACACAGGGAGTTACCTATAAGGGGACAAACCCCCAACCAGGCCCTTGAGACAGAGAGAGAGAGTATGCCAGCACACACCCAGCGCTTAAAAACACTGGAATATATGACCAGATAGCGCTGTTATATGTATATAATTGTAATCTCCACTCACTGCATCGCCAAAGTGCCCCCCTCCTCTTTTTTCCAGCCTGTGAAGCTCAGCAGGGGAGAGAACAGGGAGCCAGCGTTTCCTCATGCAGTCTCTGTGGAGAAAATGGCGCTGGTTAGTGCTGAGGATCAAGCCCCGCCCACCCGACGGCGGGCTTCGGTCCCATCAACTTTCTATAGAAAAATGGCGGGGGTTACCGAATTTACTGTGCCACAGCCTAATCCATGCTTATCAATGCCAAATATGAGGAATATTGCTGCCCAGGGCGCCCCCCCCCCCCTGCGCCCTGCACCTTTCAGTGCCTGCTTGTGTGTGTGTGATGGGAGCAATGGCGCGCAGCTTAACTCTGTGCGCTTACCTCATGAAGATCTGACGTCTTCTGCCGCCTGATGTCTTCTTTGCCTTCTCATACTCACCCGGCTTCTATCTTCGGCATCTGTGAGGAGGACGGCGGCGCGGCTCCGGGACGAACCCCAGGTGAGACCTGTGTTCCGACTCCCTCTGGAGCTAATGGTGTCCAGTAGCCTTAGAAGCAGTGCCCAACTTAACAAGCCAGCTCTGCTTCTCTCTCCTCGGTCCCACGATGCAGGGAGCCTGTTGCCAACAGGACTCCCTGAAAATAAAAAACCTAACAAAATTATTTTTCCACAGAAAACTCTGGCGAGCTCTCTGCAGTGCACCCATTCTCCTCTGGGCACAAGATCTAACTAACTGAGGTCTGGAGGAGGGGCATAGAGGGAGGAGCCAGTGCACACCAATAGTCAAAGTTCTTTTTAGGTGCCCTTTCTCCTGCGGAGCCCGTCTATACCCCATGGTCCTTACGGAGTCCCCAGCATCCTTTAGGACGTAAGAGAAAATTTGTTTAAAAATCATACAAATGTGATTTCCTAATTTTTTTTCTCCAGATTCTGTCTCTCACAGTTGAAGTGTACCTATGATGGAAATTACAGACCTCTGATCTTTTTAAGTAGGTCAACTTACGCAATCAGTGGCTCTCCAAATACTTTTTTGCCCCACTGTATACCTGCACCCCTTGCAGTGCACATGGTTTTGCCATTTAGAGAACAAATTTGCTGCTGCGATCACGTCTAAATTAGGCCCTATATGCGCTCTTCCAGCAGTAAGGAGGACTGTGCCACTTTCTGAGTTAAAGAAATGCTCTCAGCCACAGGTGTTTGAAATAGAAAACAAAATAAAACCAAAACTTTGAATATTAGGCCTACCTGGCTGGGGAGCAGAAGGACTTTATCCAGGTCTCCATGATCAGAGAGTAATATAAGAACTACTAACAATTAACAGTTTCTAGACTTATACCGTATTCTTCATATTCAGCAATTCGTATGTTGGTCCTGGATGTCCAGTTATCATATAGTGCACTTAATGTGCCATTATACTGTCAAAGTCAAAAATATTACATAGAGAGACCATATAAACTGCACACATATAAGTCGCTATACTTGCAAATATGCGCAGCGAGCACAGCAATATATGGAAACACGCATTTGCTCGGACATGGCACTGAGATGGATTCGGCGCTTGTTTCATACAGTACATGGTTATAATAATGAACAGCACCAGACATCATGGAGATTTAGAATTGGCTAATGAATTAATGTCATGGATGTGTATCATTCGAACCGAACCAGATAAACACATCATGTTTGGTATTGAAGCAAGCAGAATGAGGTGTGGGTTAGTTTGAGGCCTGTTGTGTTGTTGTGGGACATTGCAGCGGATAGATATGATTATATGTATAAAAGCTAAGATCATATTGTTAGAACAATGGATGCTCAAGACAACCTTTTACTAAGTTTTCAGGGCTGAACCTGATTAGCACATACAAAGAGAATGGTGACTCAATACAAAGGAGAAAGAAAGACCCCTCCCCCAGGTACTGGTCAAACAGGAAGGTAGTGGTCAGGTGTGGCCTCAGAGAACAGATGTAATGTAGCTACACTCACACATACACACACAGCTACCTAGCACCCAGCAGCATGGCGGCTGAATCCCCAGGACATCCTCCAAACTAAAGGCTAAGTATTGAACCTCACATGGCTAGATAAGGAAACAGATAGATTGCTTTCTGGTTTAAATAGGATATTGTAACTTGGTTGTGTGATTGTTGGGTGTTTGTGGATACTCTGTGAAGTCCGTGATGAATTGGAACAGTATACAATCTGTAGCATAGTATTTGTGGTATTTGCTTGCCTATGGAGATTTAAAATAGATTGTGCTGGTTAGTTATAATATATATATCCTGTTAATCATAAATACCACCATGCAGTTACGTTTGTGTTAATTACATTGTGATCTGGTCTTGTGATGAATATGCTCTGGTTATTGAGATACTGAAGTTGTTTGGGATGTGAAATTATGAGATGGTTCTAGGAAGTTGGATCACATTGTGAAAGGTGATTTAGATGGTTTGGAATTGTAAAATCAGAACATATGCATTGTTTTGAGGCTTGGACATTTTGGAATAAAGTGCCATGTGTTTGGACCTGCAAATCTAAAATGGCTGCTGCTGGATGTCTTCCCCTCCCCCTTTCAGCCATGTGGTGTGGTCTTTGGAATCAAGTGGAGGTTTCTCAAAATGGAGTCTAGCTTCCATCCCATGCTGTATTCAGCATTGACTAACTGCGCAGCGATTGTCTCTCACATGTGTAGTTTTATCTGCAACCATGTTGTCTCTTATTTAATGTTATCATTGTCTTACTGTGAGCCAATTTCTCTCATCTCTCTCCGTCTCTCTCTCTCTCTCTCTCTCTCTCTCTCTCTCTCTCTCCTCTTTTCTCTTATATCTCTCATAGTATTATAGTATTGTATTGTATTGCATTTAGGTCAGTGTAGTATTGTCTTTTTGTATTTATTGTTTAGTTCTGTGGTTAGGAAGTCTTTGTTATATTGTAGTGTATCATTTGTACGGTTATCCCCTTTTACAAGTATATTAGATATAATACAGTTAATAGGCTTTGGACCCTAAACCAGTATCTGTGTATTTCCTATAGTGTTAAGTGTTCACTTGAGCGTCGGTGACGCTCAAGCAGCTTTGTAATTAGTCAGGTTACACAAGGTTGCACTTACACCCTGTACTCACATTAAGGTATTCTGTGTATTTCATTGGTATAAGGTTTAGACATAAAGGTATAGCGTTGTGAGCGTCTGCGCTGCTGGTGATCTCCTCGTGGTCTCGAGCGTCTGCTACGCCATAGCGAATCATTACGTTAGTCAACAGCCAATAGCGTGCCTGCCTGTGATCTCTGGGCCGTGAGCGAACGTGACGCTTGAGCGTCTCGCCTACGGCTGAGCGATCGTTACGCAACTAGCGTACCCATACGATACTTCTTAAGTAAACAGCGTACAGTGTTCTTAGACTTCATAAAGGGTTGGTTATACGACAAAGGAATTTAGGATTTGTCAATTGGGGGCCGTCCAGTCCTTCACATATCTCTGCTAGGTAATATCAGCAGACATTATCCATCAGCAAAGGGCGGGATCATATTCCTTGCAGTGCTGATTGGATAAGCGTCTGTTTCGCTTAGTAAAGGGTGCTGAGGGAATCTGGGACCGGAGGTAAGAACAGTACGCTATTGTCTTTGAAAAATCTGGTTTTTATTTCAATTTGGTGCCAACTACACACTCAGGCCTAGAATAACTTTAGGAGTTTTGAATGATGACTTTCTTTGTGACAAGAGGCCGCATGGTCTGTCCACCATTTTGTGTGACCCTCATGGAGGTGGAAGGGGGAGGAGCAGCGGCCATTTTGGGAAGGTCAAATTTTTTTAATTTTTTTTTCTGAGCGGCTGGTTTTCAGTTGACTCAGGAAACAATCAGCCATCCACTGTCAAAAAGAAATCATCATTTAATGAGTTTTTTTTTAATGCATTTATTTAATCTATATCATAGTCAATCATAAGTAATAGTGATTGGTACTTATATGTAATATCTATATGCGTGTGCTTACATCAATGTATGTTATTAGATTAAATTTAGAATTGCATTTTCATCTGTGTAAGTTTCACATCTCACCTTCCTGTTTGCCATTTGCATTGATAACGTGCTGAGAAAAAAACAAGCACACAGCATAGAAGATACTGTGTGGTGTTTGGTAAGCGTTTATATAGTGAAATATCGCTTATAGTAAGGCGATACAGAAGCCACAAGACAATAGCACACATTTGTTCAGTTTCCAAAATTTAGTTTAAATACCTTACTTTACTGTAACGCCTCTGGGGAGAGCTATCAGACTACGGGAAATGATTTTTCTGATCAGAAAACTATAAGAATGATAGTGGGTTGAAAACGGTATGAGTGTATTGAATCCCGCTTTGTGGACTTTGTGATCTATGTGATAAAACGGTATTGAATTCCACTTTGTGGACTTTGTGATCTGTGTGATCTATGTGGAACGTGATGAGCACGATCTGAGTGAAAACGTGCAACAGAGTGTGATAAAGTTTTCGTTGTATTACGCTCTGGCTGTTTTGGAGCACAGTAGGGAGACTCCAATGATCCTACCATTTATGGGCAACAAGTGTCTATAAGTGGTACGATTGGACCGCACGGTTGTATGTGTGACCAATAACGCAACGTGATATGAGGTCGTATATCCATGCGTAAATCTTGCCCTCATACGTGTTGTAGGGAGCACATGCAAGCGTGATTTGTGTAAAAGAAAAAGGAAGGGAATTTTCTCAGGAAAATCTCTAGAGATAGGGCCTGCAACGGCTACACGTGTCTGCTAGAAGGCGGACCGGAGATACCCGGAGCAGAAGAAGTTCAGTGGAAGAGCTTTAAGGATTTCCAACGAAGTTCTGTGTTTGGTGCATTTTAGGAAGTTTTTCTGTGTTAAAAAGGTCCACAATGGCAGCCAAGTGCACAACACAGAGACGGTCGGAGGTCAGGATTCAGACTCCAGAGGCTTGCAGACCCCGAGGGTCTGCTCGGTTAGTAATGTGGGGGAAATATGGTCCCCACACTGAGACCTTTTGTGATGAATGGACACGAATGACTGCGGGGGATAAGGCACCATTTCCCGGGATAGGTAGTTTTGACTCAGAGGTGTTGCATAATTTAAGGCAAAGGATCAGTCTCATAAAATCCTGGAAACAACGAGTTAAACATGATGATTGTTTACAGATATGGCAACAGGAGAGTGAAATGCAAAGAAATGTAACTTACTTACCTAACTTTCATCTTGAGAGGTGGCAATGGAGGGGATTGTGGTTGCGGAGAAAAGCACAGGGTTGAACAATAAAAACGCTCTTAGCAACTGTAGTATAGATTATAAGAATAAGTGTAATAAATGTAACAATGATTATTGTAATACTGTTGAATGTACAACTATTAACCTATGCAAGTTGCACCCCATGTCGAACTTCCCCCAGGAATACACTCATGAAAGTGAGGCCAGAACAATGTCGGCACCTCTTCCGGAAGCCATCCTACAAGACATCCAGGTGGACGCGACCAAATTGGTAAAGGCAATAATCAAACCCCCTAACGGAGGGTCAGGTGAGGTCGTGTCCACAGGTACGTACAATGTTTTATATCACGCACAAACAAATGTACCCCATATTATAAGACCAAAACAAGGTGATGTGATTGAGTTTAGTCCTGTCAGGGTGATCACAGTCCCCAATGGGAAGACTGACGATCAGGGAACCATTCCCGTCAAGGACAGTGCAATGCGCCATCCCTGGTCCCGGACAGAATTGAGATCAATCATGTCTGATTACCCAGATCCTAGGAAAGATCTAACTGTATGATCAAAGATTCACAGAAGGTATACCAACCCCCTAGACAACGACATAATCATGGTATCCAAGGAATCAGGTAGGTACAGGGAAAGCGGTTGATGGTGATGAGCATCCAAGCGTTTGAGGAGGCATCAAATCAACCAAAACCCCAGGCCATTGGCACATGGAGGAACTTAAGGATTTGTTATCTTTGTAAAAGAGAAGGGCATTATGCCAGTAACTGCAACAGCCCACATAAAATCAGACCCCCTAGACATGAAAATGAGCAAAAGTTATGACACACCAAATTACAAGCAGGGATCACATAGGAAGAATTTTGAGCCACACCCATGATAGGTAGTCAAGAAAGGTGATCATACGACTGATGGTAAGCCTGAGGTAACTGTTAATAAATTGGGAGGTCATTCACTGAAAGACACAGGAATGACCAGGTGAAACGTTGTAAATGTATCAGTGAAATGTTTTTTTTTTCTCTCTCTCTCTCTATCCCCATCTCTGACGAGTATTGGTAAGAATTCACACATTGCATACCCACTTGGTCCTTGCAGAAGTCTACCAAACCCCAGCATGACCTCCGCCACAATGTATTTCTGGCCAGATACAGACAGTGGAGTAATGCAGGTGCTGGTGGGGAGGGACTGCTCAAGGAGACCAGTAGACACATAGATATGACAGCCTAATAAGTAAGACAATGTTTTTCTAATGCTAACAATGTTTTCTTAATGTTGACAATGTTTAAAAATGCTTTGTTTCTCTTTTCTTATTGATGGTTATTGTCGAGTTATGTAATGTATATATGCACATGAATTGTTCTCTATCTCTTTTGTTTTTTTTTTGTTGTCTCTCTCTTCCCACTCATGTTTCCATGGTTTAAAGATGCTATGTCACCCCTCAGTTGGACCAATGGTAATGCCAGATTTTTGCTCCTTACAGAAAGATCGTCGGTTGGGAAGGAATATTGCATCACCAGAATGTTCGTTTGGAAGACTGAGAGACAGCACCTTTGAGAGGACAGCAGAACAAGAAGAACAACAAGACGAGAGAACTTATTATCGTAACAAGTTCTCTCCCCCTCAAACTGTTTTCTTATACCCCCTTTACAAATTTCTTCTTTTCTCCTCCTGTAAGATGGACTTGCCCCAAGAGACTGTGATATGGATTTTCCCGTTAACCATGATGTTGACCAGAGCAGTCTGTTTCGGTGAGAGTACCAGTGAGGTCGAGAAAGGATCCAGAAAGGTCCTGATGACTGAGACGGAGGTGTAAATTTCCAATAGCAACCCAATCACCAAGCAAAGGCGAGTACCGGGCACGATCTAACAACCATGTTATTTGTAAACAATTGTGAAGGATTGTTAGTTCAAAAAGAAAATTGTATCTGTAGGCTCTGTGACAATCTGGTAGAGGATGGATGCATAAAGAAATGCCAATCCAGTTTTAATATCCATATGGACCAGCATCCATTGAGTGACCATCACTCCTTAGTGGGTAACGTGTTAAATAAAACAGATTGTTGGGTATGCTCTCAAGTACCTCAGGGTCATAGCAAATCAGGGCTAGTACCATTTCCTTTAACGTTAGGGGAGGTACTTGAGCTAAGGGGTGGGAGACCGGTGGACCGGAGGTTTAACATCTCCAGCCCTCCTAGTTTGAAGCTCCACCAATACCATGTGGATAGGTCCCTCTTATGTTTTAATATCTCCAATCCCCGTAAGCCGGGAAATTGGGAAGTGTCATGGAGCAACCTTACCATGACCTTTTCACACAGAGCAGATAGAATGCCTACAGATACAGAGCTTGTACGCCACATAGCCAGTAGAGGAAAATCTTTCCGGTATCGATATACCTTAGGAAATAGGATTACTAGAGTTGGAGAGGTATCACCAGGATACTGTGCACATATCGTACAAACTGATACGTGTATTAAGCAGATGGAAGAATTAGGGTCAGGAGATTTCACCTGGAAGGTTTGTAACATGGTCATGTCCTTCTCCGTCCCTTATGTTCTCCCCGATGACGCATATTTCATATGCGGGAGAAAGGCGTATGAGCGGCTTGCCCCAAACTCTGAAGGATTGTGTTGTATTGGAAAAGTACTACCTGAGGTAATGAGTCTAAGGAGTGAGGAAACTGTAATTAACCTGGATTTGGTATATGACCCAATGATAGAAACCATGATGTGATGAAAATGCGATTATACGGTCCGTTTCTTTCACCTGTTTTTCTGCTTTTCTCCAAGATACAAAGACCCCTTGGACGAGGAAGTTAACGAGACGCTATACAGACAACAGACAAGAACCAAAGATGAAGTTTTGACAACCTATGATATGGACACTTGATGAACTTTGCCATGGATCCCCAGTTTCCCTAGTATTTTTAAACTCACGCTAGCCCAACATTTTTGTAAATCTGATGGCACTGACAAAGCTATTTGCTCATGCCCAAGGAGCAATACAGCGCAAAGAAGACGACTCTCAACAGATACCGAACAAAACTTCAACAACAGATGTACATTTCCCTGACATAGAATACCATTGCATTTTCCATAAGTGTTCTTTATCTTCATCTCTACAACCCTCAGGTAATGACACACATAGGCGATAGGGAATACAGGCACAGATATCAGCAACCACATACCTCCCCCATTCATGTATCATCAACTAAAATGTGCTCCCCCATTTTGTTACAACCACAGCCGAAATGAGCTTGGTAAAGTTTGACAGCCCATCCACAGACCCTTAGTACGGGATAAGAAGGAATTCAAATGTATACTTCGCAATACCTCGAAGCTTGATGTACAACACGTACGGCACGATGATACATGACCCCCCAAACATGGATTCATACACACATGCTTCTGCTTTCTCACTAGGTCATACCCTCTTCACACCTTCTCCTCTCTCCTCCCTTACCCAACCATGGAAATGTATTAACCCCTGACATATATTTTTCTCTTTTTGAAATGTTTTAGGAAGTGGCAGTTATTGGTGACTGCCAAAGGGTGGACTGTCAAAGTCAAAAATATTACATAGAGAGACCATATAAACTGCACACATATAAGTCGCTATACTTGCAAATATGCGCAGCGAGCACAGCAATATATGGAAACACGCATTTGCTCGGACATGGCACTGAGATGGATTCGGCGCTTGTTTCATACAGTACATGGTTATAATAATGAACAGCACCAGACATCATGGAGATTTAGAATTGGCTAATGAATTAATGTCATGGATGTGTATCATTCGAACCGAACCAGATAAACACATCATGTTTGGTATTGAAGCAAGCAGAATGAGGTGTGGGTTAGTTTGAGGCCTGTTGTGTTGTTGTGGGACATTGCAGCGGATAGATATGATTATATGTATAAAAGCTAAGATCATATTGTTAGAACAATGGATGCTCAAGACAACCTTTTACTAAGTTTTCAGGGCTGAACCTGATTAGCACATACAAAGAGAATGGTGACTCAATACAAAGGAGAAAGAAAGACCCCTCCCCCAGGTACTGGTCAAACAGGAAGGTAGTGGTCAGGTGTGGCCTCAGAGAACAGATGTAATGTAGCTACACTCACACACACACACACACACACACAGCTACCTAGCACCCAGCAGCATGGCGGCTGAATCCCCAGGACATCCTCCAAACTAAAGGCTAAGTATTGAACCTCACATGGCTAGATAAGGAAACAGATAGATTGCTTTCTGGTTTAAATAGGATATTGTAACTTGGTTGTGTGATTGTTGGGTGTTTGTGGATACTCTGTGAAGTCCGTGATGAATTGGAACAGTATACAATCTGTAGCATAGTATTTGTGGTATTTGCTTGCCTATGGAGATTTAAAATAGATTGTGCTGGTTAGTTATAATATATATATCCTGTTAATCATAAATACCACCATGCAGTTACGTTTGTGTTAATTACATTGTGATCTGGTCTTGTGATGAATATGCTCTGGTTATTGAGATACTGAAGTTGTTTGGGATGTGAAATTATGAGATGGTTCTAGGAAGTTGGATTACATTGTGAAAGGTGATTTAGATGGTTTGGAATTGTAAAATCAGAACATATGCATTGTTTTGAGGCTTGGACATTTTGGAATAAAGTGCCATGTGTTTGGACCTGCAAATCTAAAATGGCTGCTGCTGGATGTCTTCCCCTCCCCCTTTCAGCCATGTGGTGTGGTCTTTGGAATCAAGTGGAGGTTTCTCAAAATGGAGTCTAGCTTCCATCCCATGCTGTATTCAGCATTGACTAACTGCGCAGCGATTGTCTCTCACATGTGTAGTTTTATCTGCAACCATGTTGTCTCTTATTTAATGTTATCATTGTCTTACTGTGAGCCAATTTCTCTCATCTCTCTCCGTCTCTCTCTCTCTCTCTCTCTCTCTCTCTCTCTCCTCTTTTCTCTTATATCTCTCATAGTATTATAGTATTGTATTGTATTGCATTTAGGTCAGTGTAGTATTGTCTTTTTGTATTTATTGTTTAGTTCTGTGGTTAGGAAGTCTTTGTTATATTGTAGTGTATCATTTGTACGGTTATCCCCTTTTACAAGTATATTAGATATAATACAGTTAATAGGCTTTGGACCCTAAACCAGTATCTGTGTATTTCCTATAGTGTTAAGTGTTCACTTGAGCGTCGGTGACGCTCAAGCAGCTTTGTAATTAGTCAGGTTACACAAGGTTGCACTTACACCCTGTACTCACATTAAGGTATTCTGTGTATTTCATTGGTATAAGGTTTAGACATAAAGGTATAGCGTTGTGAGCGTCTGCGCTGCTGGTGATCTCCTCGTGGTCTCGAGCGTCTGCTACGCCATAGCGAATCATTACGTTAGTCAACAGCCAATAGCGTGCCTGCCTGTGATCTCTGGGCCGTGAGCGAACGTGACGCTTGAGCGTCTCGCCTACGGCTGAGCGATCGTTACGCAACTAGCGTACCCATACGATACTTCTTAAGTAAACAGCGTACAGTGTTCTTAGACTTCATAAAGGGTTGGTTATACGACAAAGGAATTTAGCATTGTCAATACATACAGTAGCTCTTCCTGATTTGCATCTTTTCAAGGCAAATCAGGAAGCAATAACATCTCAGCCTCCAGAGTGGGGGATAGAAAGCTCCTTTATCCGGAAATACCTGCCCTAACCACAGAACATCAGCCTAGTGCCAAAGCGCTGTGTTTATCTCATGGCCATCTCCACCACACATGCGCAAGACCTCGCAAAACTCTATACGTTATCTATTTTCATACATACTGAGGTTTGTTGTTTAAATTTTGGCACTTAACAACTCTTCTTACATCTTCCCCTGGGGGCGGGATACATCGCGCATCGCATTTTGCATGCAATGTTCAATTACAATTAAAAGTGCGAAGGAAGGCTGTTCTGAAAAGCTGTCTTTTGTGATGAGAGGACTTACAAGATTATGACCCAGGGAATGCGTGAACCGCGGGCGACACTGGGAGGAATCCTACTGGAACCCTCTGCAGTGAGAAGCCCATAAGCCTACATTAGACAACACCAACAATAAATGGCGTTGCCTATCGGGTACAAACTTCCAAAGATTAGTACATATGCTTACCTCCCAACATGATCCTCTCCAGGAGAGGCAAAATGCTCTGCTTCTGGACTTTAATCTGATACCCCTTTCACACAGAAAGGCAAATTTCCTGTGAAGAAGTTCTACCCGGGTAATTGCCGGGACTTTGGACAATTCTGTCTGAGAGTGGCATTATTTTCTGATATCAATTAACCTGTTGAAAACAGTTGGTGGCAAAGAACAGTGTTACAGGAAAGGTGATATCAATCATAAATTAAGAGGGAAGTCCAGGAGTACAGCATTCTATCCCTCCTTGAGAGGGACATGTTGGGAGGTATGCATATGGGAAATGCGGGCAAACATACGAAAACTGTTTTCTGAGTTTTGACAGCATTTTAGTATTCACACATCGCACCCCAACAGTGATAATAGGATTTTAATAACTACAGGTAAATCCTTTTCTTGTAGTCCATAAGGTATATTGTGGGAAACTAGTACGATGGGGTATAGACGGGGTCCAAAGGAGCCAGTGCGCTTTAAATTTCTTCAACTGGGTGTGCTGGCTCCACCCCTCTATGCCCCCTCCCACAGGGGGTTATAGGTAAAAATGTGCCCGAAGGAGAAAGGACATATGAGAGAAGGAACATGATAACAGAAAAGGTGGTGAGATTTACCCACCAGCACACCACTAACATACAACAACGGCTGGTAACAACAACAGCAACAGCTGAACAGGTAACTATAAAACAAGAACCTGCAGAAAAGTCCACGCACTGAGGCAGGCGCCCAATATCCCTTATGGACTACGAGAAAAGGATTAATCGGTAGGTATTAAAATTCTATTTTCTCTAGGGATATTGGAGGACACTAGCATGATGGAGACGTACCAAAGCTTCCAGAACGGGCAAGAACGTGCGGAGACTGCTGCAGCACCGCCTGCCCAAACTGGGTATCCTCTTTGGCCAGGGTATCAAACTTGTAGAACTTCACCGAACAGGTAGCTGCTTGGCATAGTTGCAAGGCCTAGACTCCACGGGCAGCCACCCAGGAAGAGCCCACTGATTTTGTAGAGTGGGCCTTTAGAGACTTAGGAACAGATAAGGCTGCAGACACATAGGCCTATTGGATTTCTGCGCATCATAGAGCACAAACAAGGAATTAGTTTTTCTGACCAAAGCTACGCGCTTGACATAGATCTACAAGGCACAAACAACATCCAATGCCTCCGGAGCAGAAGCGTCAGAACTGGACGGAACCACAATAGGTTGATTCAGATGAAACGCGGAGACAACCTTTGGCAGAAACTGCTGTCTAGTCCCGAGCTCCGCTCTGTCCTCATAAAAGACCAAGGGGGTAATTCAGAGTTGATCGCAGCAGCAACTTTGTTAGCAGTTGGGCAAAACCATGGGCCTAATTCAGAGTTGATCGCAGCAGCAAATTTGTTAGCAGTTGGGCAAAACCATGTGCACTGCAGGTCTGGCAGATATAACAAGTGCAGAAAGAGTTAGATTTGGGAGGGGTGTGTTCAAACTGAAATCTAAACTGCAGTGTAAAAATAAAGCAGCCAGTATTTACTCTGCACAGGAACAAAATAACCCACCCAAATCTAACTATCTGCAAATGTTATATCTGCCCCACCTGCAGTGCACATGGTTTTGCTCAACTGCTAACAAATTTGCTGCTGCGATCAACTCTGAATTAGGCCCCAAGTACGGACTTTTACACGATAAGGCCCCCTTAAATCTGAAACACGTCGAGCAGAAGCCAGGGCTAGTAACATCACAGTCTTACACGTGAGGTACTTGTCTTCTACCGTCAGAGGTTCGAACCAGGAGGACCGTAGAAATGCCAACACTACATCCAAATCCCAGGGTGCCGTAGGCGGCACAAAGGGTGGTTGTATGTGGAGTACCCCTTGCAAGAAGGTCTGAACTTCAGGCAACACTGCCAATTTCTTCTGGAAGAAAATGGAGAGGGCTGAAATATGGACCTAAATGGAACCCAGACGCAAGCCCTTATCCACACCAGCCTGCAGTAAACGTCCCAAGTGAAACTCTGCAGGCGGATACGTGCATTCCCTCGCACCAAGAGACATATCTTCTCCGGATATGATGATAGTGTTTTGACGTCACAGGTTTCCAGGCCTGAACCATGGTTACAATAACCTTATTGGAAAGGCCCTTGTGAGCTAGGATATTCCGCTCAACCTCCATGCCGTCAAACGAAGTCGCCGTAAGTCCAGGTAGACGAACAATCCTTGTTGAAGAAGATCCGCGTACCACGCCCTCCGAGGCCAATCCGGGGCAATCAGAATTGCCCGGACACCTTGATTCCTGATTCGCTTTAGCACTCGAG
The DNA here is from genome assembly GCF_028390025.1 of Pseudophryne corroboree. Taxonomy (NCBI): domain Eukaryota; kingdom Metazoa; phylum Chordata; class Amphibia; order Anura; family Myobatrachidae; genus Pseudophryne; species Pseudophryne corroboree. The sequence goes on from NC_086451.1 coordinate 190,715,774, forward strand.
AGCAATGGGATCGAGAGCAATCCCACCGGTCGATAATCTGTTGGAACACCAGATGGTGGAGCCCCCACTCCCCCGGCTGGAGCCCATGACGACTCAGGAAATCCGCCTCCCAGTTGTCCACACCCAGAATGAAGATTGCCGACATTGCTCTTGCATTTCTTTCCACCCAGAGGAGTATCTTTGACACCTTTCGCATGCAGGTTCTGCTTTTTGTCCCTCCTTGACTATTATTATACGCCACTGCCGTGGCATTGTCCGACTGTACCTGGATCGCGTGATCCCTGAGCAGAGTAGAGGCCCGAAACAGAGCATTGTAGATCGACCGAAGTTCCAGAATGGTGCTCGGAAGGAGGAGCTCATGCGCTGACCACCTGCCTTGGAACTGTGCCCCTTGGGTGACAGCTTCCCATCCAAGTGACATTAGGCTTGTTTTGTACAAAAAAAAAAAACGACTGCTGTGACACAGCATCCTCTAGAGGGAGCTTTAACATATCCCTATAGCCAAAATGAGGATGAGCAGCATAGGGAACCCCACTAACAGGGTCCAGGTCAACCCCATCATCCTGTATAACATCAACTGTATCAGATAGAATAGCAAGTAAACCAAGCTTCTGAGGACCTGCATGAGAGAGGTGGGGCTGTGCAACTGTCCTAGCAGCTAAATCTGCAACAGCTTGTAGTAGCTGAGTTTTCTGCACATTAGCCAGGGGCGTCGGTACTGGGGGGGTAAGGGGGCAGCTCGTCCCCCCCCCCCCCACCACCACCACCACCATAAAACTTAGAGAGGCGCCGATCATGTATGCACAATGCTACTGCGGGCGGCTACATTCACTGCACGGAGAGGAGGATGTACTGTGCGGTCTTTCACCTGACCTCACAGTACATACTTCGCGCCGTGCAGTGAATGTAACCACCCGCAGCAGCATTGTGCATAATGCTTAGCTCCTCCCAAAGGCAGATCAAGTGGTAGTATCCAGTATTTGCGACCACGCTGATTTGCCCGTCATCCTACAGCGGGCTGCTGCCTTATGAAGCCAGGCAGTCAGCAGCAGCATAGTCCTCTCCCTCCGCAACTCCCCAAGCAGCAAGGTTCACTTACTCCTCTCCTCATATGCCTGCCACGGTGACTGGACTGGGCTCACGACCCCTCTCAGAGAGGTGTGGGTGCTGCCCCAGCCCACCACACTCAGCCGCTGTAATTTGCTACCAATCAAATTACTGGGCTACAATGTGTGAATCACAAGTAGCGCGCCCAGCCACGGATGTCCCCAGCACCCAGCCCATTCCATGTAACTCTGAACCCGGTGGTTTCGCCTCTCCTTCCCTGCAACAAGAAAACTCAGCGTGGAGAGGTGCGCCGACCTTACGTGTAACCTCACGTCCAGGTAGAATACACCACAGCCACAATCAACCACCAAAAAGTTAAAAGTGAGTGGTACTCTATTATAATCTTAAACTATATAAGGGATGTGTGGGAGGACAAAATTATAGTACAGTATATAAGAAAGAAGGGGATATATAGATGGGTCCACATTTATCTTGACCTTTAATAGGATTAACCGAGACTGGCCAATCGGACTTAATCCCCTCCTTTAATGACTTAATCCACTGCTGTATTGTATTGCAGCTGAGAACAATAGATGAAGGGTTTATGCTAATAAGTCATGTTGTGACTAGGCACAGAAAACTAGACGACAAGATAACGGTGGACCCATGTGTGTGTGTGTCATAAATATAAAAAGATGGCTTTTAGGAAATATAAGCAGACACAAAATAATGAAGACAAAGAGATACATCTTGTTAGACAGAAGGAGACTAAGAAGGTAATCAGATGTGCAAAGGCACAAGCTGAGGAGAAAATGGCCCAGTCAGTGGGTAAAGGAGACAAAACTGTTTTTAGGTATATAAGCGAAAGGAGAAAAACAAAAGGCGGAATTATAAAACTGAAGACGGACACTGGGAGTTTTGTTGAAGGAGACAATTTAATAGCAGATCATAATGATTATTTTTGCTCAGTATTTACTACTGAAAGAGACGGGAAGGGGCCACAGTTAAGTTGCAGGGATATTCAGGAAAATGAAACAAGTACATTTACAGAGGAGAAGGTCCTAACAGAACTCACAAAGCTGAAAGTGGACAAATCTATGGGGCCAGATGGGATACATCCAAGGATACTAAAAGAACTTAAAGAGGTGCTGGTAGCACCATTGACAGAATTATTCAACCAGTCATTAGCTACAGGAGTAATTCCAGAGGACTGCAAAAGAGCAAATGTAGTCCCACTGCACAAAAGTGGAAGCAAGGAAGAGGCAAACAACTACAGACCAGTGAGTCTTACATCAGTAGTAGGGAAATTGATGGAAACACTCTTAAAAGAAAGAGTTGTAGATTATCTCAAATCCGGCAATTTACAGGATCCCAAACAGCATGGATTCACTGGGGGGAGATCATGTCAAACAAATCTTATTGACTTTTTTGATTGTGTGACTAAAGTGATGGATAAAGGTGGAGCCATGTATATAGCTTATCTAGACTTTAGTAAGGCTTTTGACACTGTTCCACATCGCAGACTGCTAAATAAACTTGAAAGTTTGGGATTGGATATTAGGATTATTGAATGGATAAGATCTTGGTTGAAGGATAGAAAACAGAGAGTTGTGGTAAATGGAGTGCATTCACAGGAGGGAAATGTTACCAGTGGAGTACCCCAGGGATCTGTACTTGGACCAGTGCTTTTTAATATCTTTATTGGCGACATTGCAAAAGGCATTAAAGGGAAAGCATGCCTTTTTGCAGATGACACAAAGGTATGCAACAGGGTAGACACACCAGGTGGGGTAAAACAAATGATTGAGGATCTAGGTAGACTAGAGGAATGGTCAAGAGTCTGGTAATTACAGTTTAATGCCAAAAAATGCTAAATCATGCACTTGGGTCTCAAAAATCCTAAAGCTAAATATAGTATTAATGGCACTATACTGGAAACTACTGAGGAGGAAAGGGATCTAGGAGTCACTATTTCTATCAAGGGGGATTAAGTCCAGATAGGACAAAACGCGTCGGATACTACCCCATCCTCTTAAGTTAAGATATCTTATCCTTTTTTACCTTTTTTTACTTGTTCCGATACTGACATTAGCAGTACTGTGCATTCTTTTGGTCCTTTTTATCACTCATGTATTTTTAGAGGTAGAAATTGTATTTTTATCCAGCTCCAGAGATTTTTTATTGTCTGTGGTTTTGACATTTAATTTTTTATTGGTGTGTTTTGTTTATGAATAAATTGTATATATCTTTTTTTACACAAGTTGGTCTCCCTATATCATATGTGACACCATTGGTCGCTTTTAAAACACCTTATCCATTGCCTTGTTTACATAATCCACTAAGCACTTTACCACTGCTTTTTCTTAAGGTGCAGCAGACGCCCTATTACTTTCTAGGGAGTGTCCACGTAGGGAGTTTTTTAAATATTCATATTTGTACTATTATCCTCGGTCTAACCACTAGTGTAGATTGGTAATCGCGTATTGGCGCTGTCCGCTCTCTCCATATATATATATATATATTTTTTATTTTTTTTTTCTAGAAAAAACAAAAATGAGAAAGGTGCCTCCTAGTGCAGTATAGACAGTATAATTAACGTCCACCAAAGAGCACCCTAAAATAGGGGGTGTACCGTATTGAGTGGTCTTATAACCACCTTTAAGCAGCGTGTCAAAAGATCCAGATTGTCTCCGCTTCTGGCAATAAATTCCTGGATTTAACGGTCACTCAGGTTTCTATGGCCTCAGCTCGCACAATGCAAAGAGTGAGAAGCAAAAAAACCATAGTGTAATACAATTTTTAAACATTCATTGACATTACACAAAGTAGTAGTTGCCCGTACCATAAAGTTTAAAAGCAGCTTATCTGATTGCAAGTGTCTTAGTCCGTCACTCAACGCGTTTCGTCCGTCGCTATACTACAGGACTTCCTCAGGAGTGCATACAGAAAGACCCACCAGGGACTCTATTTATACCTCTCTTAATGGGGAGAATTACTTCAATTACTCAGGAAATTACCGGAAGTGACATCACTTCCGGTCCCGAGTGTAAAAGAAAACAACCAACAATAATAATATACTAATATGCCCCAGTTAAGCGCATCCAGGTGCTGGCTTAGTAAAATAACACACTCCCGAGCGGCGTCCCTGCTCCCGCCGTCCGCGACCACCGTAAGTCGCGAGCAGGCCGGGCAGCGCTTCCGCCCCCAGATCATCCAGCGTCAGGCGCACTACTGAGCATGCGCGGGACTAGGCCGGTCACAGTGCCGCCTGTCCCGCTGCTCGTGTGCGCCCGCTGGAGATATTGTGCCATTCCTAATGTCCGCGCATCCCGGCGCCATATTAGGGTTCATATCTGGAATCATCCTGCAATATTGTATCATTTTTATAAATAGAGTAAATTAAAAATCTGACATTTACAAGTAGATGTATATCATAGAATTCATAAGTAGATAAATACATTACTGAATGAATTGCATAGAAGAAGATATAAAAAAAAGGAATGGTATAAAAAAGTTGGTATACAAAAGATGATATGTAAAAGATGATAAAAAGGAGGTAAAAAAGGAAACCATTGCTATTAAATGGGAATATTCTGGTAAAGATTGCCTTAAAAGTATATAAAAAACAAGTAATAAATATAAACATATATGGAGAGTCTAAAAAAATCTGTATATAATATATGATTTAAGGTACATACATATCAACATGCAAACGTATATCAAAATACTTAAAAAAAAAAAATATTTATAATACTTTAAAAAAGTCATAAATATGTCTCTAAACTTTCAGAGGAACGGAGGAATCTCATAGTTATCGTTAAGTCCTCTTGGGGCCAGAGTTTTTAATCCGTAGATCCAATACATCTCTATCTAGGAAAGTTTGTTCGCCCTATCTCGACCTCTTGGCCCCAATTTGACATTCTCCAAGGTTCTTACTGTCAGTTCTTTCACCTCGGAACCATGGAAAGTTGAGACAGTAAAAACTCCGGAAGTGGGGGAGAAAGGAATTTTTAATCTATCAGAATATAAATTGACACCAGTAGAAAATATGCTTTTAACAAAAGGACTTTCCTTCGCACCTGCATCTCAGATGGATAATTTTGAGGTCTTTACTGATCTAAACAAGTACGTGAGGAAACGCACTCTGAAAAGACATTTTCAGAAAAAAACCCTGGGACAAAGTGACGATGGACAAAATAATTCAAAATTAGGACTGAAACCCCCATCAACGTTTTACCCCCTCGAATCCAGGAGTGGTCAAATAGATCTTTGCTACGATCTGGCGAAAAACGATCTGGAACACCTTGAACCAGGATCTGTGAAAAATCTTACTAATTTTGAGAAGAAAGCCCTCAAAACCTAAAGGATAACAAAGAAAATAAGAATTTACTCACCGGTAATTCTATTTCTCGTAGTCCGTAGTGGATGCTGGGGACTCTGTAAGGACCATGGGGAATAGACGGGCTCCGCAGGAGACTGTGCACTCTAAAAGAAAGATTAGGTACTATCTGGTGTGCACTGGCTCCTCCCTCTATGCCCCTCCTCCAGACCTCAGTTAGGGAAACTGTGCCCGGAAGAGCTGACACTACAAGGAAAGGATTTGGAATCCAGGGTAAGACTCATACCAGCCACACCAATCACACCGTACAACTTGTGATAACCATACCCAGTTAACAGTATGAACAACAACTGAGCCTCAATCAACGGATGGCTCATAACAATAACCCTTTAGTAAGCAATAACTATATACACGTATTGCAGAAGAAGTCCGCACTTGGGACGGGCGCCCAGCATCCACTACGGACTACGAGAAATAGAATTACCGGTGAGTAAATTCTTATTTTCTCTGACGTCCTAGTGGATGCTGGGAACTCCGTAAGGACCATGGGGATTATACCAAAGCTCCCAAACGGGCGGGAGAGTGCGGATGACTCTGCAGCACCGAATGAGAGAACTCAAGGTCCTCCTCAGCCAGGGTATCAAATTTGTAGAATTTTGCAAACGTGTTTGCCCCTGACCAAGTAGCAGCTCGGCAAAGTTGTAAAGCCGAGACCCCTCGGGCAGCCGCCCAAGATGAGCCCACCTTCCTTGTAGAATGGGCTTTTACTGATTTAGGATGCGGCAGTCCAGCCGCAGAATGCGCCAGCTGAATTGTGCTACAAATCCAGCGAGCAATAGTCTGCTTAGAAGCAGGAGCACCCAGTTTGTTGGGTGCATACAGGATAAATAGCGAGTCAGTTTTCCTGACTCCAGCCGTCCTGGAAACAAATTTTCAAGGCCCTGACTACGTCCAGTAACTTGGAATCCTCCAAGTCGCTAGTAGCCGCAGGCACTACAATAGGTTGGTTCAAGTGAAAAGCAGATACCACCTTAGGGAGAAACTGGGGACGAGTCCTCAATTCTGCCCTATCCATATGGAAAATCAGATAAGGACTTTTAAATGACAAAGCCGCCAATTCTGATACACGCCTGGCCGAAGCCAAGGCCAATAACATGACCACTTTCCACGTGAGATATTTTAGATCCACGGTCTTTAGTGGCTCAAAACAATGTGATTTTAGGAAATTCAACACCACGTTGAGATCCCAGGGTGCCACTGGAGGCACAAAGGGGGGCTGAATATGCAGCACTCCTTTTACAAATGTCTGAACTTCAGGTAGTGAAGCTAGTTCTTTTTGGAAAAAAATCGACAGAGCAGATATCTGTACCTTAATGGAGCCTAATTTTAGGCCCATAGTCACTCCTGCCTGTAGGAAGTGCAGAAATAGACCCAGCTGAAATTCCTCTGTTGGGGCCTTATTGGCCTCACACCAAGCAACATATTTCCGCCATATGCGGTGATAATGTTTTACCGTTACATCTTTCCTGGCTTTAATCAGCGTAGAAATGACATCCTCCGGAATGCCCTTTTCCTTCAGGATCCGGCGTTCATCCGCCATGCCGTCAAACGCAGCCGCGGTAAGTCTTGGAACAGACAGGGCCCCTGCTGCAGCAGGTCCTGACTGAGCGGCAGAGGCCATGGGTCCTCTGAGATCATCTCTTGAAGTTCCGGGTACCAAGCTCTTCTTGGCCAATCCGGAACCACGAGTATTGTCCTTACTCCTCGTTTTCTTATTATTCTCAGTACCTTTGGTATGAGAGGCAGAGGAGGGAACACATAAACTGACTGGTACACCCACGGTGTCACTAGAGCGTCCACCGCTATCGCCTGAGGGTCCCTTGACCTGGCGCAATATCTCTCCAGTTTTTGGTTTAGGCGGGACGCCATCATGTCCACCTGTGGCCGTTCCTAACGATTTACAATCAGTGTGAAGACTTGTGGATGAAGTCCCCACTCTCCCGGGTGGAGGTCGTGCCTGCTGAGGAAGTCTGCTTCCCAGTTGTCCACTCCCGGAATGAACACTGCTGACAGTGCTAGCACGTGATTTTCCGCCCATCGGAGAATCCTTGTGGCTTCTGCCATTGCCGTCCTGCTTCTTGTGCCGCCCTGTCGGTTTACATGGGCGACCGCCGTGATGTTGTCTGACAGGATCAGTACCGGCTGGTTTTGAAGCAGGGGTTTTGCCTGACTTAGGGCATTGTAAATGGCCCTTAGTTCTAGAATATTTATGTGCAAGGAAGTCTCCTGACTCGACCATAGTCCTTGGAAGTTTCTTCCCTGTGTGACTGCCCCCCAGCCTCGAAGGCTGGCATCCGTGGTCACCAGGACCCAGTCCTGTATGCCGAATCTGCGGCCCTCTAGTAGATGAGCACTCTGCAGCCACCACAGCAGAGACACCCTGGTTCTTGGAGACAGGGTTATTAGCCGATGCATCTGAAGATGCGATCCGGACCATTGGTCCAACAGGTCCCACTGAAAGATTCTGGCATGGAACCTGCCGAAAGGAATTGCTTCGTAAGAAGCCACCATCTTTCCCAGGACTCGCGTGCAGTGATGCACCGATACCTGTTTTGGTTTCAGGAGGTCTCTGACTAGAGATGACAGCTCCTTGGCTTTCTCCTCCGGAAGAAATACTTTTTTCTGGACTGTGTCCAAAATCATTCCCAGGAACAGTAGACGTGTCGTCGGAACCAGCTGTGACTTTGGAATATTCAGAATCCAACCGTGCTGGTGTAGCACCTCCTGAGATAGTGCTACTCCTACCAACAACTGCTCCCTGGATCTCGCCTTTATTAGGAGATCGTCCAAGTACGGGATAATTAAAACTCCCTTTTTTCGAAGGAGTATCATCATTTCCGCCATTACCTTGGTAAACACCCTCGGTGCCGTGGACAGTCCAAACGGCAGCGTCTGGAATTGGTAATGGCAATCCTGTACCGCAAATCTGAGGTACTCCTGGTGAGGATGATAAATGGGGACATGCAAGTAAGCATCCTTGATGTCCAGGGATACCATGTAATCCCCCTCGTCCAGGCTTGCAATAACTGCCCTGTGCGATTCCATCTTGAACTTGAACTTTTTTAAGTATGTGTTCAAGGATTTCAAATTTAAAATGGGTCTCACCGAACCGTCCGGTTTCGGTACCACAAACAGTGTGGAATAGTAACCCCGTCCTTGTTGAAGTAGGGGCACCTTGACTATCACCTGCTGGGAATACAGCTTGTGAATTGCCTCTAGCACAGCCTCCCTGCCTGAGGGAGTCGTTGGCAAGGCAGATTTGAGGAAACGGCAGGGGGGGGGGGAGAAGACGCCTCGAATTCCAGTTTGTACCCCTGAGATACTACTTGCAAGATCCAGGGATCCACCTGTGAGCGAGCCCACTGATCGCTAAAATTTTTGAGGCGGCCCCCCACCGTACCTGGCTCCGCCTGTGGAGCCCCACCGTCATGCGGCGGACTTGGAAGAAGCGGGGGAGGACTTTTACTCCTGGGAACCTGCTGTTTGTTGCAGCCTTTTTCCCCTACCTCTGCCTCTGGACAGAAAGGACCCGCCTTTTCCTCGCCTGTTTCTCTGGGTCCGAAAGGACTGTACTTGATAAAACTGCGCTTTTTTAGGCTGTGAGGGAACCTGGGGTAAAAATGCTGATTTCCCAGCTGTCGCTGTGGAAACTAGGTCTGAGAGACCATCCCCGAATAACTCCTCACCATTATAAGGCAAAACTTCCATGTGCCTTTTGGAATCTGCATCCCCTGTCCACTGCCGAGTCCATAAGCCTCTCCTAGCAGAAATGGACAATGCACTTATTTTAGATGCCAGCCGGCAGATCTCCCTCTGTGCATCTCTCATGTATAAGACTGAGTCTTTTATATGCTCTATGGTTAGGAGAATAGTGTCCCTGTCTAGGGTGTCAATATTTTCTGACAGGGAATCTGACCATGCAGCGGCAGCACTGCACATCCATGCTGACGCAATAGCTGGTCTAAGTATAATGCCTGAGTGTGTATATACAGACTTCAGGATCGCCTCCTGCTTTCTATCCGCAGGCTCCTTTAGGGCGGCCGTATCCGGAGACGGAAGTGCCACCTTTTTAGACAAACGTGTGAGCGCTTTATCCACCCTAGGAGGTGTTTCCCAACGTGCCCTATCCTCTGGCGGGAAAGGGAACGCCATTAGTAATTTTTTAGGGATTACCAATCTTTTATCGGGGAAAGCCCACGCTTCTTCACACACTTCATTTAATTCTTCAGATGGGGGAAAAACTACGGGTAGTTTTTTCTCCCCAAACATAATACCCTTTTTAGTGGTACCTGGGTTTATATCCGAAATGTGTAATACCTCCTTCATTGCCTCAATCATGCAACGAATGGCCCTAGTGGACATTAGATTTGACTCATCGTCGTCGACACTGGTATCAGTATCCGTGTCGACATCTGCGTCTGCCATCTGAGGTAGCGGGCGTTTTAGAGCCCCTGATGGCCTTTGAGACACCTGGGCAGGCACGAGCTGAGAAGCCGGCTGTCCCGCATTTGGCATGTCGTCAAATTTTTTGTGTAAGGAGTCGACACTTGCAGGTAATTCCTTCCATAAAACCATCCACTCAGGTGTCTGCCCCGCAGGGGGTGACATCACTTCTATGGGCATCTGCTCCGCCTCCACATAATTTTCCTCATCAAACATGTCGACACAGCCGTACCGACACACCGCACACACACCGGGAATGCTCTAATAGAGGACAGGACCCACAAAGCCCTTTGGGGAGACAGAGAGAGAGTATGCCAGCACACACCAGAGCGCTATATAATGCAGGGACTAACTGAATTATGTCCCCTATAGCTGCTATAATATTTACTGCGCCTAAATTTAGTGCCCCCCCCCCTCTCTTTTTTACCCTTTTCTGTAGTGTAGACTGCAGGGGAGAGTCAGGGAGCTTCCTTCCAGCGGAACTGTGAGTGAGAAATGGCGCCAGTGTGCTGAGAGAGATAGCTCCGCCCCTTTTTCGCTGACTTTTCAACACCAAGGCCAGTTCCATGCGGTCGATCCCTCTGGAGCTAATGGTGTCCAGTAGCCTAAGAAGCCCAAGCTAGCTGCAAGCAGGTAGGTTCGCTTCTTCTCCCCTTAGTCCCTCGTTGCAGTGAGCCTGTTGCCAGCAGGTCTCACTGTAAAATAAAAAAACCTAAAATTATACTTTCTTTCTAAGAGCTCAGGAGAGCCCCTAGTGTGCATCCAGCTCGGCCGGGCACAAAAATCTAACTGAGGCTTGGAGGAGGGTCATAGTGGGAGGAGCCAGTGCACACCAGATAGTCTAAAAGCTTTCTTTTAGTTGTGCCCAGACTCCTGCGGAGCCGCTATTCCCCATGGTCCTTACGGAGTTCCCAGCATCCACTAGGACGTCAGAGAAAAATGTTTAAAAATTGTATTACACTATGGTTTTTTTCGCTTCTCACTCTTTGCATTGTGCGAGCTGAGGCCATAGAAACCTGAGTGACCGTTACATCCAGGAATTTATTGCCAGAAGCGGGGACAATCTGGATTTTTTAACACGCTGCTTAAAATAAGATTTTACTCACCGGTAAATCTATTTCTCGTAGTCCGTAGTGGATGCTGGGAACTCCGAAAGGACCATGGGGAATAGCGGCTCCGCAGGAGACTGGGCACAACTAAAGAAAGCTTTTAGGTCACCTGGTGTGCACTGGCTCCTCCCACTATGACCCTCCTCCAAGCCTCAGTTAGGACACTGCCCGGACGAGCTGACATAATAAGGAAGGATTTTGAATCCCGGGTAAGACTCCTACCAGCCACACCGTATAAACTCGTGATACTATACCCAGTTTAACAGTATGAAAACAACTGAGCCTCTCAACAGATGGCTCAACAATAACCCTTTAGTTAACAATAACTATGTACAAGTATTGCAGACAATCCGCACTTGGGATGGGCGCCCAGCATCCACTACGGACTACGAGAAATAGATTTACCGGTGAGTAAAATCTTATTTTCTCTGACGTCCTAGTGGATGCTGGGAACTCCGAAAGGACCATGGGGATTATACCAAAGCTCCCAAACGGGCGGGAGAGTGCGGATGACTCTGCAGCACCGAATGAGAGAACTCAAGGTCCTCCTCAGCCAGGGTATCAAATTTGTAGAATTTTGCAAACGTGTTTGCCCCTGACCAAGTAGCAGCTCGGCAAAGTTGTAAAGCCGAGACCCCTCGGGCAGCCGCCCAAGATGAGCCCACCTTCCTTGTGGAATGGGCTTTTACTGATTTAGGATGCGGCAGTCCAGCCGCAGAATGCGCAAGCTGAATTGTGCTACAAATCCAGCGAGCAATAGTCTGCTTAGAAGCAGGAGCACCCAGTTTGTTGGGTGCATACAGGATAAATAGCGAGTCAGTTTTCCTGACTCTAGCCGTCCTGGAAACATAAATTTTCAAGGCCCTGACTACGTCCAGTAACTTGGAATCCTCCAAGTCCCTAGTAGCCGCAGGCACCACAATAGGTTGGTTCAAGTGAAAAGCTGATACCACCTTAGGGAGAAACTGGGGACGAGTCCTCAATTCCGCCCTATCCATATGGAAAATCAGATAAGGGCTTTTACATGACAAAGCTGCCAATTCTGACACACGCCTGGCTGAAGCCAAGGCCAATAACATGACCACTTTCCACGTGAGATATTTTAGATCCACGGTTTTAAGTGGCTCAAACCAATGTGATTTTAAGAAACTTAACACCACGTTGAGATCCCAAGGTGCCACTGGAGGCACAAACGGGGGCTGAATATGCAGCACTCCTTTCACAAACGTCTGAACTTCAGGTAGTGAAGCTAGTTCTTTCTGGAAGAAAATCGACAGAGCCGAGATCTGTACCTTAATGGAGCCTAATTTCAGGCCCATAGTCACTCCTGCCTGCAGTGAGCCTGTTGCCAGCAGGTCTCACAGTAAAATAAAAAACCTAATTATATACTTTCTTTTTAGAAGCTCAGGAGAGCCCCTAGTGTGCATCCAACCTCGGCCGGGCACAAAATCTAACTGAGGCTTGGAGGAGGGTCATAGTGGGAGGAGCCAGTGCACACCAGGTGACCTAAAAGCTTTCTTTAGTTGTGCCCAGTCTCCTGCGGAGCCGCTATTCCCCATGGTCCTTTCGGAGTTCCCAGCATCCACTAGGACGTCAGAGAAAGGTGGTTATAGACCACTCAATACGGTACACCTCCTATTTTAGGGTGCTCTTTGGTGGAGGTTAATTATACTGTCTATACTGCACTAGGAGGCGCCTTTCTCATTTTTGTTTTTTAGAATTTATTAAGATCTGTCTGAACAGCGGATCGTCTGGAGATTAGGCAGCCACCCCGGGAAACATAGGGTAAGTGCTTAGGACAAAGTAAAAAAGTTACTACAAACTGTATGAACATCTAGAGGAAGGTTTTGTGCGTCAACTATCACCTTTTGAGTACTATTATATATATATATATATATATATATATATATATATATATATATATATATATATATATATATATAGTGTGTGTCTCGGACCAACAAATAAACATAAAGGTAACCAGTATATAAAAAATATTTGACAGTTTATTTCAGAAGACAATCCATATATAAAAGAAGGGGTCATTTAACATAAAAACGGGATAAAAAAGCTTATTAAATATATATGTAAGATAAGTATCTTATCTGATTTAGAGGTCAGTACAGGCAGCCTGTACTGACTTCTAAATCAGATAAGATACTTATCTTACTTATTTCGCTTGAGTATAAGTTGCTTTATTTTGCTTGATATATAAAATAGTAAAAAATATCAGACTTAATAAAAATTACAGTACTGAAACAAAACAATTTTAATTGGGGGGGAAAGGGGAGTGGGAAACCTACTGCACTAGTAAACGGTTTGTATAGAATACCCCTTCATATATTGTACTGCCTTATGACTGGTCTGACTTGGGGGGTGCTGCCACACATTATATTGTTGCTAATATAGGAAACTGGTTTTAAAAGGAGAGGGAAGAATTGGACTTGGAGTGGCGCACTCAAAATAAATGTACACAATTAAAATATAACTTTTATTTTCGTCTTTATAAAAGAGCCAATAACTGTGAAATTATAAAATCAATGAAGACAAGTGTGAGACATGGTGCAACATACAGTATTAAAAAAACACACTCTTTGGGTCCACTGTGCTGTGCAATGTCTTATGTATATAATAAATGTATTACAGGTTCTATGACCTTTTAATAGTTAATTGGTGCTGTCAGAATGTGACCATAATATTTGATTGGGTGCAGGCTTACCTAAATATACCCAGATATTGCGTTAGCTACTAATTTATATTAAATAGGTTCCCTGTAACTGTTCGGCTGGTGTCTTCAATTTCTGCTATCAATACCACAAAATTGACATATACATTTGGTATGCACTCCTAAGAGATATGTACTGTATAACAGTATGTATGTCACAGCGTATTATTTGGTAAACCTTCATACGATAGTTCATGTGAAATAAAGCTCCACACTCTCAGTCTAAGCTGTCAGCGTACTCACGATCTGCCTCTATGAGTAGTGATTGTATTTGTATATCAGGGGCTAACTGACATCCTCAGTGTCCACAGTCAGCGCCTTTGAACAATTCAATTGTAAGAAATTAACTTATAGTCCTAGAGTGCATGATTCTGTGCTGGGTAAAAATACCTGTCTTTATTATGATATCAGTCAGCGCTCTCAGACTCTGCTGTCAGTACTTTTGGAGGGTATTTTACACGTGAGATTTTTTAGCATAGCTTCCAAATGCTGGGTTTGATAAACTTTCCCATTGATAGGAGCCTGTTTTAGCACTATATGAACTTCACAATAGTGCACTGAGACTTCCTTAATTAGTATATCCAATATCTCTGTCAGTTAGTGCTCTCAGTCTATGCTGTAAGCACTCCTAATTATTCAGTAAATGGAAGATTGTATACTGAAGGTAACTCACACACTTTTGGGGTGACTAATTTGTACCAAACGCATCCGTTCTAAGCATATTATTGTGTGTCTAGGCTATTACACCTTTAATTTCTTATCACAGTATTGTTACCTTGGATATTATGTGTAACAGTGATGAGTGCTTAGTGCCTATGTGAGCCGTATTAAATGTGAGTATTCATAGTAGAGCCTACAGATGGGCATAATTGTTTAGCACCATGAGATACGGTCACTATAAATATCTCAAACAGTTACAGATCTCTGTCTCTAATGATCAATGCTCTCAGTTTCTGCTGTCAGCGTGAAGGGTTAATCTGTGGGTGAGGAATTACTATAATAGCGGCAATTATGTCTATACCGTATCATATACTTAATATTGGCAACAGCTTATCAGTGCCAAAATTAATTCACAGTAATCCACAGAGGCCTCCCAATATATAATTAAGATGTCAGCGTTACTGCATTCAGTTAGTGTTAATTGCTGCCCACTCTAATACTCTTTTGGCTTACTATTATTGCGTATTAATTCCGGGCACTGTGTACAACATTCAGTAAAACTCTCTCACTGCATGGGCCATGTCAAGCATAAATATGACCTGTGTTGCCTTCAAGTGGATACAATTACTGAACACTGTAACACATTGACACTGTTGCTCTTATGCTGCTACATTAAAGTTCTTTATCTGAACTTAGTAACTGCAATACTATCTCATTGGCATGTGGAAATAGAATAAGATTCCTCTATACGCTATGCTGAGAGCAGTTCAAACAATACTTTGTTGCTAAACTGTATCTGTCTGAATGCAAGTATTACTATGAGGGTAATTGGGAAGCCTGTACTGCACATAGGATTCCGATCCTATACCATATGATAATGACTAATCGGTACACATTCTGACTAGTACACCTAACTATGACATGCACATTTGGTCGAACACATGGAAAGAGTGTGAATCGCCGACGCGCGTTTCACAGTTTAGTTTCGTCAGGGCTAACCAGAATGTCTGCCCTGTTGAGAATATCACTGTTAAGCCGCACCAATCGCAGAGCGGTATCTCGGTCACGTGACAAATCCAGCCTATCATTGTGCGGCTCTCGTCACTCGAGATCTAGTGATGCGGCTAGTCCGATCATGTGACTCAGACGGACCATTCGTGACCCTGCTACTGCAATCACTAGAGAGAGAGATAGATACTAACTACGTGACTGCTGTGACAGGCTACATTCTTCTGTCATAGGGTCTAAGCATTGTAATTGTCCTTATAACTTGTATATGTGTAAGTTCCTGAGTTCCATACCGATTAGTCTCTTGCGAGCCGGAATATCATAATCGTGTCTGTATATTGAAGGACCACATATATTATTAAGCCATAAATCGTTATTGTGTGTAAATAAAAATAATAAAAATGTGAGTAAAACCGTGAGCCAAAAAAAAGAAAAAAGTGAAAATAGTGCCAAACAAGTGCAAGTAAAAGTAGTGTAGTTACACATAATACTATAGGTGATTCTATATGACAGTGTGAAAAGTATATATAGCAGATGATTAAAAAAAAAATCTCACATGTGTAAAATACCCTCCAAAAGTGCTGACAGCAGAGTCTGACAGCGCTGACTGATATCATAAATAAAGACAGGTATTTTTACCCAGCACAGAATCATGCACTCTAGGACTATAAGTTAATTTCTTACAATTGAATTGTTCAAAGGCGCCGACTGTGGACACTAAGGATGTCAGTTAGCCCCTGATATACAAATACAATCACTACTCATAGAGGCAGATCGTGAGTACGCTGACAGCTTAGACTGAGAGTGTGGAGCTTTATTTCACATGAACTATCGTATGAAGGTTTACCAAATAATACGCTGTGACATACATACTGTTATACAGTACATATCTCTTAGGAGTGCATACCAAATGTATATGTCAATTTTGTGGTATTGATAGCAGAAATTGAAGACACCAGCCAAACAGTTACAGGGAACCTATTTAATATAAATTAGTAGCTAACGCAATATCTGGGTATATTTAGGTAAGCCTGCACCCAATCAAATATTATGGTCACATTCTGACAGTACCAATTAACTATTAAAAGGTCATAGAACCTGTAATACATTTATTATATACATAAGACATTGCACAGCACAGTGGACCCAAAGAGTGTGGTTTTTTAATACTATATGTTGCACCATGTCTCACACTTGTCGTCATTGATTTTATAATTTCACAGTTATTGGCTCTTTTATAAAGACGAAAAATAAGAATTTACTCACCGGTAATTCTATTTCTCGTAGTCCGTAGTGGATGCTGGGAACTCCGTAAGGACCATGGGGAATAGCGGGCTCCGAAGGAGGCTGGGCACTCTAGAAAGATTTATGACTACCTGGTGTGCACTGGCTCCTCCCACTATGACCCTCCTCCAAGCCTCAGTTAGGACACTGTGCCCGGACGAGCAGACATAATAAGGAAGGATTTAGAATCCCGGGTAAGACTCTTACCAGCCACACCAATCACACCGTACAACTCGTGATACTATATCCAGTTTGACAGTATGAAAACAACTGAGCCTCTCAACAGATGGCTCAACAATAACCCTTTAGTTAACAATAACTATTTACAAGTATTGCAGACAATCCGCACTTGGGATGGGCGCCCAGCATCCACTACGGACTACGAGAAATAGAATTACCGGTGAGTAAATTCTTATTTTCTCTAACGTCCTAGTGGATGCTGGGAACTCCGTAAGGACCATGGGGATTATACCAAAGCTCCCAAACGGGCGGGAGAGTGCGGATGACTCTGTAGCACCGAATGAGAGAACTCCAGGTCCTCCTCAGCCAGGGTATCAAATTTGTAGAATTTTGCAAATGTGTTTGCCCCTGACCAAGTAGCTGCTCAGCAAAGTTGTAAAGCCGAGACCCCTCGGGCAGCCGCCCAAGATGAGCCCACCTTCCTTGTGGAATGGGCATTTACAGATTTTGGCTGTGGTATGCCTGCCACAGAATGTGCAAGCTGAATTGTACTACAAATCCAGCGAGCAATAGACTGCTTAGAAGCAGGAGCACCCAGCTTGTTGGGTGCATACAGGATAAACAGCGAGTCAGATTTTCTGACTCCAGCCGTCCTGGAAACATATATTTTCAGGGCCCTGACAACGTCTAGCAACTTGGAGTCCTCCAATTCACTAGTAGCCGCCGGCACCACAATAGGCTGGTTCAGGTGAAACGCTGACACCACCTTAGGGAGAAATTGGGGAAGAGTCCTCAACTCTGCCCTATCCATATGGAAAATCAGATAAGGGCTTTTACATGATAAAGCCGCCAATTCTGACACTCGCCTGGCTGAAGCCAAGGCTAATAACATGACCACTTTCCACGTGAGATATTTCAGATCCACGGTTTTTAGTGGCTCAAACCAATGTGATTTTAAGAAACTCAACATCACGTTGAGATCCCAAGGTGCCACCGGAGGCACAAACGGGGGCTGAATATGCAGCACTCCTTTTACAAAAGTCTGAACTTCAGGTACTGAAGCTAGTTCTTTTTGAAAGAAAATTGACAGAGCCGAGATCTGTACTTTAATGGAGCCTAGTTTTAGGCCCATATCCACTCCTGCTTGCAGGAAATGCAGAAATCGACCTAGTTGAAATTCCTCTGTTGGGGCCTTATTGGCCTCGCACCATGCAACATATTTTCGCCATATGCGGTGATAATGCGTTGCCGTAACATCTTTACTGGCCTTAATAAGCGTAGGAATGACTTCTTCCGGAATACCCTTTTCCTTTAGGATCCGGTGTTCAACCGCCATGCCGTCAAACGCAGCCGCGGTAAGTCTTGGAACAGACAGGGCCCCTGCTGTATCAGGTCCTGTCTGAGCGGTAGAGGCCACGGGTCCTCTGAGAGCATCTCTTGAAGTTCCGGGTACCACGCTCGTCTTGGCCAATCCGGAACCACGAGAATTGTGTTTACTCCTCGCTTTCTTATTATTCTCAATACCTTTGGAATGAGAGGAAGAGGAGGGAACACATAAACCGACTGGTACACCCACGGTGTCACTAGAGCGTCCACAGCTATCGCCTGAGGGTCCCTTGACCTGGCGCAATATCTTTTTAACTTTTTGTTGAGACGGGACGCCATCATGTCCACCTGTGGTTTTTCCCAACGGTTTACCAGCATCTGGAAGACTTCTGGGTGAAATCCCCACTCTCCCGGGTGGAGGTCGTGTCTGCTGAGGAAGTCTGCTTCCCAGTTGTCCACTCCCGGAATGAACACTGCTGACAGTGCTAGTACATGATTCTCCACCCATCGGAGAATTTTTGTGGCTTCTGCCATCGCCATCCTGCTTCTTGTGCCGCCCTGTCGATTTACATGGGCGACTGCCGTAATGTTGTCTGACTGGATCAGCACCGGCTGGTGTAGGAGCAGAGCTTTTGCTCGACTTAGGGCATTGTAGATGGCCCTTAGTTCCAGAATATTTATGTGAAGGGAAGTCTCCTGACTCGACCATAGTCCTTGGAAGTTTCTTCCCTGTATGACTGCCCCCCAGCCTCGAAGGCTGGCATCCGTGGTCACCAGGACCCAGTCCTGTATTCCGAACCTGCGGCCCTCTAGAAGATGGGCACTCTGCAGCCACCACAGTAGAGACACCCTGGTTCTTGGAGACAGGGTTATTAAGCGATGCATCTGAAGATGCGATCCGGACCACTGGTCCAACAGGTCCCACTGAAAGATTCTGGCATGGAACCTGCCGAAGGGAATTGCTTCGTAAGAAGCTACCATCTTTCCCAGGACCCGTGTGCAGCGATGCACTGATACCTGTTTTGGTTTCAGGAGGTCTTTGACTAGAGATGACAACTCCCTGGCTTTCTCCTCCGGGAGAAACACTTTCTTCTGGACTGTATCCAGAATCATACCCAGGAACAGTAGTCGTGTCGTCGGAACCAGCTGTGACTTTGGGATATTCAGAATCCAGCCGTGCTGGTGCAGCACCTCCTGAGATAGTGCTACACCCACCAACAACTGTTCCTTGGACCTCGCTTTTATTAGGAGATCGTCCAAGTACGGGATAATTAAAACTCCCTTTCTTCGAAGGAGTATCATCATTTCCGCCATAACCTTGGTAAATACCCTCGGTGCCGTGGACAGTCCAAACGGCAGCGTCTGGAATTGGTAATGGCAATCCTGTACCACAAATCTGAGGTACTCCTGGTGAGGATGGTAAATGGGGACATGCAAGTAAGCATCCTTGATGTCCAGGGATACCATGTAATCCCCCTCGTCCAGGCTTGCAATAACCGCCCTGAGCAATTCCATCTTGAACTTGAATTTCTTTATGTACGTGTTCAAGGATTTCAAATTTAGAATGGGTCTCACCGAACCGTCCGGTTTCGGTACCACAAATAGTGTGGAATAACAACCCCGGCCTTGTTGAAGTAGGGGTACCTTGATTATCACCTGCTGGGAATACAGCTTGTGAATTGCCGCTAGCACCGCCTCCCTGTCTGAGGGAGCAATCGGCAAGGCAGATTTTAGGAACCGGTGGGGTGGGGACGCCTCGAATTCCAGCTTGTACCCCTGAGATACTATTTGCAGGATCCAGGGATCCACCTGTGAGCGAACCCACTGATCGCTGAAATTTTTGAGGCGACCCCCCACCGTACCTGGCTCCGCCTGTGGAGCCCCACCGTCATGCGGCGGACTTGGAAGAAGAAGCGGGGGAGGACTTTTGCTCCTGGGAACCTGCTGTTTGTTGCAGCCTTTTTCCCCTACCTCTGCCTCTGGACAGAAAAGACCCGCCTTTTCCACGCCTGTTTTTCTGGGTCCGAAAGGACTGAACCTGATAAAACGGCGCCTTCTTAGGCTGTGAGGGGACATGGGGTAAAAATGCTGACTTCCCAGACGTTGCTGTGGAAACTAGGTCCGAAAGACCATCCCCAAATAATTCCTCACCCTTATATGGTAACACTTCCATGTGCTTTTTTGAATCTGCATCTCCTGTCCACTGGCGAGTCCATAAGCCTCTCCTAGCAGAAATGGACAATGCACTTACTTTAGATGCCAGTCGGCAGATTTCCCTTTGTGCATCTCTCATATAGAAGACTGAGTCTTTTATATGGTCTATGGTTAACAGGATCGTGTCTCTGTCTAATGTGTCAATATTTTCTGACAGTTTATCTGACCACGCAGCGGCAGCACTGCACATCCAAGCTGACGCAATAGCTGGCCTAAGTATAATGCCTGTGTGTGTATATACAGACTTCAGGATCGCCTCCTGCTTTCTATCAGCGGGTTCCTTGAGGGCGGCCGTATCCGGAGACGGTAGTGCCACCTTTTTAGACAAACGTGTGAGCGCTTTATCCACTCTAGGGGGTGTTTCCCAACGTGACCTATCCTCTGGCGGGAAAGGGAACGCCATTAGTACCTTCTTAGGAATTACCAATTTTTTATCAGGGAAAGCCCACGCTTCTTCACACACTTCATTTAATTCATCCGATGGGGGAAAAACTACGGGTAGTTTTTTCTCCCCAAACATAATACCCTTTTTAGTGGTACCTGTAGTTATATCAGAAATGTGTAACACCTCTTTCATTGCCTCAATCATGCAGTGAATGGCCTTAGTGGGCATCAGGTTAGACTCATCGTCGTCGACACTGGTGTCAGTATCAGTGTCGACATCTGGGTCTGCTTGAGGTAGCGGGCGTTTTAGAGCCCCTGACGACCCATGCGACGCCTGGGCAGGCACGAGCTGAGAAGTCGGCTGTCCCACATTTGGCATGTCGTCGATTTTCTTATATAAGGAGTCTATACGTGCACTCATTACTTTCCATAAGCCCATCCACTCAGGTGTCTGCCCCGCAGGGGGTGACATCCCTTCTAAAGGCATCTGCTCCGCCTCCACATCATTATCCTCATCAAACATGTCGACACAGCCGTACCGACACACCGCACACACACAAGGAATGCTCCGAATGAGGACAGGACCCACAAAAGCCCTTTGGGGGGACAGAGTGAGAGTATGCCAGCACACACCAGAGCGCTATATAATGCAGGGACTAACTGAGTTATGTCCCCTATAGCTGCTTTTTATACTATATATATATTGCGCCTAAATTTAGTGCCCCCCCTCTCTGTTTTTCTACCCTGTTCTGTAGTGTAGACTGCAGGGGAGAGCCAGGGAGCTTCCTTCCAGCGGATCTGTGAAGGAGAAATGGCGCCAGTGTGCTGCAGGAGATAGCTCCGCCCCTTTTCCGCGGACTATTCTCCCGCTTTTTTCCATATTCTGGCAGGGGTATTTTCCACATATATAGCCTCTGGGACTATATATTGTGGAGTTTTTGCCAGCCAAGGTGTTATTATTGCTTCTCAGGGCGCCCCCCCCCCAGCGCCCTGCACCCTCAGTGACCGGAGTATGAAGTGTGTATGAGGAGCAATGGCGCACAGCTGCAATGCTGTGCGCTACCTTGGTGAAGACTGATGTCTTCTGCCGCCGTTTTTCCGGACCTCTTCTTGCTTCTGGCTCTGTAAGGGGGACGGCGGCGCGGCTCCGGGACCGAACACCAAGGACTGGGCCTGCGGTCGATCCCTCTGGAGCTAATGGTGTCCAGTAGCCTAAGAAGCCCAATCCGGCTGCAAGCAGGCGAGTTCGCTTCTTCTCCCCTTACTCCCTCGCTGCAGTGAGCCTGTTGCCAGCAGGTCTCACTGAAAATAAAAAACCTAAACTATACTTTCTTTCTAAGGGCTCAGGAGAGCCCCTAGTGTGCATCCAACCTCGGCCGGGCACGAAATCTAACTGAGGCTTGGAGGAGGGTCATAGTGGGAGGAGCCAGTGCACACCAGGTAGTCATAAATCTTTCTAGAGTGCCCAGCCTCCTTCGGAGCCCGCTATTCCCCATGGTCCTTACGGAGTTCCCAGCATCCACTAGGACGTTAGAGAAATAAAAGTTATATTTTAATTGTGTACATTTATTTTGAGTGCGCCACTCCAAGTCCAATTCTTCCCTCTCCTTTTAAAACCTGAAACAAAACAAGCAAGATAAGTATCTTATCCAATTTAGAGGTCAGTACAGGCTATTTTTTTATAAGCCTTTTAGCCCATTTTTGTATTAAATA
This sequence comes from Pseudophryne corroboree, assembly GCF_028390025.1. NCBI lineage: Eukaryota > Metazoa > Chordata > Amphibia > Anura > Myobatrachidae > Pseudophryne > Pseudophryne corroboree. Next base: position 190,738,266 of record NC_086451.1, read on the forward strand.
ACCCCATCTTTTATTTATATTATATATATATATATATATATATATATATATATATATATATATTTACCATCCCTTTCTCTTTAGGGAAATATCCTTCCGAGATACTGATACTTATTTTGTTTGTGGCGCAATATTGCTCAACTGTCAGGTCCATAAATATTGGGACATCTACACAATTCTCATATTTTGGGCTCTATACAACACCACAATGGATATGAAATGAAACAAAGAAGATGTGCTTTAACTGCTTTAATTTGAGGGTATTTGCATCCAAATCAGGTGTACGGTGTAGGAATTACAACGGTTTCTATATGTGCCTCCCACTTTTTAAGGGACAAAAGTAATGGGACAAACTAAACAATCCTAAATCAAACTTTCACTTTTTAATACTTTGTTGCAAAGCCTTTGCAGTCAATTACAGCCTGAAGTCTGGAATGCATAGACATCACCAGACGCTGGCTTTCATCCCTGGTGATGCTCTGCCCGGCCTCTACTGCAAAGGTCTTCAGTTTCTGCTTGTTCTTGGGGCATTTTCCCTTCATCAAGTGAAATGCATGCTCAATCGGATTCAGGTCAGGTGATTGACATGGCCATTGCATAACATTCCACTTATTTGCCTTAAAAAACTCTTTGGATGCTTTCGCAGTATGCTTCGGGTCATTGTCCATCTGCATTGTGAAACGCAGTCCAATGAGTTCTGAAGCATTTGACTGAATATGAGCAGATATTGCCCGAAACACTTCAGAATCACAGATATCAGAATCGTCCAAACAGAAATCAGGAAGAATTCCACTGGTCCATAAAAAGGCGGAGAGATCAGGGTTCAGACGAAAAAGAGGAAGTAGGGGAAAATCCCGGAAAAAGTTCAAAACACAAATAAAATGTAAAGGTGTCTTTAATTTATCCAAAAAAGTCCTTACTCAGGAAGAAATCAAGTTATTAGAACGTGGATTAAACTTTGCTCCAAATTCAAAACCTAATATGTTTGAATTGTTTGTAGATTTAAATAAATTTACAAGGACTCTTAGTAGGAAAACGGTATTTTGCCATGAAAACTCTGAAGTCCAGAGGTGAGCTAGGGACCCCGGTCATCCTTAATGAAGATGATGAGCACATGGTAGAAATGCTACAAGAGTTAGCAAGCGAATCCACACAGGAAGCAGCCCCAATTAAGATATTTGATTGTGAAGCCAATACATCTAAAAGACTGAATTTTAAATCCAAGTCTGAATTCTACCCCTTACAATACAGGGGCCCCTATATTGAGAGCTTCTACAAAGCCACACTGGAAGAATTTAGGGATATGTGTAGTAGATGTGAATACACACCCATGAGGGATAACCTCAGAAAAGGTGAGAGACTTGCTCTTGGGGAACTCCTTAAGGATAAGTCCATAACGATTAAACAAGCGGATAAAGGGGGAGGAGCAGTAATTATGGACACTACATATTATTTAGAAGAATCCAACAAACAATTGGGAAATCAGGACTATTATAAGAAATTGCCCTGTAATCCAACGAATGTCTTCCAGAAAAAATTGGGATGTATGTTAAGAGAAGCTGAGGCAGTGGGCACAATATCGAGAGATACTCACGGTTTTTTATATCCTTTGTACCCCATTATTCCCACTTTTTATTTTTTACCCAAGGTGCATAAATCCTTGGAAGCCCCCCCTGGGAGACCCATCATCTCAGGGGTTGGATCTTTAACAAGTAATTTGTCTTTCTTTGTAGACAGTTACTTACAGAAATATGTAAAGGGTTTACAATCGTATATAAAAGATACCACTTACTTTTTAAATTTAGTTAAATCCATTAAATGGAAGCGGGAATACAAATTTATAACGTGTGATGTAGAATCTTTGTATTCAAACATAGACCACGAAATTGGGATAAGATCAGTGGGACATTATTTGAGAGAAGATCAGACCCTAACGGAAGGACTTAAAGAATTTATTATTCAGGCGATTAGATTTATCCTGCACCATAATTATTTTTCATTTGACACGCAATTTTTCTTACAAACTAGAGGTACTGCCATGGGGACCAGGTTCGCGCCGAGCTACGCTAATCTCTTCATGGGCCGCTTCGAGGAGCGGCACATTTGGGACGGCGGGCTTGGCGCGGGCCTGGTCCTCTATGGTAGATATATCGATGATCTATTTTTCATTTGGGAGGGAGACCTCCTTTCAGCACAATCGTTTGTTGACAAACTAAATGAGAATGATTTTGGGATAAAAATTACAAGTACCATTAGTGACCGTGAGATCACTTTTCTCGATATTGCGCTCACTGCCGAGGAGAACGAGATTATTAAAACAGAAACTTTCATAAAGAAGGTAGATCAGAATCGCTTCTTAAATTACAGGAGCTGCCATCTCAAGTCATGGAGGGAAAATATACCAAAAGGCCAGTTCCTCCGAATCAAACGTAATTGTTCTTCGAATGAAGCATTCCTCAAACAATCGAGAGATCTATATCAAGCATTCGTTGAACAGGGTTACCCAGACCATGTTCTACAGAAAGCCCTAACAGAGATTACCCATCTCCAAAGGGAGGATATCCTAGAGGGAATGGGGAGTAAACGGTCAATACAAAAAGCGACAGAATTAAATGTGGTTGATAGAACAACATCTTTCATAACAAGATTTAACACGAGCCATAGCTGTATTAAGAAGATCATCAAGAAGAACTTCCCGTTACTTAAGTTGGATGATGTATTAAACAGTACAACAAAACTGTCTGACAATGTTATTTTCAGAAAATCAGAAAATCTTAAATTGAAATTAACCTCCAGTACTTTCAAAAGGAATAATAACCAAGAATCCAAGACGTGGCTTCCTCAGAAACCTAAGGGGTTTCACAAGTGTGGAAAAACATCTTGTAACACTTGTAAATTTTCTGAAAAGAAAAGCACTATTTTCACATCAGCTATAACAAAGGAAGATCATATCATACAACAGTTTATTAATTGTAGATCCACGTACATAGTGTATTTATTACACTGTGGATGTGGGATACAATACGTAGGGAGGACCATCCGCACTTTAAATTGTAGGTTCATGGAGCATAAAAGAAATATCGAAAAGAAATTAAGGACTAATACTCTATATAGACACATTACAGAGTGTCAAGATGGCAATATGGCTAATATTAATATCAGAGCCATTGAACAAGTAGGAATAACGTCCAGAGGGGGAGATCGCTTCAATAAATTGTGCAAACGGGAAGCTTACTGGATTTTTTGCCTAAGGACCATGACTCCGTTTGGATTAAATGATACTATCGAGCTGAACCAACTTTAGATTATTCAATCACACATTCACAGTAGGAAGGGTTAGGTGGGCCGTGGGACCATGGTATCACTTTCACTGGGGTGTTAGGTAACAGAGTAGGAGGGGAGGGGGGACGATAAAAATGAGGGGGGGTTAAAGGGGTGGAAATAGGTAAGAGGGGTAGATAGGGTCAAATTAAGCAGGATGAATAAACATGAGGGAATACACTGGGGCTAATGCCCCGTTTAGTAAGATCTGGGAATTTGTCACTATACTTTGAACACTTTATGTTGTCAGAACGGGATAACCTAATCTGTCTATACACAGATTATAGGGTTTTCAATATATTTAATTTAATTGAATTCATTTAATTTATTTATTAATTAATTATTTATGTCCTCTTTTCTCACATATATATATATATATATATATATATATATATATACATATTTTTTAATTTATAGTTTCTATATATTTTCTCTCTAATATGTCATGAATTAAGATATTTATATCCAGATAAGATTCTCTCTCTGATGATATATTGTCAAAGTGGAGGGGTTTAATCAACATACATCGAATATATCCTCTCAGGTATAAGGTTCTAGAAAAATGAAGTCACAGTCTAACCACCATTTGAGTACTTAGACGGGGTAATACTCCTGAAAAAAATTTAGAATCAACATGGGACAACAGAATATGAACCGGTGGAGAAATTCAATATAGTGTAAGGTTAATCATTAATATAACACATTCTAATTAATTAAATACAATGCAGCATGATGATGAATTGTATAATGATTCTATATCTAGATCAAGGTTTAAGTAAATGTTGCATTACATGTATTATTTTTTACATATGTATTTAAAAAAAAAAAAAAAAAATTTTATTATGATAGTAGTTATTGCAAAGTTTATTATAATTCCTTTGGGAAGTTGAAAATATAGCATTAGCGGTGTTTGTTCTAATAACATTCTATAAATGTATTTTTATTTCAATAATTTATTTTTATTTTTATAATTATTTTCACATTTATTTTTATTTTTATTCTCTATTTTTTATTTATTTTTTATTTATTTTTTATTTTTTATTTTTTATTTTTTATTTCATTTATTTAATTTTATTAGCAATTCTTACCAATATATATTATTTATATTATATAAATCTATATATATTTTTGTTTATATATATTTTTATATGTATTTTTTTATATATATATAGATTTTTAATATGCGGTAACAAGAGTTATGTTGAAAATACAGAACTAAGGAATATCAGTGTAAGACATGAAACTCATTACGATTGAGGCTGGTTACTAATGGAATTATCTAAATTGCAAATAAATATGGGAAACAAACCATGAAGATGGCCACGATAAACTATACAGGGCCAACTTTATCACATGAAAGCTGAATGTAATTAACGAGATTTGAACGGCAAATTAACGGAAGTAGTCACATAAGGGCGGCACTGGCAATGCAATGCTGAGACCGCTATAAAAGTCTGATACCGATAGCTCTTAGGAGGTCTGAGGAAGCCGCCGAGTACAAAGGCGGAGAAACGCGTAACCAAAGAGCACCGGAGTGCCGCTGAGCACAATACCCACATCATCTACACACAGCACTGACGTCAGCGAAGAGAACGGGACCACGGAGCACAACGGGAAAAATCACCCTCCTCCATTGTTGTAACACGCTGGCAGGTCCAGTAGGAGTATTACAGAGGTGAAGCACCAGTGCCGTGGGACCCAGGTAACTCTATCATAGAGACTGTGTATTAAGGATTCCTTTTTTCCAAAGGATACTTCATTCAGCTGGATCCGTACTGCTACATTGTGATATATGTGGACGATACCATATCAAATTATATAAATCTTCATGAAAAATGTAACTGTTTCCTTTTGGCTAACAACTAATAACCATCTGAACTATTCCAAGGGACTTTGCTATCAAGCGAGGACATTGTGCAATATTAATCTAGCCTGCACAGGTTTTACAAATGTTTCAAGTCAATTAGATCAAATTATCATTGATACATATCTTTTTCTGGTATTCCATCTCAGTACTAGTTTTTAACATTGGTGTTATTAATACTGCTTTATTTATTGTTATCTATTTTTCATTTTTCTTTTTTCCTTTTTACTTTTTCATTTTTGTTATTTCATGTTATCAATTAAAAGTCTATTGATTATTTATACCGCTAATGAGTATTAATTATATGATTAAAGTAAGTTTTATTTTCTAGTAATCCCAGCAGCGCTCCCACTCTGTTTGTTTTTTTGTTTCTATCATAATCACGGGGGTCGCAAAACATCCCTTATTGTGGGCAGCAGCAGCAGTATTACTATTAAAATACTTCTGAAAAGGTATTGTAAAATAGGAATTTCTCCACCGGTGAATCAGCGCAACACCTATTTTCTAATACTTTTTTACTTCAGAATTCATCCTGCTGCTTTCGTCAGCAGTCACATTATCAATAAATACAAGGGAACCAGTTCCATAGCAGCCATACATGCCCACGCCATGACACTACCACCACCATGCTTCACTGATGAGGTGGTATGTTTTGGATCATGAGCAGTTCCTTTCCTTCCCCATACTCTTTTCTTCCCAACACTCTGGTACAAGTTGATCTTTGTCTCATCTGTCCATAGGATGTTCCAGAACTGTAAAGGATTTTTTAGATGTTGTTTGGCAAACTCAAATCTGGACTTCCTGTTTTTGTGGCTCACCAATGGTTTACATCTTGTGGTGGGTGGTCTTCAAGTTGCCGGCAGCCGGGCTCCTGACGACCACCATATCGGCGCCGGAATCCCGACCGCCGGCTTACCGACAACTTTTCTCCCTCTTGGGGGTCCAAGACCCCCCCTGGAGGGAGAATAGATAGTGTGGTGCGCACCACCGTGTCTGCAGCGCGGCGAGCGCAGCGAGCCCGCAAGGGGCTCATTTGCGCTCGCCCAGCTGTCGGTATGCCGGCAGTCAGGATTCCGGCGTCGGTATGCTGGTTGCCGGGAGCCCGACCGCTGGCAACACATACTACATCTCATGTGGTAAACCCTCTATATTCACTCTTGTGAAGTCTTCTCTTGATTGTTGACTTTGACACATATACACCTACCTCCTGGAGAGTGTTCTTGATCTGGGCAACTGTTGTGAAGGGGTTTTTCTTCACCAGGGAAATAATTCTTCTGTCATCCATCACAGTTGTTTTCCGTGGTCTTCCGGCTCTTTTGGTGTTGCTGAGCTCTCCGGTGCGTTCTCTCTTTTTAAGAATGTTCCAAGCAGTCGATTTGGCCACACCTAATGTTTTTGCTATCTCTCTGATGGGTTTGTTTCTATTTTTCAGCCTAATGATGGCTTGCTTCACTGATAGTGGCAGCTCTTTGGATCTCATATTGAGAGTCAACAGCAACAGATTCCAAATGCAAATGTCACACCTGGAATCTACTCCAGACCTTTTACCTGCTCAATTGATGATGAAATAACAAGGGAATAGCCCGCTCCTGTCCATGAAAATAAGAATTTACTTACCGATAATTCTATTTCTCGTAGTCCGTAGTGGATGCTGGGGACTCAGTCAGGACCATGGGGATTAGCGGCTCCGCAGGAGACAGGGCACAAAAATAAAAGCTTTAGGACTAGGTAGTGTGCACTGGCTCCTCCCCCTATGACCCTCCTCCAAGCCTCAGTTAGGATACTGTGCCCGGACGAGCGTACACAATAAGGAAGGATTTTGAATCCCGGGTAAGACTCATACCAGCCACACCAATCACACTGTACAACTTGTGATCTGAACCCAGTTAACAGCATGATAACAGAGGAGCCTCTGAAAAGATGGCTCACAACAATAATAACCCGATTTTTGTAACAATAACTATGTACAAGTATTGCAGACAATTCGCACTTGGGATGGGCGCCCAGCATCCACTACGGACTACGAGAAATAGAATTATCGGTAAGTAAATTCTTATTTTCTCTGACGTCCTAAGTGGATGCTGGGGACTCCGTCAGGACCATGGGGATTATACCAAAGCTCCCAAACGGGCGGGAGAGTGCGGATGACTCTGCAGCACCGAATGAGAGAACTCCAGGTCCTCCTCAGCCAGGGTATCAAATTTGTAGAATTTTGCAAACGTGTTTGCCCCTGACCAAGTAGCAGCTCGGCAAAGTTGTAAAGCCGAGACCCCTCGGGCAGCCGCCCAAGATGAGCCCACCTTCCTTGTGGAATGGGCATTTATAGATTTTGGCTGTGGCAGGCCTGCCACAGAATGTGCAAGCTGAATTGTACTACAAATCCAACGAGCAATCGTCTGCTTAGAAACAGGAGCACCCAGGCACCACAATAGGTTGGTTCAGGTGAAACACTGACACTACCTTAGGGAGAAACTGGGGACGAATCCGCAGTTCTGCCCTGTCCGAATGGAAAATCAGATATGGGCTTTTGTGAGACAAAGCCGCCAATTCTGACACTCGCCTGGCCGAGGCCAGGGCCAACAGCATGGTCACTTTCCATGTGAGATATTTCAAATCCACAGATTTGAGCGGTTCAAACCAATGTGATTTGAGGAATCCCAGAACTACGTTGAGATCCCACGGTGCCACTGGAGGCACAAAAGGGGGTTGTATATGCAGTACTCCCTTGACGAATGTCTGGACTTCAGGAACTGAAGCCAATTCTTTCTGGAAGAAAATCGACAGGGCCGAAATTTGAACCTTAATGGACCCCAATTTGAGGCCCATAGACACTCCTGTTTGCAAGAAATGCAGGAATCGACCGAGTTGAAATTCCTCCGTGGGGGCCTTCCTGGCCTCACACCACGCAACATATTTTCGCCAAATGCGGTGATAATGTTGTGCGGTCACCTCCTTCCTGGCTTTGACCAGGGTAGGTATGACCTCTTCCGGAATGCCTTTTTCCCTTAGGATCCGGCGTTCAACCGCCATGCCGTCAAACGCAGCCGCGGTAAGTCTTGGAACAGACAGGGTCCTTGCTGAAGCAAGTCCCTTCTTAACGGAAGAGGCCATGGGTCCTCTGTGAGCATCTCTTGAAGTTCCGGGTACCAAGTCCTCCTTGGCCAATCCGGAGCCACGAGTATAGTTCTTACTCCTCTCCGTCTTATAATTCTCAGTACCTTGGGTATGAGAGGAAGAGGAGGGAACACATACACTGACTGGTACACCCACGGTGTTACCAGAGCGTCCACAGCTATTGCCTGAGGGTCCCTTGAACTGGCGCAATACCTGTCCAGTTTTTTGTTGAGGCGGGACGCCCTCATGTCCACCTTTGGTTTTTCCCAACGGTTCACAATCATGTGGAAGACTTCCGTGTGAAGTCCCCACTCTCCCGGGTGGAGGTCGTGCCTGCTGAGGAAGTCTGCTTCCCAGTTGTCCACTCCCGGAATGAACACTGCTGACAGTGCTATCACATGATTTTCCGCCCAGCGAAGAATCCTTGCAGCTTCTGCCATTGCCCTCCTGCTTCTTGTGCCGCCCTGTCTGTTTACGTGGGCGACTGCCGTGATGTTGTCCGACTGGATCAGCACCGGCTGACCTTGAAGCAGAGGTCTTGCTAGGCATAGAGCATTGTAAATTGCCCTTAGCTCCAGTATATTTATGTGGAGAGAAGTCTCTAGACTTGACCACGTTCCCTGGAAATTTCTTCCCTGTGTGACTGCTCCCCAGCCTCTCAGGCTGGCATCCGTGGTCACCAGGATCCAATCCTGAATGCCGAATCTGCGGCCCTCTAGTAGATGAGCACTCTGCAGCCACCACAGAAGAGACACCCTTGTCCTCGGAGACAGGGTTATCCGCTGATGCATCTGAAGATGCGATCCGGACCATTTGTCCAGCAGATCCCACTGAAAAGTTCTTGCGTGAAATCTGCCGAATGGAATCGCTTCGTAAGAAGCCACCATTTTTCCCAGGACCCTTGTGCAATGATGCACTGACACTTTTCCTGGTTTTAGGAGGTTCCTGGCTAGCTCGGATAACTCCCTGGCTTTCTCCTCCGGGAGAAACACCTTTTTCTGGACTGTGTCCAGAATCATCCCTAGGAACAGCAGACGTGTCGTCGGGATCAGCTGCGATTTTGGAATATTTAGAATCCACCCGTGCTGTTGTAGCAGTACCCGAGATAGTGCTACTCCGACCTCCAACTGTTCCCTGGACTTTGCCCTTATCAGGAGATCGTCCAAGTAAGGGATAATTAAGACGCCTTTTCTTCGAAGAAGAATCATCATTTCGGCCATTACCTTGGTAAAGACCCGGGGTGCCGTGGACAATCCAAACGGCAGCGTCTGAAACTGATAATGACAGTTCTGTACTACGAACCTGAGGTACCCTTGGTGAGAAGGGCAAATTGGGACATGAAGGTAAGCATCCTTGATGTCCAGGGACACCATATAGTCCCCTTCTTCCTGGTTCGCTATCACTGCTCTGAGTGACTCCATCTTGAATTTGAACCTTTGTATGTAAGTGTTCAAAGATTTCAGATTTAGAATAGGTCTCACCGAGCCGTCTGGCTTCGGTACCACAAATAGTGTGGAATAATACCCCTTTCCCTGCTGTAGGAGGGGTACTTTGATTATCACCTGCTGGGAATACAGCTTGTGAATTGCTTCCAATACTGCCTCCCTGTCGGAGGGAGACGTTGGTAAAGCAGACTTCAGGAACCTGCGAGGGGGAGACGTCTCGAATTCCAATCTGTACCCCTGGGATACTACCTGTAGGATCCAGGGGTCCACTTGCGAGTGAGCCCACTGCGCGCTGAAACTCTTGAGACGACCCCCCACCGCACCTGAGTCCGCTTGTAAGGCCCCAGCGTCATGCTGAGGACTTGGCAGAAGCGGTGGAGGGCTTCTGTTCCTGGGAAGAGGCTGTCTGGTGCAGTCTTTTTCCCTTTCCTCTACCCCGGGCCAGATATGACTGGCCTTTTGCCCGCTTGCCCTTATGGGGACGAAAGGACTGAGGCTGAAAAGACGGTGTCTTTTTCTGCTGAGAGGTGAGTTGGGGTAAAAAGGTGGATTTTCCAGCTGTTGCCGTGGCCACCAGGTCCGAAAGACCGACCCCAAATAACTCCTCCCCTTTATACGGCAATACTTCCATATGCCGTTTGGAATCCGCATCACCTGACCACTGTCGTGTCCATAAACATCTTCTGGCAGAAATGGACATCGCACTTACTCTTGATGCCAGGGTGCAAATATCCCTCTGTGCATTACGCATATATAGAAACGCATCTTTTAAACGCTCTATAGTCAATAAAATACTGTCCCTGTCCAGGGTATCAATATTTTCAGTCAGGGACTCCGACCACGCCACCCCAGCGCTGCACATCCAGGCTGAGGCAATCGCTGGTCGCAGTATAACACCAGTATGTGTGTATATACTTTTTAGGACATTTTCCAGCTTCCTATCAACTGGCTCCTTGAGGGCGGCCGTATCAGGAGACGGTAACGCCACTTGTTTTGATAAGCGTGTGAGTGCCTTATCCACCCTAGGGGGTGTTTCCCAACGCGCCCTAACTTCTGGCGGGAAAGGGTATAATGCCAATAATTTTTTAGATATCAGCAATTTTTTATCGGGGGAGACCCACACATCATCACACACTTCATTTAATTCTTCTGATTCAGGAAAAACTACGGGTAGTTTTTTCACACCCCACATAATACCCTTTTTTGTGGTACTTGTAGTATCAGAAATATGCAAAGCCTCCTTCATTGCCGTGATCATGTAACGTGTGGCCCTACTGGAAAATACGTTTGTTTCTTCACCGTCGACACTGGAGTCAGTGTCCGTGTCTGTGTCTGTGTCGACCGACTGAGGTAATGGGCGCTTTAGAGCCCCTGACGGTGTTTGAGACGCCTGGACAGGCACTAACTGACTTGCCGGCTGTCTCATGTCGTCAACAGTTTTTTGTAAAGTGCTGACACTATCACGTAATTCCTTAAATAAGACCATCCAGTCAGGTGTCGACTCCCTAGGGGGTGACATCACTAATACAGGCAATTGCTCCGCCTCCACACCATTTTCCTCCTCATACATGTCGACACACGCGTACCGACACACAGCACACACACAGGGAATGCTCTGATAGAGGACAGGACCCCACTAGCCCTTTGGGGAGACAGAGGGAGAGTTTGCCAGCACACACCAGAGCGCTATATATGTATAGGGACAACCTTATAAATAAGTGTTTCTCCCTTATAGCTGCTATATATGTTTTTATATGCCAAATTAGTGCCCCCCCCCCCCTCTTTTTTACCCTGTTTCTGTAGTGCAGGACTGCAGGGGAGAGTCAGGGAGACGTCCTTCCAGCGGAGCTGTGAGGGAAAATGGCGCTTGTGTGCTGAGGAGATAGGCTCCGCCCCCTTCACGGCGGCCTTTCTCCCGCTTTTTATGAGGTAAAATGGCAGGGGTTAAATACATCCATATAGCCCAGGAGCTATATGTGATGTATTTTTTACCATAAATAGTGTTTTCATTGCGTCTCAGGGCGCCCCCCCCCCAGCGCCCTGCACCCTCAGTGACCGGAGTGTGAAGTGTGCTGAGAGCAATGGCGCACAGCTGCAGTGCTGTGCGCTACCTTTCTTGAAGACAAGATGCCTTCTGCCGCCGATTTCTGGACCTCTTCTGCTCTTCTGGCTCTGTAAGGGGGCCGGCGGCGCGGCTCCGGGACCCATCCATGGCTGGGCCTGTGATCGTCCCTCTGGAGCTAATGTCCAGTAGCCAAGAAGCCCAATCCACTCTGCACGCAGGTGAGTTCGCTTCTTCTCCCCTTAGTCCCTCGATGCAGTGAGCCTGTTGCCAGCAGGACTCACTGAAAATAAAAAAACCTAAGTCTATACTTTTATTCTAAGCAGCTCAGGAGAGCTACCTAGATTGCACCCTTCTCGGCCGGGCACAAAAACCTAACTGAGGCTTGGAGGAGGGTCATAGGGGGAGGAGCCAGTGCACACCACCTAGTCCTAAAGCTTTTATTTTTGTGCCCTGTCTCCTGCGGAGCCGCTAATCCCCATGGTCCTGACGGAGTCCCCAGCATCCACTTAGGACGTCAGAGAAATAGCTTTTGAGTCGACTGTCCCATTACTTTTGGTCCCTTAAAAAGTGTGAGGCACATATAGAAACCGCTATAATTCCTACACCGTTCACCTGATTTGGATGTAAATACCCTCAAATTAAAGCGGAAAGTCTGCAGTTAAAGCACATCTTGTTTGTTTCATTTCAAATCCATTATCAAGGTGTATAGAGCCCAAAATATGAGAATTGTGTCGATGTTCCTATTTATGGTCCGGAGTGCCAACGTTGGATATGTTTTATATACCGCAGCTGCTGCAGGCTTCAAATTTGGAGGGCACCCCCAAAAAGCTTAATGAAGCCTTGGTGCTGACTGAAGGAAGGGGGATTCAGAGGGGGAGATGCGGTCTGCACCCACACCAAGTGCCGGACTCACACCCCTCCTCCGCTGACAGACACAAACTGCACTCCCGCTGCACTACTCTGCTGATACAAAAAACTGCACCGACGTGTATCCCCTCTTGTTTTGACAGTATGAGCACTCGCTCACCCCGGGCTGCCGCCAGCCTGGTCTAAGTCCAATATTCTATCTTCTCCCTGAATGCCCATTGCGGTGTTGATACCCGTGTGATGTCATTACACCAGTCAGGAGCTGCACAGTATGCTTAGAATAGCAGCACTATTAATAGAGGAACTGCGCAAGTGAGCACCTTTTATCCTTCTCCAGCGTCCTGTTAGCCGTTTCAGCTGCTGCCAGCTGAATAATTGACTTGTTTGGACTTGAGTTTGCAACTGTGGGCAACTGGATCGTAGACAGCGAGGGGTGATACAAATTCTAGTGACGCCTCTGCACACAGCTCCCTCTTTCATGTCTCCTGACTGTCCCTGGTGCTAAAATTCCATGGGAGGGAAGCAGAGGCATTGGCCATCTCCATGCGCAGCAGCAGCCAACAATGTCGCCAGGTAGGTAAAACAGCAACACAAGAGTAGTACAAGTGGCAAGAGCATCGAGCATCGCAGCCTCTCTCTCTCATTCATGGTCTATCTAAGATCCTCTCTCTCCCTTTCCCCCTCCCCCCCTCGGACCACTCCCACTCGATCCCTCTCTTTTGGCCCTCTCTTTCGCATGCTCTCTCCCTCGTCTTTTTTTGGTCCCCTCCCTCCCTCTCTTCTTCATCTCTCTCTCCATCTTCCCATATCTCTCTCCCTCCGTCTCCTCCCCCCTCTCTATCTTCCCCTCTTTCTCCGGGGTAAACCTACTAAAACGTCTATAAATGAAAAGTGGTGATGTTGCCCATAGAAACCAAGGCTAATGTTTGTAATAAGATGGAATGTAGTTAATATACCGGCTGTCAGGATCCGGGAATGCCGCAAGCGCTAACAAAGGCTATTCCCACTTGTGGGTGTCCAAGACACCAATAGAGTGTGAATAAAACCTGTGGCAAGCGCAGCGAGCCACTGCACACGCAGCATGGTGAGTGCAGCAAGCCCGCAAGGGTACTCTTAGCGCTCACCCCTCTGCTGGTATTCTGGAAGCTGGGATGCCGCTGTCAGTATATTGACAGCTGGCATCCTGTCCGCCGGGATATCATTACCATCCCATGAGGATATATACGGATGTAGCCACGCTCATTGTTGCCATATGCGCTGCACTGTGACTGTGGGGTCTATTTACTAAGCCTTGAATGGAGATAAAGTCAACGAAGATGAAGTACCAGCCAATCAGCTCCTAACTGCCATGCCACAGGCTGTGTTTGAAAAAAGGAGATTTATGGTAAGAACTTACCCTTGTTAAATCTCTTTCTGCGAGGTAAACTGGATTTCACAGGGAATAAAATCGGGGTGTAGAGTAGGATCTTGATCCGGAGGCACCTACAGTTAAAGCTTTGACCTTCTTCCCAGGATGCATAGCACCACCTCCTCTATAACCCCAGCTCCGTGCACAGGAGCACAGTTTGTTAACCAGTCTAATGCAGCAGCAGGTAAGAAAGATGACAACAGTTAGTAGCCACAGACATCACATTCTCACGACAGGAGAAGGTACCAGCGGCTAATGCCATACAAACCCAAAGAAGCTAAGTGCATCAGGGTGGGCGCCCTGTGGAATCCAGTGTACCTCGCAGAAATAGATTTAACAAAGGTAAGTTTATACCAGAAATCTCCTTTCCTGCAGCAGGGTACACTGGGGTTTCACAGGGAGTAACATCGGGGATGTCCTAAAGCAGTTCCCCATGGGAGGGGACGCACTGCAGTGGGCACAAGAACCCGGCGTCCAAAAGAAGCATCCTGGGAGGCGGTATGAACGTGTTCACTGAGGACCACATAGCCGCCTTGCACAACTGTTCCAGGGTCGCACCACGGCGGGCCGCCCAAGAGGGACCAACAGACCGAGTAGAATGGGCTTTGATAGTAGCAGGAGCTGGAAGACCAGCCTGTACGTAAGCTTGTGCAATCACCATTCTAATCCATCTGGCCAGGGTCTGCTTACTTGCAGGCCAGCCACGTTTGTTAAAACCAAACAGTACAAAGAGAGAATCAGACTTTCATATGGAGGCAGTTCTCTTAACATAAATACGGAGAGCACGTACCACATACAAAGACCCCTCTTTGGAGGACCAATCAGGACAGTTAAGGGCCGGAACCACAATCTCTTGGTTAAGGTGGAACGATGACACCACCTTAGGAAGATAACCTGGGCGCGTTCGAAGAACTGCCTGGTCATGGTGAAAAATCAGAAAGGGAGACCTACAGGATAAGGCACCCAAGTCTGAAACCCGTCAAGCCGAAGCAATAGCTAGCAAAAACAAGACCTTAAGTGTAAGCCACTTGAGGTCCACCGTCTCAAGAGGTTCAAACTGAGCCTCTTGTAGGGCATACAGCACAACCGACAAATACCAAGGAGCCACAGAAGGCACGTAGGTAGGTTGAATCCGTAGAACACTCTGAGTGAACGTATCAACATCAGGATGAGTCGCAATTTTTCTAAGAAACCACACCGATAAGGCAGAAACATGTACCTTGAGGGAGGCCAGACGATGGCCTGAATCAAGACCTCGTTGCAGAAAAGCCAAAAGATTGGAAGTACTGAACTTGAACGCATCGCAATTCCTATCAGCACACCAGGTGAAATAGGAATTCCAGACCCTATGATAAATCAGAGCAGAAGTCAGTTTACGGGCCTTCAACATCGTTTGAATAACCGCCTCTAAAAAACCTTTGGCACTCAGGACGGAAGCTTTAAGAGCCACGCCATCAAAGCCAGTCAGGCTAAGTTCTGATAGACACAGGGGCCCTGAACGAGGAGGTCTTAACGCTGTGGAAGTAGAAGAGGACGTTCTAACGAGAGACCCCAGAGGTCTGAGTACCAATAGCGTCTGGGCCCCGCAGGAGCGATCAGAAGTAGGATTCCTCCTTCTTGCTTGAATTTCCTTATTACCCTGGGCAGGAGTGACACTGGTGGGAACATGTACGGCAGCAGAAAGTTCCATGGAATTGCCAGTGCGTCCACGAACGCTGCTTGAGGATCCCTTGTCCTTGCTCCTAAGACTGGAACCTTGTTGTTGTGTCGAGACGCCATCAGGTCTACATCTGGTAGGCCCCACTTGTCCACTAGGAGATGGAAATACTTCTGGATGAAGGCTCCACTCTCCGGCGTGTACGTCCTGACGACTGAGGAAGTCCACTTCCCAGTTGAGGACTCCCGGAATGAACACTGCCGATATGGCTGGCAGATGGCGTTCTGCCCATTGAAGAATCTTTGACACTTCCATCATTGCCATGCAGGTTCGAGTGCCGCCTTGATGATTTATGTACGCCACCGTGGTGGCGTTGTCTGTACCTGAACAGGCCTGTTCCGTACCAGAGGCAGGGCGAGTGTCCGCGCATTGAACACCGCCCGCAGTTAGAATATTTATTGAGAGGCGAGACTTCTCCCAGGTCCAACGACCCTGAAGGGAGTGTTGCTCCAACACCGCGCGCCAACCCCTTAGACTGGCGTCCATCGTCAGAAGGACACAGTTGGAGATCCAGAAGGGACAGCCCCTGCTCAGCTGCTGGTCCTGAAGCAACCAGGTCAGTGACAGACGGACCTCCGGAGACAGAGATAATTTGAGACATGATCCGGTGAGGCAGGCCATCCCACTTAAGAACCAGTTTCTGTAGAGGGCAGGAATGAAATTGAGCATACTCTACCACAGTGGTTCTCAAACTCGGTCCTCAGGACCCCACACAGTGCATGTTTTGCAGGTAACCCAGCAAGTGCACAGGTGTATTCATTATTCACTGGCACATTTTAAAAGGTCCACAGGTGGAGCAAATTATTTCACTTGTGAATCTGTGAGGAGACCTGCAAAACATGCACTGTGTGGGGTCCTGAGGACAGAGTTTGAGAACCTGTGCTCTACCATGTCGAAAGCCGATATCATGATGCCCAGTACTTGCATCGCCGAGTGTATCGACACTCTTGGATGAGACAGGAAGCATCGTTATCTGTCCTGAAAGTTCAGGACTTTCTCCTGAAACAAAAACAACCGCTGTTTGTGAGTGTCCAACACTGCTCCCAGGTGCAACATGCTCTGAGCAGAGACCAGTGTTGATTTCTTCCAGTTGATGAGCCACCCGTGCAGAAACTGGACTGTCAGCTCCAGATGACTGAGGAGAACCTCTGGCAAGTTGTCCAGGATCAGCAAGTCATCCATATACGGCAGGATCCTGATACCCTGACGGGGTAGTACAGCCGTCATCACCGCCATGACTTTGAAGATTCGAGGAGCTGTCGTCAGTCCAAAGGGCAAGGCCCGGAATTGATAATGGAGGTTGCCAATAGCAAACCGCAGGTGTTGCTGGTGCGACATGGCAATAGGAATATGCAGGTAAGCATCCTGTATATCCAAGGATACCATGTAATCCCCTGGCTCCAAAGCCAGAACAATAGAGCGGAAAGTCTCCATATGGAATTTGGATACCCGCACCAATTTGTTCAAAAACTTGAGGTTGAGAATGGGCCGCGAGGACTCATTCGGCTTCGGGACTAGGAACAGCGTGGAATAGTACCCCGTGCCCCTCAGACAGGGGCACCGGTACTACCACTCCTGTGTCCAGGAGGGATCATACCACCACTTGCAGAGCATTTGCCTTTGTCAGATCTGAAGGGATGTCTGTTGAGCAAAACCGACGAGGGGGACGTTTCTTGAAGATGGCGTAGCCTTGAGTGACGACTTACCGTACTCAGGCGTCCGAGGTGGTCTTTAACCACGCCTGAGAAAACCCTAGAAGTCTGCCTCCCACTTGGGGTCCCCCGGAGGGAGGCCCGCCGCGTCATTCGGCCGGCTTGCAGATTTGGAAGCGGCCTGACGGCGGCCCAGGCTCGCTTAGGCATGGGTTTACCGGGCTTGGAAGTGCAAGGCTGTTTCGAGTACGCCTGACCCTTCGCTTTACCTGGAGGCCTGAAGGAACGAAAGGAAGAACTTTTAGCATTTGACGTTGAAGGGGCAGTACTAGGTAGACATGCAGTCTTAGCAGAGGCCAGGTCAGCAACAATTTTGTTGAGATCTTCCCCAAACAAAATGTTTCCCTTAAACGGGAGAACCTCCAGAGTTTTCTTAGAGTCCATGTCCACAGACCAGGACCGTAGCCAGAGAATCAGACGAGCCAGAATGGATGTAGTAGCCGCTTTTGGCAGCCAGGACACCAGCAACGGAGGCCGCCTCCTGAATGTATTGAGAAGCTGTAACAATATAGGAGAGGCATTGTTAGGAAAGTTGGACTGTAGTTCCTCCTCCACCTCCTGAACCTAGGCCATAATGGCCTCGGCAGCACATGAGGTCGCAATAGTGGGTCTATGCACTGCTCCTGCCAGAGCATAAATAGACTTCAAGCAGCCCTCAACATGTTTATCCGACGGTTCCTTCAGAGAAGTGACGGAAGTGACACCACCATCCGTGAGACATGCGAGTCCACTGGAGGCGGTGTTTCCCAATTTATAGTCAGCTCTGCAGCGAGAGGATAGAGTAAAAAATCTTCTTATGAAGTGTAAAAACTTTTTCCCTGGATTTTCCCAGGATTCCTCATGTATGTCCACTAGGTGGTCAGAATGAGGCAAAACCAGTTTGGTCACCTGACGCTTAAACCTATCAGGTTTCTTAGAAGCATCCTGAGGATCGGTCTCATCAGTGATCTGAAGAATCAGCCTGAAGATGTATCCGGCGCAGGAGTGGATTGAGAGGAAACAAGGGCCCACTTAGAGGGCCCCTTGACCTTAGGCGGGCGAGGGTCAGTTTTCTGTTTTGCCATAGTCTGATGAAATTGCTGTAACTGAGAGGACAGAGCATCTGCCCACGGTGGGTTAACGGCAGGGACAAAATGTGGCTGCAGAGGCACAGGTGGTCCCATAGGGGGCGTGCTATTAGCCACCAGCTTACTCAGCCCAAGGTGGGTCCTGATGGGCCCCCGTTGCTACAATCTGACTGGGAGGCAAGGAACCCCCAGCACTGGACCCCTCAGCTGCAATATTAGCCTCTAATGGGTCCATGACATCAGCACCGCACACCGTAAAATCGGTCCCCGAACCGTCACCGTGCGTAGCTGACATGATATGGAGGCTATACCCAGATCAGCACAGTACAAGAAATGCAGAAAAATACCCCACAAGACTCCCTGTGCAATGTAAAACACAAACAGAGGATCAAAGTGGTATGCGGTGACTGGAACATACAGGGAAAAATACTATTTCAGTATATCCTGTGAAACGCCTATATTACACTAAAAACCCCGACGCACTTAGCCCCCCAGGGTATAGAATATATGGATAGCAGTAGGAGTGGGATACACGGAATAGATATATCACACAGCAGCTATATGCACACACACGCAGTCACATGTACAATGCAGAAATAATGACAAGCAATAAACTGTACTGGACTAGCAAGACTAAGTAACAACCAGTAAAGCTATATATGTCTAGAGATATAACAATGCACATTAAAGTATGGATGTCTTTAACCCTGACACAATGCACTATTTCTTAACTAACACTGCCAAAATGCATGTAGAATACTTAAGAGTCCTGTAAATGCACAGCGCTGAAGAACAGGCGGCTTTACAGAGGAGGATTTGCCTATGCAGTCCCAGCTTCAGCATGTACAGATGTGTCCACTTACATCTTTGCTTTTTTACAAATATGGCACAATATACAAAACATGGCTAAGCTGTATTTCACGAGTAGCGAGTGGATGAATTTTAAAATTTTTGTTTGCCATAATAGAATATGTATAAAGTTACACTTTAAAGAAGCAAATTAAGAAATTATCACAAGGCATGGCTAAATCTCTGAGTCTATGGCATGTAAAACTGTGCCATACATGGCGGGATATAGCAAAGATGTATGTGGACACATTTGTATTTATGGGACAAGCTGCAGCAGGGAGTGTATGCCGCTCCAGGGTGGGAACACTTATGTAAAATGGCGCCCGGAGCTGGGGGAGGGGCTACAGGCCGGAGCACATTCCCCTTGCTGGGTTTCCACCAACAGGTACTGCGGGCCGCATAAAAACGGGTTAATACCCGACCTGTGCCCTGCCATAGGTGGTCTTGGTGGGGTCCCTGTACTAACACAGTGTCCACGCCAGCATGCGCGGACCACCTCCTACCGACTGCACCGGATCGTGGTTTGCGGCGGGTCCCGCCTGGGGGACCCTCTTACCTCCTCCCTGTAAGTGGCCACGCAATCCTGTGGAGCTGCGGCGAAGTGTATGTGTGCCTGACCGAAACCGGAGCCTCCGCCCCAAGTACCCAGCAACCAGAGCGCGGGAGTATGCGGCGCCGCTGGGGGAGGTGATGGAGCAGCAGCCAGCGATATCAAACTGACATCCAACACTGGCCGCTGCCCTTGAAGTACTCTTTCTTCAAAGAAAAAGCTCTTTTCAGGGCTGCCAGGAGGAGCCCTGCTGTTGAGATGCCTGCTAGTGCAGATACCAACTACAAAATTGAGCTCCTGTGCACGGAGACGAGGTTATAGAGGAGGTGGCGCTATGCATCCTGGGAAGGTGGTCAACGCTTTAGCTGTTGGTGCCTCCGGATCAAGATCCTACTCTACACCCCAATGTTATTCCCTGTGGAATACAGTGTACCCTGCTGCAGAAATGACAGTTAGGAACTGATTGACTGGTACTTTATCTCCGTCCACTTTATCTCCATCCAAGGCTTAGTAAATAGACCCCCTAAGTGCAGTTGGCAATCACATTTCCTGAACTATGAGGCATTAACTATGAGGGGGTGAAATTTAGTGATACATCAATTTAGGGGCGCCGAAATGAGATTATATCTAGCCCCCCCAACCTTAAAATGTTCTGACGCCCCTGAAATTAGCATTGAGCCGGGATGACATATCAGACATAGTAGTCTTAAGATACCCTAACTAGTGGGGCTCTGGACCCTCTCCCCCAGCCCCTTCACTGATTTGTGAAGATTGACCGCATTGTTCACAGGAAACGGTGTCATTAGATAATGGAGAGAATCTAGTGTGACATACACTGTACAGCTTGTCCAACACAACAGATTTAAACCAGTGCCCCAACTCAACAGTGCAGCTACAGATGTTAAGATGGTCCCCACCACCTTTAAAATTCAGCAGTGTAATATACAATATTAACAGCTGTGCGCACCCTCTTAGATACAGGGAAGAATAAAAGAAATAATAAGATTTTACTTACCGATAAATCTATTTCTCGTAGTCCGTAGTGGATGCTGGGACTCCGTCAGGACCATGGGGAATAGCGGCTCCGCAGGAGACAGGGCACAAAATTTAAAAGTTTGACCACTAGGTGGTGTGTACTGGCTCCTCCCCCTATGACCCTCCTCCAAGCCTCAGTTAGGATACTGTGCCCGGACGAGCGTACACAATAAGGAAGGATTTTGAATCCCGGGTAAGACTCATACCAGCCACACCAATCACACCGTACAACTTGTGATCTGAACCCAGTTAACAGTATGACAAACGTAGGAGCCTCTGAACAGACGGCTCACAACAATAACAACCCGATTTTTTTGTAACAATAACTATGTACAAGTATTGCAGACAATCCGCACTTGGGATGGGCGCCCAGCATCCACTACGGACTACGAGAAATAGATTTATCGGTAAGTAAAATCTTATTTTCTCTGACGTCCTAGTGGATGCTGGGACTCCGTCAGGACCATGGGGATTATACCAAAGCTCCCAAACGGGCGGGAGAGTGCGGATGACTCTGCAGCACCGAATGAGAGAACTCCAGGTCCTCCTTAGCCAGGGTATCAAATTTGTAGAATTTTACAAACGTGTTCTCCCCTGACCACGTAGCTGCTCGGCAGAGTTGTAATGCCGAGACCCCTCGGGCAGCCGCCCAAGATGAGCCCACCTTCCTTGTGGAATGGGCCTTGACAGATTTAGGCTGTGGCAGGCCTGCCACAGAATGTGCAAGTTGAATTGTGCTACAAATCCAACGAGCAATCGTCTGCTTAGAAGCAGGAGCACCCAGCTTGTTGGGTGCATACAGTATAAACAGCGAGTCAGATTTTCTGACTCCAGCCGTCCTTGAAATATATATTTTCAATGCTCTGACAACGTCCAGCAACTTGGAATCCTCCCAATCGCTAGTAGCCGCAGGCACCACAATAGGCTGGTTCAGGTGAAAAGCTGAAACCACCTTAGGCAGAAAGTGAGGACGCGTCCGCAGTTCTGCCCTGTCCGAATGGAAAATCAGATATGGGCTTTTATACGATAAAGCCGCCAATTCTGACACTCTCCTGGCTGAAGCCAGGGCCAGTAGCATGGTTACTTTCCATGTAAGATATTTCAAATCCACCGATTTGAGTGGCTCAAACCAATGGGATTTGAGAAAATCCAAAACTACATTAAGATCCCACGGTGCCACTGGGGGCACAACCGGGGGCTGTATATGTAGTACTCCTGCAGTCACCTCCTTCCTGGCTTTTACCAGGGTAGGGATGACCTCTTCCGGAATGCCTTTTTCCCTTAGGATTCGGCGTTCAACCGCCATGCCGTCAAACGCAGCCGCGGTAAGTCTTGGAATAGACACGGTCCCTGCTGAAGCAGGTCCCGTCTTAGAGGTAGAGGCCACGGATCTTCCGTGAGCATCTCCTGAAGTTCCGGGTACCAAGTTCTTCTTGGCCAATCCGGAGCCACGAGTATCGTTCTTACTCCCCTTTGCCGTATAATTCTCAGTACTTTTGGTATGAGAGGCAGAGGAGGAAACACATACACTGACTGGTACACCCATGGTGTTACCAGAGCGTCTACAGCTATTGCCTGAGGGTCTCTTGACCTGGCGCAATACCTGTCCAGTTTTTTGTTGAGGCGGGACGCCATCATGTCCACCATTGGTCTTTCCCAATGGACCACAATCATGTGGAAGACTTCTGGATGAAGTCCCCACTCTCCCGGGTGCAGATCGTGTCTGCTGAGGAAGTCTGCTTCCCAGTTGTCCACTCCCGGGATGAACACAGCTGACAGTGCTAACACATGATTTTCTGCCCAGCGGAGAATCCTTGCAGCTTCTGCCATTGCCCTCCTGCTTCTTGTGCCGCCCTGTCTGTTTACGTGGGCGACTGCCGTGATGTTGTCCGACTGAATCAACACCGGCTGACCCTGAAGCAGAGGTTTTGCCAGGCTTAGAGCATTGAAGATTGCTCTTAGCTCCAGTATATTTATGTGAAGAGACGTCTCCAGGCTTGACCACACGCCCTGGAAGTTTCTTCCCTGTGTGACCGCTCCCCAGCCTCTCAGGCTGGCATCCGTGGTCACTAGGACCCAGTTCTGTATGCCGAATCTGCGGCCCTCTAACAGATGAGCACTCTGCAACCACCATAGCAGAGACACTCTTGTCCTTGTGGACAATTTTATCCGCTGATGCATCTGCAGATGCGATCCGGACCATTTGTCCAGCAGATCCCACTGAAAAGTTTGTGCATGGAATCTGCCGAATGGAATCGCTTCGTAAGAAGCTACCATTTTTCCCAGGACTCTTGTGCATTGATGCACAGATACTTTTCCTGGTTTTAGGAGGTTCCTGACTAGATCGGATAACTCCCTGGCTTTCTCCTCCGGAAGAAATACCTTTTTCTGAACAGTGTCCAGAATCATCCCTAGGAACAACAGACGTGTCGTCGGGATCAGTTGGGATTTTGGAAAATTCAGAATCCACCCGTGTTGTTAGAGCACTACTTGGGTTAGTGCTACTCCGACCTCCAGCTGTTCTCTGGATCTTGCCCTTATCGTCCAAGTAAGGGATAATTAAGACGCCTTCTCTTCGAAGAAGGATCATCATTTCGGCCATTACCTTGGTAAAGACCCGGGGTGCCGTGGACAATCCAAACGGCAGCGTCTGAAACTGATAATGACAGTTTTGGACCACGAACCTGAGGTACCCTTGGTGTGAAGGACAAATTGGAACATGAAGGTAAGCATCCTTGATGTCCAAGGACACCATAAAATCCCCTTCTTCCAGATTCGCTATCACTGCTCTGAGTGACTCCATCTTGAACTTGAATTTTTGTATGTACAGGTTCAGAGATTTTAGATTTAGAATCGGTCTTACCGAGCCGTCCGGCTTCGGTACCACAAATAGCGTGGAGTAATACCCCTGTCCCTGTTGTAGGAGGGGTACCTTGACTATCACCTGCTGAGAATACAGCTTGTGAATGGCCTCCAATACCGTCGCCCTGTCGGAGGGAGACGTTGGCAAAGCAGACTTTAGGAAACGGCGAGGAGGGGACTTCTCGAATTCCAACCTGTAACCCTGAGATACTACCTGCAGGATCCAGGGGTACACCTGCGAGTGAGCCCACTGTGGGCTGAAATGTTTGAGGCGACCCCCCACCGCCCCTGAGTCTGCTTGTAAGGTCCCAGCGTCATGCTGACGCCTTTGTAGAAGCCGGGGAGGGCTTCTGCTCTTGGGAAGGAGCTGCTTGTTGCAGTCTCTTACCCTTTCCTTTGCCTCGGGGCAAATATGAATGTCCTTTTGCTCGTTTGTTCTTATAGGAACGAAAGGACTGCGGCTGAAAAGCCTGCGGCTTTTTCTGCTGGGAGGTGACCTGGGGTAAAAAGGTGGATTTTCCGGCCGTTGCCGTGGCCACCAGATCCGATAGACCGACCCCAAATAATTCCTCCCCCTTATACGGCAATACTTCCATATGTCGTTTGGAATCCGCATCACCTGACCACTGGCGCGTCCATAAACTTCTTCTGGCAGATATGGACATCGCACTTACTCTTGATGCCAGAGTGCAAATATCTCTCTGTGCATCTCGCATATAAAGAAATGCATCCTTTAACTGCTCTATATCAGTAAAATACTGTCCCTATCCAGGGTATCAATATTTTCAGACAGTGACTCCGACCAAGCCACGCCAGCACTGCACATCCAGGCTGAGGCGATTGCTGGTCTCAGTATAACACCCGTATGTGTGTATATACTTTTTAATGTATTCTCCAGCCTCCTATCAGCTGGATCCTTGAGGGCGGCCATATCAGGAGACGGTAACGCCACTTGCTTTGATAAGCGTGTGAGCGCCTTATCCACCCTAGGAGGTGTTTCCCAGCGCGCCCTAACCTCTGGCGGGAAAGGGTATAATGCCAATAACTTCTTTGAAATTAGCAGTTTTCTATCTGGGGTAACCCACGCTTCATCACACACTTCATTCAGTTCCTCTGATTCAGGAAAAACTATCGGTAGTTTTTTCACACCCCACATAATACCCCTTTTTGTGGTACTTGCAGTATCAGAGATATGCAAAGCCTCCTTCATTGCCGTGATCATATAACGTGTGGCCCTACTGGAAAATACGTTTGTTTCTTCACCGTCGACACTGGATTCAGTGTCAGTGTCTGGGTCTGTGTCGACCGACTGAGGTAAAGGGCGTTTTACAGCCCCTGACGGTGTCTGAGACGCCTGGACAGGTACTAACTGGTTTGCCGGCTGTCTCATGTCGTCAACCGACTTTTGTAGCGTGCTGACACTATCCCGTAATTCCATAAACAAAGCCATCCATTCTGGTGTCGACTCCCTAGGGGGTGACATCACCATTACAGGCAATTGCTCCGCCTCCACGCCAACATCGTCCTCATACATGTCGACACACACGTACCGACACACAGCAGACACACAGGGAATGCTCTGATAGAAGACAGGACCCCACTAGCCCTTTGGGGAGACAGAGGGAGAGTTTGCCAGCACACACCCAAGCGCTATAAATATATATAGGGACAACCTTAATAAGTGTGTTCCCTTTATAGCAGCTCAAATATTATAAATATCGCCAATAAGTGCCCCCCCTCTCTGTTTTTACCCTGTTTCTGTAGTGCAGTGCATGGGAGAGTCCTGGGAGCCTTCCTCGCAGCGGAGCTGGGCAGGAAAATAGCGCTGTGTGCTGAGGAGAATAGGCCCCGCCCCCTTTTCGGCGGGCTTCTTCTCCCGGTTTTTTTGGAACCTGGCAGGGGTTAAATACATCCATATAGCCCCAGGGGCTATATGTGATATATTTTAGCCAGAATAGGTATATTACATTGCTGCCCAGGTCGCCCCCCCCAGCGCCCTGCACCCTCAGTGACCGCTGGTGTGAAGTGTGCGGAGAGCAATGGCGCACAGCTGCAGTGCTGTGCGCTACCTCATGAAGACTGAGACGTCTTCTGCCGCCGGTTTCTGGACCTCTTCTCTATTCGGCATCTGCAAGGGGGCCGGCGGCGCGGCTCCGGTGACCCATCCAGGCTGTACCTGTGATCGTCCCTCTGGAGCTAGTGTCCAGTAGCCTAAGAAGCAAATCCATCCTGCACGCAGGTGAGTTCACTTCTTCTCCCCTAAGTCCCTCGTTGCAGTGAGCCTGTTGCCAGCAGTTCTCACTGAAAATAAAAAACCTAACAAACTTTTTCTAAGCAGCTCTTTAGGAGAGCCACCTAGATTGCACCCTGCTCGGACGGGCACAAAAACCTAACTGAGGCTTGGAGGAGGGTCATAGGGGGAGGAGCCAGTACACACCACCTAGTGGTCAAACTTTTAAATTTTGTGCCCTGTCTCCTGCGGAGCCGCTATTCCCCATGGTCCTGACGGAGTCCCAGCATCCACTAGGACGTCAGAGAAATATACGTCATGTAAACGTCGATTTACATACAGGACTAAAAGCAACACTTTAAAAACACATTAAATACACTTTAAAATGGAGCTGCTGCAGCCGCTGTGATCAAACCTTAGCCTACGTACTTTTTACACCGTTAGCGTACAAAGCCCCGTACCATGTACACACTTTGTGTACAAACGCTGCGCTGGCCGTACAAAGTACACGCAGTGCGTACACACCCAAAGACACGCCGTGAGCACTTTGCAGCTACACGTGTGACTGAAATACACTTATAACCTTACCAGGGAAAAGAGACACGACACCAGATTGTATTTAAGATGCTGGGTTCCGACACACCAACATATAATTGCTGAAAGGGGGTTACAATAAACAACAATACAATACAACAGCGGTGGCCAACCTGTGGCTCTTGAGCCGCATGTGGCTCTTTCTTTATTCAAATGTGGCTCCCAACACTCTAAATCATGTGACCACAACAGATACAGAAAGCGCTGCACTCCAGCCAGACACGCAGCAGCACTACAGGGACTGAAAACTGAAGGAGCCAGATACTAGAGGTGAGACACCCACAAGCAAACAGAGGACACATTAGGGACTGCTGCAATGGCATGAGTTGATGGGGACGGGGGGGCTGTAGTGATACTTGAGGGTGGGCTAGAGAGTGACACATGGCAGAGCTGGCTGGAGAGACACAGGAGGGTGCTGGCAGGAGTGACACGGGAGGGTTCTGAAAGTAGTGACACATGGGAGAGCTGGCTGGAGTGACATAGGAGGGTGGTAGCAGGAGTGACACATGGGAGAGCTGGCTGGAGTGACATAGGAGGGTGGTAGCAGGAGTGACACATGGAAGAGCTGGCTGGAATGACAGGAGGGTGTTGGTAGGAGTGACACATGGGAGAGCTGGCTGAAGTGACATAGGAGGG
This sequence comes from Pseudophryne corroboree, assembly GCF_028390025.1. Lineage (NCBI taxonomy): Eukaryota > Metazoa > Chordata > Amphibia > Anura > Myobatrachidae > Pseudophryne > Pseudophryne corroboree. Next base: position 190,765,602 of record NC_086451.1, read on the forward strand.
TGGTAGCAGGAGTGACACATGGGAGAGATGGCTGGAGTGACATAGGAGGGTGGTAGCAGGAGTGACACATGGGAGAGCTGGCTGGAGTGACACAGCAGGGTCTTGGCAGTAGTGACACATGGGAGAGCTGGCTGGAGTGACACGGGGAAGCTTGCTGGAGTGACATAGGAGGGTGCTAGCAGGAGTGACACATGGAAGAGCTGGCTGGAGTGACAGGAGGGTGTTGGCTGGAGTGACACATGGGGGAGCTGGCTGGAGTGACACAGCAGGGTCTTGGCAGTAGTGACACATGGGAGAGCTGGCTGGAGTGACACGGGGAAGCTTGCTGGAGTGACATAGGAGGGTGCTAGCAGGAGTGACACATGGAAGAGCTGGCTGGAGTGACAGGAGGGTGTTGGCTGGAGTGACACATGGGGGAGCTGGCTGGAGTGACACAGCAGGGTCTTGGCAGTAGTGACACATGGGAGAGCTGGCTGGAGTGACACGGGGAGCTGGCTGGAGTGACTTAGGAGGGTGCTAGCAGGAGTGACACATGGGAGAGCTGGCTGGAGTGACAGGAGGGTGTTGGCAGGAGTGACACATGGGAGACCTGGCTGGAGTGACACAGCAGGGTCTTGGCAGTAGTGACACATGGGAGAGCTGGCTGGAGTGACACGGGGGAGCTTGCTGGAGTGACATAGGAGGGTGCTAGCAGGAGTGACACATGGAAGAGCTGGCTGGAGTGACAGGAGGGTGTTGGCTGGAGTGACACATGGGGGAGCTGGCTGGAGTGACACAGCAGGGTCTTGGCAGTAGTGACACATGGGAGAGCTGGCTGGAGTGACACGGGGAGCTGGCTGGAGTGACTTAGGAGGGTGCTAGCAGGAGTGACACATGGGAGAGCTGGCTGGAGTGACAGGAGGGTGTTGGCTGGAGTAACACATGGGAGAGCTGGCTGGAGTGACACAGCAGGGTCTTGGCAGTAGTGACACATGGAAGACCTGGCTGGAGTGACACAGCAGGGTCTTGGCAGTAGTGACACATGGGAGACCTGGCTGGAGTGACACAGCAGGGTCTTGGCAGTAGTGACACATGGGAGAGCTAGCTGGAGTGACACGGAGGAGCTGGCTGGAGTGACAGAAGGGTGTTGGCTGGAGTGACACAGGGGGGAGCTGGCTGGAGTGACACAGCAGGGTCTTGGCAGTAGTGACACATGGGAGACCTGGCTGGAGTGACACAGCAGGGTCTTGGCAGTAGTGACACATGGGAGAGCTGGCTGGAGTGACACAGCAGGGTCTTGGCAGTAGTGACACATGGGAGAGCTGGCTGGAGTGACACAGCAGGGTCTTGGCAGTAGTGACACATGGGAGAGCTGGCTGGAGTGACACGAGGAAGCTGAAGTTTATTATGTGAAAGTGGCTTTTTCAATGGATTTGGCTTTAAAAGATGTATTTTATGTCGTTCTGGCTTTTTCAATGTATTTTATACCAGAGGTGTGGTCTACATTCCATTTTTGCATGCGTGCCATTGGCTCGATGTCGGCTCTTTGTGACGTACCTAACAAGGTTTTTTGGCTCTTTGTTACTGACTGGTTGGCCACCCCTGCAATACAATAATAAAATGGCTACAGTCAATGGTACATACGTTTTGGTTTCGCCTGCGCTTCCCGGCCCGGTCCTCAGTCATCAAGGTAGATGACCTTCAGAGTCTGTCTGAGACCAGGCATGCAGCTGGCTTTTTATACAATAGTCCAAACCTAACACAATGGAAACTGTAATCTCTTCGTCCATTGGACACAGGGATGGTCATTTACTGTACAGGAGAGGTCATAGGTCGTTTTGAATAGGTGGGCGATGTCTGTTCCAGGTGCACTTGCAGATTGTCTCCTCTGGGTTCCCGCCGCATACCAAGTGTACAGTAAATACAGTTAATATTTATATTCTGCTCCTGCGCATAACTATTCGCAGGAACGTGCGATCTTCTGCAAACCAACACCGGAATATTTCCCTTAGTATACCCTACAGCTGGATACCAAACACCACCTTATAATAAGATTCTAAACCTACCGGTAAATATTTTTCTCGTAGTCCGTAGAGGATGCTGGGGACTCCGTAAGGACCATGGGGATAGACGGACTCCGCAGGAGACATGGGCACTTTAAGAAAGACTTTAGATCTGGTGTGCACTGGCTCCTCCCTCTATGCCCCTCCTCCAGACCTCAGTTAGAGAAACTGTGCCCAGAGGAGACAAACAGTACGAGGAAAGGAATTTTGTTAATCCAAGGGCAAGATTCATACCAGCCACACCAATCACACCGTATAACTTGTGATATACTATCCAGTTAACAGTATGAAAACGACATAGCATCAGTCCAAGACCGATGAGACTATAACATAACCCTTATTTAAGCAATAACTATATACAAGTCTTGCAGAAGTAGTCCGCACTTGGGACGAGCGCCCAGCATCCTCTACGGACTACGAGAAAAAGATTTACTGGTAGGTTTAAAATCTTATTTTCTCTTACGTCCTAGAGGATGCTGGGGACTCTGTAAGGACCATGGGGATTATACCAAAGCTTCCAAACGGGCGGGAGAGTGCAGATGACTCTGCAGCACCAATTGAGCAAACAGGAGGTCCTCCTCAGCCAGGGTATCAAACTTATAGAACTTTGCAAAGGAGTTTGAACACGACCAAGTAGTAGCTCGGCATGTAGCGCCAAGACCCCTCTGGCAGCCGCCCAAGAAGAGCCCACCTTCCTAGTGGAATGGGCCTTGACAAATTTAGGTAACTGCAATCCCGCCGTAGAATGCGCCTGCTGAATCGTGTTACAGATCCAGCGAGCAATAGTCTACTTTGAAGCAGGGGCACCAATCTTGTGGGTTGCATACACGACAAACAGTGCTTCTGTTTTTCTGACTGTAGCCGATCTGGCCACGTAAATTTTCAAAGCCCTGACCACATCAAGGGACTCTGGATCCTCCAAGTCACGCGTAGCCACAGGCACCACAATAGTTCATATGAAAGGATGAAACTACTTTTGGCAGGAATTGAGGACGGGTCCGCAATTCCGCTCTATCCATATGGAAAACCAGATAGGGGCTTTTATGTGATAAAGCCGCTAATTCCGACACTCGCCTATCCAAAGCCTAGGCTAATAACATGACCACCTTCCAAGTGAGATTTTTCAACTCCACCATTTTAAGTGGTTCAAACCAGTGTGACTTAATGAAACTTAACACCACGTTAAGGTCCCAAGGCGTCACCGGAGGTACAAAAGGAGGCTGAATATGCAGTACTCCCTTCACAAAAGTCTGTACTATAGGGAGAGAGGCCAATTCCTTTTGAAAGAAAATGGATAAGGCCGAAATCTGAACCTTAATAGATCCTAATTTTAGGCAGAAATTCACTCCAGTTTGCAGGAAGTGAAGGAAACGGCCCAGATGGAATTCTTCCGTAGGAGCATTCCTGGCCTCACACCAAGAAACATATTTTCGCCATATAATATAAAATAAGATTTTACTTACCGGTAAATCTATTTCTCGTAGTCTGTAGTGGATGCCGGGTACTCCGTAAGGACCATGGGGATAGACTGGCTCCGCAGGAGACATGGGCACTTTAAGACTCAGCAGCAACGATTGAGCAAACAAAAGGTCCTCCTCCGCCAGGGTATCAAATTTGTAGAACTTTGCAAAAGTGTTTGAACCCGAGCAAGTAGCCGCTCGGCAAAGTTGTAATGCCGAGACCCCTCGGGCAGCCGCCCAAGAAGAGCCCACCTTTCTAGTGGAAGCCCACCTTTCTAGTGGAATGGACCTTAACTGATTTTGGCAGCGGCAATCCAGCCGCCGAATGAGCCTGCTGAATCGTGTTACAAATCCAGCGAGCAATAGTTTGCTTTGAGGCAGGAGCACCCAGCTTGTTGGATGCATACAGGATAAACAACGACTGTTTTCCTGACCCTAGCCATTCTGGCTACAAAAACCTTCAAAGCCCTGACCACATCAAGCAACTCGGAATGCTCCAAGTCACTAGTAGCCACAGGCACGACAATAGGTTGATTCATATGAAAAGATGAAACCACTTTCGGCAGAAATTGTGGACGGGTCCGCAATTCTGCTCTATCCATATGGAAAACCAGATAGGGGCTTTTATGCGACAAAGCCGCCAACTCTGACACGCGCCTGGCCGAAGCCAAGGCTAATAGCATGACCACCTTCCACGTGAGATATTTCAACTCCACCGTTTTAAGTGGTTCAAACCAGTGGGATTTCAAGAAGCCTAACACCACGTTAAGATCCCAAGGTGCCACTGGAGGCAGAAAAGGAGACTGAATATGCAGCACTCCCTTTACAAACGTCTGAACTTCTGGTAGAGAAGCCAAATCCTTTTGAAAGAAAATGGATAGGGCCGAAATCTGGACTTTAATGGAGCCCAATTTTAGGCCCAAATTCACTCCGGACTGTAGGAAGTGAAGGAAACAGCCCAGCTGGAATTCCTCCGTAGGAGCATTCCTGGCCTCACACCAAGAAACATATTTTCGCCATATTCGGTGATAATGTTTAACTGTCACGTCCTTCCTAGCCTTTATCAGCATAGGAATGACCTCATCCGGAATTCCCTTTTCTACTAGAATCCGGCGTTCAACCGCCATGCCGTCAAACGCAGCCGCGGTAAGTCTTGGAACAGACAGGGCCCCTGTTGCAACAGGTCCCGTCTTCAAAGAAGAGGCCACGGGTCCTCTGTGAGCATTTCCAGCAGATCCGGATACCAGGTCCTTCGTGGCCAATCTGGAACAATGAGAATTGTTCTCACTCCTCTTTTTCTTATTATTCTCAACGCCTTGGGTATGAGAGGAAGAGGAGAAAACACATAGACCGACTGGAACACCCACGGTGTCACTAGGGCGTCTACTGCTACCGGCTAAGGGTCTTTTGATCTGGCGCAATACCTCTGTAGCTTTTTGTTGAGGCAGGACGCTATCATGTCTATCTGGGACAGTCCCCACTGACTTGCAATCTGTGCGAAGACCTCCTGGTTAAGTCCCCACTCTCCCGGGTGGAGGTCGTGTCTGCTGAGGAAGTCGGCTTCCCAGGTGTCCACTCCCGGGATGAACACCGCCGACAGTGCGCTTACGTGATTCTCCGCCCAGCTAAGAATTCTGGAGGCTTCCGCCATCGCCACTCTGCTCTTTGTGTCACCTTGTCGGTTTACATGAGCCACTGCGGTGATGTTGTCCGACTGAATCAGAACCGGTTGGTCGCGAGGCAAGTTCTACGCTTGACTCAGGGCGTTTTATATGGCCCTTAGTTCCAGGATGTTGATGTGAAGGCAAGTCTCTTGACTTGACCACAGCCCTTGGAAATTTCTTCCCTGTGTGACTGCTCCCCAACCTCGGAGGCTTGCGTCCGTGGTCACCAGGACCCAGTCCTGAATGCCGAATCTGCGGCCCTCCAGAAGGTGAGCACTCTGCAGCCACCATAGGAGTGACACCCTGGCCCTGGGGGATAGGGTGATTAACCGATGCATCTGAAGATGTGATCCACACCACTTGTCCAGTAATTCCCATTGAAAGGTCCTCGCATGGAACCTACCGAAGGGAATGGCCTCGTATGATGCCACCATCTTTCCCAGGACTCGAGTGCATTGACGCAGTGACACCTGTTTTGGTTTTAATAGGTTCCTGACCAGTGTCATGAGTTTCTGAGCTCTCTCTATCGGGAGATAAACCCTTTTCTGGTCTGTGTCCAGAATCATGCCCAGGAAAGGTAACCGAGTCGTAGGAACCAACTGCGACTTTGGAATATTTAGAATCCAGCCGTGTTGCCGTAACACTTCCAGAGAAAGTGATACGCTGCTCAGCAACTGCTCTCTCGATCTCGCTTTTATGAGGAGATCGTCCAAGTACAGAATAATTGTGACCCCTTGCTTCCTCAGGAGTACCATCATTTCCGCCATTACCTTGGTAAATATTCTCGGTGCCGTGGAGAGACCAAACGGCAACGTCTGAAATTGGTAAAGACAATCCTGTACCACAAATCTGAGGTACGCCTGATGAGGTGGATAGATGGGGACATGAAGGTATGCATCCTTTATGTCCAGAGACACCATAAAATCCCCCCCTTCCAGGCTTGCGATGACCACTCTCAGCGATTCCATCTTGAACTTTAACCTTTTCAGGTATATATTCAGGGATTTTAAATTCAATATGGGTTTGACCGAACCGTCCGGTTTCGGGACTACAAACATGGTCGAATAATAACCCCTTCTCTGTTGCAGGAGGGGAACTTTTACCACCACCTGCTGAAGATACAATTTGTGAATTGCAGTTAACACTATTTCCCTGTCGTGGGGGAAAGCTGGTAGGGCCGATTTGAGGTATCGTTGAGGGGGCATCTCTTCGAATTCCAGCTTGTATCCCTGAGACAAAATTTCTATTGCCCAGGGATCCACCTGGAAGTGAACCCACTTGTGGCTGAAATTTCGAAGACGTGCCCCCACCGGGCCTAGCTCCGCCTGTGGAGCCCCAGCGTCATGCGGTGGATTTTGTAGAGGCCGGGGAGGACTTCTGTTCCTGGGAACTAGCTGTGTTGTGCAGCTTCTTTCCTCTGCCCCTGCCTCTGGCAAGAAAGGACGCACCTCGGACTTTCTTGTTCCTTTGTGAACGAAAGGACTGCATTTGATAATGCGGTGCTCTCTTAGGCTGTGAAGGAATATAAGGCAAAAAATTTGACTTTCCAGCTGTAGCTGTGGAGACCAGGTCTGAGAGACCCTCCCCGAACAATTCCTCACCCTTGTAAGGTAAAACCTCCATATGCCATTTTGAGTCGGCATCACCTGTCCATTGCCGAGTCCACAGGACCCTTCTGGCAGAAATCGACATAGCATTTATTCTAGAACCCAGTAGACTAATGTCTCTTTGAGCATCTCTCATATATAGGACAGCGTCTTTAATATGCCCCAGGGTCAACAACATAGTATCCTTGTCTAAGGTATCAATTTCCTCAGATAAGGTATCCGTCCATGCCGCTACAGCACTACACACCCAGGCCGACGCGATCGCCGGCCTTAGTAAGGTACCTGAATGTGTATAAATGGACTTCATGGTAACCTCCTGTTTGCGATCCGCAGCATCTTTGAGAGTAGCCGTATCCTGTGACGGCAGGGCTACCTTCTTGGATAAGCGTGTTAAAGCTTTGTCTACCCTAGGGGAGGATTCCAGGCGTAACCTGTCCATTGACGGGAAAGGATACGCCATAAGAATCCTTTTGGAAATCTGCAGTTTTTTATCTGGCGATTCCCAAGCTTTTTCACATAACTCATTCAGCTCGTGTGAGCGGGGAAAGGTTACCTCCGGCTTCTTTTCCCCATACATATGCACCCTCTTGTCAGGGACTGGGGTTTCCTCTGTGATGTGCAACACATCCTTAATTGCTATAATCATATAACGGATGGATTTAGCCAATCTTGGCTTTAACTTTGCATCATCGTAATCGACACTGGAGTCAGAATCCATGTCGGTATCTGTGTCAATAATTTGGGATAGTGGGCGCTTCTGAGACCCTGACGGCCTCTGCGACATAGGATCAGGAACGGGTTGGGACCCTGACTGTCCCGAGGCTTCAGCCTTGTCTAACCTTTTATGCAAGGAATTAACATTATCATTTAAAACCTTCCACATATCCATCCAATCAGGTGTCGGCGGAGACACCACATTCATTTGCTCCCGCTCTACTTCCACATAGCCTTCCACATCAGACATGTCGACACAAGCGTACCAACACACCACACACACAGGGAATGTCCTTTCTGAAGACAGTTCCCCCACAAGGCCCTTTGGAGAGACAGAGAGAGAGTTTGCCAGCACACACCCCAGCGCTATAAAACCCAGGAATAACACAGTAACTTAATGTTAACCCAGTAGTTGCTGTCTATATTGTGTTTTGCGCTTAATTTTGTGCTCCCCCTCTCTTTTTTACCCTCTTCTACCGTGTGTCTGCAGGGGAGAGCCTGGGGTGCTTCCTCTCAGCGGAGATGTGGAGAAAAAATGGCGCTGGTGGGTGCTGAGGGAGAAGCCCCGCCCCCTCGGCGGCGGGCTTCTGTCCCGCTTAAATATGCAATTTTTGGCGGGGGCTCATACATATATACAGTGCCCAGCTATATATATGTTTAACTTTTGCCAAAAGAGGTCCCAAATGCTGCCCAGGGCGCCCCGCGCGCCCTGCACCCTTACAGTGACTGGAGTATGTGTAGGTGTGTGGAGCAATGGCGCACAGCTGCAGTGCTGTGCGTTACCTCAGTGAAGATCACGGAGTCTTCTGCCGCCTATGAAGTCTTCTTTGCTTCTCATACTCACCCGGCTTCTGTCTTCCGGCTCTGCGAAGGGGGACGGCGGCGCGGCTCTGGGACCGGACGGCGAGGGTGAGATCCTGCGTACCGATCCCTCTGGAGCTAATGGTGTCCAGTAGCCTAAGAAGCAGGACCTAGCTTCAGAGAGTAGGGCTGCTTCTCTCCCCTCAGTCCCTCGAAGCAGGGAGTCTGTTGCCAGCAGAGCTCCCTGAAAATAAAAAACCTAACAAAATACTTTCTCTCAGCAAGCTCAGGAGAGCTCACCGAAAAGCACCCAGCTCGTCTGGGCATAGTATCAAACGGAGGTCTGGAGGAGGGGCATAGAGGGAGGAGCCAGTGCACACCAGATCTAAAGTCTTTCTTAAAGTGCCCATGTCTCCTGCGGAGCCCGTCTATCCCCATGGTCCTTACGGAGTCCCCAGCATCCACTAGGACGTTAGAGAAATAATGTTTAGATGTCATGTCCTTCCTAGCCTTTATTAGCGTAGGAATGACCTCATCCGGAATACCCTTATCCGCTAGGATCCGGCGTTCAACCGCCATGCCGTTCAACGCAGCCGCGGTAAGTCTTGGAATAGACATGGCCCCTGTTGCAACCGGTCCTGTCTTAGAGGAAGAGGCCACGGATCTTCTGTGAGCATTTCCTGCAGATCCGGATACCAGGTCCTTCGTGGCCAATATGGAACAATGAGGATTGTTCTCATTCCTCTCCCTCCTACCATTCTCAACACCTTGGGTATGAGAGGAAGAGGGAGAAATACATAAACCGACTGGAACAACCACGGTGTCACTAGGGCATCTACAGCTACTGCTTGAGGGTCTCTTGACCTGGTGCAATACCTCTGTAGCTTCTTGTTGAGGCGGGACGCCATCATGTCTATCTGTGGCAGTTCCCACTGGCTTGCAATCTGTGCAAAGGCTTCCTAAAGAAGTCCTCTCTTGGATGCAGGTCGTGTTTGCTGAAGAAGTCTGCTTCTCAGTTGTCCACTCCCGGAATGAACTGCTGAAAATGCGCTTACATGATTTTCCACCCAGCGGAGAATCCTGGTGGCTTCTGCCATTTCCACTGTGCTCTTTGTGCCGCCTTGGCGGTTTACTTGAGCCACTGCGGTGATGTTGTCTGACTGGATCAGAACCGGTAGGTCGCAAAACAATGTTTCCGCTTGCCGAAGAGCGTTGTATATGGCCCTCAGCTCCAGGATGTTGATTTGAATACAAGTTTTTTTTACTTGACCCAAACACCTTGGAAGTTTCTTCCCTGTGTGACTGCTCCCCCACCTCGGAGGCTCGAGAATCCAGTCCTGGATGGCGAACCTGCGACCCTGCAGAAGGTGAGCACACCATAGGAGAGACACCCTGGCCCTAGAGGACAGGGTCATTAACTGATGCATCTGTAGATGTGGTCCGGACCACTTGTTCCGTAGATCCCATTGGAAAGTCCTCGCATGGAACCTGCCGAAGAGAATGGCCCCGTAAGATGCAACCATCTTTCCCAGCACCCGAGTGCAGTGATGCACTGACACCTGTTCTGGCTTTAATAGGTTTTTTACCAAAGTCATTAGTTCCTGGGCCTTCTCTATTGGAAGATAAACCCATTTCTGGTCCGTATTCAAAATCATACCCAAGGAGGGCAGACGAGTCACAGAACCAACTGTGACTTCAGGATATTGAGAATCCAGCCGAGTTGCTGTGACACCTTCAGCGAAAGTGACACGCTGTTCAACAACTGCTCTTTTGATCTCGCCCTTATTAGGAGATCGTCCAAGTATGGGATAATTGTGACTCCTTGCTTGCGTAGGAGCACCATCATTTCCGCCAATTACCCCGAAATTGGTAATGACAATACTGTACCGTAATTCTCAGGTACGCCTGATGGGGTGGATAAATGTGAACATGAAGGTATGCCGCCTTTATGTCTAGATACACCATAAAACCCCCCCTTCCAGGCTGGCGATGATCGCTCTGAGCGATTCCACCTTGAATTTGAACCTTTTCAAGTATAGGTTCAGAGATTTTAATTTTAAAATAGGTCTGACCGAACTGTCCGGTTTCGGGACCATAGCCAAGGTTGAGTAATATCCCCTTCCTTGTTGAAGGAGGGGAACCTTGAGCACCACCTGTTGGAGATACAATGTGTGAATTGTATTTAATATTATCTCCCTTTCTGGGGGAGAAGTCGGTAGGGCCGATAAGGAAAACCGGCGAGGAGGCACCTCTTCGAATTCCAGCTTGTAACCCTGAGAAACAATTTCTATTGCCCAGGGATCCACCTGTGAGTGAACTCAGATGTGGCTGAAGAGTCGAAGACGTGCGCCCACTGGGGCGGACTCCCTAAGCGGAGCCCCAGCGTCATGCGGTGGATTTAGTAGAGGCCGGGGAGGACTTCTGTTCCTGGGAACTAGCTGTGCCCTGCGCACTTACCTCTGGTAAGAAAGGACGTTCCTCGTACTTTCTTGTTTTTCTGCGACCGAAAGGACTGCATTTGATAATGTCGTACTTTCTTAGGCTGAGAGGGAATATAAGGCAAAAGATCAGATTTACCAGCTATAGCTGTGGAGACCAGGTCCGAGAGCCCATCTCCACACAATTCCTCACCCTTGTAAGGTAACCTCCATATGCCTCTTTTAGTCGGCATCACCTGTCCATTGCATGTTCCACAGGACACGTCTAGCAGAAATCAACATAGCGTTGACTCTAGAACCCAGTAGACCAAGGTCTCTTTGAGCATGTCTTATATATAAGACAGCATCTTTTATATATGCTAGGGTCAATAACATGGTATCCTTATCTAGGGTTTCAATCTCAGCTGATAAGGTATCTGTCCACGCTGCTACAGCGCTATAAACCCCTACCGACACAATCGCCGGTCTGAGTAGTGTACCAGAATGGGTGTAAATGGACTTTAAAGTACTTTTCTGCATGCTATCTGCAGGATCCATGAGGGTAGCTGTATCTTGGTATGTCAGCGCTACCTTTTGGGTAAACGTGTCAACGCCTTGTCCACCCTAGGGGAGGATTCCCATTGTATCCTGGCCCTAGCAGGGAAAGGATACGCCATGAGAATTCTTTTGGGAAACTGCAGTTTCTTGTCTGGAGATTCCCGCTCTTTTTCACACAATTCATTTGGTTCATGAGAGGGGGGAAATGTTATCTCAGCTTTCTTCCCCTTAAACAAGTGTACCGTCGTGTCAGGGACAGATGGGTCATTAGTGATATGCAAAACCTCTTTTATTACAATAATCATATATTAAATACTTTTCTGCCAGTTTTGGCTGTAACTTTGCATCATCGTAGTCGACACTGGAGTCAGACTCCGTGTCGGTATCAGTGTCTACTATTTTGGATAGTGGGCGTTTTGGGACTCTGAAGTTCCCTGCGACATAGAGACAGACATAAGTAGATTCCCTGTCTGTTCTCTAATCTTTTGTGCAATAAATTTACCTCAGCACTTAATTCCACATATCCAGTCAGGTGTCGACGTTGTCAACGGAGACACCACACACATTTGCTCCATCTCCTCCTTAGAAGAGCCTTTTACCTCAGACATGTCGACGCACACGTACCGACACACCACACACTCAGGGCATCCTCTTATCTGAAGACAGTTCCCCCACAAGGCCCTTTGGAGAGACAGAGAGAGAGTATGCCAGCACACACCCAGCGCTAATACCCCAGGAAAAACATACAATGTGTTTACCCAGTAGCGCTGTAATACTATTATTTGCTGCCAATTATGTGCCCCTCCTCTTCTCTGAAACCCCCTTTCACCGTGGATAAGCAGGGGAGAGTCCGGGGAGCTTCCTCTCAGCTGTGCTGTGGAGAAAATGGCGCAGGTGAGTGCTGAGGGAGAAGCCCCGCCCCCTCGGTGGCGGGCTTCTGTCCCGCTTAAATATAATAAAAACTGGCGGGGGCTCTTTATATATACAGTGCCTAGCTGTATATATATTCTTTTGCCAGATATGAGGTTTATATTGCTGACCAGGGCGCCCCCCCTGCGCCCTGCACCCTTACAGTGACTGCCGTGTGTGGGAGCATTGGCGCACATCTGCACTGCTGTGCGTTACCTCAGCGAAGATCATGAAGTCTTCTGCGGCCTCTGAAGTCTTCTTTTCTTCTCATACTCACCCGGCTTCTATCTTCCAGCTCTGTGAGGAGGACGACGGTGCGGCTCCGGGACGAACTCCAGGGTGAGACCTGTGTTCTGACTCCCTCTGGAGCTAATGGTGTCCAGTAGCCTAAGAAGCAGAGCTTTGAAACTCACAGAAGTAGGTCTGCTTCTCTCCCCTCAGTCCCTCGATGCAGGGAGTCTGTTGCCAGCATGCTCCCTGAAAATAAATAACCTAACAAATATACTTTCTGTTAGAAAGCTCAGGAGAGCTCTCTGAAAAGCACCCAGTCTCCACGGGGCACAGTATCACACTGAGGTCTGGAGGAGGGGCATAGAGGGAGGAGCCAGTGCACACCAAATCTAAAGTCTTTCTTAAAGTGCCCATGTCTCCTGCGGAGCCCGTCTATCCCCATGGTCCTTACGGAGTCCCCAGCATCCTCTAGGACACAACAGAAAACCTAGTTCTGTCCCATCCTGTAAAGGTGAATCCCTTTCTTCCTGTACCATTTAAACATGTGTAACTCACTGGTGTGGTGCAGGGAGACTGTGTGTACATTGTGCACTATTTGGATTAAAATAAGAATTTACTTACCGATAATTCTATTTCTCATAGTCCGTAGTGGATGCTGGGAACTCCGAAAGGACCATGGGGAATAGCGGCTCCGCAGGAGACTGGGCACAAAAGTAAAAGCTTTAGGACTAGCTGGTGTGCACTGGCTCCTCCCCCTATGACCCTCCTCCAAGCCTCAGTTAGGATACTGTGCCCGGACGAGCGTACACAATAAGGAAGGATTTTGAATCCCGGGTAAGACTCATACCAGCCACACCAATCACACCGTACAACCTGTGATCTGAACCCAGTTAACAGCATGATAACAGAGGAGCCTCTGAAAAGATGGCTCACAACAATAATAACCCGATTTTTGTAACTATGTACAAGTATTGCAGACAATCCGCACTTGGGATGGGCGCCCAGCATCCACTACGGACTATGAGAAATAGAATTATCGGTAAGTAAATTCTTATTTTCTCTGACGTCCTAGTGGATGCTGGGAACTCCGAAAGGACCATGGGGATTATACCAAAGCTCCCAAACGGGCGGGAGAGTGCGGATGACTCTGCAGCACCGAATGAGAGAACTCCAGGTCCTCCTCAGCCAGGGTATCAAATTTGTAGAATTTAGCAAACGTGTTTGCCCCTGACCAAGTAGCTGCTCGGCAAAGTTGTAAAGCCGAGACCCCTCGGGCAGCCGCCCAAGATGAGCCCATCTTCCTTGTGGAGTGGGCATTTACAGATTTTTGGCTGTGGCAGGCCTGCCACAGAATGTGCAAGCTGAATTGTACTACAAATCCAACGAGCAATAGTCTGCTTAGAAGCAGGAGCACCCAGTTTGTTGGGTGCATACAGGATAAACAGCGAGTCAGATTTTCTGACTCCAGCCGTCCTGGAAACATATTTTCAGGGCCCTGACAACGTCTAGCAACTTGGAGTCCTCCAAGTCCCTAGTAGCCGCAGGCACCACAATAGGTTGGTTCAGGTGAAACGCTGAAACCACCTTAGGGAGAAACGGAGGACGAGTCCTCAATTCCGCCCTGTCCGAAAGGAAAATCAGATAAGGGCTTTTACAGGATAAAGCCGCCAATTCTGACACGCGCCTGGCCCAGGCCAGGGCCAACAGCATGACCACTTTCCATGTGAGATATTTTAACTCCACAGATTTAAGTGGTTCAAACCAATGTGACTTTTGGAAACCAAAAACTACATTGAGATCCAAAGGTGCCACTGGAGGCACAAAAGGAGGCTGTATATGCAGTACCCCTTTTACAACGTCTGAACTTCAGGGACTGAAGCTAGTTCTTTTTGGAAGAAAATTGACAGGGCCGAAATTTGAACCTTAATGGACCCCAATTTCAGGCCCATAGACACTCCTGTTTGCAGGAAATGTAGGAATCGACCCAGTTGAATTTCCTCCGTCGGGCCTTACTGGCCTCGCACCACGCAACATATTTTCGCCAAATGCGGTGATAATGTTTTGCGGTTACATCCTTCCTGGGTTTGATCAGGATAGGGATGACTTCATCCGGAATGCCTTTTTTCCTTCAGGATCCGGCGTTCAACCGCCATGCCGTCAAACGCAGCCGCGGTTCTTGGAACAGACAGGGTCCTTGCTGGAGCAGGTCCCTTCTTAGAGGTAGAGGCCACGGATATTCCGTGAGCATCTCTTGAAGTTCCGGTTACCAAGTCCTTCTTGGCCAATCCGGAGCCACGAATATAGTGCTTACTCCTCTCCATCTTATCAATCTCAGTACCTTGGGTATGAGAGGCAGATGAGGGAACACATACACTGACTGGTACACCCACGGTGTTACCAGAGCGTCTACAGCTATTGCCTGAAGGTCCCTTGACCTGGCGCAATACCTGTCGAGTTTTTCCCAACGGTTTATAATCATGTGGAAGACTTCTGGGTGAAGTCCCCACTCTCCCGGGTGGAGGTCGTGTCTGCTGAGGAAGTCTGCTTCCCAGTTGTCCACTCCCGGAATTGCTGACAGTGCTATCACATGATTTTCCGCCCAGCGAAGAATCCTTGCAGCTTCTGCCATTGCCCTCCTGCTTCTTGTGCCACCCTGTCTGTTTACGTGGGTGACTGCCGTGATGTTGTCCGACTGGATCAACACCGGCTGACCTTGAAGCAGAGGTCTTGCTAAGCTTAGAGCATTGTAAATGGCCCTTAGCTTCAGGATATTTATGTGAAGTGATGTCTCCAGGCTTGACCATAAGCCCTGGAAATTCCTTCCCTGTGTGACTGCTCCCCAGCCTCGCAGGCTGGCATCCGTGGTCACCAGGACCCAGTCCTGAATGCCGAATCTGCGGCCCTCTAGAAGATGAGCACTCTGCAACCAACACAGGAGGGACACCCTTGTTCTTGGTGACAGGGTTATCCGCTGATGCATCTGAAGATGCGACACGGACCATTTGTCCAGCAGGTCCCACTGGAAAGTTCTTGCGTGGAATCTGCCGAATGGGATTGCTTCGTAGGAAGCCACCATTTTACCCAGAACCCTTGTGCATTGATGCACTGAGACTTGGCTCGGTTTTAGGAGGTTCCTGACTAGCTCGGATAACTCCCTGGCTTTCTCCTCCCGGAGAAACACCTTTTTCTGGACTGTGTCCAGGATCATCCGTAGGAACAGAAGACGAGTCGTCGGAACCAGCTGCGATTTTGGAATATTGAGAATCCAATCGTGTTGCCGCAACACTACCTGAGATAGTGCTACACCGACCTCCAACTGTTCCCTGGATCTTACCCTTATCAGGGAATCGTCCAAGTAAAGGATAACTAAAATTCCCTTCCTTCGAAGGAATATCATCATTTCGGCCATTACCTTGGTAAAGACCCGGGGTGCCGCGGACCATCCATACGGCAGCGTCTGAACTGATAGTGACAGTTCTGTACCATAAACCTGAGGTACCCTTGGTGAGAAGGGTAAATTGGGACATGAAGGTAAGCATCCTTGATGTCCCGAGACATCATGTAGTCCCCTTCTTCCAGGTTCGCAATCACTGCTCTGAGTGACTCAATCTTGAATTTGAACCTCTGTATGTAAGTGTTCAAAGATTTTAGATTTAGAATCGGTCTCACAGAGCCGTCCGGCTTCGGTACCACAACAGTGTGGAATAATACCCCGTTCCCTGTTGCAGGAGGGGTACCTTGATTATCACCTGCTGGGAATACAGCTTGTGAATGGCTTCCAAAACTGTCTCCCTGTCAGAAGGAGACATCGGTAAAGCCGACTTTAGGAAACGGCGAGGGGGAGACGTCTCGAATTCCAATTTGTACCCCTGAGATATCACCTGACGGATCCAGGGGTCTACTTGCGAGTGAGCCCACTGCGCGCTGAAATTCATTGAGACGGGCCCCCCACCGTGCCTGATTCTGCTTGTAAAGCCCCAGCGTCATACTGAGGGCTTGGCAGAGGCGGGAGAGGGTTTCTGTTCCTGGGAACTGGCTGATTTCTGCAGCCTTTTTCCTCTCCCTCTGTCACGGGGCAGAAATGAGGAACCTTTTGCCCGCTTGTCCACGAAAAGACTGCGCCTGATAATACGGCGTCTTCTCATGTTGAGAGGCGACCTGGGGTACAAACGTGGATTTCCCAGCTGTTGCCGTGGCCACCAGGTCTGAAAGACCGACCCCAAATAACTCCTCCCCTTAATAAGGCAATACTTCCAAATGCCGTTTGAAATCCGCATCACCTGACCACTGTCGTGTCCATAACCCTCTACTGGTAGAAATGGACAACGCACTTAGACTTGATGCCAGTCGGCAAATATTCCACTGTGCATCACGCATATATAGAAATGCATCTTTTAACTGCTCTATAGGCAAAAATATACTGTCCCTATCTAGGGTATCAATATTTTCAGTCAGGGAATCCGACCACGCCAACCCAGCACTGCACATCCAGGCTGAGGCGATTGCTGGTCGCAGTATAACACCAGTATGTGTGTAAATACATTTTAGGATACCCTCCTGCTTTCTATCAGCAGGATCCTTAAGGGCGGCCATCTCAGGAGAGGGTAGAGCCCTTACAAGTGTGTGAGCGCTTTATCCACCCTAGGGGGTGTTTCCCAACGCACCCTAACCTCTGGCGGGAAAGGATATAATGCCAATAACATTTTAGAAATTATCAGTTTTATCGGGGGAAACCCACGCATCATCACACACCTCATTTAATTTCTCAGATTCAGGAAAACTACAGGTAGTTTTTCCTCACCGAACATAATACCCCTTTTTGGTGGTACTCGTATTATCAGAAGTGTGTAAAACATTTTTCATTGCCTCCATCATGTAACGTGTGGCCCTACTGGAAGTCACATTTGTCTCTTCACCGTCGACACTGGAGTCAGTATCCGTGTCGGCGTCTATATCTGCCATCTGAGGTAACGGGCGCTTTAGAGCCCCTGACGGCCTATGAGACGTCTGGACAGGCACAAGCTGAGTAGCCGTCTGTCTCATGTCAACCACTGTCTTTTATACAGAGCTGACACTGTCACGTAATTCCTTCCAACAGTTCATCCACTCAGGTGTCGACCCCCTAGGGGGTGACATCACTATTACAGGCAATCTGCTCCGTCTCCACATCATTTTTCTCCTCATACATTTCGACACAAACGTACCGACACACAGCACACACACAGGGAATGCTCTGATAGAGGACAGAACCCCACTAGCCCTTTGGGGAGACAGAGGGAGAGTTTGCCAGCACACACCAGAGCGCTATATATATATATATAGGGATAACCTTATATAAGTGTTTTTCCCCTTATAGCTGCAGTATTGTTTATACTGCGCCTAATTAGTGCCCCCCTCTCTTTTTTAACCCTTTCTGTAGTGTAGTGACTGCAGGGGAGAGCCAGGGAGCTTCCCTCCAACGGAGCTGTGAGGGAAAATGGCGCCAGTGTGCTGAGGAGATAGGCTCCGCCCCCTTATCGGCGGCCTTATCTCCCGTTTTTCTATGTATTCTGGCAGGGGTTAAATGCATCCATATAGCCCAGGAGCTATATGTGATGCATTTTTTGCCATCCAAGGTGTTTTTATTGCGTCTCAGGGCGCCCCCCCCCCCAGCGCCCTGCACCCTCAGTGACCGGAGTGTGAAGTGTGCTGAGAGCAATGGCGCACAGCTGCAGTGCTGTGCGCTACCTTGTTGAAGACTGACGTCTTCTGCCGCCGATTTTCCGGACCTCTTCTGCTCTTCTGGCTCTGTAAGGGGGACGGCGGCGCGGCTCTGGGACCCATCCATGGCTGGGCCTGTGATCGTCCCTCTGGAGCTAATGTCCAGTAGCCTAAGAAGCCCAATCCACTCTGCACGCAGGTGAGTTTGCTTCTTCTCCCCTTAGTCCCTCGATGCAGTGAGCCTGTTGCCAGCAGGACTCACTGAAAATAAAAAAACCTAATTTAAACTTTTACTCTAAGCAGCTCAGGAGAGCCACCTAGATTGCACCCTTCTCGTTCGGGCACAAAAATCTAACTGAGGCTTGGAGGAGGGTCATTGGGGGAGGAGCCAGTGCACACCAGCTAGTCCTAAAGCTTTTACTTTTGTGCCCAGTCTCCTGCGGAGCCGCTATTCCCCATGGTCCTTTCGGAGTTCCCAGCATCCACTAGGACGTCAGAGAAATATTAAATGTGTTTTTACGGCTTTTCCATGCGATTACAAACACTACTGTAATTACCCATACCACGCGCTAATACGCAGGACCGCGGGAGCGACCATACGCAAATTGCGAATATGTGCACGCACGGCAGAGCAAGTACGCGCATGGAAGCCATCTGTGTGTAGTTTGTACGTGAGGTGTGTACTGCAATATTTTTCGACTTCGACAGTCACAATGT
Organism: Pseudophryne corroboree; assembly: GCF_028390025.1. Classification (NCBI taxonomy): domain Eukaryota; kingdom Metazoa; phylum Chordata; class Amphibia; order Anura; family Myobatrachidae; genus Pseudophryne; species Pseudophryne corroboree. The sequence goes on from NC_086451.1 coordinate 190,784,422, forward strand.
CCAAAATGTCTCTGTTTTGTATCTGAAGGACCAATTAATTAGTTCCAAATTCCTCATTTCATCCGCCACGAAATGGAGTGTCCCGATCAGTTCACCAACGCGTTTCTGCTCCCCTGGGAGCCTTGATAAAGGGGAGCAGAAACGCGAGCTGACCGGGGAGACTGTAGCAGACCAAGATACTGAGCATTTGGACACTGCAGGTCCAGACACAGAGACGACACCCAAGGGATTTGGGAGGTATCGGTGTGATATAACCGTGCTCGTTTAGGTGGGCATTTATTGACACCCTGTAAATCTGATATGCTTCTCTGCCTGACCAATGGTGGATTTTCATATGTAAATTTTTAATATTTTTTGGAATAAAAATCGTACTTCACTATATATACACCCTCTTTTCATTCGATTTTGGGTCAAATATGGAGCCATTAGCCTATATGGCGAGAAATTGGGTCGATAAAGCAGGATACGAACGTCGACTTCATTCCTTGGCGGATGAAAGAAGGAATTTGTAACTAATTAATTGGTCCTTCAGATACAAAACAGACATTTTGGACATTGTGACGTATATATTTATTTTATTCTTCCCTGTATCTAAGAGGGTGCGCACAGCTGTTAATATTGTACTGTACAGCTTGTGTTAACCCATATTCACAGTAAGCACAATGTCATACACAAAGACAGGTATAATGCAAGCCTGCCCTACTGTATGTGAGAGGAGACACTGGGGGTCATTCCGAGTTGTTCACTCGCTAGCTACTTTTAGCAGCCGTGCAAGCGCATAGTGGCCACCAACGGGGGAGGGGGGGGGGTATTTTCGCTTTGCAACTGTGCGAGCACCTTTGCAGCCGAGCGCAGAAAAAAAACATTTTGTGCAATTTCACAGTAGCTCTGGACTTACTCAGCTCTTGCGATCACTTCAGTCTTTTTGGTGCCGGAATTGACATCAGACACCCGCCCTGCAAATGCCTGGACACGCCTGCGTTTTTTTAAACACTCCCAGAAAACGGTCAATTGACACCCATAAACGTCCTCTGTCAATCACCTTGCGTTCGTCTGTGCGAATGGAATCTTAGCTAAATCCATCGCCCAGCATCGATCTTTTGTACCCGTACAACGTGCCTGTGATTTGCGGTGCATGCGCAGTTTTGACGGTTTTATACATGATCGCCGCGCTGCGAAAATCGTCTGCAAGCAATCAACTCGGAATGACACCCACAGAGAGGGAACACCAGCACACACTGAGCTGCACAGCCCCAGTGAGGCTGTCAGCTCCCTATAATACAGTAAACACTAACAATTATTGTCCTAGATAGGATCAGGATAGTGTACACAAGCAGCTCTCCCCCTTTGCTACACCCTGTACCAGATGTCCAGCGTGTCTGAGGATCAGGAAGCGCTGTGTGTGCTGCAGTAAGCAGAGGAATGCGCCAAAACACCTCACGTCCCCCTCTATGTCGCCGGAGATACATACATATACTTTACTGGCAAAAGTCTCCTTTTAAGCTTAAAACATCACACAAGTGCTAGTCAAGCCCTTTTGTGCTAGTTCTACACGGGGATCTTAGCGGAACTATAACCAACCCCCCCCCCCCCCCCCCCCCCCGGGAAGGTCCCGTACACCACGCCAGTGGTCAGCCGCACTTTGAACCGGGGGTCCCCCTAGCGGGCCCCCGGTTTGTACTCAGCACTGATGTCACCTTCAGGCAACGTTAGGTGGGTCCGGGTTGCAGGGGCTGTGACAGCCAAGGCGCAGTGCCCCGCTAAACAACAACCCCTCAGGACAGTGGTCTTGCAACGGGGAAGCGGCTCTGCACCTTGCAAGGCCGGTGACCGTTCGTCCCCCCCTAACTCCCACGGTGCAGGTATGCATTTGCCCAGACAGCATACCGAAAATAAAAGATTAAAAGAAATTGAAGAAAACTCTCTGGAGCTGCAGAGTGTGCATCCTCTCCTGAGGGCACTTTTTTCTAAACTGTCTGTGGGAGGGGGCATAGAGGGGAGGAGCCAGCACTCCCAGCTGAATAAATTTAAAGTGCACTGGCTCCTTTGGACCCCATCTATACCCCATCGTACTAGTTTCCCCCAATATTCCTTAAGGATGCTAGAGAAAAGAGGAGTATTTTTTTCCTCTGGAGAACAAAATTTTGTAAACTACAAAGAGATGACATACTGTATATGAGCAAATTCAACCTGACACAAGGTTCCACTACGACCCTCTACAGATGTTAGTAAACCTTTGCTTATGTTTTTGTCATAACTCAGAATTTGGTCAACATGCCAGCTGTCGGGATCCCAACACCCTTCAGAATACCGATGTTGGAACTCAGAATGGCTCAGGAGACCGATACCAGCATCCCAACTGTAAATACAGTATACCCATGATTTTAGGTTTAGGTAGGAGCAAGTGGGTTAGGGTAAGGCACCCTGGGGAGGGTAGTTAGGGTTTGGCTGTGGGGAAGGGAGGGACAGGTTTAGACAGTGGGGACGGGAGTAAGGGTGAGGCACTAAGGGGGGAGAACACCCCTTTACTCACCCCTGTCGGTCTTTTCACCAGCGGGATCCGGCGGTCGGTATTACGACCACCGCAATCTCATACCGATTCCCTTCATACTACTCTAACACCTAACAAAAATAAGAATTTACTCACCGGTAATTCTATTTCTCGTAGTCCGTAGTGGATGCTGGGAACTCCGTAAGGACCATGGGGAATAGACGGGCTCCGAAGGAGACTGGGCACTTTAAAAGAAAGATTAGGTACTATCTGGTGTGCACTGGCTCCTCCCTCTATGCCCCTCCTCCAGACCTCAGTTAAGGAAACTGTGCCCGGAAGAGCTGACATTACAAGGAAAGGATTTGGAATCCAGGGTAAGACTCATACCAGCCACACCAATCACACCGTACAACTCGTGATAACTATACCCAGTTAACAGTATGAACAAAAAACTGAGCCTCATTCAAAAGATGGCTCATAACAATAACCCTTAAGTTAAGCAATAACTATATACATGTATTGCAGAGAGTCCGCACTTGGGACGTGCGCCCAGCATCCACTACGGACTACGAGAAATAGAATTACCGGTGAGTAAATTCTTATTTTCTCTGACGTCCTAGTGGATGCTGGGAACTCCGTAAGGACCATGGGGATTATACCAAAGCTCCCAAACGGGCGGGAGAGTGCGGATGACTCTGCAGCACCGAATGAGCAAACTCAAGGTCCTCCTCAGCCAGGGTAGCAAACTTGTAGAATTTTGCAAATGTGTTTGAACCCGACCAAGTAGCAGCTCGGCAAAGCTGTAAAGCCGAGACCCCTCGGGCAGCCGCCCAAGAAGAGCCCACCTTCCTTGTGGAATGGGCTTTTACTGATTTAGGATGCGGCAGTCCAGCCGCAGAATGTGCCAGCTGAATCGTGCTACAGATCCAGCGAGCAATAGTCTGCTTCGAAGCAGGAGCACCCAGCTTGTTGGGTGCATGCAGGATAAATAGCGAGTCAGTTTTTCTGACTCTAGCCGTCCTGGAAACATAAATTTTCAGGGCCCGGACTACGTCCAGCAACTTGGAGTCCTCCAAGTCCCGAGTAGCCGCAGGCACCACAATAGGTTGGTTCAAATGAAACGCTGATACCACCTTTGGGAGAAATTGGCGACGAGTCCTCAATTCCGCCCTGTCCATATGGAAAATCAGATATGGGCTTTTACATGACAAAGCCGCCAACTCTGACACACGCCTAGCTGAGGCCAAGGCCAACAGCATGACCACCTTCCACGTGAGATACTTTAACTCCACGGTCTTAAGTGGCTCAAACCAATGTGATTTCAGGAAATTCAACACAACGTTGAGATCCCAAGGTGCCACTGGAGGCACAAAAGGGGGCTGAATATGCAGCACTCCCTTAACAAACGTCTGAACTTCAGGCAGTGAAGCCAGTTCTTTTTGAAAGAAAATAGAGAGGGCCGAAATCTGGACCTTTATGGACCCCAATTTTAGGCCCATAGTCACCCCTGACTGTAGGAAGTGCAGAAATCGACCCAGCTGGAATTCCTCTGTTGGGGCCTTCCTGGCCTCACACCAAGCAACATATTTTCGCCATATGCGGTGATAATGTTTTGCTGTCACATCCTTCCTAGCTTTTATCAGCGTAGGAATCACTTCATCTGGAATGCCCTTTTCCGTTAGGATCCGGCGTTCAACCGCCATGCCGTCAAACGCAGCCGCGGTAAGTCTTGGAACAGACAGGGCCCCTGCTGCAGCAGGTCCTGTCGGAGAGGCAGAGGCCATGGGTCCTCTGAGATCATTTCTTGTAGTTCTGGGTACCAAGTTCTTCTTACTCCTCTCCTCTCTTTCTTATTATCCTCAGTACCTTGGGTATGAGAGGAAGAGGAGGGAACACATAAACCGACTGGTACACCCACGGTGTCACTAGTGCGTCCACAGCTATCGCCTGAGGGTCCCTTGACCTGGCGCAATATGATTTTAGCTTTTTGTTGAGGCGGGACGCCATCATGTCCACCTGTGGCCGTTCCCAACGATTTACAATCAGCGTGAAGACTTCTGGATGAAGTCCCCACTCTCCCGGGTGGAGGTCGTGCCTGCTGAGGAAGTCTGCTTCCCAGTTGTCCACTCCCGGAATAAACACTGCTGACAGTGCTAGGACGTGATTCTCCGCCCATCGAAGAATCCTTGTGGCTTCTGCCATCGCCATCCTGCTTCTTGTGCCGCCCTGGCGGTTTACATGGGCGACCACCGTGATGTTGTCTGACTGAATCAGCACCGGTTGGTTTTGAAGCAGGGGCTCTGCTTGACTCAGGGCGTTGTAAATGGCCCTTAGTTCCAGTATATTTATGTGTAGTGAAGTCTCCTGACTTGACCACTGTCCTTGGAAGTTCCTTCCCTGAGTGACTGCCCCCCATCCTCGGAGGCTTGCATCCGTGGTCACCAGGACCCAGTCCTGTATGCCGAATCTGCGGCCCTCGAGAAGATGAGCACTCTGCAGCCACCACAGCAGAGACACCCTGGCCCTCGGGGACAGGGTGATCAACCGATGCATCTGAAGATGCGATCCGGACCATTTGTCTAACAGATCCCACTGAAATATCCTTGCATGGAATCTGCCGAAGGAAATTGCTTCGTAAGAAGCCACCATCTTTCCCAGGACCCGCGTGCACTGATGCACCGACACCTGTTTTGGTTTCAGGAGGTCCCTGACCAGAGATGACAATTCCTGGGCCTTCTCCCCGGGGAGAAACACCTTCTTCTGTTCTGTGTCCAGAATCATTTCAGAATCCAGCCGTGCTGTTGCAACACTTCCCGAGATAGTGCTACGCTGACTAACAACTGCTCCTTGGACCTCGCCTTTATAAGGAGATCGTCCAAGTACGGGATAATTATAACTCCCTTCTTTCGAAGGAGTATCATCATTTCGGCCATTACCTTGGTAAATACTCTCGGTGCCGTGGACAGACCAAACGGCAACGTCTGGAATTGGTAATGACAGTCCTGTACCACAAACCTGAGGTACTCCTGGTGAGGTGGGTAAATGGGGACATGCAGGTAAGCATCCTTGATGTCCAGCGACACCATAAAATCCCCCTCTTCCAGGCTTGCAATAACCGCCCTGAGCGATTCCATTTTGAACTTGAACTTCCTTATATAAGTGTTCAAGGATTTCAAATTTAGAATGGGTCTCACCGAACCGTCTGGTTTCGGTACCACAAACATTGTGGAATAGTAACCCCGTCCCTGTTGAAGGAGGGGAACCTTGATTATCACCTGCTGGAGGTACAGCTTGTGAATAGCCGCCAGTACTATCTCCCTTTCCCTGGGAGCAGCTGGCAAGGCTGATTTGAGGTAACGGCGAGGGGGAGTCGCCTCGAACTCCAGCTTGTATCCCTGAGATACAACTTGTACAACCCAGAGATCCACCAGTGAGCGAAACCACTGGTTGCTGAAGTTCCGGAGACGCGCCCCCACCGCACCTGGCTCCACCTGTGGAGCCCCAGCGTCATGCGGTGGACTTAGTGGAAGCAGGGGAGGATTTTTGTTCCTGGGAACTGGCTGCCTGATGCAGCTTCTTTCCTCTACCCCTGCCTCTGGGCAGAAAGGATGCGCCTCTGACCCGCTTGCCTTCCTGAGGCCGAAAGGACTGTACTTGATAATACGGTGCTTTCTTAGGCTGTGAGGGAACCTGAGGTAAAAAAGTCGACTTCCCAGCTGTTGCTGTGGATACGAGGTCCGAGAGACCGTCCCCAAACAATTCCTCACCCTTATAAGGCAAAACCTCCATGTGCCTTTTAGAATCAGCATCACCTGTCCACTGCCGAGTCCATAATACTCTCCTGGCAGAAATGGACATTGCATTAATTCTAGATGCCAGCCGGCAAATGTCCCTCTGTGCATCCCTCATATATAAGACGACGTCCTTTATATGCTCTATGGTTAGCAAAATAGTATCCCTTTCGAGGGAATCAATGTTGTCTGACAGGGTATCAGACCATGCTGCTGCAGCACTACACATCCATGCTGAAGCAATTGCAGGTCTCAGTATAGTACCTGAGTGTGTGTATACAGACTTCAGGATAGCCTCCTGCTTTCTATCTGCAGGCTCCTTTAGGGCGGCCGTATCCTGAGACGGCAGTGCCACCCTTTTTGATAAGCGTGTGAGCGCCTTGTCCACCCTAGGGGATGTTTCCCAACGTAGCCTACCCGTTGCCGGGAAAGGGTACGCCATCAGTAACCTCTTAGAAATCACTAGTTTCTTATCAGGGGAACACCACGCTTCTTCACACAATTCATTTAACTCATCAGATCAGTCACTGGCAGCTTTTTCTCCCCAAACAGAATACCCTTTTTGGTGGTAACCGGGTTAATGTCAGAAATGTGCAATACATTTTTCATTGCAGTAATCATGCATCGGATGGCCCTTGTGGACTGTACATTTGTCTCATCCTCATCTACACTGGAGTCAGACTCCGTGTCGACATCTGTGTCTGCCATCTGAGCTAGCGGGCGTTTATGAGCCCCTGATGGTCTCTGAGACGCCTGGGCAGGCGCGGGCTGAGATGCCGGCTGTCCCAAGGCTGCTGCGTCATCAAACCTTTTATATAAGGAGTTGACACTGTCGGTTAATACCTTCCACATATCCATCCACTCCGGTGTCGGCCCCGTCGGGGGCGACACCACACTTATCGGCTCTTGCTCCGCCTCCACGTAACCCTCCTCATCAAACATGTCGACACAGCCGTACCGACACACCGCACACACACACAGGGAATGCTCTGACTGAGGACAGGACCCCACAGAAGTCCTTTTGGGAGACAGAGAGAGAGTATGCCAGCACACACCAGAGCGCTATATAACACAGGGATTTACACTAAAAAGAGTGATTTTTCCCAATAGCTGCTTATTATCACAATTGCGCCTAAATTTATGTGCCCCCCTCTCTTTTTTACCCTTGTTGTATTGGATACTGCAGGGGAGAGCCTGGGGAGCGTCCTTCCAGCGGAGCTGTGAAGAGAAAATGGCGCTGGTGTGCTGAGGAAGAAGGCCCCGCCCCCTCAGCGGCGGGCTTCTCCCGCGTTTTGTATAATATTAATGGCGGGGGTTTTTGCAGATATACAGTTTATTAACTGTATTATGTGCATTTTTGCCAAAAAGGTAATCTAATTGCTGCCCAGGGCGCCCCCTCCCCAGCGCCCTGCACCCAACAGTGACCGGAGTGTGTGGTGTGCTGTGGGAGCAATGGCGCACAGCTGCAGTGCTGTGCGCTACCTAAATGAAGACCGGAGTCTTCTGCCGCCGATTTCGTCACTTCTTCTGTCTTCTGGCTCTGCAAGGGGGACGGCGGCGCGGCTCCAGGAACGGACGATCGAGGACGGGCCCTGTGGTCGAACCCTCTGGAGCTAATGGTGTCCAGTAGCCTTAGAAGCACAAGCTAGCTGCAAGCAGGTAGGTTTGCTTCTCTCCCCTCAGTCCCACGTAGCAGTGAGTCTGTTGCCAGCAGATCTCACTGAAAATAAAAAAACCTAACAAATACTTTCTTTCTAGCAAGCTCAGGAGAGCCCACTAGGAGCACCCAGCTCTGGCCGGGCACAGATTCTAACTGGGGTCTGGAGGAGGGGCATAGAGGGAGGAGCCAGTGCACACCAGATAGTACCTAATCTTTCTTTTAGAGTGCCCAGTCTCCTTCGGAGCCCGTCTATTCCCCATGGTCCTTACGGAGTTCCCAGCATCCACTAGGACGTCAGAGAAATGTAATCGCTCAATGGTCCGTTAAATTTAAAAGACCTGTAATCTAGTGAATCTACAGTAGCAAGAAGTTACATTATGCTTTCAGCTCACCTCATTTCTCTAAGCAGTCCATAGGCTTCTATCAAGGAGTGCACCATGCTGGCCTGAAAAGCAAATGTCTGAGTTAGAAAACATAAAACTGCATTGTAAAGGTTCCCAATAATAATACTAATAATTTCCGCAGCACATGTAAATTCACGATGCTGAAGTTAGCTTCTTATTCGGGCAGCTTCTTATTCACTTCTTATTCAAGCTCTAGCTTCTTATTCACTTCTTATTCAGATCATTCAGTTTTGCAAGGGTTAACTAGTCTTGGGCCACAAAATTGAACCCCGAAATCTACAGAGGGTGGTCACTTGCATGTGACCCACTTGTATTTTGTGTGGCCCAACGCTGTTTTGGGCATGAAATACACTGGCAAAGTGGGCACACACACCATATTTTGCCATTTTGAATAAGTAGCTGTCGTTTTGCAAGGGTTAACTAGTCTTGGGCCACAAATTTGACACCTGAAATCAACAAAGGGTGGTCACTTACATATCACCCACTTGTATTTTGTTTGGCCCAACGCTGTTTTGGGAATGAAATACACTGGCAAAGTGGGCACACACACCATATTTTGCCATTTTGAATAAGTAGCTGTAGTTTTGCGAGGGTTAACTAGTCTTGGGCCACAAATTTGACACCTGAAATCAACAGAGGGTGGTCACTTACATATCACCCACTTGTATTTTGTTTGGCCCAACGCGGTTTTGGGCATGAAATACACTGGTAAAGTGGGCACACACACACCATATTTTGCCATTTTGAATAAGTAGCTGTAATTTTGCAAGGGTTAACTAGTCTTAGGCCACAAATTTGACACCTAAAATCAACAGAGGGTGGTCACTTACATATCACCCACTTGTATATTGTTTGGCCCAACGCTGTTTTGGGCATGAAATATACAGGCAAAGTGGGCACACACACCATATTTTGCCATTTTGAATAAGTAGCTGTAGTTTTGCAATGGTTAACTAGTTTTGGGCCACAAATTTGACACCTGAAAGCAGGTGCCTGCAATACAGGCTCTGCACACAAAGCTTTACTTAAATTCTGCAAAGTAGTCTCTGGGGGCCTAGGGGGTAATTCAGACTGCATCACTGCAGCGGCAACGATCACAGTCTGATTTACTTTGTGGAGTGCGCACTCCGGGAGCCCAGTGAGATTCTATCCGCATCTCTCAGGGCTTTGATCGCCACCGGCTTTGGAACCACGGTCTGGACAACGGAGGCCTATCTGGACTGGGGGGGGGGGCCGAGGCAGCTGAGTGGTGTTACACACAGCCTCTGCGACCCGGGATGTGGCGAGTAGCGGACTGCCAGCGAGCAGGAGCTTTGCTGGCAGGAAGCTACTCATCAGGTACAAAATCATCGACACCGTGCAATGGTTTTGTACCTGTGCGAGGGGGAAGCTAGGGCCAGTCATGCGGGGCGAACTAGCTCTGTGCTGGGCATCCACCCGCATGTCAGTACATGATTGTAGATGTGCTACATTCAGTGAATGATGCAGCCCTGTGGCAAATTCGCGCATGAACCTACGCAGTGGCGGAACAAGACCATGGTGGGCCCAGGTGCAACAAAATGCGTATCCCCAGCCCCCCCCAAGATCCAAAACATGTGTCAAAAAATAGGGCATGGTCTCATTGAAAAGGGGTGTGGGCACACAATAGTACCACCAATTCAAATGATGCCACACAGTAGTGCAACCTTATTACATTACACCGATTTACATTACATTACACTGAACAGTAGTACTCCTTATATACGTTACGCTACACAGTAGTGCTCCTGAAACACGTTATGCCACACAGTACTGCTTCTTATACGCATTACGCCACATAGTAGAGCTCCTTCTACACGTTACGCCACACAGTAGTGCTCCTTATACACATTACAACTTACAGTAGTGCCTCTTATACATGTTACGCCACACAGTAGTATTCTTAATATACGTTATACCACACAGTAGTGCTCCTGATACACGTTACTCCACCCAGTACTGCTCCTTATACATGTTACGCAACACAGTAGAGCTCCTTATACACGTTACAACACACAGTAATGGTCCTTATACACTTTACGCCACACAATAGTGCTCCTTATACACGTTACGCCACACAGTGGTGCTTCTTATAGACGTTACACCACACAGTAATACCCCTTATACAGGTTACGCCACACAGTAGAGCTCCTTATACACATTACGCCACACAGTAGAGCTCCTTTTATACGCAACGCCAATATAGTAGGCACTACGGTAAAGTTTTAGGGTTAGGCTGCTGGGTGTGGGGTGAGGCACTGGGGTGGTGGCTAGGGTTAGGCTGTGGGGAGGGGAAAAGGTTAAGGTTAGCAACTAGGGAAAGGTTTAGGGATTAGGGATAATGGGGAAAATACTCACCAGAACACTGCTGAGACATCGCCAACGCAATGTGATCCAGAAAAAGGCACTGCTATCACCGGTATAAAGTACGAAACTGCTATATCTCAAGGGACTGTTTGTTGACAGTTTTTCATGTCGACATAATGAATATCAATATAACTGTCGATAACTGTCGGCCAATTGTATCCAACTCCCACAAAAACTCAGGAGACTTCTCACTGTATAAAGATGGGACAATTCCTTTGTACAAGGATACACAAGGCCCATGGAGACAGATGTCCACACTATGCATCATGCAGCCAGCAGCAGCACATGCACCCTGGGTGACAACACATGACCCTGTGCCTGGCCGCCTTAGTGGAGTCACTCTATGCTGTGCTGTATGTTATATGTCACTGCACAGTCACCATTACTATTTGCATAGAGACCATCTTACTGTAACAACCCCGCCCACCACCTCCCAATCTCCGCCCCCTCAATGTAGGCTCCGCCTCTTCGAGGTCCGCGATTCTGAGTTTGCAGGATGTACAATTAGAAAAATGTATAATAAAATAAAAATAAACACACAGCTGCCTTACCACCTTACAAGGAATGCTGCTGCACTACCTCAGATACTCTACAGTTTAGCCGCATGGTCACGTGATGCTCCGGCTCCGGTAGCAAAAAGAAACCGCTGGGCTGCCTGTGAATGAGAGGGGAAGATGGCCCCTTCTCCTGCTCCAGACTTCTCCACTGCATCCTCCTCCCCCTCTGGCCAGACTGCAGCTCTGCACACCAGCTCAGCCTCATTCTGTTTAGGGGAACCGGCGGCTTGCAGATGGCATGTAATGAGTCAGTTTGACTCATTGTAGTGCCTCCGGCTGTGGGCCCCTTCATCGTGGAGGGGCCCTGGTGCATTGCACCGGTTGCACCGCTGCAGGTTCCACCCCTGAACCTACAATAAAAGCCCACCAGACCAAAGAATATCCTGAGTTGCGACATACATTTTACTTAGGCCATGTGAAGATTGCTTCCACCTTGCTGGGTTGAGGTTTAACTTACCCTTGGCATACAATATACCCCAGATACTTTGCCTCCACAGTTATGATGGCACACTTCTCCAGGTTAGCTGTGAACCCTTGTGCCTGTAGAGACTGTAACACTGCATCCACCTTTGGAAGGTTCGACTGGAACAAACCCACTGTGGTACAGAAGGCTGTTGTTGCTTTGGCGGCTTCCATCAGAGGAATTTGCCAGTACCCCTTCAGTAAATCTAGCGTAGTTAGATACTGGCTTATTGCTAAGTTTCTACCAGTTCATCAACCCAGGGCATAGGATAGGAATCAAACAGAGGAACTTTATTTAACTATCTGAAGTCATTACAGAATCTCAAAGCTCCAAAAGGCTTGGGCTCTAAAAAAAAAAAAAATGGGATTATTCCATTCACTGTTTGACTACTCTATGACCCCCAAGCGCCGCATCACTGCCAGTTCCCGTTTTACTGCTGCCTGTTGGGCCTCAGATATACAATACGGCCTTTGCTTTATCACCCCCCCGGGTGGAGTAACATTGTCATGCTGTATGATTTTAGTTTTCCCCAGGAGGGCAGAGAACACAACCTGGTACTGTGCTACAAAGATTACCACTTCTTGTTTCTGGCTAGGACTCAAAGTTACTTCAGTAGGCACCTGACATTCTGGGGTTTTCATGGCCACTAAAGAGGGATGACTGGCACTTTCCAAGGCTTCAACAAATTCACATGGTAGACTTTTACCTCTTTCCTTCTACCTTCCTGCCGTACCTAGACACAAGTATCAGTACCTTGTTGCCCCTATTGAGAGTCCGGTTGACAGCAGTAACGCCATGACTGCGTTTTTGATCCTGTTGAGCTCTTACCATATGCTTGGTCAGAAGTGGCGCAATTTGCCTTAGACAGCCATACAATTGGGACACAAACTGAACGATGTTAGGCTCTTGGGACGGGATCAGTACTAAATCCCGCTGGACGGGATCCCGGCGTTCGAAATACCGACGCCGGAATTTCGACCACACCATCCCGACAGGGGTGGCGAGCAGAACGCAGCCCCTTGCAGGCTCGCTTCGCTCGCCACACTGCAGGCACGGTGCCTTGCTATGCTCGGCACACTTTTATATTCTCCCTCTATGGGTGTCGTGGACACCCACGGAGGCAGAATATGTCGGGATTGTGCCGGTCGGTGTTCCGGCGTCGGTATTTTGACCGCCGGGATTCTGTCCGGCGGGATCTTGACCGCATCCCCTTGGGACAATTGCAGCTCCCACCCATCTTTTAATAGATCTAGTATCCCTCTGCGTTGTCTACCATAGAGGAGTTTGAAGGGTCTAAACCCCATACAGTCTATATATAAAGTCTCTGTATAAATAAAGGATAATAATAATAATAAAAGAGGCTTGGGGTACCTCTCAAACTGTCAACATTAGCTAAGGTAAGAGTAGGTCCTAATCTCGCTTCTCCTGTGACAGTGCCCTTTTCATCATCTGCATAAGGGTTCTGTTAAAGCATTCAACCAAGCCGTCTGTCTGCGGGTGGTAAACCGAAATGGTAATTCTATCCACCTTTAACAGGCGACACAGGTATTTCATTAATTTAGACACAAAAGGGGTACCTTAGTCGGTCAGGACCTCTATTGGTATTCCTAGACGGGTATACAGCATCAAGAACTCTCGGACAATAGTGCTAGATTTCATGTTACATAGTGGTATGGCCTCCGGGTACCCGGAGTAGTCCACCGTCACCAATATATACTGATGCCCATGATCCGATTTTTCTACTGGCCCTATCAGATCTATAAAACTTGGCTCAATAGGCATGGAAATTATAGTCAGGAAAACCAAGGTCGCCCTAAATTCTGTCTGGGGTATTTTTTTACTGCAGCATGAATGCCTGGCCAGGAGAACCATAGCTGGATACGCTGGAGAGTTTTCTTCTCCCCTAAATGGCCACCCCATAAATGCATGTGAGCCGCCCTCAATATCAGCTGCTCATGTTTTCGGGGAATCAGCAACTGGTCTAACCTTTTACCTTGCAAATAAGTTACAAGGTAAAACAAATTGTTTTTCACATAAAGTAAGGTACACCTTCAGGTGGTAAAGCAGAGTTTGCCTTACCATTTACCACTACCACATTTTAAAAAGTATTGGACAAGTTGCCATTGTTATGTTGATCTCGCCTAAAGTCCTGCAAAGACACTCTTTCGCAAATGGGGGACTAATGTGTCTCAATCTCACTGGCAAGAGAGGGCTTTACAGTCATACAACCTTGGCTTCCAGTAGATCTTGGCCCCCTTTGACAGCTTAACCTTTGTCTGTCTGCCAATGTCATGCCAGGTAACAAACTCCTGCAACAGTCCTGGCCCAGGATTAGTGGATAAGAAGGTTTGGAAGCTACTGTGACTACCATTTTTACTGGTCTTACTTTAATCACCACCGGCAGGTGCACTCATGGGCATTCTTCTATGTCACCAAGTATACATAGCATCTTTACCAGAAGCACAACCTGGCCAGACCTGGGAAGAACCAGGTTAGCAGAGATGATAGACAATTCATTGCTAGTATCAACCAAGGCCCAGATATCCCAGCCTTCAATCTGTACCATCAGATGAAACAATAGTTTCAGCTGGGGAAATAATTCCAGGCGCCATACTGAATACAGGTTGTGCTGTTTTCCCTGAGCTGCAATCCACTAGCTCACCCTGCTTTAGGAAGTACCGCTGTGCATGACTGGACTCTCTGCAATCAAAACATATGACTGGAGACGGGCTGTTTGGTTTAACAATGGGAATCTGGGTATTGGGCTTAGGTACTGGCTGTAACCCTTGCTTGGCTTTATTAAAATTTCCCAGGGTCAGGTACCTCTCAATCACCACTGCTAGCTCCTCAATTGTCTGGGGCTCAGCCTGCAAAGGCCCAGTGTTTTACACCACAGTCTAATACCCGTATAGCCTGGTCTAGAGGGTATCCGGACTCCAAGTTGACAACAAAAAGGTCGACACACCTTAGGTCGCCGCCAATTGGTCGACACACCTTAGGTCGACATGGACAAAAAGTCGACATGGGAAAAGGTCGACATGGGTTTTTCACAATTTTTTTCTTTTTTGGAACCTTTTCATCCACGTGGACTACGATTGGAACGGTAATCTGTGCCAAGCGGAGCGGAGTGAAGGCACCATGACCGAAGCAAGGTGATGAGGTGCACTAATTGGGGTTCCTGGTCACTCTACGAAGAAAACGACACCAAAAAAACATAAAAAACTCATGTCGACCTTGTCCTTGTCGACCTTTTGTCCATGTCGACCTAAGGTGTGTCGATCAATTGGCGTTGACCTAAGGTGTGTCGACCTTTTTCTGGTCGACCTAGAGTCCCAGACCCGTCTAGAGCCATCACTTCCACTACCCACTGAGAGGAGTTTTTATCTGTCTGTAACCAGGTTTTACTCAGTTTGGCCGTCACCCCAATCCTGCGGAATATAGCTTCCTTCAAGCAAGGATAGGAGCTAACTTCAGACAACTTTAACTCAACATAGGCTCTCTATGACTCCCCTGTGCGATAAGGAGCTGATCTAACCCTTGATTTCTGGTATCAAATATGTCGCCCAAGACTAGTTAACCCTTGCAAAACTACAGCTACATATTCAATGTTTGGCCAGGCAGAATACAAGTGGGTGATATGTAAGAGACCACATTCTGTTGATTGCAGGTCTCACAGTTGTGTCCCAAGAATAGTTAACTCTTGCAAAACTACAGCTACTTATTCAAAATGGTAAAATATGGTGTGTGTGCCCACTTTGCCAGTGTATTTCATGCCCAAAACAGCGTTGGGCCAGGCAAAATACAAGTGGGTCACATACAAGTGACCACTCTCTGTTGATTTCAGGGGTCAAATTTGTGGCCCAAGACTAGTTAACCCTTGCAAAACTACAGCTACTTATTCAAAATGGCAATTTATAAAATGGTGTTTGTGCCCACTTTGCCAGTGTATTTCATGCCCAAAACAGCGTTGGGCCAGGCAAAAATAAGATTTTACTCACCGGTAAATCTATTTCTCGTAGTCCATAGTGGATGCTGGGAACTCCGAAAGGACCATGGGGAATAGCGGCTCCGCAGGAGTCTGGGCACAACTAAAAGAAAGCTTTTAGACTACCTGGTGTGCACTGGCTCCTCCCACTATGACCCTCCTCCAAGCCTCAGTTAGGATACTGTGCCCGGAAGAGCTGACACAATAAGGAAGGATTTTGAATCCCGGGTAAGACTCATACCAGCCACACCAATCACACGTGATACCATATCCAGTTAACAGTATGAAACAAAACTGAGCCTCTCAACAGATGGCTCATAACAATAACCCGTTATTAACAATAACTATGTACAATTATTGCAGACAATCCGCACTAGGGACGGGCGCCCAGCATCCACTACGGACTACGAGAAATAGATTTACCGGTGAGTAAAATCTTATTTTCTCTGACGTCCTAGTGGATGCTGGGAACTCCGAAAGGACCATGGGGATTATACCAAAGCTCCCAAACGGGCGGGAGAGTGCGGATGACTCTGCAGCACCGAATGAGAGAACTCAAGGTCCTCCTCAGCCAGGGTATCAAATTTGTAGAATTTTGCAAACGTGTTTGCCCCTGACCAAGTAGCAGCTCGGCAAAGTTGTAAAGCCGAGACCCCTCGGGCAGCCGCCCAAGATGAGCCCACCTTCCTTGTAGAATGGGCTTTTACTGATTTAGGACACGGCAGTCCAACCGTAGAATGCGCCAGCTGAATTGTGCTACAAATCCAGCGAGCAATAGTCTGCTTAGAAGCAGGAGCACCCAGTTTGTTGGGAGCATACAGGATAAATAGCGAGTCAGTTTTCCTGACTCCAGCCGTCCTGGAAACATAAATTTTCAAGGCCCTGACTACGTCCAGCAACTTGGAATCCTCCACGTTACTAGTAGCCGCAGGCACTACAATAGGTTGGTTCAAGTGAAAAGCTGATACCACCTTAGGGAGAAACTGGGGACGAGTCCTCAATTCTGCCCTATCCATATGGAAAATCAGATAAGGGCTTTTGCATGACAAAGCCGCCAATTCTGAAACACGCCTGGCCGAAGCCAAGGCCAATAACATGACCACTTTCCACATGAGATATTTAAGATCCACGGTCTTCAGTGGTTCAAACCAATGTGATTTTAGGAAATTCAACACCACGTTGAGATCCCAGGGTGCCACTGAAGGCACAAAAGGGGGCTGAATATGCAGCACTCCTTTTACAAATGTCTGAACTTCAGGCAGTGAAGCTAGTTCTTTTTGGAAGAAAATCGACAGAGCCGATATCTGCACCTTAATGGAGCCTAATTTTAGGCCCATAGACACTCCTGCCTGTAGGAAGTGCAGAAATCGACCCAGCTGAAACTCCTCTGTTGGGGCCTTATTGGCCTCACACCAAGCAACATATTTCCGCCATATGCGGTGATAATGTTTTACAGTTACATCTTTCCTGGCTTTAATCAGCGTAGGAATGACATCCTCCGGAATGCCTTTCTCCTTTAGGATCCGGTGTTCAACCGCCATGCCGTCAAACGCAGCCGCGGTAAGTCTTGGAACAGACAGGGCCCCTGCTGCAGCAGGTCCTGTCTGAGCGGCAGAGGCCATGGGTCCTCTGAGATCATCTCTTGAAGTTCCGGGTACCACGCTCTTCTTGGCCAATCCGGAACCACGAGAATTGTCCTTACTCCTCGTTTTCTTATTATTCTCAGTACCTTTGGTATGAGAGGCAGAGGAGGGAACACATAAACCGACTGGTACACCCACGGTGTCACTAGAGCGTCCACCGCTATCGCCTGAGGGTCCCTTGACCTGGCGCAATATCTCTCTAGTTTTTTGTTTAGGCGGGACGCCATCATGTCCACCTGTGGCCGTTCCCAACGATTTACAATCAGTGTGAAGACTTCTGGATGAAGTCCCCACTCTCCCGGGTGGAGATCGTGTCTGCTGAGGAAATCTGCTTCCCAGTTGTCCACTCCCGGAATGAACACTGCTGACAGTGCTAACACGTGATTTTCCGCCCATTGGAGAATCCTTGTGGCTTCTGCCATCGCCGTCCTGCTTCTTGTGCCGCCCTGTCGGTTTACATGGGCGACTGCCGTGATGTTGTCTGATTGGATCAGTACCGGCTGGTTTTGAAGCAGGGATTTTGCCTGATTTAGGGCATTGTAAATGGCCCTCAGTTCTAGAATATTTATGTGTAGGGAAGTCTCCTGACTCGACCATAGTCCTTGGAAGTTTCTTCCCTGTGTGACTGCCCCCCAGCCTCGAAGGCTGGCATCCGTGGTCACCAGGACCCAGTCCTGTATGCCGAATCTGCGGCCCTCTAGAAGATGAGCACTCTGCAGCCACCACAATAGAGACACCCTGGTTCTTGGAGACAGGGTTATTAGCCGATGCATCTGAAGATGCGATCCGGACCATTGGTCCAACAGGTCCCACTGAAAGATTCTGGCATGCAACCTGCCGAAAGGAATTGCTTCGTAAGAAGCCACCATCTTTCCCAGGACTCGCGTGCAGTGATGCACCGACACCTGTTTTGGTTTCAGGAGGTTTCTGACTAGAGACGTCAGCTCCATGGCTTTTTCCTCTGGGAGAAACACTTTTTTCTGGACTGTGTCCAGAATCATTCCCAGGAACAGTAGACGTGTCGTCGGAACCAGCTGTGACTTTGGAATATTTAGAATCCAACCGTGCTGGTGTAGCACCTCCTGAGATAGTGCTACTCCTACCAACAACTGCTCCTTGGATCTCGCCTTTATTAGGAGATCGTCCAAGTATGGGATAATTAAAACTCACTTTCTTCGAAGGAGTATCATCATTTCCGCCATTTCCTTGGTAAACACCCTCGGTGCCGTGGACAGACCAAACGGCAGCGTCTGGAATTGGTAATGGCAATTCTGTACCGCAAATCTGAGGTACTCCTGGTGAGGATGGTAAATGGGGACATGCAGGTAAGCATCCTTGATGTCCAGGGATACCATGTAATCCCCCTCGTCTAAACTTGCAATAACCGCCCTGAGCGATTCCATCTTGAACTTTAATTTTTTTATGTATGTGTTCAAGGATTTCAAATTTAAAATGGGTCTCACCGAACCGTCCGGTTTCGGTACCACAAACAGTGTGGAATAGTAACCCCGTCCTTGTTGAAGTAGGGGCACCTTGACTATCACGCGCTGGGAATACAGCTTGTGAATTGCCTCTAGCACAGCCTCCCTGTCCGAGGGAGTTGCTGGCAAGGCTGACTTGAGGAAACGGCGGGGGGAGACGCCTCGAATTCCAGCTTGTACCCCTGAGATACTACTTGAAAGATCCAGGGATCCACCTGTGAGTGAGCCCACTGATTGCTGAAATTTTTGAGGCGGCCCCCCACCGTACCTGGCTCCGCCTGTGGAGCCCCACCGTCATGCGGCGGACTTGGAAGAAGCGGGGGAGGACTTTTGCTCCTGGGAACTAGCTGTTTGTTGCAGCCTTTTTCCCCTACCTCTGCCTCTGGACAGAAAGGACCCGCCTTTTCCTCGCCTGTTTTTCTGGGTCCGAAAGGACTGTACCTGATAAAATGGCGCTTTTTTATGCTGTGAGGGAACATGGGGTAAAAATGCTGACTTCCCAGCTGTCGCTGTGGAAACGAGGTCCGAGAGACCATCCCCGAATAACTCCTCACCCTTATAAGGCAAAACTTCCATGTGCCTTTTGGAATCTGCATCCCCTGTCCACTGCCGGGTCCATAAGCCTCTCCTAGCAGAAATGGACAATGCACTTATTTTAGATGCCAGCCGGCAGATCTCCCTCTGTGCATCTCTCATGTATAAGACTGAGTCTTTTATATGCTCTATGGTTAGCAGAATAGTGTCCCTGTCTAGGGTGTCGATATTTTCTGACAGGGAATCTGACCACGCAGCGGCAGCACTGCACATCCATGCTGACGCAATAGCTGGTCTAAGTATAATGCCTGTGTGTGTATACATAGACTTTAGGATTGCCTCCTGTTTTCTATCCGCAGGCTCCTTCAGGGCGGCCGTATCCGGAGACGGAAGTGCCACCTTTTTAGACAAACGTGTGAGCGCTTTATCCACCCTAGGAGGTGTTTCCCAACGTGCCCTATCCTCTGGCGGGAAAGGGAACGCCATTAGTAATTTTTTTGAGATTATCAATCTCTTATCAGGGAAAGCCCACGCTTCTTCACACACGTCATTTAATTCTTCAGATGGGGGAAAAACTACGGGTAGTTTTTTCTCCCCAAACATAATACCCTTTTTTGTGGTACCTGGGTTTAAATCTGAAATGTGTAACACCTCTTTCATTGCCTCAATCATGCAGCTAATGGCCTTAGTGGACATTAGATTAGACTCATCGTCGTCGACACTGGTATCAGTATCCGTGTCGACATCTGGGTCTGCCATCTGAGGTAGCGGGCGTTTTAGAGCCCCTGATGGCCTTTGAGACACCTGGGCAGGCACAAGCTGAGAAGCCGGCTGTCCCGTATTTGGCATGTCGTCAAATTTTTTGTGTAAGGAGTCGACACTTGCACGTAATTCCTTCCATAAAACCATCCACTCAGGTGTCTGCCCCGCAGGGGGTGACATCACTTCTACAGGCATCTGCTCCGCCTCCACATAATTTTCCTCCTCAAACATGTCGACACAGCCGTACCGACACACCGCACACACACCGGGAATGCTCTAAACAGAGGACAGGACCCCACAGAACCCCTTTGGGGAGACAGAGAGAGAGTATGCCAGCACACACCAGAGCGCTATATACTGTAGGGACTAACTGAATTATGTCCCCTATAGCTGCTATAATATTTACTGCGCCTAAATTTAGTGCCCCCCCCTCTCTTTTTTACCCTTTTTCTGTAGTGTAGACTGCAGGGGAGAGCCAGGGAGCTTCCTTCCAGCGGAACTGTGAGGGAAAAATGGCGCCAGTGTGCTGAGGGGGATAGCTCCGCCCCTTTTTCGCTGACTATTCTCCCGCTTTTTTAAGGATTCTGGCAGGGGTAATTATCACATATATAGCCTCTGGGGCTATATATTGTGATTGTTTTGCCAGCCAAGGTGTTTTTATTGCTGCTCAGGGCGCCCCCCCCCCAGCGCCCTGCACCCTCAGTGACCGGAGTGTGAAGTGTGTATGAGAAGCAATGGCGCACAGCTGCAGTGCTGTACGCTACCTTGGAGAAGACAGAAGTCTTCATGCCGCCGATTTTCCGGACTTCTTCTTGCTTCTGGCTCTGTAAGGGGGACGGCGGCGCGGCTCCGGGACCGAACACCAAGGCCAGTTCCATGCGGTCGGTCCCTCTGGAGCTAATGGTGTCCAGTAGCCTAAGAAGCCCAAGCTAGCTGCAAGCAGGTAGGTTCGCTTCTTCTCCCCTTAGTCCCTCGTTGCAGTGAGCCTGTTGCCAGCAGGTCTCACTGTAAAATAAAAAACCTAAAATATACTTTCTTCTAAGAGCTCAGGAGAGCCCCTAGTGTGCATCCAGCTCGGCCGGGCACAAAAATCTAACTGAGGCTTGGAGGAGGGTCATAGTGGGAGGAGCCAGTGCACACCAGGTAGTCTAAAAGCTTTCTTTTAGTTGTGCCCAGACTCCTGCGGAGCCGCTATTCCCCATGGTCCTTTCGGAGTTCCCAGCATCCACTAGGACGTTAGAGAAATACAAGTGGGTCATATGTAAGTGACCACCCTCTGTTGATTTCGGGGGTCACATTTGTGGCCCAAGACTAGAAAACCCTTGCAAAACTACAGCTACTTATTCAAAATGGTAAAATATGGTGCGTGTGCCCACTTTGCCAGTGTATTTCATGCCCAAAACAGCGTTGGGCCAGGCAAAATACAAGTGGGTCTCATGCAAGTGACCACACTCTGTTGATTTCAGTTGTCAAATTTGTGGCCCAAGACTGGTTAACCCTTGCAAAACTACAGCTACTTATTCAAAATGGTAAAATATGGTGTGTGTGCCCACTTTGCCAGTGTATTTCATGCCCAAAACAGCGTTGGGCCAGTCAAAATACAAGTGTATCATATGTAAGTGAACACCCTCTGTTGATTTCAGGTGTCAAATTTGTGGCCCAAGACTGGTTAACCCAGGGGTGGGCAATTATTTCAGCTGAAGGGCCACTTAACACTTTCCACTGAGTATTCAAGGGCCGCCATAGGCATGTGCCAAAAATATAGGGGTGTGGCTTCATGGGGAAGGGGCGTGGCCACAAAACAATACAGATTCATATTAGGCTGCACAACAGCCTCTATTATTCAAATTACTCTGCATAGTAGGTAGAGGTCCCTTTTACACATTACGGCAGGTAGAGCCCCCTTTTACACATTACGGCAGACAGAGCCCCCTTTTACACATTACGGCAGACAGAGTCCCTCCTTTTACATATTACGGCAGACAGAGCCCATTTTACACACAACTTTGAGAGGAGGGGGGTAATCGGGCGTTACAGACATGGCTCTCTGTCAGCTTTGGTGGGGGTGGACTTTAAGTTGTGGCAGGGAGGAGTGGGGGCGGATGTGGGGCATTACAGCCCACAGGTCACTATAAGCTTTTTGGGTGGGTTGGATTTTAAGATGCTGCGCTGGCAGTGAGAGGGGGAGTGGGCTCGGGCATAACGGCTCAACCTCACAGTAAACTCCTGCGGCTGCGGGGGGATCGGGCGTTACAGCCTGTGGGTCACATGCTCAAGATCTGGAGGACGGCTTTAAATTGCAGCAGCGACATGGAGATGGGAAGGGGGGTCAGGCATTACAGCCCGCGGCTCACCATTAACTCCGGTGGCAGCAGGGGGATCGGGCAGTATTGCCCGCGGCTCACACTCCATCAGGGGTAGGGGGTGGTCACTGGTCAGGCTGCACTGTAAACTGCGCGCCTGTTGTTGGGACGCTCAGTGTAACCTGAGGGGGTGGTGTCTGGGCTCTGGCGGGAGAGTGGGTGGGATCGGGCATTCTCTATCCCCCCCCTCCCCTGAACTTATATGGCAGTCTCTATGCCGCCCACCCCCCCTCCCCTGGACCCATAAAGCAGCTTTTAAACAACAGACTCCGTCCCTCCCTGGACACAGGTTGCTGTTTACTCCCCCTACTCGGGACCCCAGCCCCCCTCAACAGGCAGCGCCAGCTATGAATTTACCAACCTTTGAGTTGTTGTTTTTTTAAGGACAAATCAGCTCCCGCTGCCCAGATGATCCGCTGCCCGCTGGAGAGCTCAGCTCCCGCTGCACGCTGCCCGCATGAGAGATCCGCTGGCCACTGTACAGATCCACACTCTTCTTGATGTGGATCCGCCCCCCGCACCGCCCAGCGCCTGAGACGTCGGAAAGGAAATCCCGGTCAGCAGCCCCTGTGACGTGACCGGGATTTCCTCAGCGGCGCAGCGTCTCTCGGAGCTGCTGTAGCGCAATGACAAGCGGCTCAGCCAGTCGGGCCGCTTGTCATTGCGCACTGGTGGGGGACAGCGGGCCAGGCAGGATCGGTTCGCGGGCCGCATGTTGCCCACCCCTAGGTTAACCCTTGCAAAACTACAGCTACTTCATCAAAATGGTAAAATATGGTGTGTGTGCCCACTTTGCCAGTGTATTTCATGCCCAAAACAGCGTTGGTCCAGGCCAAATACAAGTGGGTCACATGCAAGTGACCACCCTCTGTTGATTTCAGGTGTCAAATTTGTGGCCCAAGACTGGTTAACCCTTGCAACACTACAGCTACTTATTCAAAATGGTAAAATATGGTGTGTGTGCCCACTTTGCCAGTGTATTTCATGCCCAAAACAGTGTTGGGCCAGGCAAAATACAAGTGGGTAATATGTAAGGGAACCTACTGTGTTGATTTCAGGTGTCAAATTTGTGACCCAAGACTCATTAACCCTTGCAAAACTGAATGATCTGAATAAGAAGCTGGCGTTCGAATAAGAAGTGAATAAGAAGCTAGAGCTTGAATAAGAAGTGAATAAGAAGCTGCCCGAATAAGAAGCTAACTTCAGCATCGTTGTAAATTCCTGCATTATCCTTCACCAGGCTTCATTCAGCACTTACAGGATCCATCCCTACTCTCCGTCTCTGGTGACATCAGATCCCGCCTGTAGTGGAACATACAGTACACATCTTACCCTGCGGGGAACTTTGCTTAGCACATTGTCGCACAACTGCACCAACTCCGGGCTATAGATGTAAGATGGGGGAAGCCTTTCCTCCATTATGTGTGCTCCGACAGAGCAGTGCAGCACCCGGGCGGGCCCGGACTATAGTAACCAGTCCGTGCTCAAACCCATCCCCCATACAACAAAGCAGGAACACAAGCGTTCCTATTCTCATACTATAAGAAAAATAATGTTCAACAACAAACACTGTCTTTCCAAGTAGTAAATGTAGCAAACCTGTCATATGTTCGCTATTAGTTTATGTATTTGCATTACATTTTGCACGGCATTATAACTTGCTAGGTGTTTGACATTTAGGTTTGTAATACAGAACAGTACATTTGTATGCCCTTTGTTTTGCTTACACGAGATTCGATGAAAAGCGGTACGCACCACTGCAGATTACCGAACCCCGGACGAGACATGCTCCCTGCAGCGACCCCTGCCGCTGAGGAGCTTTGTAAACGCGTGTCCGTCCAGGAAGTGTGTGTCTCTAACAAGCTGTCAGCGGGGAGCGAGAGTGTAGAACCGGCTGGCCTGCTGCTCCCGGGAGACTATCAGCCCTGCACACACAGCGGACGGATACGTGAGCTCCTGTGTGCGGGGAGACATAACAGCCTCCTACCCCGCTGCTGCTGCTGCCGCTCCGGGAGGGAGGGGCAGCACAGGAAGATGTTGGTGCTGTGCTATATACGGATCCTATATAGCCACTTGCTGTGCCGTAATGAATAATTTCTGATGTGTCAACCTAAGGTGTGTCGGCAAACTGTCGTCGACCTAAGGTTTGTCGACCACCCTTAGTCCCAGACCTGACACATATATATTTCTCTGACGTCCTAGTGGATGCTGGGGACTCCGTAAGGACCATGGGGAATAGACGGGCTCCGCAGGAGACTGGGCACTCTAAAGAAAAGATTAGGTACTATCTGGTGTGCACTGACTCCTCCCTCTATGCCCCTCCTTCAGACCTCAGTTAGAATCTGTGCCCGGCCAGAGCTGGGTGCTCCTAGTGGGCTCTCCTGAGCCTGCTAGTTAAAGAAAGTATTTGTTAGGTTTTTTATTTTCAGTGAGCTTCTGCTGGCAACAGACTCACTGCTACGTGGGACCGAGGGGAGAGAAGCAAACGTACCTGTTCACAGCTAGGTTGCGCTTCTTAGGTTACTGGACACCATTAGCTCCATAGGGTTCGAACACAGGCAGCTGTCCTCGATCGTCCGTTCCCGGAGCCGCGCCGCCGTCCCCCTCGCAGAGCCAGAAGAACAGAAGCTGGAAAGACAGTGAAATCGGCGGCTGAAGACTCCTGTCTTCATTAAGGTAGCGCACAGCACCGCAGCTGTGCGCCATTGCTCCCACAGCACACCACACACTCCGGTCACTGTAGGGTGCAGGGCGCTGGGGGGGGCGCCCTGGGCAGCAATTTGAGTACCTTGTGGCATTAAACCTACATATATACAGTCAGGAACTGTATATATGTAAATCCCCCGCCATTTTCTATCACTGAAAGCGGGACAGAAGCCCGCTGCTGAGGGGGCGGGGCCTTCTTCCTCAGCACACCAGCGCCATTTTTCTTCACAGCTCCGCTGGAAGGACGCTCCCCAGGCTCTCCCCTGCAGTATCCTGGTAGCAGAAGGGTAAAAAGAGAGGGGGGGCACATAAATTTAGGCGCAAAAGTTATATTTCAGCAGCTATTGGGTAATCAGGATATCCCTGAGTTATATAGCGCTGTGGTGTGTGCTGGCATACTCTTTCTCTGTCTCCCCAAAGACCTTTGTGGGGTCCTGTCCTCAGTCTGAGCATTCCCTGTGTGTGTGCTGTGTGTCGGTACGGCTGTGTCGACATGTTTGATGAGGAGGGTTACGTGGATGCGGAGCAAGTGCAGATAAATGTGGTGTCGGTGCCGACACCTGATTGGATGGATATGTGGAAGGTCTTAAATGACAATGTAAACTCTTTACATAAAAGGTTTGATGACGTTGCAGCCAGGGGACAGCCGGGCACTCAACCCGGGCCTGCCCAGGCACCTCAGAGGCCGTCAGGGTCTCAAAAACGCCCACTATCTCAGTTGGTTGACACGGATGCCGACACGGAGTCGGACTCCAGTGTCGACGAGGATGAGGCACAATTACAGCCTAAAATGACCAAGGCCATCCGATACTGATTATTGCAATAAAAAATGTTTTACACATTTCAGAGGATGACCCTGTCCCTGACAAGAGGGTACATATGTTCGGGGAGAAAAAGCAGGCAGTGACTTTTCCCCCGTCTCATGAATTAAATGAGTTATGTGAAGAAGCGTGGTCTTCCCCTGATAACAAAAGTGGTAATTCCCTAAAGATTACTAATGGCGTACCCTTTCCCGCCAACGGATAGGTTACGTTGGGAATCCTCCCCTAGGGTGGACAAGGCGCTGACGCGCTTATCTAAGAGGGTAGCCCTGCCGTCTCAGGATACAGCCGCCCTAAAGGAGCCTGCGGATAGGAAGCAGGAGGGTATCTTGAAGTCAGTATATACACACTCTGGTACTCTACTGAGACCGGCTATTGCTTCAGCCTGGATGTGCAGTGCTGTAGCAGCATGGACAGATACTCTGTCAGAGGGGTTAGATACCCTGGACAGGGATACCGTATTGCTAACCCTTGGCCATATTAAAGACGTCGTCTTATATATGCGGGATGCCCAGAGGGACATTTGCCTGCTGGGCTCTAGAATAAATGCAATGTCCATTTCTGCCAGGAGGGTCTTATGGACTCGGCAATGGACAGGGGATACCGACTCTAAAAAACACATGGAGGTTTTGCCTTATAAGGGTGAGGAATTGTTTGGGGACGGTCTCTCGGACCTCGTATCCACAGCGACAGCTGGAAAGTCGACTTTCTTGCCACAGGTTTCCTCACAACCTAAGAAAGCACCATATTACCAAATGCAGTCCTTTCGTTCTCAAAAAAGCAAGAAAGTCAGAGGTGCAACCTTTCTTGCCAGAGGCAGGGGTAGAGGAAAGAAGCTGCACCATGCAGCCAGTTCCCAGGAACAAAAGTCCTCCCCGGCTTCCACTAAGTCCACCGCATGACGCTGGGGCTCCACAGGCGGAGCCAGGAGCGGTGGGGGCGCGTCTCCGAAACTTCAGCAATCAGTGGGTTCGCTCACAGGTGGATCCTTGGGCTATACAGATTGTATCTCAGGGATACAAGCTGGAGTTCGAGGTGAACCCCCTCACCGTTACCTAAAATCTACCTTGCCAGCTTCTCCCACGGAGAGGGAGGTAGTCCTGGCGGCAATTCACAAGCTGTATCTCCAGCAAGTGATAATAATGGTACCCCCCCTTCAGCAGGGAAAGGGTTACTATTCCAGACTATTTGTGGTACCGAAACCGGACGGTTCGGTAAGACCCATTCCGAATTTAAAATCCTTGAACATTTATATGACAACGTTCAAGTTCAAAATGGAATCGCTCAGAGCGGTCATTGCAAGCCTGGAAGAGGGGGATTTTATGGTATCTCTGGACATCAAGGATGCGTACTTGCATGTCCCCATTTATCCGCCTCACCAGGAGTACCTCAGGTTTGTGGTACAGGACTATCATTACCAATTCCAGACGTTGCCGTTTGGTCTGTCTACGGCTCCGAGAGTATTTACCAAGGTAATGGCGGAAATGATGGTACTCCTTCGGAAGCAAGGAGTTACAGTTATCCCGTACTTGGACGATCTCCTCATAAAGGCGAGGTCCAGGGAGCAGTTGTTGCTCAGCGTAGCACTCTCTCAGGAAGTGTTGCTAAGGCATGGCTGGATTCTGAATATTCCAAAGTCGCAGCTGATTCCTACGACACGTCTGCCCTTCCTGGGTATGATTCTGGACACAGAACAGAAGAAGGTGTTTCTCCCGGAGGAGAAGGCTCAGGAGTTGGTGCCGCTGGTCAGGGACTTCCTGAAACCAAAACAGGTGTTGGTGCATCACTGCACGTGGATCTTGGGAAAGATGGTAGCATCATACGAAGCCATTCCCTTTGGCAGGTTCCATGCAAGGATCTTTCAGTGGGATCTGTTGGACAAGTGGTCCGGATCGCATCTTCAGATGCATCGGAGGATCACCCTGTCCCCGAGGGCCAGGGTGTCTCTTCTGTGGTGGCTGCAGAGTGCTCATCTTCTCGAGGGCCGCAGGTTCGGCATACAGGACTGGGTCCTGGTGACCACGGATGCAAGCCTCCGCGGATGGGGGGCAGTCACTCAGGGAAGAAACTTCCAAGGGCTGTGGTCAAGTCAGGAGACTTGTCTTCACATAAACATACTGGAATTAAGGGCCATATACAACACCCTGAGTCAAGCGGAGCCCCTGCTTCGAGGTCAACCAGTGCTGATTCAGTCAGACAACATCACGGCGGTCGCCCATGTAAACCGCCAGGGCGGCACAAGAAGCAGAGTGGCAATGGTGGAAGCCACAAGGATTCTGCGTTGGGCGGAGAATCACGTGCAAGCACTGTCAGCACTGTTCATTCCGGGAGTGGACAACTGGGAAGCAGACTTCCTCAGCAGGCACGACCTCCACCCGGGAGAGTGGGGACTTCATCAAGAAGTCTTCGAGCAGATTGCACATCGGTGGGAACGGCCACAGGTGGACATGATGGCGTCCCGCCTAAACAAAAAGCTAAAAAGATATTGCGCCAGGTCGAGGGACCCTCAGGCGATAGCTGTGGACGCACTGGTAACACCGTGGGTGTTCCAGTTGGTCTATGTGTTTCCTCCTCTTCCTCGCATACCCAAGGTGCTGAGAATAGTAAGAAAAAGAGGAGTGAGAACAATTCTCATCGTTCCGGATTGGCCAAGAAGGACTTGGTACCCAGAGCTACAAGAGATGATCACAGAGGACCCATGGCCTCTGCCTCTCAGACAGGACCTGTTGCAACAGGGGCCCTGTCTGTTCCAAGACTTACCGCGGCTGCGTTTGACGGCATGGCGGTTGAACGCCGGATCCTAGCGGAAAAGGGTATCCCGGATGAAGTAATTCCTACGCTGATAAGAGCTAGGAAGGATGTGACAGCTAAGCATTATCACCGTATATGGCGAAAATATGTTGCTTGGTGTGAGGTCAGGAATGCCCCTACAGAGGAATTCCAGCTGGGTCGATTTCTGCACTTCCTACAGTCAGGTGTGACTATGGGCCTAAAATTAGGGTCCATAAAGGTCCAGACCTCGGCCCTATCCATTTTCTTTCAAAAGGAACTGGCTTCACTGCCTGAGGTTCAGACGTTTGTAAAGGGAGTACTGCATATTCAGCCTCCTTTTGTGCCACCAGTGGCACCGTGGGATCTTAACGTTGTGTTGGATTTCCTGAAATCCCACTGGTTTGAGCCACTTAAGACCGTGGAGCTAAAATATCTCACGTGGAAAGTGGTCATGCTGTTGGCCTTAGCATCTGCTAGGCGTGTGTCAGAATTGGCGGCTTTGTCATGTAAAAGCCCCTATCTGATCTTCCATATGGACAGGGCAGAATTGCGGACACGTCCCCAATTTCTCCCTAAGGTGGTATCATCCTTTCATTTGAACCAACTTATTGTGGTGCCTGCGGCTACTCGGGACTTGGAGGATTCCAAGTTGCTGGACGTAGTCCGGGCTTTGAAAATATATGTTTCCAGAACGGCTGGAGTCAGGAAGACTAACTCGCTGTTTATTCTGTATGCACCCAACAAACTGGGTGCTCCTGCTTCGAAGCAGACTATTGCTCGCTGGATCTGTAGCACGATTCAGCTGGCTCACTCTGCGGCTGGATTGCCGCATCCAAAATCAGTGAAAGCCCATTCCACAAGGAAGGTGGGTTCTTCTTGGGCGGCTGCCCGAGGGGTCTCGGCGTTACAGCTTTGCCGAGCTGCTACTTGGTCGGGTTCAAACACATTTGCTAAGTTCTACAAGTTTGATACCCTGGCTGAGGAGGACCTTGTGTTTGCTCATTCGGTGCTGCAGAGTCATCCGCACTCTCCCGCCCGTTTGGGAGCTTTGGTATAATCCCCATGGTCCTTACGGAGTCCCCAGCATCCACTAGGACGTCAGAGAAAATAAGAATTTACTCACCGGTAATTCTATTTCTCGTAGTCCGTAGTGGATGCTGGGCGCCCATCCCAAGTGCGGACTTCTTCTGCAATACGTGTATATAGTTATTGCTTAATAAGGGGTTATTGTTATGAGCCATCCGTTGAATGAGGCTCAGTTGTTGTTCATACTGTTAACTGGGTATGGTTATCACAAGTTGTACGGTGTGATTGGTGTGGCTGGTATGAGTCTTACCCTGGATTCCAAATCCTTTCCTTGTAGTGTCAGCTCTTCCGGGCACAGTTTCCTTAACTGAGGTCTGGAGGAGGGGCATAGAGGGAGGAGCCAGTGCACACCAGATAGTACCTAATCTTTTCTTTAGAGTGCCCAGTCTCCTGCGGAGCCCGTCTATTCCCCATGGTCCTTACGGAGTCCCCAGCATCCACTACGGACTACGAGAAATAGAATCACCGGTGAGTAAATTCTTATTTTTTTACTTCCATTATAGATCACTGGGCCTTATTCAGAGATGGACGCAGCCGCTGCGTTCGCATGCTGAAGCCACGTCCATAGGGTCTGCTCACGTGCAGTGGCTATAGTGCGCGACCCTTCACTATTCGATCACATCCCAGAAGGATGCGATCGCTAGGTGATTGACAGGCGATGGGTGCTGAAGCGGCATTGGGAGGAGGAGATAGGGAAACAAATGAGATCTCCCTGCGTGTGGAAACATGGTGGCAGTGTCCCTGCCTATGCAGCCAAGCTGCGCAAGCAGTGGTCGACCTCTAATCGATGCGTTCACAAATAAATAGCAAACGCATCGCAGGGTAGCGCCACACATGGTCGCAGATTTTGCAGCATATGAAAAAAAAAAGAATTTACTCACCGGTAATTCTATTTCTCGTAGTCCGTAGTGGATGCTGGGGACCCAGTAAGGACCATGGGGAATAGACGGGCTCCGCAGGAGACTGGGCACTCTAAAGAAAGATTCAGTACTATCTGGTGTGCACTGGCTCTCCCTCTATGCCCCTCCTACAGACCTCAGTTAAGGAAACTGTGCCCGGAAGAGCTGACATTACAAGGAAAGGATTTTGGAATCCAAGATAAGACTCATACCAGCCACACCAATCACACCGTATAACTTGTGATAAACTTACCCAGTTAACAGTATGAACAACAACTGAGCATCACTCAACCAATGCCACATAACCATAACCCTTTGTTAAGCAATAACTATATACACGTATTGCAGAAAGTCCGCACTTGGGACGGGCGCCCAGCATCCACTACGGACTACGAGAAATAGAATTACCGGTGAGTACATTCTTATTTTTTCTAACGTCCTAGTGGATGCTGGGGACTCCGTAAGGACCATGGGGATTATACCAAAGCTCCCAAACGGGCGGGAGAGTGCGGATGACTCTGCAGCTCCGAATGGGCAAACACAAGGTCCTCCTCAGCCAGGGTATCAAACTTGTAGAATTTTGCAAATGTGTTTGAACCCGACCAAGTAGCAGCTCGGCAAAGCTGTAATGCCGAGACCCCTCGGGCAGCCGCCCAAGAAGAGCCCACCTTCCTTGTGCAATGGGCTTTTACTGATTTTGGATGCGGCAATCCAGCCGCAGAATGAGCCTGCTGAATCGTGTTACAGATCCAGCGAGTAATAGTTTGCTTTGAAGCAGGAGCACCCAGCTTGTTGGATGCATACAGGATAAACAGCGAGTCAGTCTTTCGGACTCCAGCCGTTCTGGTTACATAAATCTTCAAAGCCCGGACTACGTCCAGCAACTTGGAGTCCTCTAAGGCACGAATAGCCACAGGCACCACAATAGGTTGGTTCAAATGAAAAGATGACACCACCTTTGGCAGAAACTTGGTACGAGTCCGCAATTCTGCCCTGTCCATATGGAAAACCAGATAGGGGCTTTTGCATGACAAAGCCGCCAATTCTGACACACGCCTAGCTGAAGCTAAAGCCAACAGCATGACCACTTTCCACGTGAGATACTTTAGTTCCACGGTCTTAAGTGGCTCAAACCAGTGGGATTTCAGGAAATCCAACACCACGTTAAGATCCCAAGGTGCCACTGGTGGCACAAAAGGGGGCTGAATATGCAGCACTCCCTTAACAAACGTCTGAACCTCAGGCAGTGAAGCCAGTTCCTTTTGAAAGAAAATGGATAGGGCCGAAATCTGGACCTTTATGGACCCTAATTTTAGGCCCATAGTCACACCTGACTGTAGGAAGTGCAAGAATCGACCCAGCTGGAATTCCTCTGTAGGGGCCTTCCTGGCCTCACACCAAGCAACATATTTTCGCCATATACAGTGATAATGCTTTGCTGTCACATCCTTCCTAGCCTTTATCAGCGTAGGAATTACTTCATCCGGAATGCCCTTTTCCGCTAGGATCCGGCGTTCAACCGCCATGCCTGTCAAACGCAGCCGCGGTAAGTCTTGGAACAGACAGGGCACCTGTTGCAACAGGTCCTGTCTGAGAGGCAGAGGCCATGGTTCCTCTGTGAGCATTTCTTGCAGTTCCGGATACCAAGTCCTTCTTGGCCAGTCCGGAACAATGAGTATTGTTTTCACTCTTCTTTTTCTTACGATTCTCAGTACCTTGGGTATGAGAGGAAGAGGAGGAAACACATAGACCAACTGGAACACCCACGGTGTCACCAGTGCGTCCACAGCTATCGCCTGAGGGTCCCTTGACCTGGCGCAATACCTTTTTTAGCTTTTTGTTGAGGCGGGACGCCATCATGTCCACCTGTGGCAGTTCCCACCGATTTGCAATCTGCTTGAAGACTTCTTGATGAAGTCCCCACTCTCCCGGGTGGAGGTCGTGTCTGCTGAGGAAGTCTGCTTCCCAGTTGTCCACTCCCGGAATTAACACTGCCGACAGTGCTTGCACGTGATTCTCCGCCCAACGAAGAATCCTGTTGGCTTCCGCCATTGCCACCCTGCTTCTTGTGCCTCCCTGGCGGTTTACATGGGCGACCGCCGTGATGTTGTCTGACTGAATTAGAACTGGTTGGTCTTGAAGCAGCGGCTCCGCCTGACTCAGGGAGTTGTATATGGCCCGTAGCTCCAGAATGTTTATGTGCAGACAAGTCTCCTGACTTGACCACAGCCCTTGGAAGTTTCTTCCCTGAGCGACTGCTCCCCACCCTCGGAGGCTTGCATCCGTGGTCACCAGGACCCAGTCCTGTATGCCGAATCTGCGGCCCTCGAGGAGGTGAGCACTTTGCAGCCACCAGAGAAGGGACACCCTGGCCCTGGGGGACAGGGTGATCGTCCGATGCATCTGAAGATGCGATCCGGACCACTTGTCCAGCAGATACCACTGAAAGATCCTGGCATGGAACCTGCCGAAGGGAATGGCTTCGTATGACGCCACCATCTTTCCCAGGACTCGCGTGCAGTGATGCACCGACACCTGTTTTGGTTTTAGGAGGTCTCTGACCAGAGCCACGAGCTCCTGAGCCTTCTCTTCCGGGAGAAACACCTTCTTCTGGTCTGTGTCCAGAATCATGCCCAGGAAGGGCAGACACGTCGTAGGAATCAGCTGCGACTTTGGAATATTCAGAATCCAGCCGTGCTGACGCAACACTTCCTGAGAGTGTGCTACGCTGATCAGCAACTGCTTCCTGGACCTCGCCTTTATGAGGAGATAGTCCAAGTATGGGATAATGGTAACCCCCTGCTTCCGAAGGAGCACCATCATTTCTGCCATCACCTTGGTAAATATTCTCGGTGCCGTGGACAGGCCAAACGGCAATGTCTGGAATTGGTAATGACAGTCCTGTACCACAAACCTGAGGTACTCCTGATGAGTTGGATAAATGGGGACATGCAAGTAAGCATCCTTGATGTCCAGTGACACCATAAAATCCCCCTCTTCCAGGCTTGCAATGACCGCTCTGAGCGATTCCATTTTGAACTTGAATTTCTTCAGATAAATGTTCAGGGATTTTAAATTCAAGATGGGTCTGACCGAACCGTCCGGTTTCGGTACTACAAACATAGTGGAATAGTAACCCCTTCCCTGTTGAAGGAGAGGAACCTTTACAACCACCTGCTGGAGGTATAGCTTGTGAATTGCTGCCAGCACTACCTCCCTTTCCATGGGGGAAGCTGGCAAGGCCGATTTTAGGTAACGGTGAGGGGGCGTCACCTCAAATTCCAGCTTGTACCCCTGAGACACAACTTGTATAGCCCAAGGATCCACCTGTGAGTGAACCCACTGGTGGCTGAAATGTCGGAGACGCGCCCCCACGGCTCCTAGCTCCGCCTGTGGAGCCCCAGCGTCATGCGGTGGATTTAGTGGAAGCCGGGAGGACTTTTGTTCCTGGGAACTAGCTGCGTGGTGCAGCCTCTTTCCTTTACCCCTGCCTCTGGCAAGAAAAGATGCACCTCTGACTTTCTTGCTCTTTTGCGAACGAAAGGACTGCATTTGGTAATACGGTGCTTTCTTAGGCTGTGGAGGGACATAAGGCAAGACATTTGACTTCCCAGCCGTAGCTGTGGAAACTAGGTCTGAGAAACCGTCCCCAAACAATTCCTCACCCTTATAAGGTAAAACCTCCACGTGTTTTTTAGAGTCGGTATCCCCTGTCCATTGCTGAGTCCATAAGACCCTTCTGGCAGAAATGGACATTGCATTTACTCTAGAGCCCAGCAGGCAAATGTCCCTCTGGGCATCCCGCATATATAAGACCGCGTCCTTGATATGTGCCAGAGTCATTAGAACAGAGTCCCTGTCCAGGGTATCTAACTCCTGAGACAGAGTATCCGTCCATGCTGCTACCGCACTACACATCCAGGCCGAAGCAATTGCTGGCCTCAGCAGCGTACCAGAATGTGTGTAAACAGACTTCAGGTTAGCTTCCTGCTTTCTATACGCAGGAGACGGCAGGGTCACCTTCTTAGACAAGCATGTCAACGCCTTGTCTACCCTGGGGGAGGATTCCCAGCGTAACCTGTCCGTTGGCGGGAAAGGATACGCCATCAGCAATCTCTTGGAAATTACTACCTTCCTATCAGGGGAATCCCATGCTTTTTCACATAATTCATTCAATTCATGTGACGGGGGAAAAGTCACTTCTTGCTTTTTCTCCCCATACATATAAATCCTCTTGTCAGGGACAGGATTTTCCTCAGAAATGTGTAACACATCCTTCATTGCCACAATCATGTAGCGGATGGCTTTAGTCATTTTAGGCTGCAACTTTGCATCATCGTCATCGACACTGGAATCAGATTCCGTGTCGACATCTGTGTCAACTAACTGTGATATTGGGCGCTTTTGAGACCCTGACGGCCTCTGCGCTGTGGGAGCAGGCATGGGTTGAGACCCCGACTGTCCCAAGGCTACAGCTTTATCCCATCTGTTATGTAAGGAGCTTACATTATTTAACACCTTCCACATATCCATCCAATCAGGTGTCGGCCCCGTCGGGGGCGACACCACATCTGTTTGCACTTGTTCTGCCTCCACGTGTCCTTCCTCATCAAACATGTCGACACAGGCGTACCGACACACCGCACACATACAGGGAACGCTCTGACTGAGGACAGGACCCCACAAAGGCTCTTGGGGAGACAGAGAGAGAGTATGCCAGCACACACCCCAGCGCTATATAACCCAGGGATTACACTGTACCTTAGTGTTTACCCAGTAGCTGCTGTTTTTATATATATATATATATATATATATATATATATCTGCGCCTAAATTTATGTGCCCCCCCCCCCCCTCTCTTTTTTACCCTCTATTGCACCTGTATACTGCAGGGGAGAGCCTGGGGAGCCTCCTTCCAGCGGAGCTGTGAAGAGAAAATGGCGCTGGTGTGCTGAGGAAGAAGGCCCCGCCCCCTCAGCGGCGGGCTTCTGTCCCGTTTCTCATGTGTAAAAACGGCGGGGGCTCGCACATGTATACAGTGCCTGACTGTATATATGTATACTTTTGCCATCAGGTATCTTAATTGCTGCCCAGGGCGCCCCCCCCTGCGCCCTGCACCCTACAGTGACCAGAGTGTGTGGGTGTGCTGCGGGAGCAATGGCGCACAGCTGCAGTGCTGTGCGCTACCTTAAGTGAAGACAGGAGTCTTCTGCCGCCGATTTCGATGTCTTCTTGCTTCTGCTGCTTCTGTACTTCTGGCTCTGCGAGGGGGACGGCGGCGCGGCTCCGGGAACGGACGATCCAGGTCAAGTCCTGTGTTCGATCCCTCTGGAGCTAATGGTGTCCAGTAGCCTAAGAAGCGCAACCTAGCTGCAGTGAGTAGGTTTGCTTCTCTCCCCTCAGTCCCACGTAGCAGAGAGTCTGTTACCAGCAGAAGCTCTCTGAAAATAAAAAACCTGACAAAATACTTTCTTTTCTAGCAAGCTCAGGAGAGCCCACTAGGAGCACCCAGCTCTGTCAGGGCACAGATTCTAACTGAGGTCTGGAGGAGGGGCATAGAGGGAGGAGCCAGTGCACACCAGATAGTACTGAATCTTTCTTTAGAGTGCCCAGTCTCCTGCGGAGCCCGTCTATTCCTCATGGTCCTTACGGAGTCCCCAGCATCCACTAGGACGTTAGAGAAAAATACTATGACCAACTCTAAATAGCCCCCACAGCACTTAGAGGGGTAATAAGGGTAAGGCGAGCGGGATATGTGACAGGGGAGTCAGTTGACGGGCTTGCTTACATGGTCGGAGCTGGGCGCCGGAAACAAAGTCCCCTCTACATGTCCCAGATACCAGCCAGTGGTGGATTGCCGTTGCCCCGGCAGAAATATGCACTGATATAGCAGCACCAGTTCCTGGCTCCCGGCAGAGTTGTGCGTCTGCTGTAATGAAGACGGGGATTCGGTGAAAGGCGGATCGGACCAAATGACGGAACACTGGACCAGCACTGCTCCCTGCAGCGACCCCTGCCACTGCAGAGCAGTGAAAGCAGGTGCCCATCCGGAGGTGTGTTTGGGATGGGCTGTGAGCGGGGAGACTAGGAGAGAGACTTCAAAGCAGGCTCCCCGCACGAAGCTGCTGCATACTGTCAGCTCTGCACGGCGGCCGAGCGCTGCTGTCACACAGGGCATTGCCGGGAGACATTAAATACATAACCCTGCTGCTCCCGCTCCCGGACACAGGGAGGATGGGTGCAGCACAGAGATAGGTGCTGGGCTTAAATATTATCTGATAACCACTTGCTGCGTATGTGGAGTGGGGGAGGAGTGCAAACATGTATGGAATGATACTGTGTTATATATAATAAATAACAGGATTTTGATACCTACCGGTAAATCCTTTTCTCCTAGTCCGTAGAGGATTCTGGGGTCCACTTCATGACCATGGTGTATAGACGGTTCCGCAGGAGCCATGGGCACTCTTAAGACTTTTCAATTGGGTGTGAACTGGCTCCTCCCTCTATGCCCCTCCTCCAGACCTCAGTTATAGGAACTGTGCCCAGGGAGACGGACATTTCGAGGAAAGGATTTACTTTAATACTAATGGTGAGATACAGACCAGCTCACACCTCAACCATGCCGCACAACATGGCATTCAACATAACACACGCCAACAGGCATGAACCAATTACAGCAAACATGCTGAAACTAATAAAACACAACATGTGTAACTCGAATAAACAAAACTGCAGGTAAAGTACGTACTGGGACGGGCGCCCAGCATCCTCTACGGACTAGGAGAAAAGGATTTACCGGTAGGTATCAAAATCCTGTTTTCTCATACATCCTAGAGGATGTTGGGGTCCACTTCATGACCATGGGGTTTATACCAAAGCTCCAGTACGGGCGGGAGAGTGCAGATGACCCTGCAGCACCGATTGACCGAACTTGAGGTCTTCATCGGCCAAGGTGTCAAACTTGTAGAATTTTGCAAATGTATTTGACCCCGACCAAGTAGCTGCTCGGCAAAGTTGCAATGCCGAGACCCACCGGGCAGCCGCCCAGGATGAGCCCACCTTCCTAGTGGAATGGGCCTTCACCGACATCGGTAACGGCAATCCAGCCGTAGTATGAGCGTGCTGAATCGTACTTCTGATCTAACGCGCAATAGTCTGCTTGGAAGCAGGACACCCAATCCTGTTGGGAGCATACAGGACAAACAAAGACTCTATTTTCCGTATTCGAGCTGTTCTAACGACATAAATCATCAAAGCTCTAACCACATCTAGAGACTTTGACTCAGTGAAGGTGTCAGTAACTACTGGCACCACAATAGATTGGTTTATGTGGAAAGATGAAACCACCTTTGGAAGAAAATGTTCTCAACTCTGCCCTATCTTCATGGAAGATCAGGTAAGAGCTCTTGTGAGACAAGGCCCCCAAATCAGACACCCGCCGTGCGGATGCCAATGCCAAAAGCATCACCACTTTCCAAGTGAGAAACTTCAACTGTATCTCTTGTAGAGGCTCAAACCAATCCAATTGAAGAAACTGCAACACCACATTAAGGTCCCATGGTGCCACTGGAGGCACAAATGGAAGCTGGATGTGCAGAACCCCTTTCATGAAGGTCTGAACCTCTGGAAGAGAGACCAATTGTTTTTGGAAGAACACTGACAAGGTCAAAATCTGGACCTTGATTGACCCCAATCGGAGGCCCATTCCACACCAGCCTGCAGAAAATGGAGAAAACGTCCCAACTGAAACTCTTCCATAGGAGCCTTCTTGGATTCACACCAAGACACATATTTTCTCCAAATACGGTGGTAATGTTTCGACGTTACTCCTTTCCTGGCCTGAATAAGGGCGGGGATGACTTCCTTGGGAATACCCTTACGGGCAAGGATCCGGCGCTCAATAGCCATGCCGGCAAACGTAGCCACGATAAGTCTTGATACACGCACGGCTCCTGCTGCAGCAGGTCCTCGCGTAGAGGAAGAGGCAGAAGATCTTCTATGAGTAACTCCTGAAGATCTGGGAACCAAGCCCTCCTTGGCCAGTCTGGGGCAATGAAGATTGCTTGAACTCTTGTTCTCCTTCTGATCGTGAGCACCTTTGGGATCAGCGGAAGTTGAGGGAAGACATACTCCGACCGGAACACCCACTGAGCCACTAGCGCATCCACTGCTATTGCTTGAGGGTCTCTCGACCTGGAACAATATTTCTGAAGCTTCTTGTTGAGACGAGATGCCATCATGTCTACTTGAGGAACTCCCCAAACACTTGTCACCTCTGCGAAGACTTCTTGGTGGAGGCCCCACTCTCCTGGATGGAGATCGTGTCTGCTGAGGAAGTCTGCTTCCCAGTTGTCTACTCCCGGAATGAAAATTGCCGACAGAGCCTTTACACGTCTTTCTGCCCAGAGGAGGAACTTCGTCATCTCTGCCATTGCCGCTCTGCTTTTCGTTCCGCCCTGCCTGTTTATGTATGCGACTGCTGTTACATTGTCCGACAGGATCTGAAAGGAATGATCTTGAATAAGATGTACCGCTTGTTGAAGGCCGTTGTAAATGGCTCTTAATTCCAGCACGTTTATGTGAAGGCAGGCTTCCTGACTTGACTATTTTCCTTGGAAGCTTTTCCCCTGAGTGACAGCTCCCCAGCCTCGGATACTTCCATCCGTGGTTATCAGGACCCAGTCCTGAATCCCAAACCTGCGTCCGTCTAGTGTTACGATCCTGATGCTCAGGACAGGGGAGATCTTATGTAGTGAGTCCTGAGCACCAAGACGGAATGCTGGGATTGGGAAATGGGAAGGAAATAGCCCCTAGCACCCTACCGCCGTTGTCTTACCCGTGTTATCAATTCACGCCTGAACGACTATGGTTTGTTGGGCCCATGGCAGCCGCGTTTGAAGGGCGGATTAGGTCTGCCCAACTCCGATGCCCCCTCAGGTCTTAAAGAGAGACAAGGCGTGAACTGAGACAGGGTAATAACAAGGGGACCTCTAACTGAAACAACCACGCTAGGGGCTATAAACTACCTAAAAACTAAACGTATGTGCGGCACGCCGCCAAAGGAAAAGAACTACAAAGAAACCACTGTCCACTCCCCCACACGGCACCGCCGAGTTCCGGGGAGGACAGTGAAAGCGGAAACCTCCGCAAATGCACCAATTCACAGTGAAGTAAACACTAAGCGGCATAGGCCACAACACGCGGCAGAAGCCGCTACTCACGAAACCGGGCGAATACCCCAGATGACAGAAACAGGTTCGCAAGGACTAGAAGGATTCCCAGGACCGGCTTCGGACCTCCAAAGTACCAGAGGGCAGGGAGCAAGATCCACCAAACACGGCTGACAGGAACAGAGTTCTGTTACACAAAGGGGGCGACCCGGCACCGGTCTGAAAATAGTTTTTGATTACAGAAAAACCAAATTTGGACAATTTTCAAGTAAAATCTTTAATATAATGTCCAGTATGGGGGTGCGCCCAGAGCCAGTGACATATGCATAAACAAAAGGGAGAAAGAAGAAGGCTCTTGTGTGGGCGCACTCATTAATGGTAGTTAAATAACTAGAATGAATAACACTAGGTTGATTAGTCAGCAGATAAAACAAAATTTAT
This sequence comes from Pseudophryne corroboree, assembly GCF_028390025.1. Lineage (NCBI taxonomy): Eukaryota > Metazoa > Chordata > Amphibia > Anura > Myobatrachidae > Pseudophryne > Pseudophryne corroboree. The sequence continues at coordinate 190,824,839 of NC_086451.1, forward strand.
TTGGAAATATTAAGAATATAATTGCCCCTGGTTGAGGAGATGTGAATGATCCCAGATAAAAATGTTCTGGTCCTGCCTCAGGAAATGAGATGGAGAGGGGTAGAGACACTGCAAGTCATAAACCCTTTCTCACCCGGCCAGTACAGATGATCTGTATTAATGAGATCAATTAAGTCAATTGATTTTAGATTCTGTCATAATCCTAATGAAGGAATAACAGCTGTTTGGCAATAAGTAATAATAGAAACAAATCAAAGGATATACCAGGGTAAAGAAAGAAAAGGATAGGAACAAATGGTGAAGCTGCTGTTGGAGTCACATACCACACATCATATGCAATGATTGATGTTCTACAACACTGAGTATTCCCTGTGAGTCTCCACCTCAGGTACTAACTCAGCCCACACTGTTTCGCTTCCAAGATCGGACGAGATCGGGCATTAGCAGTGTGGTTTGATAGTAGAAGGATTTGGTCAGACGTCCAATGAGAGTGCACCTATATAGGGGGGGATAATTAGCTGGGTCTTATAGATATAGTGTGGATCTGCTTTTTGTGTTAGGCAGGAGACATCAAGTCCCACACCGGTGGTATTGTGTCCCTGGATCACAAATGAGAGTCCACGAAAAAGGAAGATATATGGATTTATGAGAAAAAAAAAAAAAAAAAAAACGAAGATATATAGATTTATGAAAAAAAAACCTAAAAAGGATAATGGAGATCAATTAGGCTGTAGTTATTAGGAACGGGTGATAAAAATTACCCGTCCGTATAGATACAAATGGATAAAGAAACACGGATCAAAAAAATTTTTTATATATATGTGTACATTGGTACTGGTGTAAGGAACAGAAAATATGTCAAAGATAATTGTAGATACAAATAAATAGTACTGGTATATGCAATGAAATAATCACTAGTGACATGGGTGTCATTAGAAACACTTTGTGTGAATTGGAGCTGTTATAATCATTAGGATATAGGGAAATAGACATGAAATTCTCATATAACCCATGCAGCAATATGACAACAGGATCTGCAGGAGGAAAGTCAAAGAAGAATGCAGTATTTCTTTCCTATAAAATGCAGTTTTTAATCCTGATGCAATAAACTAAGATGCATAAGCCTGGAAAAAGGCATAAATGAAGCTGCACGGATATAGATACAATTTCTATGACAGCTGGGCAAAAATTAGCCCAAAATGGCAGGATGGAATGATCTGACCTGAGGCTAGGAGTGAATCACTTGCAGTTGGACAAAACAGGACCCATTGGAATGGAAAACATGTTTCACCCCTGTGGGGCTTGCTCACACTCCTAGCCTCAGGTCAGATCATTCCATCCTGCCATTTTGGGCTAATTTTTGCCCAGCTGTCATAGAAATTGTATCTATATCCGTGCAGCTTCATTTATGCCTTTTTCCAGGCTTATGCATCTTAGTTTATTGCATCAGGATTAAAAACTGCATTTTATAGGAAAGAAATACTGCATTCTTCTTTGACTTTCCTCCTGCAGATCCTGTTGTCATATTGCTGCATGGGTTATATGAGAATTTCATGTCTATTTCCCTATATCCTAATGATTATAACAGCTCCAATTCACACAAAGTGTTTCTAATGACACCCATGTCACTAGTGATTATTTCATTGCATATACCAGTACTATTTATTTGTATCTACAATTATCTTTGACATATTTTCTGTTCCTTACACCAGTACCAATGTACACATATATATAAAAAAAATTTTTGATCCGTGTTTCTTTATCCATTTGTATCTATACGGACGGGTAATTTTTATCACCCGTTCCTAATAACTACAGCCTAATTGATCTCCATTATCCTTTTTAGGGTTTTTTTTCATAAATCTATATATCTTCGTTTTTTTTTTTTCTCATAAATCCATATATCTTCCTTTTTCGTGGACTCTCATTTGTGATCCAGGGACACAATACCACCGGTGTGGGACTTGATGTCTCCTGCCTAACACAAAAAGCAGATCCACACTATATCTATAAGACCCAGCTAATTATCCCCCCCTATATAGGTGCACTCTCATTGGACGTCTGACCAAATCCTTCTACTATCAAACCACACTGCTAATGCCCGATCTTGGAAGCGAAACAGTGTGGGCTGAGTTAGTACCTGAGGTGGAGACTCACAGGGAATACTCAGTGTTGTAGAACATCAATCATTGCATATGATGTGTGGTATGTGACTCCAACAGCAGCATCACCATTTGTTCCTATCCTTTTCTTTCTTTACCCTGGTATATCCTTTGATTTGTTTCTATTATTACTTATTGCCAAACAGCTGTTATTCCTTCATTAGGATTATGACAGAATCTAAAATCAATTGACTTAATTGATCTCATTAATACAGATCATCTGTACTGGCCGGGTGAGAAAGGGTTTATGACTTGCAGTGTCTCTACCCCTCTCCATCTCATTTCCTGAGGCAGGACCAGAACATTTTTATCTGGGATCATTCACATCTCCTCAACCAGGGGCAATTATATTCTTAATATTTCCAAATAAATTTTGTTTTATCTGCTGACTAATCAACCTAGTGTTATTCATTCTAGTTATTTAACTACCATTAATGAGTGCGCCCACACAAGAGCCTTCTTCTTTCTCCCTTTTGTTTAGGAACAGAGTTCTGCAAGGCAGGAACAGCATACAAGAAGCTATCACCGGCGGGGCTGCAGTGTGCTGGCTCACATAAAAAGGCCCTGCTGGCCAATAACAGGAGGGCCAGCAGGACCAGCCCCCAGACCCTAATTACTAGTTGCCGTGCAGCTGCCCTGCTGCACGAGCAACCTAATAACTATTCTTAGCAACGGGGAACGCGGTCCACCTGTGGCGTCCCCGTTGCTATGCACCCGGCGGCCCTGCACGCACGGCGTCCTGCGTTGCCAGGGACCCGGCGGCTATCGTGCGCACGGCGTCCTGGCGTTGCTAGGCGCCGTGCGGGGGACAGGGAAGGAGAGAGGCGCGGCGGCCGTGACCGCTGCTCAGTCAGGGCACGGCCGAAGACCGCCGCGCCTAACAGTACCCCCCCCCCCTTGAGGAGGGGTTAAAGAACCCCTAGAGCCAGGTTTCTGAGGAAACTCCTGAAAGAATATCCTCTTAAGCTTAGGAGCATGTAAATCCTTATCCAACACCCAAGATCTTTCTTCAGGGCCATAACCTTTCCAGTGGACCAAAAAATAGAGCCGACCCCGAGAAAGCTTAGAATCTAAAACCTTCTCCACCAAGAACTCTTGTTGCCCCTGAACATCCACCGGAGATCTACCCTGGGAAGTCCTCCGAGGAAATCTCCTGGAAGAAAAATACTGTTTCAAAAGAGAACAGTGAAAAGTATTGCCAATTTTGAGAGATCTCGGCAAGCGTAGCCGAAAAGCAACTGGGTTGACCTTCTTAATGATAAGGAATGGTCCAATAAATTTGGGTCCCAATCTAGCCGAGGGTTGTCGGAGCTTGATGTTGCGAGTTGACAACCATACCTTATCTCCCACCTTAAAAGTGCAAGGACGTCGGAGCCTATCAGAAAATTTCTTTTCTCGGAAGGCAGCTTTTCTCAAGGCAAGGTGCACCTTTCTCCAAATTGTTCTGAGATGGGAGGTTAAGGTCAACGAGGAGACTGGAGAATGAGGAAAAAAAGAGTTGGCTCTAGGATGAAAGCCAAAGACCGAAAAGAATGGGGACTCCTTGGTGGAAGAATGACAAGAGTTATTATAAGCAAATTCGGCTAAAGGAAGAAATTCAGACCAATCATTCTGGAGTTTGGCCGAATACAACCGTAAATACTGTTTTAATAACTGGTTAACTCGTTCGGTTTGTCCGTTAGATTGTGGATGGTACCCAGATGTTAAAGAGAGTTGTTAGGGTCTCCTGCTCTGTGCTGCCACGTCGTCATGGCAACCGGGAGATAAGTGCTAGCGGAGTAACCTGAGCGTAGCTGATACTCCGGTTCGGGTCTTTTGCTGTGCAGTGGTTACAGGCTCTGTGCACGGCAGGGGATCCGGTGCTGGTTTTTGTGCTCACAGTCTGTGAGGTCTGAGTGGGGCGTGGACAGCACCTGCTATATAAACCCTCTTCTCAGGTTAGGCAGATGCTGCTGAATCTTTGTTGGTTAGTCAGTTCCTGAAAGCTAGCTAGTACTCTGTAAACTTTGTATTTGTTTGTTGCTTACTGCAAATAGGCCTTGGGATTTGGTATTACACTCTGCCAATCCAGACCTAGCAGTAAGACTGGAGTCAGTCGTTTAACCTGCTGGGGTTCTTTTGCTACTCTGTGAACCTAGCAAGTTTGCGGCTGTATTCTCAGACTTGCCTGCCAAAATCCTTTCTCACTGTGCAAGGTGTTCAGGTGTCAGTTTAGTGGCAGTAAGCTGAACCAGTGCACTGCAATTGATGACTAGGATTGTGGAGACTCTCCTTGTGTCTATTATTCCATCTCTGACCAAGGAGTTTACTGCCACACCCATTGGTAACCCTTTAGGGTTTTGCTGTTGCCCTTAGCAACAGCATTTCGGGTTCTCTACGTATTAAATCACAACATCTCGCTTCTTTCCATCTGAGCATTCCTAATACTAGGGAGACACCCAGTTTCTTTGCCTTTAGGCTTCTCTGTTCACTTTGTGTTTATTTTGTTACCCTATCACCTTCTATGTATGTAATGTCATATTCCCCAGTCTGTCTGTGAGTTCATTTGTTTTGCATCCCTCTCCGTTCAGACACCAGTACATTCCTGCTGGCACTGGTGTGCATAACAAGAGTTTCATATTTAATGAGGCACAAAAACGTTTCCAGAAACGAGCAATGAATTGCGGACCCCGATCAGAGACAATATCCCTGGGCAACCCATGGAGCCTGAACACATGACGGAGAAACAAGACTGCCAACCCTTGAGCAGAGGGTAATCGGGGAAGAGCAATGAAATGAGCCATCTTACTAAAACGATCTACTACCACCCAAATGACTCGAAATCCGGCTGAAAGAGGAAGGTCCACCACGAAATCCATGGATATATGTGACCATGGCCTGAGAGGAACAGCTAAAGGTACGAGTTGCCCGATCGGCAATGAACGAGGAACCTTATGCCGTGCACAAACCTGACAGGAATGGACAAATTCCTGTAATGTCATATTCCCCAGTCTGTCTGTGAGTTCATTTGTTTTGCATCCCTCTCCGTTCAGACACCAGTACATTCCTGCTGGCACTGGTGTGCATAACAAGAGTTTCATATTTAATGAGGCACAAAAACGTTTCCAGAAACGAGCAATGAATTGCGGACCCCGATCAGAGACAATATCCCTGGGCAACCCATGGAGCCTGAACACATGACGGAGAAACATGACTGCCAACCCTTGAGCAGAGGGTAATCGGGGAAGAGCAATGAAATGAGCCATCTTACTAAAACGATCTACTACCACCCAAATGACTCGAAATCCGGCTGAAAGAGGAAGGTCCACCACGAAATCCATGGATATATGTGACCATGACCTGAGAGGAACAGCTAAAGGTACGAGTTGCCCGATCGGCAATGAACGAGGAACCTTATGCCGTGCACAAACCTGACAGGAATGGACAAATTCCCTTACATCTTTAGAAAGACTAGGCCACCACACCGAGCGAGAGACTAACTCCAAGGTCTTAGTGATACCTGGATGACCAGAGACTTTGTTGTCATGAAACTCAGCTAAAACAGTGCCTCTCAGAAATTCAGGGACAAAGAGACGATCAGCAGGAGTAAGTTTAGGAGCCTGCTGTTGAAGCTGGACTAACTGAGTAAAAAATCCTGTGTGAGGCCTGCCCGGATGACAGATGATGGAACTATGGGGGTAGTAGCAGGATGGTTATTGTGAACCGGAAGAAAACAACGTGACAGGGCATCAGCTTTAGTATTTTTGGAACCGGGCCTGAAGGTGATAATAAACCTGAAACGAGTAAAAAACAATGCCCAACGTGCCTGCCGAGCATTAAGCCGTTTAGCTGACTCAATATACTGCAGGTTCTTATGGTCAGTAAACACTGTAATGGTATGCCTAGCTCCCTCCAGCCAATGCCTCCACTCCTCGAAAGCCCATTTAACTGCCAGCAATTCTCGATTACCAACGTCATAGTTGGATTCTGCGGAGGAGAATTTCCTGGACATGAAGGCACAAGGGTGTAATTCCTGAGACTCCGGATCTTCCTGAGATAGGATAGCCCCCACTCCAACCTCTGAGGCATCTACCTTGACTATAAAGGGTCCGCTCCTTTTTTAGTCAATGCTACTATAGGAGCGACCAAGTCAGAAAAGGTATGAATGAACCGCCTATAATAGTTTGCAAACCCTAAAAAGCGCTGAATTGCTTTTAAATTTGTGGGTTGCGCCCAATTAAGGATGGCCTGGAGTTTTTTCGGTTCCATGAAAAATCCCTGGGAAGAAATAATATACCCCAAGAAGGACACTTCTGTGATGTGAAAATCACATTTCTCTAGTTTTGCGTATAAATGATTCTCCCGTAGTTTTTGAAGAACCAGACGCACATGGGTAATATATTGTTCCATAGACTCAGAATAAATCAAAATGTCGTCTAAATAAACGACAACGAACTTTCCAAGAAAGTCACGAAGAACATCATTGATAAGGTCTTGAAATACCGCAGGAGCATTTGACAGCCCAAAGGGCATCACCAGGTATTTATAATAACCCGACTGTGTGCTGAAAGCCGTCTTCCACTCATCCCCAGATCTTATTCGGATGAGATTGTAAGCTCCTCTAAGATCGATTTTTGAGAAGATAACGGCAGAGCGTAACTGATCAAAAAGTACTGAAATCAAAGGCAAAGGGTAGGTGTTTTTAACAGAAATTTTATTCAGAGCCCGAAAATCAATACATGGTCTGAGCGACCCATCTTTTTTTCTCAACAAAAAAGAATCCTGCACTCAAAGGAGATTTCGAGGGCCTAATGAAGCCTTTTTTCAGGCTTTCCTGGATATAATTATACATAGCCGTGGTTTCTGGCCTGGAGAGGGCATATAATCTCCCCTTAGGTAAAGTGGCCCCGGGAACTAAATCTATAGCGCAGTCATAGGACCGATGGGGAGGCAGAACGTCCGCATTACCCTTGGAGAAAACATCAGCAAAATCCTGATATTCCAAAGGAATAAGTTCTGGGGTAACTGCCGCAACCCGGACTGGATGGGAAATACACTCCTTAACACAAAAAGGACCCCATTGGGAAATCTCCCCAGACCGCCAATCTATGGTGGGATTATGAAAGGCAAGCCAGGGGTGACCCAAAACTACTGGAACTGCCGGACAATGTGTAAGGTAAAATTCTATTTCTTCTGAATGTAGGGCCCCCACTGTCAGCAATACTGGAGGTGTGCGGTGAGTAATAACCCCATTGGAAAGTGGACCCCCATCCAAGCCGTGCATGGTGATACGTCTATCTAAGGGTATCTGTGGAACGCCTAAAGCCTTAGCCCAAGCTAAATCCATAAAATTTCCTGCAGCTCCACTGTCGACGAAGGCCGACACCAACGAACTGAGGCAGCCAAAGGAAATCTTTACCGGAACTAATAGAGAATTATTAGAGGAGATTAACTGCAGACCCAAGTGAACCCCCTCACAATTCACTTGGTCAGAGCGTTTCCCAGCTTGTTCGGGCAGTTACGTGCGATATGTCCCTTACCACCACAATACAAACAAAGATCAGAACTTAACCTTCTGGTTCTTTCCTCTGGGGACAGCCGGGAGAGACCCATTTGCATGGGCTCCTCGACGTCCTCAGGAAAAGTATATACACATGGATTAGGCCTAAAAGTTGTTCCTCTTTCAGCCCTCCGCTCTCGGAGACGACGATCAATTTTAATAGCGAGCTCCATGAGTTTGTCTAGAGTCTCAGGAGCGGGGTACTGAAGGAGACTGTCTTTAATAACTTCCGACAAACCGAGGCGAAACTGACTGCGCATGGCCGGGTCATTCCAGCCACAGTCGTTCGACCAACGGCGAAATTCGGTACAATACACCTCTGCTGGATTTTTGCCTTGCTTAAGGGCACGCAGGTGACTCTCAGCTGATGCTTCTCTATCTGGGTCGTCATATAAGAGGCCTAAGGATTTAAAAAAGGCGTCTACTGATAACAAAGCAGCATCATCCGCTCTTAGCCCAAACGCCCAGGTCTGTGGATCACCCTGAAGTAGAGACATCACAATCCCGACCCGCTTCCTTAAAATTAAAAAAATCCTTTCGGTTACCCGAAAAACGGTCAGGTAAATGCATCTTTGGTTCTGGAACCATACTCGGGGAGGCTCGCAAAAGATCTTCCTGCGATCTCACCCGAAGAGTAAGGTCCTGAACCATCTGAGTTAATTCCTGTATTTGGTTAACCAAAAGCTGACTGGGGTTTGGCCCTAAACCTGCCGGATTCATGAGGCCGAATTTCTAGGCCCACCAATACAACGGAAAAAATTAAACCCGCTTTTTTTTTAATGTGGGCCGGTGAAAATGTTACGATCCTGATGCTCAGGACAGGGGAGATCTTATGTAGTGAGTCCTGAGCACCAAGACGGAATGCTGGGATTGGGAACTGGGAAGGAAATAGCCCCTAGCACCCTACCTCCGTTGTCTTACCCGTGTTATCAATTCACGCCTGAACGACTAAGGTTTCTTGGGCCCATGGCAGCCGCGTTTGAAGGGCGGATTAGGTCTGCCCAACTCCGATGCCCCCTCAGGTCTTAAAGAGGGACAAGGCGTGAACTGAGACAGGGTAATAACAAGGGGACCTCTAACTGAAACAACCACGCTAGGGGCTATAAACTACCTAAAAATGAAACGTATGTGCGGCACGCCGCCAAAGGAAAAGAACTACAAAGAAACCACTGTCCACTCCCCCACATGGCACCGCCAAGTTCCGGTGAGGACAGTGAAAGCGGAAACATCCGCATATGCACCAATTCACAGTGAAGTAAACACTAAGCGGCATAGGCCGCAACACGCGGCAGAAGCCGCTACTCACAAAACCGGGTGAGAACCCCAGATGACAGAAACAGGTTCGCAAGGACTAGAAGGATTCCCAGGACCGGCTTCGGACCTCCAAAGTACCAGAGGGCAGGGAGCAAGATCCACCAAACACGGCTGACAGGAACAGAGTTCTGCAAGGCAGGAACAGCATACAAGAAGCTATCACCGGCGGGGCTGCAGTGTGCTGGCTCACATAAAAAGGCCCTGCTGGCCAATAACAGGAGGGCCAGCAGGACCAGCCCCCAGACCCTAATTACTAGTTGCCGTGCAGCTGCCCTGCTGCACGAGCAACCTAATAACTATTCTTAGCAACGGGGAACGCGGTCCACCTGTGGCGTCCCTGTTGCTATGCACCCGGCGGCCCTGCACGCACGGCGTCCTGCATTGCCAGGGACCCGGCGGCTATCGTGCGCACGGCGTCCTGGCGTTGCTAGGCGCCGTGAGGGGGACAGGGAAGGAGAGAGGCGCGGCGGCCGTGACCGCTGCTCAGTCAGGGCACGGCCGAAGACCGCCGCGCCTAACATCTAGTAGGTGAGAACTGTGTAGCCACCACAGGAGCGAAATCCTGGCTTTTGACGACAGGATTATCTTCCGGTGCATGTGTAGGTGGGATCCCGACCACTTGTCCAACAGGTCCCACTGGAATACCCTGGCATTGAACCTGCCAAACTGTATGGCCTCATAGGCCACCACCATCTGCCCCAACAACCGAATGCACTGATGGATCGACACACTCAATGGTTGCAATATCTGTTTTACCATTTTCTGGATTTCCAGAGCCTTTTCTACTGGAAGAAATACTCTCTGAACTTCTGTGTCCGGAATCATCCCGAGAAAAGACAATCTTGTCGTCGGTTCCAACTGTGACTTTGGATAATTTATGATCCAACTGTGTTGTTGGAGTATTGACAGGGAGAGTGTGATGTTTTGTAACAACTGCTCCCTGGATCTCGCCTTTATCAGGAGATCGTCTAGATAAGGAATTATACTGAGTCCTTTTTGACGCAGGAAAACCATCATCTCCGCCATCACCTTGGTGAATACCCTTGGCGCCGTGGAGAGACCGAAAGGTAACATCTGGAATTGGTAATGGCAATCCTGAACCGCGAATCTCAGATAAGCCTGGTGAGGAGGATAAAGGGGAACATGCAGGTAAGCATCTTTTATGTCTACAGACACCATGTAGTCCCCCTCCTCCAGACTGGAAATCACTGCCCTCAGTGATTCCATTTTGAACTTAAATCGTTTCAAGTAGAGATTCAGATTTTTCAGGTTTAGGATCGGTCTGACCGAGCTGTCCGACTTCGGAACTACAAAAAGGCTTGAATAAAAACACCTCCCCTTGTTGTGACAAAGGTACCAAGACTATGAACTGATCCTGACATAATTTTTGGATTGCCGCTGTTACTGCTTCCCTTTCTGGAAGAGAAGCTGGCAAGGTCGATTTGAAAAATCGTCATGGGGGAACGTCTTGAAACTCCAGCTTGTATCCCTGGGACACTATTTGCAACACCCAGGGATCCAGGACAAACAGAATCCAACCTTGGCTGAACAGTTTGAGACGTGCTCCCACCCGAGCGGCCTCCCGCAAAGGTGCCTCAGCGTCATGCTGAAGATTTGGCCAAGTTGATCGCAGCAGGAATTCTGTTAGCAATTGGGCAAAACCATGTGCACTGCAGGGGAGGCAGATATAACATGTGCAGAGAGAGATAGATTTGGGTGTGGTGTGTTCAATCTGCAATCTAAATTGCAGTGTAAAAATAAAGCAGCCAGTATTTACCCTGCACAGAAATAAAATAACCCACCCAAATCTAACTCTCTCTGCACATGTTATATCTGCCCCCCCTACAGTGCACATGGTTTTGCTCAACTGCTAAAAAATGTCCTGCTGCGATCAACTTGGAATTACCCCCTAGGGGTAGACTTCTGCTCCTGGGAACCTGAAGCTGCTGTGGACTTCTTGTTAGGGTCTCCTGCCCTGTGCTGCCACGTCATCATGGCAACCGGGAGACAAGTGCTAGCGGAGTAACCTGAGCGCAGCTGATACTCCGGTTCGGGTCTTTTGCTGTGCAGTGGTTACAGGCAGGGGATCCGGTGCTGGTTTTTGTGCTCACAGTCTGTGAGGTCTGAGGGGGGCGTGGACAGCACCTGCTTTATAAGGCCTCTTCTCAGGTTAAGCAGATGCTGCTGAATCTTTGTTGGTTAGTCAGTTCCTGAAAGTTAGCCAGTACTGTGTAGCTTTGTATTTGTTGTTGCTTACTGCAAATAGGCCTGGGGATTTGGTACTACACTCTGCCAATCCAGACCTAGCAGTAAGACTGGAGTCAGTCGTTTAGCCTGCTGAGGTTCTTTTGCTATTCTGTGAACCCAGCAGGTTTGTGGCTGTACTTTCAGACCTGCCTGCTTAATCCTCTCTCACTGTGCAGGGCGTTCATGTGTCAGTTTAGTGGCAGTAAGCTGAACCTGGGCCCTGCAAGTGAGAATTAGGATTGTGGAGACTCTCCTTGTGTCTATTATTCCATCTCTGACCAAGGAGTTTACTGCCACACCCGTTGGTAACCCTTTAGGGTTTTGCTGTTGCCCTTAGCAACAGCATTTCGGGTTCTCTACGTATTAAACACAACATCTTGCTTTTTCCATCTGAGCATTTCTAATACTAGGGAGACACCCAGTTTCTTAGCCTCTGGGCTTCTCTGTTCACTCTGTGTTGGTTTTGTTACCCTATCACCTTCTGTGTACGTTATGTCATATTTCCCAGTCTGTCTGTGAGTTCATTTGTTTTGCATCCCTCTCTGTTCAGACACCAGTACATTCCTGCAGGCACTGGTGTGCATAACAGTTCAAACACCAGTACATTCCTGCAGGCACTGGTGTGCATAACATATTCAGCAGCCCAATACTCCTGTTGAAATTTTGTGGGAATATGGAGCATACCCCTCAAAATATGTTGCAACAGGTGGTCAATCAGGTGCAGGTCCTGACTCGTCAATTTAATGATTTGTCCATTAAAATGCACACCTCCCAGGCCGCTGGCAGAGCTCCCGCAGCAGCAGCACCTTCAGGGGTTAAGGAGCCGAAAGTAAATCTTCCGGATCGTTTTTCTGGAGATCGCTCGCAGTTCTTTTGTTTCAAGGAGAGCTGCAAGTTATATTTCCAGCTTAGGCCTCAGTCTTCTGGGTCAGAGATTCAGCGGGTGGGCATAGTGATTTCCTTGCTACAAGGAGACCCACAGGTCTGGGCATATGGGTTGCAGCCTGACTGTCCGTCGCTTAAAAGTGTTGATGCTTTTTTTACGGCACTGGGCATGTTGTATGATGACCCTGACAAGACGGCCTCAGCCGAGGCTCAGATTTCGATCCTTAAGCAAGGGCGAAGGCCAGTTGAGGTTTACTGTACGGAGTTTCGGAGGTTGGCCCATGATACCCAGTGGAATGACCCAGCCCTGAGACACCAGTACCGAAGAGGTCTTTCTAACCAGATAAAAGACCAACTGGTACAATATCCCTTGCCTGATAGCTTGGATCAGCTCATGCAGTTATCCATCCGGGTGGATAGACGGCTGAGAGAGCGAAGGCTTGAAAGGGAGACCGAGGTTTCCTTCTTTCCCAAGGGAACCTCAGACTCTGAAGAATTTTCCGAGGAGCCTATGCAGATTGGGGCTACCCGCCTCTCCTCGCGTGAGAAGACGCGGAGGAGACAGCAGGGGTTGTGTTTGTACTGTGGGAATAAGGGTCATGTGGTAGTATCATGCCCAGAAAAGCCGGAAAACTTCAGGGCCTGAGGGTGATGGGAAATATCCTGTCAGGCCAGAAGTCAGAATTTCCCAAGAAGACTTTTATCATTCCGGTGACCTTGAAGATCCTCGGTCAAACTGTCAAGACTGAGGCCTTTGTGGACAGTGGGGCCGACGGGGTTTTTATGGACCGCCAATTCGCCCTGAAACACTCTGTTTCCTTAGTACCCTTGGCGTCGGAAATTGAGATTTGTGGGTTAAACGGGGAACCATTATCCCAGGGTAAAATTACCTCTTGCACTAGCCAGATTTCTTTGTTTATTGGAGCCACACACTCTGAAAAATTATCCTTTTATGTGACTGTCTGTACTTTTGCCCCATTGGTGTTGGGGTTACCCTGGTTAAGGGCCCACAATCCTCAATTTGACTGGGTCTCTGGGGAGATTCTTAGTTGGGGTACTGATTGTTTCAGGAGTTGCTTGAGCCTTCCAGTCAGGCTCTCGCAGCTAAGTTTGCCAGGATTGCCAGGGTGTTATGCAGATTTTGCGGACGTGTTCTCCAAAAAAGTTGCAGAGGTACTACCTCCCCATCGCCCCTATGACTGTGCCATTGATTTGTTGCCGAATGCTAAGCTTCCCAAGAGCAGGTTGTACTCCCTGTCACGTCCTGAGACTCAGGCTATGGCAGAGTACATTCAGGAGAACTTGGCTAAAGGATTTATCAGACCTTCACAGTCTCCAGTTGGGTCGGGGTTCTTCTTCGTGGGTAAAAAGGACGGTTCATTGCGACCCTGCATCGACTTCAGGGAATTGAACCGTATCACGATTAAAAACTCATACCCACTGCCTCTCATTTCGGTCTTGTTTGACCAGCTTCGTACTGCCACCATTTTTTCTAAGATTGACCTACGCGGTGCGTACAATCTAATCCGAATAAGAGAGGGGGATGAATGGAAGACTGCCTTTAATACCCACTCAGGGCATTATGAATATTTGGTGATGCCTTTTGGGCTCTGTAATGCCCCGGCAGACTTCCAGGATTTCATGAACGATGTGCTCAGGGAATATTTGGATAGATTCTTAGTTGTATACTTAGATGACATCCTAATCTTCTCCCATTCCCTGGAGGAACATCGGAAGCATGTACGCTTAGTCCTCCAGAAACTCAGAGACCACCGGCTTGGGGCGAAGCTGGAGAAGTGCGAATTTGAAGTTCAGCAAATCGCATTTCTAGGATATATTATCTCCCCAGAAGGTTTCCAAATGGAGGGTTCCAAGGTACAGGCAGTCCTGGATTGGGTGCACCCGACTAGTTTGAAGGCGCTTCAGCGTTTCCTGGGCTTTGCAAATTTTTATAGACGATTTATCGCTGGATTTTCGTCTATAGTGGCGCCCTTGGTGGCACTCACTAAGAAAGGGGCGGATGTTGCTCACTGGACTCGTGAGGCCAAAGCGGCTTTTGCCCGTCTCAAAAGGGCATTTGTCTCGGCCAAGGTGCTGCGACACCCAGATCCAGAGCGTCCTTTTGTGGTGGAGGTGGATGCCTCTGAGATGGGTATTGGGGCAGTGCTCTCTCAGATGGGAGTGTCTGATAATCGCCTTCATCCCTGTGCTTACTTTTCCCGTAAATTTTCGCCTGCCGAGATGAATTATGACGTGGGTAACCGGGAATTGTTGGCTATTAAGGATGCACTCGAGGAGTGGAGACACTGGCTTGAGGGGGCTAAGTTTGTGGTCTCAATTCTCACCGACCATAAGAATTTGGCATATTTAGAGTCAGCGAAGCGTCTCAATGCCAGGCAGGCACGATGGGCTTTGTTTTTTGCTCGCTTTAATTTTTTGATAACATATCGCCCTGGGTCAAAAAACATCAAGGCTGATGCGCTCTCGCGGAGTTTTGCTCCAATCCAGGAGACCACTGAGGAGCCGTTGCCCATTGTGTCCCCATCATGTATTAAAGTGGGCATTACCCAGGACCTCTTGTCATTAGTCCTTAGAGCACAGGAGCAGGCTTCTCCAGACCTTCCGGTAGGTCTTTTGTTTGTGCCTCCTAGGTTAAGACAGCGAGTGTTCCTGGAATTCCATGCCAAGAAGTCGGCAGGTCACCCGGGTATTGCCAGAACTCGGGAGTTGCTATCTAGGGCGGTGTGGTGGCCCTCGGTGGCTAAGGATGTGGATCAGTGGGTTCGGGCATGTGACATCTGTGCCCGAAATAAGACTCCTAGAGGGGTTCCTGTTGGCCCATTACATCCACTCTCTATTCCATCTAAGCCATGGACCCACATTTCAATGGATTTTGTTGTGGACTTGCCCAAATCCTCGGGGATGACAGCCATCTGGGTTGTCGTTGACAGGTTTTCGAAGATGGCGCACTTCGTTCCACTGGTTGGGCTGCCATCGGCCAGACGCCTGTCTGAGTTATTTATGCTGCATGTTGTGCGTCTCCACGGGTTGCCACTTGATGTGGTCTCTGACCGCGGATCCCAGTTTGTGGCCAAATTCTGGAGGGCATTTTGTTCCGATCTCCAGATTTCTGTCAGCTTGTCGTCAGGCTACCATCCGCAGTCTAATGGGCAGACTGAAAGGGTGAACCAGTCCTTGGAGCAGTTCCTCAGGTGTTATGTCTCCAAGTGTCAGACTGACTGGGTTGCTCATCTGTCAATGGCGGAGTTTGCCTATAACAACGCGGCTCACTCTGCTACAGGGATCTCTCCCTTCCTTTGTGTGTATGGGCATCATCCTAAGGCCAATTCTTTTGACCCCCTGGACTCCACGCCTGGTGGTTCCTCTGTCGTTTCGGTCCTTAGAGGTATTTGGAGGAAAGTGAAGAAAGCCCTTGTGTCTGTGTCATTAGTGACCAAAAGGGTTTTTGATAAGCGGAAAAGACCCTGCAGCTTCAAATTAGGAGACTTCGTCTGGTTGTCTACTAAGAATTTGAAGTTGAGACAGCCATCTCATAAGTTAGGCCCCCGGTTCATCGGCCCTTATAAGATCACCAGGGTTATCAATCCGGTGGCATTTCAGTTAGATCTGCCCCGTTCTTTGGGTATCAATAAAACATTTCATTGTTCCCTTTTAAAACGGGCGATTAGTAATCCTTCTTCCAGAGGAAGACCTTCCCCTCTTCTGATACGTGGCCAGAGGGAGTTTGTTGTTGAAAGGATTCTTGACTCCAAGATGGTTCGGGGTCGGCTGTCATTTTTGGTGCACTGGAAGGGGTATGGCCCGGAGGAGCGGTCGTGGGTGCGCAGTTGTGATCTTCATGCCCCCAGACTGATACGCTCTTTCTTCTCGCAGTTCCCCGATAAACCCGGTGGTAGGGGTTCTTTGACCCCTCGTCAGAGGGGGGGTACTGTTAGGGTCTCCTGCCCTGTGCTGCCACGTCATCATGGCAACCGGGAGACAAGTGCTAGCGGAGTAACCTGAGCGCAGCTGATACTCCGGTTCGGGTCTTTTGCTGTGCAGTGGTTACAGGCAGGGGATCCGGTGCTGGTTTTTGTGCTCACAGTCTGTGAGGTCTGAGGGGGGCGTGGACAGCACCTGCTTTATAAGGCCTCTTCTCAGGTTAAGCAGATGCTGCTGAATCTTTGTTGGTTAGTCAGTTCCTGAAAGTTAGCCAGTACTGTGTAGCTTTGTATTTGTTGTTGCTTACTGCAAATAGGCCTGGGGATTTGGTACTACACTCTGCCAATCCAGACCTAGCAGTAAGACTGGAGTCAGTCGTTTAGCCTGCTGAGGTTCTTTTGCTATTCTGTGAACCCAGCAGGTTTGTGGCTGTACTTTCAGACCTGCCTGCTTAATCCTCTCTCACTGTGCAGGGCGTTCATGTGTCAGTTTAGTGGCAGTAAGCTGAACCTGGGCCCTGCAAGTGAGAATTAGGATTGTGGAGACTCTCCTTGTGTCTATTATTCCATCTCTGACCAAGGAGTTTACTGCCACACCCGTTGGTAACCCTTTAGGGTTTTGCTGTTGCCCTTAGCAACAGCATTTCGGGTTCTCTACGTATTAAACACAACATCTTGCTTTTTCCATCTGAGCATTTCTAATACTAGGGAGACACCCAGTTTCTTAGCCTCTGGGCTTCTCTGTTCACTCTGTGTTGGTTTTGTTACCCTATCACCTTCTGTGTACGTTATGTCATATTTCCCAGTCTGTCTGTGAGTTCATTTGTTTTGCATCCCTCTCTGTTCAGACACCAGTACATTCCTGCAGGCACTGGTGTGCATAACAGTTCAAACACCAGTACATTCCTGCAGGCACTGGTGTGCATAACACTTCTTTCCCTTTCCCCTCCCCTTCCCCTACCCGCAAAGAAGGTGGAACCTCTCGCTTTTTTGTATTTATTGGGCCGAAAGGACTGCATGTGTGGGTGATATGTCTTTTTTGCCGGTGCAGGAGCAGAGGGCAAAAATGTCGACTTACCAGCGGTAGCCACCGAGACTAACACATCCAGTCCATCGCCAAATAAGGCCTCAACTTTATATGGGAGAGCCTCCATATTTCTTTTGGAATCTGCATCCGTGTTCCACTGGCGAATCCACAACGCCCACCGAGCCGATACTGCCATGATAGCGGCTTGTAAACTCAAGAGTCCAATATCTTTCATCACTTCTAGCATGTATGCGGCAGCGTCTTTGATATTCCCTAACTTAAGGAGTATCTCATCTTTATCAATCGTGTCAATTTCTGATGACACGCTTTCTGACCATTTTTCAATAGCGCGACTCACCCACGCGCAAGCAATTGTGGGCCTGAGCAGCGTACCATTGGCAACATAAATGGATTTCAATGTAGTTTCCATCTTTTGGTCTGCCGGCTCTTTTAGTGAAGCCGTGCCAGGTGCAGGGAGAATTACCTTCTTTGTCAACCTGGACAGTGCACTGTCTAACGCAGGGGGTGACTCCCATTTTTTCCTGTCCTCCACCGGGAAAGGATAAGCTATGTGAATTCTCTTAGGAATACGAAATTTCTTTTCGGGATTCACCCACATCCCTTCAAAGAGTGTATTAAGCTCGTGGGAAGGAGGGAAAGTGACCTTAGATTTCTTTTCTTTATAGAAATAAGCCTTCTCCTGAGGTACAGGAGTGGCTTCCGTGACTTCCAGAACTTCCCTTATAGCCACAATCATATATTGTATACTTTTTGCCAATTGATGATCTATTTCTCTGGAGTCACTAACGTCAATACAAGAATCAGTGTCCGTGTCGGTATCAGTATTCACAATATTCGCAAATGGTCTCTTATGTGACCCAGAGGGGTCGCCTGCGGATGGAAGAACAGAGCCCTGAAAAATCACATCCTCCACAGATTTTCTCCAGCACTCAGCATTAGATTCAGATTTATCTAATCTCCTATTGATATGATGCATACTATCACGTATTTCTTTCACCCATGCAGGCTCTTGGTGTGCCGGCAGTGCCACCACATTACATTTCTGTGTCCCTAAAATAGTTTCCTCCAGGGAGGAACTCCCTGCCTCTGACATGTCTTACACACGTGTACAACACACACACAGACACACTGGGACTTATAGGGGACAGACCCACAGTAAAATCTGTCAGAGGGACACAGTTTAGGAGCAGCCAGTTCACAACCCCAGCGCCAGTATCTAATGCCTGTGAACACAGAATGCCCACTGACATGCAGCGCTTTTTACACAGTAAAACACACTTGTAAAGCTGCAAATTCGCTTGTGTCCCCCCCCCCATTTTGCACCCTGATACTTGTAGTCAGAAGTGAAGGAGGACCAGCGATGTCTCTGCAGCATGAGGAGAGAGAAAAGGGCACTGAGCAGTGTGCTGGCTGCCTGAGGAAGAAGCTCCACCCTTTTTACCTCAGAAATGTTTCATAATATTTATACTGGTGGGGGTAGGGCTGTGCCTGGGCATCTTATGCCCCCTTTTTGCCAGTTTATAGAGGTGTTTTTTCTGCCCAGGGCGCCCCCCCCCCCGTGCCCTGCACCCTGCAGTGCCTGTGTGTGGGCAGCAATGGCGCGCTGCTCTCCCGCCAGCCGCGCTGTACCTCAGCCGTCACTTTTCTTGATAGAAGATTTGTCTTCTACTCACCTGTCTTCTGACTTCTAGCTCTGTGAGGGGGGTGACGGCGTGCTGTGGGAGTGAGCATCTAGACACGGCTAACGTTCAGTACCCTTCAGGAGCTAATGGTGTCCTGTCCGCCAGAAGCAGAGCCATGAAACTCTTTAGGAAGTTGGTTCCTACTTCTGCCCCCTCAGTCCCACGAAGCAGGGAGACTGTTGCCAGCAGTTCTCCCTGAAAACAAAAAACCTAACATAAGTCTATTCAGAGAAACTCAGTAGAGCTCCCCTAGAGTGCATCCAGTCTGCCTGGGCACATTTCTAAAACTGAGGGCCGGAGGAGGGGCATAGAGGGAGAAGCCAGTTCTCACCCATTGAAAAGTCTTAAGCGTGCCCATGGCTCCTGCGGAACCGTCTATACCCCATGGTCATGAAGTGGACCCCAGCATCCTCTAGGACAGGCTTTTTCAACCTTCAGAGTGAACTGTTAGCCCGGGCTCTTCTTAGAGGATCAGTCGTGCTTTGGCCGTGACCTATGCCTTGAAGACGCGGCGGTGTGATATCATAGGTCACGGCCGCCGCTTCTCACCCAGCCAGCCCACACACATCTTCCAGTTCCTGCCTGCATACACAGCTTTCTTTGCCCACCCACATCCACACCTGTCCAACCGCCGGCTGCTCAGTACACTCAGCACTCCACTCTGAACAACCCCCGCCACTGAGGACAGCTGACCGGTATGGGCTGATATTTGTTATTTTATTTCTCCTGTGGGGACCAATAGGATTTATGTGAGGCGAATATGGATTTATGGGGGAAACAATGTGAATAATTCATGTGGGGAGCAATAGGATTTATGTATTGAGCAACATGATTTATGTGGGGAGCAATGTGATTGTTTTTTCTGTGTAGGCCAATGTATGTGTGGATTTTTTTTTACTGTGAGGGCCAATGTGCGTGTTTTTTTTCTGTGGGGAACTGATGGTGTGCCTTGGCAATTTTAAAATATTGTTCGGTGTGCCACAAGTAAAAAAAGGTTGAAAATCACTGCTCTGGGACGTATGAGAAAAACAACTGGACAAGAGAAACACTAAACTAAAATGTATGCTTGCGAACGCAAGAAGCCTAGCAGGTAAAATGGGGGAATTGGAATTGTTAGCATCAAAGGCTTAGGCCCTCATTCCGAGTTGTTCGCTCGCTAGCTGCTTTTAGCAGCCGTGCAAACACTAAGCCGCCGCCCTCTGGGAGTGTATCTTAGCTTAGCAGAAGTGCGAACGAAAGGATCACACAGCGGCTACAAAATAATTTTGTGCAGCTTCAGAGTAGCTCCAGACCTACTCCTAGCTTGCGATCACTACAGACTATTTAGTTCCTGATTTGATGTCACAACACGCCCTGCGTTCGGCCAGCCACTCCTCCGTTTCCCCAGCCACGCCTGTGTTTTTATCTGACACGCCTGCGTTTTTTCACTCACTCCCTGAAAACGGTCAGTTCACACCCAGAAACGCCCTCTTCCTGTCAATCACTCTGCAGTCAGCAGTGCGACTGAAAAGCTTTGCTAGACATTGTGTGAAACTACATCGTTCGTTGTAAAAGTAAGACGCACGTGCGCATTGCGCCACATACGCATGCGCATAAGTGCCGATTTCTTACCTGATCGCTGCACTGCGAATGAAAGCAGCTAGCGATCAACTCGGAATTGCCACCTTAGTTTGATATTATAGGTATTACGGAAACATGGTGGGACAACTCTCATGACTGGGTTGCAAACTTGGAGGGGTATTCTCTTTTCAGGAGGGACAGGGCTAACAAAAGAGGAGGAGGTATATGTCTTTATGTTAAACCATACTTAAAGGAGGTTATTTATGAGGGGACTGGAGATAATGTGGCGTCACTATGGGATGAAATCTCAAGTGGGGGCATTGATGCAAAAAATCTAGTCATAAGCACGTGCTACAAACAGCCAGATATTAGCAAACATGAGGAAGACCAACACTTGCAGCAAATCGAAAAGGTTGCATGATTGGGGGACATCCTAGTGATTGGGGATTTTAATTATCCTGATATAAACTGGAGTAACAAATCATGTTTTAAAGCTAGGGTTCTTAAATATGTTAAAGGATCACTACTTGTCTCATTTAGTCAAGGACCCATCTAGAGGTAAAACTACTCTGGATCTAGTAATTACTAATAATGTGGACATTTTATCAAACACTAAAGTTGAGGAGACTTTGGGTAACAGTGATCACTATATGTTCACATTCGACATCAGTTTCAAGAAACATAGCTATAAGGGATCAACCAAAACATTTAAATTTAGAAAGGCTAACTTCAGTATGCTCAGAAGTACACCAAACGACATTGACTGGGAAGTTTTGTTTCATGGCAAGAACACTATGGAAATGTGGGATGCTTTAAAAGGGTTGCTAGATAGCAATATTCACAAATTCATTCCCATGGACAGTAAACGCTGGAGTACCAAACTCAAACCGATGTGGCTTAATAAGAAGGTCAAGGAAGAAATGGATAAAAAGAAGTGTGCTTTCAAAGCATTTGAATCTAATGGAAAGGAGGAGTCATTAAACTACTAAAAAGGAATGCAATAAAAGATGCAAAAAAGCAATAAGAGCAGCTGTTAGGGCCAGGAGGCGTGTGTCCTGGCCGTTGCCAGGAAGACGGGATGCCGCACCTCCCGCTGACCTCCGCCCGGCGCCTAGCAATAGGCAGACGCCGGTCGCAAAGTTTCCTGGTCCCCACCTGGCACCTAGCAACAGGCAGGCACCGGGTGCTTTGAGCTGCTGGGTTCCTAGCAACGGGGACACCGGAGGCAGACCGCGTTCCCCGTTGCTGAGGAAATAATACCCAGCTGTATGCTTGAACATGCAGCAGGACAGCTGCATATTAATTGCAAATTATGAGGTTCTTTTGTGATAGGTGCAGCACCATTTATATTCCCTTCCTGGTCACTCCAAAGATGCTGGTAATAGTTCTTGTTTCTGTGTGAACCTGTCAGCTTATTGGAGATCCTGCCTGTGTTGCTGTGACCTGGAGACTTTGACTGTTCGATTCTGGACCAGACCTTGCCATCCGGTGTTCAGGTTTTTCGTGGAGAATCCATGCTAACAGTCCTTTGTTTATATTTATATCCTGAAACATCCCTGAGCATTGTTGCTCTCACTATTTATTTGCTTATAACATCTAAGACCATTTTTGGTTTAATTTTCACTTGTGCATTGGTGTGCAGGGTTATTTAGGGTTCCCCTTACTCACTAGAAGTCTCGGGTGGTGCCTTTTCACTCATTAAGACCTGGGGGCATCGAAGTTTGGGCGGACCTAATGCACCCATTCAAACGCGGCTGCCTGGGCACAAGAATTTTAGCGCTGCAGGCACCACCTGACCACTAAGAGGGGTAACGGAGTCAGGGGTAGAGCACAAGCTGCTGTGGATATCAAATTCTAGCTGCAGTTTGACCTGTGAGTACCAGAACCACCCAGTTGTCGCATACTCCCCTGAGTTCCAGGTACTCAACCATAACAGCAGCTAAAATTTAAAATTAAAAGCAAATCACTATGGCGTGGCCACGGCGGCAAAGGACTAGGAAGCAGGATCGAGGAGCTCCCTGGATAATTAATCCTGCAACAATCCTGGGGCTCCGATCCTGCTTTCCTCTGGATTCCTCTCCTGCCTGGCGGTGCTGGGGAGGCGGCTGTGGGTTTGTGCGAGCGCTCCCGGCTCGCGTCGGCGGCCGCCCGGACTCCGGGCCTAGGCCGCAGCTCAGTCCCCGGCCTCGATTTTGAAGCTCCGCCGGGCGCGTGCGCGCGCGCACACGACCGAGCGCCCGAGGCGGACACAGCATCCAGCGGCACCGGAAAGGAGCGGCACCCCACTCCTGCACCCCCAGGGCCCCAACCATAAGCCATCCTGCTCCCCTGAAGGCTGGTGCAGTGAGGGAAGAGGGGGAAATCCTTGTGCTGGGCGGCCATTTTACCTGCAGCTCCCTGAGGTACTGAACACAGCAAGGTGCAGTGTGGGTGAAGACTGCACTGGGCTGGAGGTTTGGATACTGTCCCAGCTGCCCTGCCTCCTACTGCTTATACTGCTGGAATATCACACACTGGACATATTTATTTATACCATTGGACCCCCCTGGTCCCCCTTCTCCCTTCATTATAACATCTGGCTATCCCAGTGCCTGGCGTGCTGCTGATACTGCATTTACCATCCACTGTTATACCTTTTGACACTGAACAACGGGACTCTCATTACTGCTGGGCCTTCACAAGATGGTGAGGGGCGGCCAGAGTGCGGCCGCGGCTAAATTGGAGAGGTTTGCTCGACAGCCTGCATCTCAGTCGACGCAGTCATCTCCTAAGCTCTCCCCCCCTGCCAGAATGGATCCATCGGCTGGGGCCGACTCGGGGGCGAATACGCAGCCGTCTGCTCCCTCCATCCAGCAGGTCCTGGAGGCCATAGCGGCCAGCGAGCAACGTCTATCGGACAAGATGGAGAAGGTGCAGTGTGATTTATCACTGCTACGACAGGACGTCCAACGAGTACGGGAGAGGGTGGGCGAAACTGAGACAAGGGTCTCCAACCTGGAAGACCTCAGCGGTCCTCTGCAACAATCGGTGTCTGCAGTTACACAGCAAGTCACAACGATGCAAGCCAAACTCCTGGACATGGAGGGCAGACTCCGCAGAAACAACGTGAGGTTCGTAGGCCTCCCCGAAAAAGAAGAAGGGGCACATCCCGAGGATTTCCTGGAATCCTGGCTAAAAGAGGCATACGGTGCTGAATCCTTTACCTCTCAGTTTGCAGTGGAGCGGGCCCACCGCGTGCCCTTCCGGCCTTTACCCCCAGGCGCCCCACCACGAACTTTTATAGCAAAATTCCTGCACTACAAGGACCGGGACTCCGTCCTGCGCCTGGGACGCATGAAGGGCCCCCTGATCCGGAATGGAATCCGGGTGTCGGCATTTCCGGACTTTGCAGCGGACGTCCAAAAAGACCGAGCCCAGTTTCTTCCCATAAAGCGACGCCTTCGTGATCTGAACATATCCTATTCGATGCTGTTTCCCTCCAGATTGCGTGTGGTGGCGGACGGGGAGACTAAATTCTTCAGCTCGCCCAGGGAAGCGGCTTCCTGGTTGGACAGATATGCTCCGGGGGCCCGCCAGCTGGCTCCAGACTGACATCGGGTCGCCCTCCTCTATGGGCCTACAACCCGCAAGTATAAGTCCAGGGAGCTTCCTCTCGTTTAGTGGTTCTGGACTTTGCTGAGAAGTGTTATAAACGTATAAACGCATAAGGGTTTAAGTATTGGGGTTGTTTGATCTGTACGCCTAGTACAGTGTTGCCGTAGGCTTTGGGTTCTCCAGGGCTAGAGTTCGGTTAGGGATCTAGGTATGCCACAGTTCGGGGAGGTATACGGGGAGGGGGGATGCCGGGGGGCCGCTGTTGGCCCCCCAGTAGTTTTTCTGTTTTATGTTTTGAATTTACGAAGCCTATATACTTGCCATTCGGAGGGTGTGGTGGGGTCGCACTGTTTTCGGGGGTTTGGCTCGGGGTCCGGGCCTGTAGACGACGTGATTGCGTGAGCGAGGAGCCGGGGGGAAGGGCGGTCGATAGGAGTGTTGCGCCCCAGCTGACGACTTGGCTGACATGCCTCCCTTAAAAATCTTGGCGTGGAATGTCCGGGGCATTAACAACAAAGTAAAGCGATCCTTAGTGTTTAAGATGATCAAGAAATATTGCCCGGATATCATCTGTCTAAGCGAAACCCATTTGGAGGGAAATAGGCTGTTGTCGCTCCGCAGGCCTTGGGTGGGCTGGGCATATCATTCCTCGCACTCCTCATATTCCCGAGGGGTGTCGGTAATGATAAAGAGGACTGTACAGTTTGATATGATCAGAGTAAATACAGATCCACATGGTAGATACGTGTTCATTGAATGTAAATTGTTCTCACGTAATTTTTTCCTATTGTCTGTGTATGTTCCCCCCCCCCGTTTTCATATGTCGTTCTGCAAAAGGCCGCCTTATTTGTTGCCTCCTCCCCCCACACCCCTGTCATCTGCTTGGGGGACTTCAACGCTGTGTTGGATGCCTCCTTAGACAGATGGAGGGCTCCCCGGGATCAAGGGACGGGGGGCGGCTCGATCTCATCGGGATCTAAATTCGCAGATTTTCTAGATAGTATGCAGTGGGTAGACGTCTGGAGGATTCGGAATCCTAGTCTTCGGCAATACTCCTGTTATTCGGGTACACATGGCTCTTTTTCTAGAATCGACCTGGCCCTGGTCTCGCCTGGGCTTCTGCCTGGCGTGACGGATGTCCGTTACGAGGCACGGGGGGTGTCCGATCACTCGCCCCTGGTGCTCTCAATAGATGGGGAATGTCAGAGGGGACAGTCATATTGGCGGCTACACCCTTCTTGGCTGGCCCAGCTGGGCGAATGCCCGGAGTTGGTGTCCACATGGGAGGGATTTTTTGCAGATAATGTGGGATCGGCCCCGGCCCCGGTTGTTTGGGACGCGTTCAAGGCGTATTTGCGAGGTACAATGATCGGCAAAATTGCAGCCTGCAAGGTGGCTAGAAGGGCGATGGAAAGACAGCTTGAGACTGAGTGTAGGGATCTGGAGACGCGTTACCTGACTGAGGGTACTCCTGAGCTGAAGGCCCGCTGGCTTGTGGCTCAGGAGGCCTGGCTGGCTCACCTTTCAGATATAAATGCACGTTCCCTTTTGTTTAGGGCCACTAACATATATATGCAGGCGGACAGACCAGGTAGCCTGATGGCCCACTTAGTGCACTACGATCGACCTGGGACCACGATAGCGCAATTGCTTGACTCAGGCGGCTCCATGGTGGATGCCACCCCTGACATCGCACAGATGTTCCTCGGCTACTTCAGAGAGGTATACGATAGTAGACTGACATGCTCCACGGAGGAACTAGACCTGTACCTGACAAATATTCCCCTTCCTAAACTCTCCCCTGAGGCCAGGGACGCACTGGACGCACCTCTGACCCTGGAAGAGGTGGTGTCGGCGGTAGAGGTGTCTCCTAGCGGTAAATCCCCGGGTAGTGACGGTATTCCCACGGAACTATATAAACAGTACATTGAGTTCTTTGGTCCCCAGCTGCTTGACACGTACGTTAAAATGACTGCCGCTAACAGCCTTCCTCCCTCAATGTCCGAGGTGATCCTTATAATGCTTCCAAAGCCTGGTAAGGACCCCAAGTTGTTGGACTCCTACAGGCCGATCTCCCTCATCCCCACTGATGCCAAGATCCTGGCGAAAATTCTTGCGGTCCGACTCAACCTAGTAATTGAATCTATAATTCATCCGGATCAAACTGGCTTCATGCCTGGGAAATCCACATCCATTAACTTGCGCAGGCTATACACCATTTTGCAGGCTCCTCGTGATTTCCCCTCGGACGCGGCTGTGGTCTCATTGGATGCAGCCAAGGCATTCGACAGTGTTGAGATGCCCACTGTACTGCGGGTCATTGAGACATTCGGTGGGTATTCGGGTCTCCGCATAAACTGGTCCAAATCATTCATTATGCCCATTATAGGCTCCCTCCCTCAGGTTCCGAAAATATCCCTGCCGCTGTGCTGGACAGTCCAGTTTAAGTACCTCGGAATTCTAATTACAAACGACCCATCAGACTTTGTGCCCTTAAACCTCGACCCTCTTGTACAGACAGTAGTGCGCAAATCGAGAGCTTGGGGTAAGCTACCACTGACAATGACGGGCAGGGTCGGCCTCATTAAAATGGTAGTCTTGCCTAAACTATTGTATGTTCTATTACAGTCCCCTGTATTCATTTTTCCAGCCTTCTTCAGGAAATTAAATAGCGTCCTGTCTTCCTTAATATGGGCCAATAAAAGAGCTAGAATAAAATTAACCACCCTCACCAGACAAAAAAGGGACGGCGGTCTGGCCTTGCCCCACTTCCAACTGTATTATTATGCTGCTCAGCTATCACATATCAGTATGTGGCTTCGGGAGGGGGGGGTGGCTGGGCTAGGTCGGGCGTTCCTTCAATGCTATTACCCGGACCTTTCCCCGGCACAGGTCCTGGTGGGGGGAAACCCTTCTAGATTTTTACCTCCTATTGTCTTTCAGGCGATGAGAATATGGCTAGCATTGAAGGGCCTACTCGGGTATGAAGGCATGGACCCTGATACTCCCCTATGGCACTCCACAATGCTTAATGAACTGAGGTCCCTAGAGGGCGGGGAGGTATGGGCTCCGTATTCGATAGACTCGCTGTCCCAGTTATATAGTGACGGTTCATTGAAATCATTTCAGCAATTAAAGGAGGAGTTTGGACTCCCGAACTCTTACTTCTACAGATTTCTACAGCTCAGGCACGCCTTGCAGGCGCAATTTGGAGACTCCCCCCCGGCGCTCCTCCCCTTTCCCATAAAAACATTTCTACATTCACTGGGTCGAGTCAAGGTGATTTCCTTCACCTACTCATACCTTCTTCAAACAATACATGCAGACCCGCTCTCGAATCTTCGGGAGAACTGGGAGTGTGACTTGGGTCCCATAGACGGGGATGACTGGGAGGGCGCTTTGGGCAATCCGAGCCAGGTCACCAAATCGCTGCGGTTTCAGCAGATACAGCTTTTTATTCTGCATAGATCATACATAACACCGAGCAGGCTGGCCAGATTCAGGTCTGATAGTGTTGATGTTTGTCCCAAGTGCGGGGCTCCTGGAGGCACATTCTGGCACCTCATATGGGAATGCCCGTTGCTGCAGGTGTTCTGGGCTGGGGTCGGGTCGATTCTGGAACATACGGGAACACAGAGGGGATTGCTGACTCCGAGATTTTGTATTCTGGGGGTGGGCGACTCTGATTCTGGGTCCCGATGGGAGGGCATGTATGCCCGCAGCATATGCGCACTTGCAAAAGTGTGTATCGCGCGGACATGGATGGCCCCCAGTCCTCCCACAATACCTGCTCTTAAAAGTTTGGTCAACGATACCCTATTAAAAGAACGATATGTATATATGAAATATAATGCCCTTACCAGATACGAGAAGATTTGGTCTCCTTGGATCACTTCCACATACTCCTCCCTTGCCCTTCAAATGTAGCAGGCACTGGCCATCGATGCGGAAGCGCTGTTTGGGCCCCGGGGCGTTGGGCCGAGCCTTTTATCTCCCCTGAACGCAGCTGTTTAATCATCTAGCTGTCGCACCACACCATGCACACATTAGCTTGACTAGGCTTGAGTTTGTTTTAGAGGGTTAGTTCGGGGGTAGTGGGGTTGTGGGCTATATACGGCTCACTAGACGGGGTAATTACACATAAGGTGGGGGGAGAAAATATTGAAAATGTTAAGTATGTGAACCATGACTTGGCTACAGACTACAAACAATATGCATACTGCGGGAAGACCGCGCGGAAATGGTAACACGGGGAATGTCATTCGTACATGTATACTATCATAAAGTTAATATGAATGACTCAGAATACTGTGATTACCCACTATGATTCCTAATGTATACTGAAATGTCTGTATCTCTAATTTTATGGAGAATAAAAATTACTCTATTTAAAAAAAAAAAGCAAATCACTATGGAGAGCAAAACCAATCCTAAAAAGTTTTCTCAATACATAAACAATTGGAATTGTTAGCATCAAAGGCTGAGTATGACATTATAGGTATTACGGAAACATGGTGGGACGACTCTCACGACTGGGTTGCTAACTTGGAGGGGTATTCTCTTCTTAGGAGGTACAGGGCTAACAAAAGAGGAGGAGGCGTATGTCTTTATGTTAAACCATCACTTAAACCATACCTAAAGGAGGTTATCTATGAGGAGACTAGTGATAATGTGGAGTCACCCTGGGTAGAAATCTCAAGTGGGGGAATTGATGCAAAAAAACTAGTCATAGGCACATGCTACAAACAGCCGGATATTAGCATACATGAAGAACAACTATTGCAGCAAATTAAAACGGCTGTGGGACTGGGGGACATCCTTGCCATTGGGAATTTTAATTACCCGGATATAAACTGTAGTAATGATTCATGTGCTAAAGCGAGGGGCAGCAGGTTCTTAAATATGTTTAGGGATCACTACTTGTCTCAATTAGTCGAGGACCCAACTAGGGGTAAAACTACCCTGAATCTAGTAATTACTAATAATGTGGACATTATATCAAACACTAAAGTTGGGGAGACTTTGGGTAACAGTGATCACTATATGATCACATTCGACATCAGTTTCAGGAAACATAGCTACAGGGGTTCCACCAAAACTTTTAACTTTAGGAAGGCTAATTTCAGTATGCTTAGATGTGCACTTAACAACATAGAGCTATTTCTCTAACGTCCTAGTGGATGCTGGGAACTCCGAAAGGACCATGGGGGAATAGCGGCTCCGCAGGAGTCTGGGCACAACTAAAAGAAAGCTTTTAGACTACCTGGTGTGCACTGGCTCCTCCCACTATGACCCTCCTCCAAGCCTCAGTTAGATTTTTGTGCCCGGCCGAGCTGGATGCACACTAGGGGCTCTCCTGAGCTCTTAGAAAGAAAGTATATTTTAGGTTTTTTATTTTACAGTGAGACCTGCTGGCAACAGGCTCACTGCAACGAGGGACTAAGGGGAGAAGAAGCGAACCTACCTGCTTGCAGTTAGCTTGGGCTTCTTAGGCTACTGGACACCATTAGCTCCAGAGGGATCGACCGCATGGAACTGGCCTTGGTGTTCGTTCCCGGAGCCGCGCCGCCGTCCCCCTTACAGAGCCAGAAGCAAGAAGAAGTCCGGAAAATCGGCGGCATGAAGACTTCTGTCTTCACCAAGGTAGCGCACAGCACTGCAGCTGTGCGCCATTGCTCCTCATACACACTTCACACTCCGGTCACTGAGGGTGCAGGGCGCTGGGGGGGGGCGCCCTGAGCAGCAATAAAAACACCTTGGCTGGCAAAACAATCACAATATATAGCCCCAGAGGCTATATATGTGATAATTACCCCTGCCAGAATCCTTAAAAAAGCGGGATAATAGTCCGCGAAATAGGGGCGGAGCTATCTCTCTCAGCACACTGGCGCCATTTTTCCCTCACAGTTCCGCTGGAAGGAAGCTCCCTGGCTCTCCCCTGCAGTCTACACTACAGAAAAGGGTAAGAAAGAGAGGGGGGGCACTAAATTTAGGCGCAGTAAATATTATAGCAGCTATAGGGGACATAATTCAGTTAGTCCCTGCATTATATAGCGCTCTGGTGTGTGCTGGCATACTCTCTCTCTGTCTCCCCAAAGGGCTTCTGTGGGGTCCTGTCCTCTGTTAGAGCATTCCCGGTGTGTGTGCGGTGTGTCGGTACGGCTGTGTCGACATGTTTGAGGAGGACAATTATGTGGAGGCGGAGCAGATGCCTATAGAAGTGATGTCACCCCCTGCGGGGCAGACACCTGAGTGGATGGTTTTATGGAAGGAATTACGTGCAAGTGTCGACTCCTTACACAAAAAATTTGACGACATGCCAAATGCGGGACAGCCAGCTTCTCAGCTCGTGCCTGCCCAGGTGTCTCAAAGGCCATCAGGGGCTCTAAAACGCCCGCTACCTCAGATGGCAGACGCAGATGTCGACACGGATACTGATACCAGTGTCGACGACGATGAGTCTAATCTAATGTCCACTAAGGCCATTCGTTGCATGATTGAGGCAATGAAAGAGGTGTTACACATTTCAGATATAAACCCAGGTACCACTAAAAAGGGTATTATGTTTGGGGAGAAAAAACTACCCGTAGTTTTTCCCCCATCTGAAGAATTAAATGAAGTGTGTGAAGAAGCGTGGGCTTTCCCTGATAAAAGATTGATAATCTCAAAAAAATTACTAATGGCGTTCCCTTTCCCGCCAGAGGATAGGGCACGTTGGGAAACACCTCCTAGGGTGGATAAAGCGCACACACGTTTGTCTAAAAAGGTGGCACTTCCGTCTCCGGATACGGCCGCCCTGAAGGAGCCTGCGGATAGAAAGCAGGAGGCGATCCTGAAGTCTATATATACACACACAGGCAATATACTTAGACCAGCTATTGCGTCAGCATGGATGTGCAGTGCTGCCGCTGCATGGTCAGATTCCCTGTCAGAAAATATTGACACCCTAAACAGGGACACTATTCTGCTAACCATAGAGCATATAAAAGACTCAGTCTTATACATGAGAGATGCACAGAGGGAGATCTGCCGGCTGGCATCTAAAATAAGTGCATTGTCCATTTCTGCTAGAAGAGGCTTATGGACTCGGCAGTGGACAGGGGATGCAGATTCCAAAAGGCACATGGAAGTTTTGCCTTATAAGGGTGAGGAGTTATTCGGGGATGGTCTCTCGGACCTCGTTTCCACAGCAACAGCTGGGAAGTCAGCATTTTTACCCCATGTTCCCTCACAGCCTAAAAAAGCGCCGTTTTATCAGGTACAGTCCTTTCGGACCCAGAAAAACAGGCGAGGAAAAGGCGGGTCCTTTCTGTCCAGAGGCAGAGGTAGGGGAAAAAGGCTGCAAAAAACAGCTGGTTCCCAGGAGCAAAAGTCCTCCCCCGCTTCTTCCAAGTCCGCCGCATGACGGTGGGGCTTCACAGGCGGAGCCAGGTACGGTGGGGGGCCGCCTCAAAAATTTCAGCGATCAGTGGGCTCGCTCACAGGTGGATCCCTGGATCTTTCAAGTAGTATCTCAGGGGTACAAGCTGGAATTCGAGGCGTCTCCCCCCCGCCGTTTCCTCAAATCTGCCTTGCCAACAACTCCCTCGGACAGGGAGGCTGTGCTAGAGGCAATTCACAAGCTGTATTCCCAGCAGGTGATAGTCAAGGTGCCCCTCCTTCAACAAGGACGGGGTTACTATTCCACACTGTTTGTGGTACCGAAACCGGACGGTTCGGTGAGACCCATTTTAAATTTGAAATCCTTGAACACATACATAAAAAAATTCAAGTTCAAGATGGAATCGCTCAGGGCGGTTATTGCAAGTCTAGACGAGGGGGATTACATGGTATCCCTGGACATCAAGGATGCTTACCTGCATGTCCCCATTTATCATCCTCACCAGGAGTACCTCAGATTTGCGGTACAGAATTGCCATTACCAATTCCAGACGCTGCCGTTTGGTCTGTCCACGGCACCGAGGGTGTTTACCAAGGTAATGGCGGAAATGATGATACTCCTTCGAAAAAAGGGAGTTTTAATTATCCCGTACTTGGACGATCTCCTAATAAAGGCGAGATCCAGGGAGCAGTTGTTGGTAGGAGTAGCACTATCTCAGGAGGTGCTACACCAGCACGGTTGGATTCTGAATATTCCAAAGTCACAGCTGGTTCCGACGACACGTCTACTGTTCCTGGGAATGATTCTGGACACAGTCCAGAAAAAAGTGTTTCTCCCGGAGGAAAAAGCCAAGGAGCTGTCATCTCTAGTCAGAAACCTCCTGAAACCAAAACAGGTGTCGGTGCATCACTGCACGCGAGTCCTGGGAAAGATGGTGGCTTCTTACGAAGCAATTCCTTTCGGCAGGTTCCATGCCAGAATCTTTCAGTGGGACCTGTTGGACCAATGGTCCGGATCGCATCTTCAGATGCATCGGCTAATAACCCTGTCTCCAAGAACCAGGGTGTCTCTGCTGTGGTGGCTGCAGAGTGCTCATCTTCTAGAGGGCCGCAGATTCGGCATACAGGACTGGGTCCTGGTGACCACGGATGCCAGCCTTCGAGGCTGGGGGGCAGTCACACAGGGAAGAAACTTCCAAGGACTATGGTCGAGTCAGGAGACTTCCCTACACATAAATATTCTAGAACTAAGGGCCATTTACAATGCCCTAAGTCAGGCAAAACCCCTGCTTCTACACCAGCCGGTACTGATCCAGTCAGACAACATCACGGCGGTCGCCCATGTAAACCGACAGGGCGGCACAAGAAGCAGGACGGCAATGGCAGAAGCCACAAGGATTCTCCGATGGGCGGAAAATCACGTGCTAGCACTGTCAGCAGTGTTCATTCCGGGAGTGGACAACTGGGAAGCAGACTTCCTCAGCAGGCACGACCTCCACCTGGGAGAGTGGGGACTTCATCCAGAAGTCTTCACACTGATTGTAAATCGTTGGGAACGGCCACAGGTGGACATGATGGCGTCCCGCCTAAACAAAAAACTGGAGAGATATTGCGCCAGGTCAAGGGACCCTCAGGCGATAGCGGTGGACGCTCTAGTGACACCGTGGGGGTACCAGTCGGTTTATGTGTTCCCTCCTCTGCCTCTCATACCAAAGGTACTGAGAATAATAAGAAAACGAGGAGTAAGGACAATACTCATGGTTCCGGATTGGCCAAGAAGAGCGTGGTACCCGGAACTTCAAGAGATGATCTCAGAGGACCCATGGCCTCTGCCGCTCAGACAGGACCTGCTGCAGCAGGGGCCCTATCTGTTCCAAGACTTACCGCGGCTGCGTTTGACGGCATGGCGGTTGAACACCGGATCCTAAAGGAAAAGGGCATTCCGGAGGATGTCATTCCTACGCTGATTAAAGCCAGGAAAGATGTAACTGTAAAACATTATCACCGCATATGGCGGAAATATGTTGCTTGGTGTGAGGCCAATAAGGCCCCAACAGAGGAATTTCAGCTGGGTCGATTTCTGCACTTCCTACAGGCAGGAGTGACTATGGGCCTAAAATTAGGCTCCATTAAGGTACAGATATCGGCTCTGTCGATTTTCTTCCAAAAAGAACTAGCTTCACTACCTGAAGTTCAGACATTCATTTGTAAAAGGAGTGCTGCATATTCAGCCCCCTTTTGTGCCTCCAGTGGCACCCTGGGATCTCAACGTGGTGTTGAATTTCCTAAAATCACATTGGTTTGAGCCACTAAAGACCGTGGATCTAAAATATCTCACGTGGAAAGTGGTCATGTTATTGGCCTTGGCTTCGGCCAGGCGTGTATCAGAATTGGCGGCTTTGTCATTTAAAAGCCCTTATCTGATTTTCCATATGGATAGGGCAGAATTGAGGACTCGTCCCCAGTTTCTCCCTAAGGTGGTATCAGCTTTTCACTTGAACCAACCTATTGTAGTGCCTGCGGCTACTAGCGACTTGGAGGATTCCAAGTTGCTGGACGTAGTCAGGGCCTTGAAAATTTATGTTTCCAGGACGGCTGGAGTCAGGAAAACTGACTCGCTATTTATCCTGTATGCACCCAACAAACTGGGTGCTTCTGCTTCTAAGCAGACTATTGCTCGCTGGATTTGTAGCACAATTCAGCTGGCGCATTCTGCGGCTGGACTGCCGCATCCTAAATCAGTTAAAGCCCATTCTACAAGGAAGGTGGGCTCATCTTGGGCGGCTGCCCGAGGGGTCTCGGCTTTACAACTTTGCCGAGCTGCTACTTGGTCAGGGGCAAACACGTTTGCAAAATTCTACAAATTTGATACCCTGGCTGAGGAGGACCTTGAGTTCTCTCATTCGGTGCTGCAGAGTCATCCGCACTCTCCCGCCCGTTTGGGAGCTTTGGTATAATCCCCATGGTCCTTTCGGAGTTCCCAGCATCCACTAGGACGTTAGAGAAAATAAGATTTTACTCACCGGTAAATCTATTTCTCGTAGTCCGTAGTGGATGCTGGGCGCCCGTCCCAAGTGCGGATTGTCTGCAATAATTGTACATAGTTATTGTTCACTAACGGGTTATTGTTATGAGCCATCTGTTGAGAGGCTCAGTTATGTTTCATACTGTTAACTGGATATGGTATCACGTGTTATACGGTGTGATTGGTGTGGCTGGTATGAGTCTTACCCGGGATTCAAAATCCTTCCTTATTGTGTCAGCTCTTCCGGGCACAGTATCCTAACTGAGGCTTGGAGGAGGGTCATAGTGGGAGGAGCCAGTGCACACCAGGTAGTCTAAAAGCTTTCTTTTAGTTGTGCCCAGACTCCTGCGGAGCCGCTATTCCCCCATGGTCCTTTCGGAGTTCCCAGAATCCACTACGGACTACGAGAAATAGATTTACCGGTGAGTAAAATCTTATTTTAAGGTGGTCTGCGGCCCATTCCGGCATCCAGAATGGCTATCTAAGGTGGACTGCGCCCTATTCCGGTACCCGGAATGGCTATCTACGGTGATCTGCTGCCTGGTCCGGCACTCAGAATGGCTGTGTAATGTGGTCTGGGTATTCTACACCCCGTTCCGGTACTCAGAACGGCTATCTAATGTGGCCTCTGGACCATTCCGGCGCCTGGAACGGCAATCAAAGGTGGCCTGCACACTATTCCGACACACAGAATGGCTATCCACGGTGATCTGCTGCTAGTTCTGGCACTCGGAATGGCTGTGTAATATGGTCTGGGTATTCTACACCCCGTTCCAGCACCCGGGATGGCTATATATGGAGGTCTGTCCCTGCTCCGTCACCCAGAATGCCTATCTATGGTAGTATGTGGCCCATTCCGGCACCTGGATTGGCTATCTACAGTAATCTGCTGCCCATTCCGGCACCCCTTCTTACTATGTTCTTCACCCCCTTCCAGTACCCGGGACGACAGTCTATGGTGGTCTGCTGCTTGTTCAGGCACCCAGAGTGGCTATCAAAGGTGGTTCGCAGCCTATTCCAGCACCCGTTCTGGCTGTGTAAGGTGCTTCTGGTGTTCTGCACCTCCTTCAGGCACCCAGAACTACTATACCTTAGATACCCATTCCAGGACCCGGAATGGGTATCTAAGGTAGTCCACATCCTATTCCTGTACTCTGAAAAGCTATCTAATGTTGTCTGGGTGTCCTCCACACCATTGCGGCACTTGAAACAGCAATCTAAGGTAGTCTGCATCCTGTTCCGGCACCCGGAACGGTTGTCTATGATGGTTTGAGCCTTGTTACGGCACCCGGAACAGGTATCTAAGGTGTTCTGCACACCATTCTGGCACATGAAACAGCTATCTAAGGTGGTATGCATCCTGTTCCAGCACCCTGAACAGCTATCTAAGATTGCCGGGGTTTCCTGCACACCATTCCGACACATGAAACAGCTATCTAAGGTGGTCTGCACCCAGTTCCGGCACCCAGAACGGTTGTCTAAGTTGGTCTGCGCCCTGTTCCAGCACCCGGAATGGGTATCTAAGGTGGTCTGCGTCCTATTCCGGCACCATGAAAAGCTATCTAAGGTTGTTTGAGTGGTCTGCAGCCCATTCCGACACCCAGAGCGGGTATCTAAGGTGGTCTGCCTCATATTCCGACACCTTGAATGGCTACAGGAATGGGTATCTAAGGTGGTCTGTGTACTGTTCTGGCAGCCGTAACGACTATCTAAGATGGCCTGCGTTCCATTCCATCTACTGGAATAGCTGTCTAAGGTGGTCTGAGTGTTCTGTACCCCATTCTAGCACACGGAACAGGTATCTAAGGTGGTCTATGCCCTATTCCGGCACCCTGAACAGCTATCTATGGTTATTTGGGTGTTCTGTGACCCGTTCCGGCACCTGGAAAAGCTATCTAATGTGGCCTGTGGACCATTCCGGCACCTGGAACGGCTATCTAAGGTGGCCTGTGCCCTATTCCGACACACAGAATGGCTATCTACAGTGATCTGCTGCCCATTCTGGCACTCAGAATGGCTGTGTAATATGATCTGGGTATTCTACACCCCGTTCCAGTACCCGGAATGGCTATCTAATGTGGACTGCGCCCCGTTTTGGCATCTGGAATGCTATCTACAGTGATCTGCTGCCTGGTCCAGCACCAGGAATGGCTGTGTAATGTGGTCTCGGTTTTTTGCACCTCCTTCCAGCACGCATATCGGATATTTAAGGTGGCCTGCAGCCCACTCCTGCACCCGGAACGGCTATCTAAGGTGGTTTGCGCCGTGTTCTGGCACATGGAATGGCTATCTATGGTGATTTGCTTCCCGTTCTGGTACCTAGAATGGCTGTGTATTGTGGTCGGGGTATTCTAGACCCTGTCCTGGTATCCAGAATTGCCATCAAATGTGGTCTGTGCCTCGTTCCGGCACCCAAAAAGGCTATATATGATGATCTGCTGCCTGTTCCGGCACCTGGAATGGCTATGTAATGTGGGCTGAGTTTTCTGCACCCTGTTCTGGTACAGCTATCTGTACGGGGTACCAGACTGCGCCCCGTTTCCGCACCCAGAATCGCTATCTAGAGTGAACAGCTGCCTGTTCCGGCACCCGGAATGGCTGCGTAATGTGGTCTGGGTGTTCTGCACCCCATTCCGGTAACCAACACGGCTATCTAATGTGGTCTGTAACCCGTTCCAGCACCCGGAATGGCTATATATGGTTGTCTGTCCCTGCTCCATCACCCGGAATGCCTATCCATGGTAGTGTGTGGCCCATTCCGGCACCTGGATTGGCTATGTCGAAGTCGAAAATATTAGACCCACATGCACCACGTGCAAACCCCACACAGAGTGACCTCCGTGCCTGTGCTAGTTCTGCCGTGCGTGCGCATACTCGCACATTACGTATATTGGCTCACGAAGTCCTGCGTATTAGCGCGTGGTATGAGTAAATACGGTAGCATTCGCATAGAAAAGCCACAAAGACATATCTGATATTTAATCCACAAAGTCCATAATTTACACATATCCGACACGCACCACACCAGCAAGTTACATTTACTTTGGAAGTATAACAACAGGGGGATTCATCTTTACAGGATATGAGAGGACAGAATTAGGTTAGGAGGTATTGTTTGGTATCCAGCTGTACAGTATTTCAAGGGCAATATTCTGATTACAGTTTGCAGAATGTAGCATGCTCCTGTGTATAGATATGCGCAGGAGTACAATATTAATATCACACTGTATTTACTGTACTCTTGATATTCGGCGGGAACCCAGTGGAGGACATCTGCAAGTGCACCTGGACCAGGCATCGCCCACCTATTCAAACCGACCTATGACCCCTCATGTACTGTAAATGACCAGCCCTTTGACCTATGGATGAAGAGATTACAGTTTCCTTTGTTTCATGCTTTGGACTATTGTATAAAAGCCAAGCCTCCTGGCCGGTCTCAGGTTAATTCTCTGAAGGTCATCTTTCCAGATTGACTGAGGTCAGGACCGGGTGGCGCAGGTGAACAAACGTATGTATCCATTGGTTGTAGCTTTTCTCTTGTGTTATTGTATTTCTGTTGTACCCCCTTTTAAAGTAAATATTTGTTGCTGCTTTGGACCACAACATTACATATACAATTGGTGTTGCATTTCCTTTCCTGTTAGGGGTTATAAAGTGTATTCCAGCGCACGTGTAGCTACTTTGTGCTTACAGAGTGACGGCGTGCTTACGCAACGTGTACGCATTTGATAGGGGTTTCACACACGCGCATAATGGTCGCAGCGGCCTGAACATTTGTGTATTTAAGGTATTGCTTTTCTTCCTGTAAGTTAAACAAACTTAACAATTGGGGGCTCTGTCCGGTTCACCACAGTAGTAGAGATAGCACCACTTTCCGTCAAACTCAAAGTGACAGGTGGGATACGCCCACAATTCGGCAAACCACGCCCTAACCACGCCTCTAATTATGCAAATCACGCCCTAACCACGCCCCTAATCACTCCTCCGACACTCCCACTTTCCCTCCCCTTCTGATGTTGTTTTATAGGAAATAAGCTTACAAAAGGAGTTATAAGCGTAGTTAACCATTGAAAACCCTCCTGCGTATTAACTCTTAGTTGCACCAATAAATGTTATATCCGGTTGATTTATAAAATAAGCGTACGAGCTACGAATGCTGTTTATTGGTTTCAGAGTTCGATCTATAAAATTGTATAAACCTTATAGCAGCTTTAGTTCACCTTTCTATGACTGATAGTTGAACATGAGATTTGTCACAGATCGGAAAGCTATTAATGCACACAGACGGATGTGTGCATTAAGAGTTCACTATATGTGTATTTTAAGCTATGGTGTTTGTGACAGATTAGTAAATTAATGACCGGTACACATAGACGTGTCATTTGTTTTAATTAGTAGTTGACATAGATGTCTAGGTTGTCCTTACGTTGTTTACATTGTTACAGACAGATTAGTTAATACAATATTGGACAGTACACATAGACGTGTAATTTGTTTTAATTAAGCGTAGACACAGCGGTCTAGGTGGTCCTTATGTTTGTTTATATTTACAGCTATTTGAGCGACGCAAACAGACAAGAAAGTTGCAGGGGTAATTAAGTTCTGTTACTAGGGATATGATAATTTGTAAGGCTGGGGAATTTGCTAGTGACCGAAGTTTGAACTAATAGGGCAAACAGACATGACCAGACTTGTCTGGTCATTAATTAAGGTCTATCAAGAGTGCTATGAGAACACGAGTTTGTAATTGACTAGTTGTCGGATGTAAAATGGCATACACGCTTTGGATAATGATATATTATCAATTAGCAGTGGTTGGTGGTTAAGAGATATAGAGAGAGAACCATTTTAACTGCGCTGCAGTAACACGACTGGTAATAAGCATAATACTTAATTGCTGGTTTATAGATGCTAACCAGTATTGATATAGCCTAATGGTTAGCAACAAGTAGTACAAATCGGTAAAAGCATTCTGCGTCATATAGGAACTAAACTGTTTTTATCATTTGACGAGCGAGATATTTTAAACATATTAATGCCGTTTCACATTTGAAATGCTGTGGCTACAATAACAATACTTGACAGACATGTCTATTAAACCTAAATGTTGCTAAAATATAGAAGCGAGATAGCGCTAATTGTGTATATATATATATATATATATATATAACCTAATATCGCTTGTAAAAACATTGCGTGTTTATATTCAAAATGTTGGCAATGCTTTATGTAAGATAAAGCCTTATAAATTAATTGTATAACATAATCAGGTGTAAAATTATGTGTTTATTAATAAATAAGCTGTTTTTTGAAACCCTATTTGTACATGACCCCTATAGCTCCACCCGTAGGGTCTGAGTTTTGCATGTGTCAACAACATTTCAGCTTTATAAGGAGAGTCCTGTAACCATTCCATAACAGCGTTGAAATCTATCACACAGAAGATACTGAGTCATTGCAACACAAAAAAGTGCACTTGTTCTGCATGCTGATGCTAATAATAATAATAATAATAATAATCAGTTTTATACATTGGCAAATGCACCACACTGCATTTGTCAGGAGGTATTAACAGTTCCATGCCTCAGTTGTGGGTTTTGGTGTCCCCGTCCTCCTCTAGGCTGGAGAATAGGCAGTTGGTAGAACGCGAGCATTATTGATTGTCTCGATGCGTAGGAATTGCACGGTATTGGTAGCTTTGGATAACCAGTTTCATTATACAGCTGGCTTAGTTATTATTCATGTATATTAGCATTTCCCTATGGCACGGTATTGGTAGCTTTGGATAACCAGTTTCATCATACAGCTGGTTTAGTTATTATTCATGCATATTAGCATTTCCCTATTTACTTTCAAAACACTTAATAAAAATAATAAACAATTAGGTGTAAAACATATTTGACTATCCCTTCCTCATTCTGCCGGAGACTACCTGAAATAGTAGCAATCTACATGATCCCCTGAATAGTTACTCAATCTACCTGACAAAAAAAGAAAAGAAATCAGCGATACACACATTCAAAAGGGATCAACTGCGACATTTCCCTGTATTGGAATAAGGTACAATGATCCCTAGGGCTACATGCATTTTAAATAAGGTTTTATCGTGCCCACTTACAGTATATGGAACATCATTGTAATAAACAATACACAAAGAAATACTGCAAAATAGCAGTGTCTTTTCTTCAGCAAGTAGATCTTGCTAACTTTGGGTATTATTTACATACGGATGTAAGTCATTTTCATGACACGACTCTCAGATGTAATAGTACGTGCCCACGCTGATATGTGTTAATTTCACAATATCCCTGAAATGCTTTTTCAAAAGTAGGAAAGTATGATGTAAAATGAAATATTTGTTGTCTACACATGTCAGTGGTATCTACAGCTCCCACACACTGCTGTGTTTAGCATTCTGGGATATTCCGTGTTGATAGACCCCATGTGAATTTGCTAACAGTACAGGTTGAGTATCCCATATCCAAATATTCCGAAATACGGAATATTCCGAAATACGGACTTTTTTGAGTGAGAATGAGATAGTGAAACCTTTGTTTTTTGATGGCTCAATGTACACAAACTTTGTTTAATACACAAATTTATTAAAAATATTGTATTAAATGACCTTCAGGCTGTGTGTATAAGGTGTATATGAAACATAAATGAATTGTGTGAATGTAGACACACTTTGTTTAATGCACAAAGTTATAAAAAATATTGGCTAAAATTACCTTCAGGCTGTGTGTATAAGGTGTATATGAAACATAAATACATTCTGTGCTTAGACTTAGGCCCCATCACCATGATATCTCATTATGGTATGCAATTATTCCAAAATACGGAAAAATCCCATATCCAAAATACCTCTGGTCCCAAGCATTTTGGATAAGGGATACTCAACCTGTATTAGCATTGGAAGCCCTGAAAAAATTAATAAATAAATAAATAAAAATAAATAAATAACAGTTGTCGCAGTAACGGGTTTACCAATAATCTGGCGTTGGATAGGTATAGCTGGTGAAATGTAGTTCAAAGGGGGTTTGTATTCTAATCCTACCTTTTCATATTTCATAAGGCATTAGTGGTTTATCTGAATGGGCATAAAATTAGTTCTTCTTGTTATACAAGGCAGTGTGAATGTATAATGATATAATCCCTAGCTGGTGTGGTTGCGGGGATAGGGGCAGAAGTTCAGCAGGAACAAGCTTTGCAATTGACATCACGTGCATCCTGAATACATAATGCCTCATGAAAACATAGTGGTTGCTGAAAGGTACAGTTTTTACTTTCTAAACATTGTAAATGTTTTTATTTCAAACGTTCAGTTATGCAGAGGTTTGCTGGGAAATTTTTATTTTTTTATTACCAAATGTTTTTAATAAAATAGTGTAATCTGTTGGCCTTGTCATCATGTCATTCAATTATTCTACAACGGGCCTTTCTGAGAATATAGATAAACATATAAAGATAAATAGATCACTTTTTAACACTACTATAATACACAAGTCAAGTTAACCTATAAATTCCTGCGACTGACATCTGCATGTTATTCAGTGTAATTGTTGATGGCTTGTCGATATAGCGGCCACCATCATGAATAGTCATAGTTTCTGATCTGGACAATGCTTTAAATGTTTTTTTCTTAATTTATGAAATGATTTCACTGATCTCGGCCTGTATCCAGAAATAGTTATAAGAATTAATAATTACTCCAAGAAAAAAAGATGCTCATACTACGTCCCATTGAGTACCAACAGAAGTAGACCAGGGTAATTAGGACCTTCGCCATTCTCCGCTCTCGGCGCCACAGCTCATAATGTAACCCACTGAGTGCCATCAGAAACAACGTAGCTGTAACTATGCAGATCATTTGCAATAGTGTTTAGATAGATTTTAATCTGTGTTTCCCCAAGGATATGCACATATGTATGGCTAATATTATTTATAGCACATTGACAGTTATTGATTTATGATTATTTGTATATCTACATTTACTGTAATTTATAGATGATAAATCAGGGTCGTAGCCAGAATTTTGTGGGACCCGATAGCAACATTTGAAGGGTTCCTGTCCTAATGCGTCTAGAGACACCTATCCACAGCAATTGTTAATTTTAAACCCATAATAATATGTTTATTATTTATTTATTAATTACTAGTTTATTTATATAGCGCACACATATTCCGCAGCGCTGTACAGAGATCATTTTCCCATTCATTTCAGCCCCAGCCCCAGTGGAGCTTACAATCTATATTACCAAGCACATGTACACACAGACACATTCACGATAGGGTTAATTTTGTGGAGAGCCAATTAACCTACCAGTATATTTTTGGTTTCTGAACCATACTGTTGCCAAAGTAAATGTTATGCCCCATAGTAGTGTCCTAGTCTATTTTATGAACCACAGTAGTGTTCTAGTTCAAATTCATTGTAGGGCTATCAGTACACATTATCCAACACTGTGACATCAATTCACATTATGACATGCAGTGTGCCCAGTTCATATTATGCCACACTATAGTGCCGCCACTTCATATTGTGCCACATTACAGATGCCCAGTTCAGATTATGAAAAATTATAATGCACAACATTTCATTTTATATCACATTACAGTGAACAAGTGAAGGGGCATAAATACATATATTGAAGGCCTGATGGCAATGGTTTGTAAGGGACCCTGCATAACAAACAAAGTGTGCCCCTCTTAGCTCTGGCCCCATAGCAGCTGCACTAAAGGCATCTATGGTAGCGATGCCCTTGTGATAAATCCATGTTATCCACCTGGAAATAGTAAACTTTTCTTACATTTGTTATCAAAGGATGTATAGTGTAAAGGGCCTATCAAAACTTCCCTTAATATTTGCATTTAGTAATAATACTGTGCTTTGCTGCGGCAGTATGATAATATAATACCCCTACACTATGAAAGTGATGTTGAAACGTTTTATAAATTAGATTGCTTACATTTAAAAAGAGAGAATTTGTGAATTAATCCTCTCATTCATGGGACGGTTGTGTTTAATTTTTGCATAATGTTATTTTACAGATTTTTCCAGTAAAACTTAATGTTAGCGTTGTAAACATATGCTGTCCAATAGGCACACAGACATCTGTCCTCAGAGTTTATCTTACAAGAGGTCCTCCACAGATGGTTGTATGACTTTCATTCATTATACTGTGTGTATTGAGAACTTATAATGACTGTGCTTGTATAGACTGTTATTATATTAATGGTTGTGTTAACAACAGGTTTTACTTAATCACAGGAGCATGGGCATAATTGATGATGTTATTACCTTTCTGTTTTATAGAATGGTACTGAAGAGCCCGATGCAGACCGTCATCACAAACATAGGGAATGCTTCAAGAATCCTTTTGTGATCAACAATGATTTAACAG
The DNA here is from genome assembly GCF_028390025.1 of Pseudophryne corroboree. Taxonomy (NCBI): domain Eukaryota; kingdom Metazoa; phylum Chordata; class Amphibia; order Anura; family Myobatrachidae; genus Pseudophryne; species Pseudophryne corroboree. Next base: position 190,868,620 of record NC_086451.1, read on the forward strand.
GTAGGATTATCGAATTAGTCATACAGTCAATGGTGGGGGTGGAATCCTGGCCAGGTATTGGAAGTACATCGCACGCTTTGATTTTTCTGTATAAACCGTTGACGCTTATTTACTGAGGAGTATATACCAGATCCTATCAATCAATAAACAGGCAAGAGTTACCTTTTAGAGCCACATTACAATGGGCCATAAAAACAAATCCTCAAGTTGAATGGGAAAAGACACCTTGAATCTCGCAGAATGTATTTTTAAGCGATTATGAGACACATAAAGATACTTTAGTTCTGTAAGCAATCCAGCAAAGTATAAATAATGTACTTGAAATAAATGATATTATTTTACGTAACAAAATATTTACAGCATGATGCTTGTCCTCTGATGTAGAGAAACCAGACATTGCTTGTCAAGGTGATATATCTCTGCATTGTATGGTATCGGGCAGATCGAATGCTATAGCATATTTAATTGAGTTGCAGTTTCCTAGGTAACAATAAAGGTTTTGTACAGGCTGCACATTGATAGATTCATACGCAGATAAGACATGCAACAGTAAACATACATGTGTAATGCTTCATTTAAGCTTCTTCTACTATTGCAGCACCACTTTTGGAACTTTTTTAAATCGGTAGGAATAGCGGTCATTGTTTATAGTCGAGAGAGAGGGAAACCTCTACCACAGTAACACATAGGAAATCATTTTACTATGAGGCCTCTCCCTTAACCAGAGCATTTAGGACAGTATATAGCCTTATTTCCTGATGCTGCCTCCTCTTGTAGCCTTAGATGAAACCCATGGGGACTGTCAGCGGGAGGACCAACCAAAACGTAGTTTGTACTTATTAGCACTGATCACTCATATATTTTCCCTACGCCGACATATAAAGTTGGTAAAATAACTAGATTTGATGTAATTATAGAAATAATGCCATTCAAAATGTAAATCTGAATGTAGAAAGTTTTTGTTTACATTGCAAGTAACAGATATACCCCATCAAACTCTCTAATGGTTTTGAAGGGCCTGCCCAGACCCTGACTGTTATATGAAAACATTATTTACAGTATATGGTACTGCCAATCACATTAAAGGTTAACATCTTTCTGCATACGTTATGTTAACCGCTTCATTAAAGCAATCCTAGCAAGTGCCATTTTAATTGCACAGTGCACTAGTTCCCAGCAAGGCAGAAAACTGTGGTATCACAATAGGTGCAAAAGCAGCTGTAAGCCTGACACACTTAGTCTGCAAGTACACAAACCTGGCAACAGGCAGTACAGGCTTTTTAAGGATATACATATGGGGATTTCATTTATTTATTTTGTCATATATTGTGTCTGAGTAGGCGGGTAGCTATATGTTTCTGCAGGCAATCTAGGGACAGGCTTTATTATTATTATTATTATTATTATTATCATTTATATGGCGCCACAGGGGTTCCAAAGCGCCATATAAAGAACATAAACAAATGAACACAGCAGACAATGTAGGACAAATACATGTTATATAAACATTGCTGCATCAGGGGATAGGACACTGAAAATAATTTGTATCTCAGATGTAATAAATAGCTTTTGCAATCATTTTCTATACATGGATTTATGCATGTTGTGTCTTACACAGTGGGTAAATATATATAAAAAAAACAAAAGTTTGTTTAGTAACAGGAACAATTTATTTAGTCTTTTTCCTATTACAATCATAGTTACAGGTGGCATAGTGTATATAAGAATGTTATGCTTGCTGCACTCCATACAGATATTTGTTCCTGGCAATCTCCTTCAACATTTCGATTTAATTCTCATGTTTCATTTTTTGTTTAAATATTACATTTACAAACACCCAAAGAACTTAAGACCATATACCAGGACTGTTTGACCAGCTTTTACACTGAAAAACCTAAAAGTTTCTCATAGCATGTACTGTAAGTCATTTTCTTGCTATGTTCATTTGTTTATGTTCTTTATATGGCGCTTTGGAACCCCTGTGGCGCCATATAAATGATAACAATAATAATAATAATAAAGCCAGTCCCTAGATTGTAGATTTGTGGCTCTACAACTTTTGTGAAACTGAAAGCACTATGAATGGAAGGGCTTGCTGGGCATTGTAGTTCTACAAAAGCTGGAATAACAACCATACCACACATTAAACTATGGCATTGCTTGCAGAAACATATAGCTACCCGCCTACTCAGACACAATATATGACAAAATAAATAAATTAAATCCCCATATGTATATCCTTAAAAAGCCTGTACTGCCTGTTGCCAGGTTTGTGTACTTGCAGACTAAGTGTGTCAGGCTTACAGCTGTTTTTGCACCTATTGTGATACCACAGTTTTCTGCTTTGCTAAGGAACTAGTGCACTGTGCAATAAAATGGCACTTGCTAGGATTGTTTTAATGAAGCGGTTAACATAACGTATGCAGAAAGATGTTAACCTTTAACGTGATTGGCAGTACCATATACTGTAAATAATGTTTTCATATAACAGTCAGGGTCTGGGCAGGCCCTTCAAAACCATTAGAGAGTTTGATGGGGTATATCTGTTACTTGCAATGTAAACAAAAACTTTCTTCATTCAGATTTACATTTTGAATGGCATTATTTCTATAATTACATCAAATCTAGTTATTTTACCAACTTTATATGTCGGCGTAGGAAAAAGATATGAGTGATCAGTGCCAATAAGTACAAACTACGTTTTGGTTGGTCCTCCCACTGACAGTCCCCATGGGTTTCATCTAAGGCTACAAGAGGAGGCAGCATCAGGAAATAAGGCTATATACTGTCCTAAATGCTCTGGTTAAGGGAGAGGCCCCATAGTAAAATGATTTCCTATGTGTTATTGTGGTAGAGGTTTCCCTCTCTCTCGACTATAAACAATGACCGCTATTCCTACCGATTTAAAAAAGTTCCAAAAGTGGTGCTGCAATAGTAGAAGAAGCTTAAATGAAGCATTACACATGTATGTTTACTGTTGCATGTCTTATCTGCGTATGAATCTATCAATGTGCAGCCTGTACAAAACATTTATTGTTACCTAGGAAACTGCAACTCAATTAAATATGCTATAGCATTCGATCTGCCAGATACCATACAATGCAGAGATATAGCACCTTGACAAGCAATGTCTGGTTTCTCTACATCAGAGGACAAGCATCATGCTGTAAATATTTTAAGTAAAATAATATCATTTATTTCAATTATATTATTTATACTTTGCTGGATTGCTTACAGAACTAAAGTATCTTTATGTGTCTCATAATCGCTTAAAAATACATTCTGCGAGATTCAAGGTGTCTTTTCCCATTCAACTTGACGATTTGTTTTTATGGCCCATTGTAATGTGGCTCTAAAAGGTAACTCTTGCCTGTTTATTGATTGTTACTATCTGGTATATACTCCTCAGTAAATAAGTGTCAACGGTTTATACAGTAAAATCAAAGCGTGCGAGGTACTTCCAATACCTTGCCAGGATTCCACCCCCACCATTGACTGTATGACTAATTCGATAATCCTACCTGTTAAATCATTGTTGATCACAAAAGGATTCTTGAAGCATTCCCTATGTTTGTGATGACGGTCTGCATCGGGCTCTTCAGTACCATTCTATAAAACAGAAAGGTAATAACATCATCAATTATGCCCATGCTGCTCCTGTGATTAAGTAAAACCTGATGTTAACACAACCATTACTATAATAACAGTCTATACAAGCACAGTCATTATAAGTTCTCAATACACACAGTATAATGAATGAAAGTCATACAACCATCTGTGGAGGACCTCTTGTAAGATAAACTCTGAGGACAGATGTCTGTGTGCCTATTGGACAGCAGATGTTTACAACGCTAACATTAAGTTTTACTGGAAAAATCTGTAAAATAACATTATGCAAAAATTAAACACAACCGTCCCATGAATGAGAGGATTTATTCACAAATTCTCTCTTTTTAAATGTAAGCAATCTAATTTATAAAACGTTTCAACATTACTTTCATAGTGTAGGGGTGATATATTATCATACTGCCGCAGCAAAGCCCAGTATTATTACTAAATGCAAATATTAAGGGAAGTTTTGATAGGCCCTTTACACTATACATCCTTTGATAACAAATGTAAGAAAAGTTTACTATTTCCAGGTGTATAACATGGATTTATCACAAGGGCATCGCTACCATATATGCCTTTAGTGCAGCTGCTATGGGGCCAGAGCTAAGAGGGGCACACTTTGTTTGTTATGCAGGGTCCCTTACAAACCATTGCCATCAGGCCTTCAATATATGTATTTATGCCCCTTCACTTGTTCACTGTAATGTGATATAACATGAAATGTTGTGCATTATAATTTTTCATAATCTGAACTGGGCATCTGTAATGTGGCACAATATGAAGTGGCGGCACTATAGTGTGGCATAATATGAACTGGGCACACTGCATGTCATAATGTGAATTGATGTCACAGTGTTGGATAATGTGTACTGCTAGCCCTACAATGAATTTGAACTAGAGCACTACTGTGGTTCATAAAATAGACTAGGACACTACTATGGGGCATAACATTTACTATGGCAACAGTATGGCTCAGAATCCAAATATATACTGGTAGGTTAATTGGCTCTCAACAAAATTAACCCTATCGTGAATGTGTCTGTGTGTACATGTGATAGGTAATATAGATTGTAAGCTCCACTGGGGCTGGGGCTGAAATGAATGGGAAACTGATCTCTGTATAGCGCTGCGGAATATGTGTGCGCTATATAAATTAACTGGTAATTAATAAATAAATAATAAACATATTATTATGGGTTTAAAATTAACAATTGCTGTGGATAGGTGTCTCTAGACGCCTTAGGACAGGAACCCTTCAAATGTTGCTATCGGGTCCCACAAAATTCTGGCTACGACCCTGATTTATCATCTATAAATTACAGTAAATGTAGATATACAAATAATCATAAATCAATAACTGTCAATGTGCTATAAATAATATTAGCCATACATATGTGCATATCCTTGGGGAAACACAGATTAAAATCTATTTAAACACTATTGCAAATGATATGCATAGTTACAGCTATGTTGTTTCTGATGGCACTCTTTGGGTTACAGTATGAGCTGTGGCGCCGAGAGCGGAGAATGGCGAAGGTCCTAATTACCCTGGTCTACTTCTGTTGGTACTCAATGGGACGTAGTATGAGCATCTTTTTTCTTGGAGTAATTATTAATTCTTATAACTATTTCTGGATACAGGCCGAGATCGTGCGTATACATTCAAAAGAGGATTGCCTGTGTGGGTGACTTTCGGTGAGTGTACGGAACAATTGTGTGTTGGTTTAGTGAGCAATAGTAGTTGTTTTGTTGCTCACATTTATCGATAGTGTGGTTTATTGAGATACAGGAGCACGCAAGTGGCGCAGGGACGCGCACGTGGCGTAGGGACATGCACGGTCGCGTGTTTACGCAAGGTTGCGTAGAGTTGCGAGCGCACATTATAACCGCACAATAGTTCAATTTAAGGCGGGATAGAATACGTTCATACTATAGCACATAACTATCCGATTTTAAAAAGCAGATTATTATAGTAGTTTGTTTAAACTGTACTACCTCTGGGACAGGCTATCAGTCAAAGTGAGTGATATTTTTCTGTACAGAAAAACACTGTGTATTTGTGTGAGCTGAAAGTAGGTGTGAACGTATTGTACCCTGGAAATCAGGATCCCGTGGAGACATTGAGTTAGCAGAGACTCAGTGGCGTGAGGCCAGCTACCTTACGTTATAAGAAAAATACGCAAGTAGTGAGGAAACTTGCACAGAAGCGTGATAGAGTATAGATTTGCAGTTAAGGTTTTTATGTTATGCTCTGGCTGTGGAGCGCAGCTGGTGAATTCGACTCCAGTGATCATAGGACGGATAGATAACAAGTATCTATAAGCTGTGCAATTGGACCGCACATTTGTGTGTGCGATATGTGGTGCAACGTGATACCATTTGCGTTCTTTTGCGTAAATTGCGTCATCATACGCGTCATGTAAAGCATACGCAAACGTGATTTGTGTATAGTAGAAGGAAGTTTTCGTTGTTTCTCTCTCAGGAAAATCTTCATAGGTAAGACATTCACTGGAAAGGCTGATCGATAGTCTGTTTCTCATCCTACAAAAATTCCAGTGAATAGAAACCAGAAGCTGATAGGATCTTCACTGGGTTCGCGGTACGGCCAGCAAAGAGGGAGCGACTGAAAGCGCTAGGTTGACTTTCACCGTCTGCTCGTATTGTGCATTTAGGTATTGTGTTTAAAAAGTCCGCAATGGGAGCCAAGTGCACAAGCGGGAGGCGTTCAGCAGCCAGGGTTCAGGCTGGAGAGCTGCGGCCCAGGGGGTCAGCAAGGTTGATAATGTGTGGGAAGTATGGTCCACACACGGAGGCTTGTTGCGATGAATGGGTACGTATGACTGCTGAAGGTAGGGCATCATTCCCTAGGATGGGTAGTTTTGAACCAGAGGTACTACAGAGTGTAAGGATTAGGATATGTCTGATCACATCTAGGAAACAAAGGATCAGACATACCGACTGTTTAAATTTGTGGCAACAAGAGGGAGATGTGCAAAGGGAGCTGGCTCGCACAGCAAGTTCCAAACCTGACAGGAAGTTGATTGCGAGCGCACCACCACCACCATATGTCGATGGGGAGAAACCGGCTACAACCAATGGTACATCGGTAAATGATAGCAAAATGCATAATCAGTGTGTTAACCTTAATTCCTGCAAGTTGTATACCATTTTGAATTCTCCCCAATGTTGTAAGGAAGACGACGAGCCTAGCACGATATCAGCACTCTCTCTAGCAGCTACCATACTGGACACACAGGTGGGCGAGAACAGTGGCGATGCCCCCCAGCGGAGGGGCGAGTGAGGTCGTGTCCACCGGTAAGTATGGAACTGTCAATTATGCAGAGACAAAAGCTCCCCATATTAGAGACAAACAGAAAGGAAGTGATTGAGTTAAACGCAGTCAGGGTGATTGCAGTCCCCAATGGGAAGACTGATAATCAGGGAGTAACACCCATCAGGAACATTGCAATGCATTGTCCTTGGTCCCGATCAGAACTGAGGTCAATTATGTCAGAATTCCCCAATCCCAGAAAAGATCTAGTCGGATGCCAGAAATTTATTAAAGAATTGGGCAATGTCCATGAGCCCACAAAGAATGGCGGACAGTGCTAAGAGCGAGTCTACCCTCAAATATTGACATCCCAAAATTCATAACTGATTGTAAACTAGATGTAGAAGTGCCTCTCACTGATGAGTACACCCAGGAGAATGTAAGGCAAATTACTTTACAATTAGGATTGTATTTTCCTACTGTTGTTAAGTGGAACAAAATTTTCTCCATAAGAAAGAAGGAAAGTGAAACGGCATCCGAGTATTTCCATAGAGCACTACAGGAAATGGCTAGATACACTGGGATAGAGGATATAAAGGAAAATGGCAACCACAGGGAGGTAGCTGTCTCTGTACTAATGGATGGACTGAAGGAGGCATTGAGGACCAGAGTGCAAACCTCTCTACCAAATTAGAGAGGTATCACGGTAGCTGCACTAAGAGAGTCTGCAATCGAGCATGACCGAAACACAGGGAGTCGCAAGGGGATAGGTTGATGATGGTAAGTATACAAGCTCTTACAGGGATGTCCAATCAACCTAAACCCCAGACCACTGATGGTAAGAAACGGTCAATAACATGTTTTCTTTACAGGAAAGAAGGGCATTTCCCCGGAAATTTTTCAGGTTTTGGTTTTGGATTCGGACGCGTTTTGGCAAATCCTCCCTGAAATTTTTTTGTTGGATTCGGGTGTGTTTTGGATTCGGGTGTTTTTTTACAAAAAACCCTCAAAAAAAGCTTAAATCATAGAATTTGGGGGTCATTTTGATCCCATAGTATTATTAACCTCAATAACCATAATTCCCACTAATTTTCAGTCTATTCTGAACACCTCACACCATTATTTTTAGCCCTAAAATTTGCACCGAGGTCTCTGGATGACTATGCTAAGCGACCCAAGTGGCCGACACAAACACCTGGCCCATCTAGGAGTGGCATTGCAGTGTCAGACAGGATGGTCGATTTAAAAAATAGTCCCCAAACAGCACATGATGCAAAGAAAAAAAGAGGTGCACCAAGGTCGCTGGATGGCTAAGCTAAGCGACCCAAGTGGCCGACACAAACACCTGGCCCATCTAGGAGTGGCACTGCAGTGTCAGACAGGATGGCCGATTTAAAAAATAGTCCCCAAACAGCACATGATGCAAAGAAAAAAAGAGGTGCACCAAGGTCGCTGAATGGCTAAGCTAAGCGACCCAAGTGGCCAATACAAACACCTGGCCCACCTAGGAGTGGCACTGCAGTTTTCTAGCGAGAGGATGAGTGCTTCTATCTTCATGTGAATCTGAACCACTAGCCATGAACATAGGCCAGGGCCTCAACCGTTCCTTGCCACTCTGTTTCGTAAATGGCATATTGGCAAGTTTACGCTTCTCATCAGATGCTTTTAATTTAGATTTTTGGGTCATTTTACTGAACTTTTGTAGTATACTTGACGACACAGAGGTAGAGCAATGGACTACTGTACCGTACTGCTATATATATACTGGTGGTCAGCAAAATTCTGCACTGTCCTCCTACTATATAATACTGCGCACAACTAAAATGCACCACAGGTATGGATGGATAGTATACTTGACGACAACAGAGGTAGGTAGAGCAGTGGACTACTGTACTGTAGTGCTATATATTATATACTGGTGGTCAGCAAAATTCTGCACTGTCCTCCTACTATATATACTGCGCACAACTAAAATGCACCACAGGTATGGATGGATAGTATACTTGACGACACAGAGGTAGGTAGAGCAGTGGACTACTGTACCGTACTGCTATATATTATATACTGGTGGTCAGCAAAATTCTGCACTGTCCTCCTACTATATAATACTGCGCACAACTAAAATGCACCACAAGTATGGATGGATAGAATACTTGACGACACAGAGGTAGGTAGAGCAGTGGACTACTGTACCGTACTGCTATATATTATATACTGGTGGTCAGCAAAATTCTGCACTGTCCTCCTACTATATAATACTGCGCACAACTAAAATGCACCACAGGTATGGATGGATAGTATACTTGACGACACAGAGGTAGGTAGAGCAGTGGACTACTGTACCGTACTGCTATATATTATATACTGGTGGTCAGCAAAATTCTGCACTGTCCTCTTACTATATAATACTGCGCACAACTAAAATGCACCACAAGTATAGATGGATAGTATACTTGACGACACAGAGGTAGGTAGAGCAGTGGACTACTGTACCGTACTGCTATATATTATATACTGGTGATCAGCAAAATTCTGCACTGTCCTCCTACTATATAATACTGTGCACAACTAAAATGCACCACAGATATGGATGGATAGTATACTTGACGACACAGAGGTAGGTAGAGCAGTGGACTACTGTACCGTACTGCTATATATTATATACAAGTGGTCAGCAAAATTCTGCACTGTCCTCCTACTATATAATACTGCGCACAACTAATATGCACCACAGGTATGGATGGATAGTATACTTGACGACACAGAGGTATGTAGAGCAGTGGACTACTGTACCGTACTGCTATATATTATATACTGGTGGTCAGCAAAATTCTGCACTGTCCTCCTACTATATAATACTGCGCACAACTAAAATGCACCACAAGTATGGATGGATAGAATACTTGACGACACAGAGGTAGGTAGAGCAGTGGACTACTGTACCGTACTGCTATATATTATATACTGGTGGTCAGCAAAATTCTGCACTGTCCTACTATATAATACTGCGCACAACTAAAATGCACCACAGGTATGGATGGATAGTATACTTGACGACACAGAGGTAGGTAGAGCAGTGGACTACTGTACCGTACTGCTATATATTATATACTGGTGGTCAGCAAAATTCTGCACTGTCCTCCTACTATATAATACTGCGCACAACTAAAATGCACCAGAGGTATGGATGGATAGTATACTTGACGACACAGAGGTAGGTAGAGCAGTGGACTACTGTACCGTACTGCTATATATTATATACTGGTGGTCAGCAAAATTCTGCACTGTCCTCCTACTATATAATACTGCGCACAACTAAAATGCACCACAGGTATGGATGGATAGTATACTTGACGACACAGAGGTAGGTAGAGCAGTGGACTACTGTACTGTACTGCTATATATTATATACTGGTGGTCAGCAAAATTCTGCACTGTCCTCCTACTATATAATACTGCGCACAACTAAAATGCACTACAGGTATGGATGGATAGTATACTTGACGAAACAGAGGTAGGTAGAGCAGTGGACTACTGTACCGTACTGCTATATATATTATATACTGGTGGTCAGCAAAATTCTGCACTGTCCTCCTACTATATAATACTGCGCACAACTAAAATACACCACAAGTATAGATGGATAGTATACTTGACGACACAGAGGTAGGTAGAGCAGTGGACTACTGTACTGTACTGCTATATATTATATACTGGTGGTCAGCAAAATTCTGCACTGTCCTCCTACTATATAATGCTGAGCACCACTAAAATGCACCACAGGTATGGATGGATAGTATACTTGACGACACAGAGGTAGGTAGAGCAGTGGACTACTGTACTGTTATATATTATATACTGGTGGTCAGCAAAATTCTGCACTGTCCTCCTACTATATAATACTGCGCACAACTAAAATGCACCACAGGTATGGATGGATAGTATACTTGACGACACAGAGGTAGGTAGAGCAGTGGACTACTGTACGTTACTGCTATATATATTATATACTGGTGGTCAGCAAAATTCTGCACTGTCCTCCTACTATATAATACTGCGCACAACTAAAATACACCACAAGTATAGATGGATAGTATACTTGACGACACAGAGGTAGGTAGAGCAGTGGACTACTGTACCGTACTGCTATATATTATATACTGGTGGTCAGCAAAATTCTGCACTGTCCTCCTACTATATAATACTGCGCACATCTAAAATGCACCACAGGTATGGATGGATAGTATAATTGACGACACAGAGGTAGGTAGAGCAGTGGACTACTGTACCGTACTGCTATATATTATATACTGGTGGTCAGCAAAATTCTGCACTGTCCTCCTACTATATAATACTGCGCACAACTAAAATACACCACAAGTATAGATGGATAGTATACTTGACGACACAGAGGTAGGTAGAGCAGTGAACTACTGTACCGTACTGCTATATATTATATACTGGTGGTCAGCAAAATTCTGCACTGTCCTCTTACTATATAATACTGCGCACAACTAAAATGCACCACAAGTATAGATGGATAGTATACTTGACGACACAGAGGTAGGTAGAGCAGTGGACTACTGTACCGTACTTCTATATATTATATACTGGTGGTCAGCAAAATTCTGCACTGTCCTCCTACTATATAATACTGCGCACAACTAAAATACACCACAAGTATAGATGGATAGTATACTTGACGACACATAGGTAGGTAGAGCAGTGAACTACTGTACCGTACTGCTATATATTATATACTGGTGGTCAGCAAAATTCTGCACTGTCCTCTTACTATATAATACTGCGCACAACTAAAATGCACCACAAGTATAGATGGATAGTATACTTGACGACACAGAGGTAGGTAGAGCAGTGGACTACTGTACCGTACTGCTATATATTATATACTGGTGGTCAGCAAAATTCTGCACTGTCCTACTATATAATACTGCGCACAACTAAAATGCACCACAGGTATGGATGGATAGTATACTTGACGACACAGAGGTAGGTAGAGCAGTGGACTACTGTACTGTACTGCTATATATTATATACTGGTGGTCAGCAAAACTCTGCACTGTCCTCCTACTATATATACTGCGCACAACTAAAATGCACCACAGGTATGGATGGATAGTATACTTGACGACACAGAGGTAGGTAGAGCAGTGGACTACTGTACCGTACTGCTATATATTATATACTGGTGGTCAGCAAAATTCTGCACTGTCCTCCTACTATATAATACTGCGCACAACTAAAATGCACCACAAGTATAGATGGATAGTATACTTGACGACACAGAGGTAGGTAGAGCAGTGGACTACTGTACCGTACTGCTATATATTATATACTGGTGGTCAGCAAAATTCTGCACTGTCCTCCTACTATATAATACTGTGCACAACTAAAATGCACCACAGATATGGATGGATAGTATACTTGACGACACAGAGGTAGGTAGAGCAGTGGACTACTGTACCGTACTGCTATATATTATATACAAGTGGTCAGCAAAATTCTGCACTGTCCTCCTACTATATAATACTGCGCACAACTAATATGCACCACAGGTATGGATGGATAGTATACTTGACGACACAGAGGTATGTAGAGCAGTGGACTACTGTACCGTACTGCTATATATTATATACTGGTGGTCAGCAAAATTCTGCACTGTCCTCCTACTATATAATACTGCGCACAACTAAAATGCACCACAAGTATGGATGGATAGAATACTTGACGACACAGAGGTAGGTAGAGCAGTGGACTACTGTACCGTACTGCTATATATTATATACTGGTGGTCAGCAAAATTCTGCACTGTCCTACTATATAATACTGCGCACAACTAAAATGCACCACAGGTATGGATGGATAGTATACTTGACGACACAGAGGTAGGTAGAGCAGTGGACTACTGTACCGTACTGCTATATATTATATACTGGTGGTCAGCAAAATTCTGCACTGTCCTCCTACTATATAATACTGCGCACAACTAAAATGCACCACAAGTATAGATGGATAGTATACTTGACGACACAGAGGTAGGTAGAGCAGTGGACTACTGTACCGTACTGCTATATATTATATACTGGTGGTCAGCAAAATTCTGCACTGTCCTCCTACTATATAATACTGCGCACAACTAAAATGCACCACAGGTATGGATGGATAGTATACTTGACGACACAGAGGTAGGTAGAGCAGTGGACTACTGTACTGTACTGCTATATATTATATACTGGTGGTCAGCAAAATTCTGCACTGTCCTCCTACTATATAATACTGCGCACAACTAAAATGCACTACAGGTATGGATGGATAGTATACTTGACGAAACAGAGGTAGGTAGAGCAGTGGACTACTGTACCGTACTGCTATATATATTATATACTGGTGGTCAGCAAAATTCTGCACTGTCCTCCTACTATATAATACTGCGCACAACTAAAATACACCACAAGTATAGATGGATAGTATACTTGACGACACAGAGGTAGGTAGAGCAGTGGACTACTGTACCGTACTGCTATATATTATATACTGGTGGTCAGCAAAATTCTGCACTGTCCTCCTACTATATAATGCTGCGCACCACTAAAATGCACCACAGGTATGGATGGATAGTATACTTGACGACACAGAGGTAGGTAGAGCAGTGGACTACTGTACTGTTATATATTATATACTGGTGGTCAGCAAAATTCTGCACTGTCCTCCTACTATATAATACTGCGCACAACTAAAATGCACCACAGGTATGGATGGATAGTATACTTGACGACACAGAGGTAGGTAGAGCAGTGGACTACTGTACGTTACTGCTATATATATTATATACTGGTGGTCAGCAAAATTCTGCACTGTCCTACTATATAATACTGCGCACAACTAAAATACACCACAAGTATAGATGGATAGTATACTTGACGACACAGAGGTAGGTAGAGCAGTGGACTACTGTACCGTACTGCTATATATTATATACTGGTGGTCAGCAAAATTCTGCACTGTCCTCCTACTATATAATACTGCGCACATCTAAAATGCACCACAGGTATGGATGGATAGTATACTTGACGACACAGAGGTAGGTAGAGCAGTGGACTACTGTACCGTACTGCTATATATTATATACTGGTGGTCAGCAAAATTCTGCACTGTCCTCCTACTATATAATACTGCGCACAACTAAAATACACCACAAGTATAGATGGATAGTATACTTGACGACACAGAGGTAGGTAGAGCAGTGAACTGCTGTACCGTACTGCTATATATTATATACTGGTGGTCAGCAAAATTCTGCACTGTCCTCCTACTATATAATACTGCGCACAACTAAAATGCACCAGAGGTATGGATGGATAGTATACTTGACGACACAGAGGTAGGTAGACCAGTGGACTACTGTACCGTACTGCTATATATTATATACTGGTGGTCAGCAAAATTCTGCACTATCCTATATAATACTGCGCACAACTAAAATGCACCACAGGTATGGATGGATAGTATACTTGACGACACAGAGGTAGGTAGAGCAGTGGACTACTGTACCGTACTGCTATATAATTGATAGAGTCAAATATCTACCTTTTAACATAAGCTATATACTAATACCGTGTAGCCTTAATGGCCTCTAAACCACGTGCACATGCTGCGTACTTTATGCGCAGTTTGCGTATAAAGAACTGTACGTGGTACGCACGTTGTGTACACACGCTGCGCTGAGTATATGGAATACACGCAGCGAGCGTACACACAGTTGTTAACCTTTAAACCTTTTTCAATGAACACTGTAAGGGTACGTGTTAGGATCTCCTGCTCCGTGCTGCCACGTCGCCATGGCAACCGGGAGGCAAGTGTTAGCGAAGTAACCTGAGCGCAGCTGATACTCCGGTCCGGGTTTTTACTGTGTAGTGGTTACAGGCTCTGTGCACGGCAGGGAATCCGGCGCTGGTTTTGTGCTCACAGTCTGTGAGGTCTGAGTGGGGCGTGGACAGCACCTGCTATATAAACCATCCTCTCAGGCTAGGCAAATGCTGCTGAATCTTTGTTTGTTAGTCAGTTCCAGAGAGTTATCTAGTACTGTGTGACTTTGTATTTACTTGTTGCTTGCTGCGAATAGGCCTTGGGATTCGGTACTTCATTCTGCCAGTCCGGACCTAGCAGTAAGACTGGAGTCAGTTGTTTGACCTGCTGGGGTTCTTTTGCTATTCTGTGAACGCAGCAGGTTTGCGGCTGTACTCTCAGACCTGCTTGCTTAATCCTCCCTCACTGTGCAGGGCATCCAGGTGTCAGTTTAGTGGCAGTAAGCTGAACCTGTGCCCTGCAAGTGGGGGTTAGGATTGTGGATACTCTCCTTGTGTCTATATTTCTATCTCTGACCAAGGAGTTTATTCCCACACCCGTTGGTAACCCTTTGGGGTTTTTTCTGTTGCTCTCAGCAACATCATTTCAGGTGCTCCACATGTTAAATCACTACACAACGCTTCATTGTCCGCTCTATTCCATCTGAGCATTCCTGACACTAGGGAGACACCCAATTCCTGAGCCTTTGGGCTTCTCCGTTCACTTTGTGTTTATTAGTTATTCCATCACCTCCTGTGTATGTTATGTTATACTGTATGTGAGTTCGTTTGCTTCGCTTCCCTCTCTGTTCATACACCGGTATACTCCTGTTAGCACTGGTGTGCGTAACATATTCAGCAGCCCTACTCCTGTTGAAATTTTGTGGGAATATGGAGCATACCCCTCAAAATACTTTGCAACAGGTTGTCGATCAGGTGCAGGTCCTGACTCGACAATTTAATGAGATGTCCATTAAAATGAACACCCCGCAGGCCGCTAGCGGAGCTCCCGCAGCAGCAGCGGCAAGTTCAGGGGTTAAGGAGCCGAAAGTAAATCTCCCGGATCGTTTTTCTGGAGATCGCTCGCAGTTCTTTTGTTTCAAGGAGAGCTGTAAGCTATATTTCAGGCTTAGGCCCCAGTCTTCTGGGTCGGAGATTCAGCGGGTGGGCATGGTGATTTCCTTGCTACAAGGGGACCCACAGGTCTGGGCATATGGGTTACAGCCTGACTGTCCGTCGCTTAAAAGTGTTGATGCTTTTTTTACGGCACTGGGCATTTTGTATGATGACCCTGTCAAGATGGCTTCAGCCGAGGCTCAGATTACGGTTCTTAAGCAAGGGCGACGGCCAGCTGAGCTTTATAGTACGGAGTTTCGGAGGTTGGCTCATGATACCCAGTGGAATGACCCAGCCCTGAGAAACCAGTACCGAAGGGGCCTCTCTGACCAGATAAAGGACCAACTGGTACAATATCCCTCGCCTGATAGCTTAGATCAGCTCATGCAGTTATCCATCCGGGTGGATAGACGGCTGAGAGAGCGTAGGCTTGAAAGGGAGACCGCAGTTTCCTTTTTTCCCAAGGGAACCTCAGACTCTGAGGAATATTCTGAGGAGCCTATGCAGATTGGGGCTACCCGCCTCTCCTCGCGTGAGAAGACGCGGAGGAGACAGCAGGGTTTGTGTTTGTACTGTGGGAATAAAGGTCATGTTGTAGTATCATGCCCAGAAAAACCGGAAAACTTCAGGGCCTGAGGGTGATGGGAAATATCCTGTCAGGCCAGAAGTCAGAATTTCCCAAAAATACTTTTCTCATTCCGGTGACTTTAGAGATCCTCGGTCAAACTGTCAAGACTGAGGCCTTTGTTGACAGTGGGGCCGATGGGGTTTTCATGGACCGTCAATTCGCCCTGGAACACTCTGTTCCCTCAGTACCTTTGGCATCAGAGATTGAGATCTGTGGGTTAAACGGGGAACCATTGTCCCAGGGTAAAATTACCTCCTGCACCAGCCAAATTCCTTTGTTTATTGGAGCCACACACTCTGAAAAATTGTCTTTTTATGTGACTGTCTGTTCTTTTGCCCCATTGGTTTTGGGGTTACCCTGGTTAAGGGCCCATAACCCTCAATTTGACTGGGTCTCTGGGGAGATTCTTAGTTGGGGTAGTGATTGTTTCAGGAGTTGCTTGAGCCTTCCAGTCAGGCTCTCGCAGCTAAGTTTGCCAGGATTGCCAGGATGTTATGCAGATTTTGCGGATGTGTTCTCCAAAAAAGTTGCGGAGGTACTACCTCCCCATCGCCCCTATGACTGTGCCATTTATTTGTTGCCGGATGCTAAGCTTCCCAAGAGCAGGTTGTACTCCCTGTCACGTCCTGAGACTCAGGCTATGGCAGAGTACATTCAGGAGAACTTGGCTAAGGGATTTATCAGACCCTCACAGTCCCCAGTTGGGTCGGGGTTCTTTTTCGTGGGTAAAAAGGACGGTTCGTTGCGACCCTGCATCGACTTCAGGGAATTGAACCGTATCACGATTAAAAACTCGTACCCACTGCCTCTCATTTCGGTTTTGTTTGACCAGCTTCGTACTGCCACCATTTTTTCTAAGATTGACCTACGCGGTGCTTACAATCTAATCCGAATAAGAGAGGGGGATGAATGGAAGACTGCCTTTAATACCCACTCAGGGCATTATGAATATTTGGTGATGCCTTTTGGGCTCTCTAATGCCCCGGCAGTCTTCCAGGAATTCATGAACGACGTGCTCAGGGAATATTTGGATAGATTCTTAGTTGTTTATCTAGATGACATCCTAATCTTCTCTCATTCCCTGGAGGAACATCGGAAGCATGTACGCTTAGTTCTCCAGAAACCCAGAGACCACCAGCTTGGGGCGAAGCTGGAGAAGTGCGAGTTTGAAGTCCAGCAAATCGCATTTCTAGGGTATATTATCTCCTCAGAAGGTTTCCAAATGGAGGGTTCTAAGGTACAGGCAGTCCTGGATTGGGTGCAGCCCACTAGTTTGAAGGCGCTTCAGCGTTTTCTGGGCTTTGCGAATTTTTATAGACGGTTTATCGCTGGATTTTCGTCTATAGTGGCCCCCTTGGTGGCACTCACTAAGAAAGGGGCGGATGTTGCTCACTGGTCTTGTGAGGCCAAAGCGGCCTTTGCCCATCTCAAAAGGGCATTTGTCTCGGCCAAGGTGCTGCGACACCCAGATCCAGAGCGTCCTTTTGTGGTAGAAGTGGATGCCCCTGAGATAGGTATTGGGGCAGTGCTCTCTAAGATGGGGGTGTCTGATAATCGCCTTCATCCCTGTGCTTACTTTTCCCGTAAATTTTCGTCTGCCAATATGAATTATGATGTGGGTAACCGGGAATTGTTGGCTATAAAGGATGCACTCGGGGAGTGGAGACACTGGCTTGAGGGGGCTAAGTTTGTGGTCTCAATTCTCACCGACCATAAGAATCTGGTATATTTAGAGTCAGCGAAGCGGCTCAATGCCAGGCAGGCACGATGGGCTTTGTTTTTTGCTCGCTTTAATTTTTTGATAACATATCGCCCTGGGTCAAAAAACATCAAGGCTGATGCGCTCTCGCAGAGTTTTGCTCCAGTTCAAGAGACCACCGAGGAGCCATTGCCCATTGTGTCCCCATCATGTATTAAAGTGGGCATTACCCAGGACCTCTTGTCATTAGTCCTTAGAGCACAGGAGCAGGCTCCTCCAGACCTTCCGATAGGTCTCTTGTTTGTGCCTCCTAGTTTAAGACAGCGAGTGTTCCTGGAATTCCATGCCAAGAGGTCGGCAGGGCATCCGGGTATTGCCAGAACTCGGGAGTTGCTGTCTAGGGCGGTGTGGTGGCCCTCGGTGGCTAGGGATGTGGATCAGTGGGTTCGGGCATGTGACGTTTGTGCCCGAAATAAAACTCCTAGAGGGGTTCCTGTCGGCCCATTACATCCACTCTCTATTCCGTCTAAGCCATGGACCCACATTTCCATGGATTTTGTGGTGGACTTGCCCAAATCCTCGGGGATGACAGCCATTTGGGTTGTCGTTGACAGGTTTTCGAAGATGGCGCATTTCGTTCCACTGGTTGGGTTGCCATCGGCCAGACGCCTGTCTGAGTTATTTATGCAGCATGTTGTGCGCCTCCACGGGTTGCCACTTGATGTGGTCTCTGACCGTGGATCCCAGTTTGTGGCCAAATTCTGGAGGGCATTTTTTTCTGATCTCCAGATTTCTGTGAGCTTGTCGTCAGGCTACCATCCACAGTCTAATGGGCAGACTGAGAGGGTGAACCAGTCCTTGGAGCAGTTCCTCAGGTGTTATGTCTCCAAGTGTCATACTGACTGGGTTGCTCATCTGTCCATGGCGGAGTTTGCCTATAACAACGCGGCTCACTCTGCTACAGGGATCTCTCCCTTCCTTTGTGTGTATGGGCATCATCCTAAGGCCAATTCTTTTGACCCCCTGGATTCCACGCCTGGTGGTTCCTCTGTTGTTTCGGTCCTTAGGGGTATTTGGAGGAAAGTGAAGAAAGCCCTTGTGTCTGTGTCATTAGTGACCAAAAGGGTTTTTGATAAGCGGAGAAGACCCTGCAGCTTCAAATTAGGAGACTTCGTCTGGTTGTCCACCAAGAATTTGAAGTTGAGACAGCCATCTCATAAGTTAGGCCCCCGGTTCATCGGCCCTTATAAGATCACCAGGGTTATCAATCCGGTGGCATTTCAGTTAGATCTGCCCCGTTCATTGGGTATCAATAAAACATTTCATTGTTCCCTTTTAAAACTGGCGGTTAGTAATCCTTCTTCCAGTGGAAGACCTTCTCCTCTTCTGATACTGGGTCAGAGGGAGTTTGTGGTTGAAAGGGTTCTTGACTCCAAGATGGTTCGGGGTCGGCTGTCATTTTTGGTGCACTGGAAGGCGTATGGCCCGGAGGAGCGGTCGTGGGTGCGCAGTTGTGATCTTCATGCCCCCAGACTGATACGCTCTTTCTTCTCGCAGTTCCCCGATAAACCCGGTGGTAGGGGTTCTTTGACCCCTCGTCAGAGGGGGGGGGTACTGTTAGGATCTCCAGCTCTGTGCTGCCACATCGCCATGGCAACCGGGAGGCAAGTGTTAGCGAAGTAACCTGAGCGCAGCTGATACTCCGGTCCGGGTTTTTACTGTGTAGTGGTTACAGGCTCTGTGCACGGCAGGGAATCCGGCGCTGGTTTTGTGCTCACAGTCTGTGAGGTCTGAGTGGGGCGTGGACAGCACCTGCTATATAAACCATCCTCTCAGGCTAGGCAAATGCTGCTGAATCTTTGTTTGTTAGTCAGTTACAGAGAGTTAGCTAGTACTGTGTGACTTTGTATTTACTTGTTGCTTACTGCGAATAGGCCTTGGGATTCGGTACTTCATTCTGCCAGTCCGGACCTAGCAGTAAGACTGGAGTCAGTTGTTTGACCTGCTGGGGTTCTTTTGCTATTCTGTGAACCCAGTAGGTTTGCGGCTGTACTCTCAGACCTGCTTGCTTAATCCTCCCTCACTGTGCAGGGCGTCCAGGTGTCAGTTTAGTGGCAGTAAGCTGAACCTGTGCCCTGCAAGTGGGGGTTAGGATTGTGGATACTCTCCTTGTGTCTATATTTCTATCTCTGACCAAGGAGTTTATTCCCACACCCGTTGGTAACCCTTTGGGGTTTTTTCTGTTGCTCTTAGCAACATCATTTCAGGTGCTCCACATGTTAAATCACTACACATCGCTTCATTGTCCGCTCTATTCCATCTGAGCATTCCTGACACTAGGGAGACACCCAATTCCTGAGTGTCACAACTGAGGGCCTGAGCTGACGGGAGGCAGCCTCAGTTGTAGGGGCTGAGATGTAACGGAACCTGGGAGGTTGTATCAGACCCCTAGACATGTAAGTAACATGTAGAATAACTGCCCGAAGGCGTGACCACGACAACCAGGATAAAAGTCAATGATGTTTATTATGACAAACTCCGTAACACAGCAGCAGTAAAGGAAACATAAAAGTCAACAGAGGATAAATACAATTCCTGGGTACTACAGGGTGGCAAGGGCCACAGGCACTGGTAGTGTGAGACAGTTCTTATAATCTTCTAGTTGGAAAGTCCTTACCAGGCCTGACTGTAGCAATGGAGAGAACCCAGGATCGTACCAGCTGGTGTTCCAGGAAAGGCTGGGCTGCTGAAGATAAAACGGCTGCTGTGGATACTGGCTGGAACCAGACTGTTGTTGGTACGGAGTGGGTACTGGCTGGAACCAGTTAAATAATAAACGAACTTGAGAGCGATGAAATAATAATGAAGTTTGGAGTTTGAGAGCGGTGAAATAATAATACCGGTGGAGAGTGGTAAACTGCAGAAAGGACACCGGCCCTTTAAGAGAAGCTGTACACTGCTGGAAGCTGGGCTGGAAGCAGGTGATTGATAATGAAGTTTGGAGTTTGAGAGCGGTGAAATAATAATACCGGTGGAGAGTGGTAAACTGCAGAAAGGACACCGGCCCTTTAAGAGAAGCTGTACACTGCTGGAAGCTGGGCTGGAAGCAGGTGATTGTTGTAACTGGAAACAGGTGAGTCCAGAATGGATCGGAGAGTCAGGCTACACCGCAGATGGAATGCTGGTGCGGGTCTCTATAGCAGAAGTCTGGAGACAGGAGCTGGAACCTGGAAGACAACCACAGGAGAGAGACAAACTGGAACTAGGTTAGACAACCAAAGCACTGACGCCTTCCTTGCTCAGGCACAGCTTACTTATACCTGCAGCAAGGAAGGGGTTGGCTAGGCAATTATGCAAATCAACAATACAGACAGCAGATTGGTGGAAATGATCAGATGACAAAATCCAAGATGGCTGCGCCCATGCAGACACTTGGAGGGAAGTTTGGTTTGTAATCCATGTGAGAATTGAAACAGTAATGGCGACGCCGGCCACAGGAGACAGGAGACGCCAGACTGACAAGCGCACATTTAACCACGCGGGCACAGCGGAGGCCGCGGCTGATGAAATCACCACTCTGACATTCTGCATGTGGAAACTCAGGAACAGCGGGATCCGGTCCTGGAACGCTGAGCCAGCCTTAGGAGGCATCTGAAGGGTAAGTAATGGCGTCCAGATACCCGGATCGTGACATCACCCCCCCCTTTAGGAGTGGCCCCAGGACACTTCTTAGGCTTTAAAGGAAACTTTGCGTGGAAATTTCGGACCAAGGCAGGAGCATGGACGTCTGAGGCATTGGTCCAAGAGCGTTCTTCAGGACCATAGCCCTTCCAGTCAATGAGGTATTGTAACTGACCGTAACGGAAACGTGAGTCCAAAATCTTGGCCACCTCGTACTCGACTCCCCGTTGAGTCTGAACTTTGGGAGCTGGAGGAAGTGCGGAATGAAACCGATTCAGGATCAGCGGTTTCAACAAAGAAACATGAAATGTCCTGGGTATTTTCAAGAAGGATGGTAACTGTAACCTGTAGGCAACAGGATTGATGACTTGTTCAATCTTGAAGGGTCCGATGTAGCGAGGTGCAAATTTCATGCTGGGAACTCTCAACCTCAAATTCTTCGTGGACAGCCACACACGATCACCCACCTTGAGAGCAGGAACCGCTCTACGCTTCCTATCGGCAAACTTCTTATACCTGAATGAGGCTTTAAGCAGGGCTGCGCGGACGTTCCTCCAGTTATTTGAAAACTGACGCAAGGTGACATCCACTGCTGGAACAGAAGTTGCGGGAAGCGGTTGGAATTCTGGGACTTTAGGGTGGAATCCATAATTAATGAAGAATGGTGTAGAAGAAGATGAGGAATGGTATTGATTGTTGTGGCTGAACTCAGCCCAAGGAAGGAGTTGAACCCAGTCATCTTGAGAGGAAGACACATATATACGGAGGAAGGCCTCCAAGTCCTGATTCACCCTCTCAGTTTGACCATTGGTCTGAGGATGGTAAGCCGTGGAAAACTTTAACTTGACTTGGAGGGCTTGACACAAACTTCGCCAAAATTTGGCTACAAATTGTACTCCACGATCCGAGATGATCTCTTCAGGAAGACCGTGAAGTCGGAAGATCTCTTGTATAAACACTTGAGCCAACTTGGAAGCTGACGGAAGACCGGTGAGAGGGATGAAATGTGCCATCTTGGTGAACCGGTCAACTACCACCCAGATGGTATTAAACTTGTTGCAGATAGGTAGATCGGAAACAAAGTCCATCGACAAATGGGTCCAAGGTCGACGGGGAACAGATAATGGAACCAGTTGCCCCGCAGGCGACTGGCGGGAGACTTTGTGTTGGGCACACTTTGGGCAGGAGGCAATAAATTCCATAACGTCCTTCTTCAGAGTTGGCCACCAGTAGGACCTAGAAATAAATTCAAGGGTTTTCTGAATGCCTGTATGTCCAGCAAAACGGGAAGCATGGGCCCAATGCATGAGCTTCTTCCTTAGAACTGGCTTAACAAAACTTTTCCCTGGTGGAGGCGTAGAGTCCATCCCTACCGTGGAGAATGCCAACGGATTAATAATAGGATGCTTGTCTGCAGACTCGGACTCATTTTCTTGCTCCCATGAGAACCCGGACAGAACTGGAGTTTAAAGTCAAACCTAGAGAAGAAAAGTGCCCATCTGGCCTGACGAGGATTCAGACATTGTGCGCCTTTGAGATATAAAAGATTTTTGTGGTCGGTAAGTATGGTGATTGAGTGGGAAGCTCCCTCCAACAGGTATCTCCACTCCTCCAGAGCGAGCTTGATGGCTAGCAACTCCTGATCGCCAATGGCATAGTTGCGCTCAGCTGGGGAGAACTTCCGGGAGAAGAAACTGCAAGGATGTAGATGTCCATCTTTGGCCCTCTGGGATAACACTGCTCCTACTCCAACGGAGGAGGCATCTACCTCTAAGATAAAAGGAGAGTCGGTGTCGGGCTGTTTCAGAACTGGTGCAGAGATGAACCGTTGCTTCAGAAGGTGAAAGGCCTGTGTAGCTTCCTCGGACCACTTGGACGGATTAGCACCTTTCTTGGTTAATGCAGTGATAGGCGCCACAATGGTGGAAAAGTCTCGTATAAATTTTCTATAATAATTGGCGAACCCTAAGAACCTCTGGACCCCTTTGAGGCTTAAGGGTATAGGCCAATTCTGGATTGCTTGGAGTTTCTCAGGATCCATCTCTAGTCCGGAACCGGACACAATGTAACCTAGAAACGGAATGGTTTTAACTTCAAACACACACTTCTCCAATTTACAATAGAGGTGATTGACACGGAGACGGGAAAGAACCTCTTTTACCCAGAAACGATGATCTTCGAGATTATTAGCAAAGATGAGGATGTCGTCTAGATAAACCACGACATGGCGGTACAAGATGTCCCTGAAAATCTCATTCACGAAGTGCTGGAAGACTGCTGGAGCGTTGCTCAATCCGAAGGGCATGACGAGGTACTCATAATGTCCGTCACGGGTGTTAAAGGCGGTCTTCCACTCGTCACCCTCACGGATTCGGATGAGATTGTAGGCACCCCTCAAGTCCAGCTTTGTGAAAATAGTTGCACCACTAACTCTATCAAAGAGCTCGGTAATCAGGGGTAAAGGGTATCGGTTCTTGACGGTAATGTCGTTCAGACCTCTGTAGTCGATGCACGGACGCAGACCACCGTCTTTCTTCTTAACGAAGAAGAAGCCTGCGCCGGCTGGAGAAGAAGATGGTCGGATGAAACCCTTCGCCAGGTTCTCTTTGATGTACTCTTCCATGGAGTGTGTCTCAGGCAGAGACAACGGATAAGTTCGGCCTCGCGGTGGAACCTTCCCTGGAATGAGGTCGATTGGGCAGTCCCATTCTCTATGAGGAGGAAGGATATCAGCAGAGGCTTTACTGAACACGTCCGTGAAGTCTTGATATGGAGGAGGCGGATCATCAGATGACCTGGGGAAGGAAGAACAAACAGGAAGAACTTTGGCTAAACAAGTCTCAGCACAGGAGGGACCCCATGCCAGTATTTGCGTAGTCGTCCAGTCAATTGATGGGTTGTGGAGACGGAGCCATGGAAGGCCTAAAACCACTGGATGTGTGGCTCTTGGAATCACTAAAAAAGAAATATACTCAGAATGAAGAACTCCCACTCTCAGACGAACTGGAAGAGTCCTTAAGGAAATGACTGCGTCAAAAATCTTGCTGCCATCCACGGCAGTCAAAGAGATGGACGAGGACAGTCTCTCGGTGGGTAGGGACCACCGTTTAACATAAGCTTCGGTTATGAAATTCCCAGCTGCTCCGGAATCAAGGAGGGCAATGACGTTCCTGTAACGTTGAGCAATTTGGAGCGACACTGGGAGGTTACAGTCATGAGGAGATGGAGAGGAGATCATTACTCCTAGCCGGCCCTCTCCTTGGCGAGCTAGGATCTGGAGTTTCCCGGACGTTTGGGACAGGCATTGATAGTGTGCGACGGAGCTGCACAGTAGAGACAGAGAGACGTCTTCGGCGCTCAGCGGGAGATAGACGGGAACGACTAATTTGCATAGGCTCATCCTTGGATGGAGATGGTTGACGAGGAGGAGGAGCAGAAGATTTAGGAGTAGATGATCTTCCTCGCTCGGTTGCTCTCTCTCTGAAACGTAGATCAACCTTCGTGCAAAGAGAAATTAGCTCATCCAACTTAGAGGGCAAGTCTCTGGTAGCTAACTCATCCTTGATGCGTTCTGATAAGCCATGCCAGAATGCAGCATACAGGGCCTCGTCGTTCCATGCCAGTTCGGATGCCAGGATTTTAAACTGTATAAGATACTGTCCCACAGTACGTGTTCCCTGGCGTAAACGGAGAATCTCAGATGAAGCAGATGTTATCCGGCCTGGCTCGTCGAAGATGCGCCTGAAAGTAGCTACAAAGTCAGTATAGGAGGATAGCAGGGGATCAGACTTCTCCCATAAAGGTGATGCCCAGTCAAGGGCTGAGCCACTGAGAAGGGAGATGATATAGGCAATTTTGGTACGGTCACTGAAGAAATTGCCAGGTAGAAGCTCAAAGTGGATTTCACATTGATTGAGAAATCCCCTGCAGAACCTTGGAGATCCATCAAATTTTGCTGGCGTTGGAAGATGAAGATGTGGACTGGAAATGGGTAAGGTGGGTGGGGTTACAGCTGGTGTCACTGTAGTGGACGCACCGGACGTGCCAGGTCCACGGAGGGTCGTTTGAATCCCATCCAGCCGTGTAGAGAGATCCTGGAGACAGCGGATGATGTGGCCCTGTGCAGCCTCCTGATGTTCAAGTCGGGCTGCCAGTTCTTGCATCGGCCTGGCCGCTTGATCCTGGTCTCCGGCTGGATTCATTAGGTCAGTGCTTACTGTCACAACTGAGGGCCTGAGCTGACGGGAGGCAGCCTCAGTTGTAGGGGCTGAGATGTAACGGAACCTGGGAGGTTGTATCAGACCCCTAGACATGTAAGTAACATGTAGAATAACTGCCCGAAGGCGTGACCACGACAACCAGGATAAAAGTCAATGATGTTTATTATGACAAACTCCGTAACACAGCAGCAGTAAAGGAAACATAAAAGTCAACAGAGGATAAATACAATTCCTGGGTACTACAGGGTGGCAAGGGCCACAGGCACTGGTAGTGTGAGACAGTTCTTATAATCTTCTAGTTGGAAAGTCCTTACCAGGCCTGACTGTAGCAATGGAGAGAACCCAGGATCGTACCAGCTGGTGTTCCAGGAAAGGCTGGGCTGCTGAAGATAAAACGGCTGCTGTGGATACTAGCTGGAACCAGACTGTTGTTGGTACGGAGTGGGTACTGGCTGGAACCAGTTAAATAATAAACGAACTTGAGAGCGATGAAATAATAATGAAGTTTGGAGTTTGAGAGCGGTGAAATAATAATACCGGTGGAGAGTGGTAAACTGCAGAAAGGACACCGGCCCTTTAAGAGAAGCTGTACACTGCTGGAAGCTGGGCTGGAAGCAGGTGATTGATAATGAAGTTTGGAGTTTGAGAGCGGTGAAATAATAATACCGGTGGAGAGTGGTAAACTGCAGAAAGGACACCGGCCCTTTAAGAGAAGCTGTACACTGCTGGAAGCTGGGCTGGAAGCAGGTGATTGTTGTAACTGGAAACAGGTGAGTCCAGAATGGATCGGAGAGTCAGGCTACACCGCAGATGGAATGCTGGTGCGGGTCTCTATAGCAGAAGTCTGGAGACAGGAGCTGGAACCTGGAAGACAACCACAGGAGAGAGACAAACTGGAACTAGGTTAGACAACCAAAGCACTGACGCCTTCCTTGCTCAGGCACAGCTTACTTATACCTGCAGCAAGGAAGGGGTTGGCTAGGCAATTATGCAAATCAACAATACAGACAGCAGATTGGTGGAAATGATCAGATGACAAAATCCAAGATGGTGTTAGGCGCCGAGGGTCCGCCCGTCAGTGCGGCCCGGCGCCTAGCAACTAGGGACGCCGCAGGCAGACAGCCGCCGGCTCCCTAGCAACGCTAGACGCCGGGCGCACGGAGCCGCTCTGACCCTAGCAACGGGGACGCCACGGTCAGACCGCGTTCCCCGTTGCTGGGTCTTAATTAATCAGTGCTTGTGTATTCTGGCCGTGCAGCATGCAGCTGCACGGCATCATTATGTGATTACCCTGTCTGGATCATGATTGGAGGGCTCCCAAATTTAAGCACTCTCAGGACTTCTCACAGACGCCGGTGATAGCTTCCTGTTTGCTGTGTCAGTTACAGAGAGTTTCCAGTCCTGCTCTACCCGGTTGTTCCTGTCCTCAGTGATCCAGTACTCGGAATTTGTCATCTATTCCTGGAGTCCGACCGAGCACCTTTAACATCCTGTGGTGTTCGTGAGTCGCGGCGTAGCCGTGTGTTGCGGCTTGACCGCTTACTATTTATTATTTAGTTTATTGTGTTCTGGAGCTTTTGCGGAGGATTCCGCTCCCACAAATCCACTCTGGTATCCAGCGGTGCTGGATAGGAGTAACGGATCAGTGGATCTTTGGTTGTCCTTTTCCCTGGCGGTTTGTCCGCACATACTTTTGGTTTAAGTTAGATAGCTTGTAACCCCTGGCCTGGTTGCTTAGTCAGAGGGCCCCTTGTTATCACCCTGTCTCGGATTTCCCTTTGTCTCCCATTAAGACCTGAGGGGGCATCGGGGTTGGGCAGACATAATCCGCCCTTCGAACGCGGCTGCCATGGGCTCAAGCAACCATAGTCTCGCAGGGGATTTCTGATAACACGGGCGAGACAACGGAGTTAGGGCGCCAGGGGTTACTAGGCTTTCCTGCTCCCGTACCAGCATATCCTTCCAGTACTCAGACCTCTGCCATAAAGATCTCCTCTGGTCTGGAGTACGGGAATCATAACATTATCACCGGCCCAACTAAAATTTAAAAAAATTAAACAGGAGTTAATTTTTTTTCCCTTATTCTGTTGGGAGATTTGTCAGCCTCATGAATCCCTCCGGTGTTGGGCCAAATCCTGGCCAGCTTTTAGTTAGCCAGATTCAAGAGCTTACTCAGATGGTTCAAGATCTGTCCCTTCGGGTGAGGTCACAGGAAGATCTGTTACGGACTTCCCCGAGGGTCATTCCTGAACCAAAAATGCATCTGCCTGACCGTTTTTCTGGGGATAGAAAGCAGTTTTTTAATTTTAAAGAGTCTTGTAAACTGTATTTTCGTTTAAGACCAGTCTCCTCAGGTACGGAATCTCAGCGGGTAGGAATTATTATTTCTTTGCTACAGGGGGATCCTCAGACCTGGGCTTTTGGCTTAAAGACAGACGATCCGGCTTTATTGTCTGTAGACGCCTTTCTGGGGTCTTTAGGGCTATTGTATGACGACCCTGATAGAGAGGCATCCGCCGAGAGTCAGTTGCGTGCTCTCAGACAGGGTAGGAATCCCGCAGAGATTTATTGTACGGAGTTTCGCCGTTGGTCGAACGACTGTGGATGGAATGATCCAGCCCTGCGCAGTCAGTTTCGCCTCGGCATATCCGAGTCTATAAAAGACAGTCTCCTTCAGTATCCCGCTCCTGAGACTATCGATAAACTCATGGAGCTCTCTATTAAGATTGATCGTCGTCTCAGAGAGCGGAGGGCTGAAAAAGGAGCATCTGTTGGGTCTTCTCCTTGTGTTTTTTCCATTCCTGTGGACATAGAGGAGCCCATGCAGATAGGCCTCTCCAAACTGTCTCCTGAAGAAAGAACCAGAAGGCAAAATTCTGGTCTTTGTTTATACTGTGGGGGTAAGGGACATTTTGCCCGTAGTTGTCCGAACAAGTCGGGAAACGCCTCGACCAAGTGAGTTGTGAGGGGGTTCACTTTGGTCTGCAGCTTATCTCCTCAAATAATTCACTGTTGGTTCCAGCTAAAGTTTCCTTTGGCAGCCTCTGTTCCTCGATCTCGGCTTTTGTGGACAGTGGAGCTGCAGGGAACTTTATGGATTTAACATGGGCTAAGGCCTTAGGTATTCCTCAGTTAGCCTTGGGTAGGTGTATCACCATGCATGGTTTAGATGGGAGTCCCTTGTCCAATGGGGTTATTTCTCTCTGTACACCTCCTGTTCTACTTTCAGTAGGAGCTCTGCATTCTGAAAAGATTGAGTTTTTCCTTACCCATTGTCCAGCAGTTCCTGTGGTTCTGGGTCACCCTTGGCTGGCCTTTCATAATCCCATCATTGATTGGCAGTCGGGGGAGATCTTACAATGGGGTACCATCTGTAATAAGGAATGTATTACGCTTCCCATCAGAATAGCTGCTGTCATTCCCGCACCCATTCCTGTGGAATACCAGGATTTTGTTGATGTATTTTCCAAGGGCAATGCGGATATTCTGCCTCCCCATAGGCCTTATGATTGTGCTATCGAGTTAATTCCTGGTGCCACTTTGCCTAAGGGAAGGTTATATGCATTGTCCGGACCTGAAACTGTGGCCATGAATGAGTATGTTAAAGAAAGCCTAGGGAAAGGATTTATCAGGCCATCTAAATCCCCTTTAAGTGCAGGCTTCTTCTTCGTGGAGAAGAAGGATGGATCACTCAGACCTTGCATTGACTTTAGAGCCTTGAATAAAATCTCAGTAAAGAATACTTACCCTTTGCCGCTTATTTCTGTCCTCTTTGATCAGCTACGTTCGGCTGTGATTTTTTCTAAGATTGACCTGAGAGGAGCATATAACCTCATCAGAATCAAGTCAGGGGATGAGTGGAAAACGGCATTCAGTACTCAATCAGGCCACTATGAGTATCTGGTTATGCCATTCGGCCTGTCCAACGCTCCGGCAGTTTTCCAGGATCTCATTAACGATGTGCTCCGTGAATTTCTTGGAAGATTCGTTGTAGTCTACTTAGACGATATTTTGATATATTCTGACTCTATTGAACAACATGTTACCCAGGTGCGTCAGGTTCTAAAAAAATTACGTGAAAATCACCTATATGCCAAGCTGGAGAAGTGTGAATTTCATGTCACGGAGGTATCCTTTTTAGGGTACATTATTTCCCCTCGGGGATTCTGTATGGAACCAAAGAAGCTCCAAGCCATCCTTAGTTGGGCGCAACCCACCAATTTAAAAGCAATTCAGCGCTTTTTAGGGTTTGCGAATTACTATAGAAGATTTATTCACTCTTTCTCTGACCTAGTTGCTCCCATTGTGGCACTGACTAAAAAGGGAGCAGATCCTACCAACTGGTCACGTGAAGCGGAGTTATCTTTTCAGGCCTTGAAACAAGCCTTTGTCTCAGCCCCGGTCCTCAGACATCCCAACCCAGAATTGCCTTTCATTGTTGAGGTTGATGCCTCGGAGGTTGGAGTAGGGGCTATCCTATCTCAGAAGGATCCGGATTCCCTGGAATTACATCCTTGTGCCTTCATGTCCAGGAAATTCTCATCTGCTGAATCCAACTACGATGTTGGTAACCGGGAATTACTGGCTATTAAATGGGCTTTTGAGGAGTGGAGGCATTGGCTTGAAGGAGCCACTCATACCATATCAGTTTTGACTGATCACAAAAATCTTCAATACATTGAATCAGCTAAACGGCTGAATGCCCGGCAAGCTCGTTGGGCTTTATTTTTTACTCGTTTCAAGTTCATTATCACCTTCAGGCCAGGTTCCAAGAATACCAAGGCAGATGCCCTGTCACGCAGTTTTCTTCCAGTTCAAGACAACAGTCCTGTTACTCCCATACTTCCGTCTTCAGTCATTCGGGCAGGTCTCACACAAGATTTATTTACCCAGTTAAAGCAGCTTCAACATCAAGCTCCTGGAAATACTCCTGCTGGTCGTCTTTTTGTCCCCGAGTTTTTGAGAGCAACGGTTTTGATGGAGTTTCATGATAGCAAGGTTGCCGGGCATCCGGGGATCGCTAAAACTTTTGAATTAGTTTCCCGCTCGGTATGGTGGCCTGGTCTTTCCAAAGACATTAAGGAGTTTGTTTTTTCTTGTCAGGTCTGTGCACAGCATAAGGTTCCCCGTTCCTTGCCTATCGGTCAACTTATGCCCTTGAATGTTCCTCTTAGGCCATGGTCTCATATTTCCATGGATTTTGTGGTGGACCTCCCTCTGTCAGCCGGATGCCGAGTCATATGGGTGGTAGTGGACCGTTTTAGCAAAATGGCCCATTTCATTGCTCTTCCCCGATTGCCATCTGCCCAGGGATTGGCAGTCTTGTTCCTCCGCCATGTTTTCAGACTCCATGGGTTACCCACTGATATTGTTTCTGATCGGGGTCCACAATTCATTGCACAATTTTGGAAGTCTTTTTGTGCCTCATTAAAGATGAAATTATCTTTAACGTCTGGCTACCATCCCCAATCCAACGGGCAGACTGAGCGAGTTAATCAATCATTAAAACAATATTTGCGTTTGTACTCGGCCAAACTCCAAAATGACTGGTCTGAGTTTCTTCCCTTTGCAGAGTTTGCTTACAACAATGCCTGTCATTCCTCCACCAATGTATCTCCATTTTTTACAGTTTTTGGTTTTCACCCCAGAGCTAATTCCTTTTTTCAACATTCTTCTGTCTCCTCACTGACCTTGACCTCTCATCTCAAACTCATTTGGAGAAAAGTGCACCTGGCTCTCAGAAAAGCGGCATTTCGGGAGAAAAAAATTTCTGACAGGCTCCGGCGGCCGTGCACTTTTAAAGTTGGAGATAGGGTATGGTTGTCGACTCGCAACATTAAACTTCGACAAACCTCAGCCAGATTGGGTCCTAAATTTATTGGACCATTTCATATTATCAAAAAAGTCAATCCAGTGGCTTTCCGGTTACGTTTACCAAAAACTTTACGGATCGGAAATACCTTCCATTGCTCCTTGTTAAAACCATATGTTTCGTCCAGTAGATTTCCTCGCAAGATCTCTCAGGGGAAATCACCAATAGATGTACAGGGTCAGCAGGAGTTCTTAGTGGAGAAGGTTCTCGATTCCAAGTTGTCCCGGGGTCGGCTTTATTTTTTGGTACATTGGAGAGGTTATGGTCCAGAAGAAAGGTCTTGGGTCCTGGATGAGGATCTCCATGCCCCGAGGCTCAAAAGGGCATTTTTTCGAGAATTTCCTCAGAAACCTGGCCTTAGGGGTTCCTTGACCCCTCCTCAAGGGGGGGGTACTGTTAGGCGCCGAGGGTCCGCCCGTCAGTGCGGCCCGGCGCCTAGCAACTAGGGACGCCGCAGGCAGACAGCCGCCGGCTCCCTAGCAACGCTAGACGCCGGGCGCACGGAGCCGCTCAGACCCTAGCAACGGGGACGCCACGGTCAGACCGCGTTCCCCGTTGCTGGGTCTTAATTAATCAGTGCTTGTGTATTCTGGCCGTGCAGCATGCAGCTGCACGGCATCATTATGTGATTACCCTGTCTGGATCATGATTGGAGGGCTCCCAAATTTAAGCACTCTCAGGACTTCTCACAGACGCCGGTGATAGCTTCCTGTTTGCTGTGTCAGTTACAGAGAGTTTCCAGTCCTGCTCTACCCGGTTGTTCCTGTCCTCAGTGATCCAGTACTCGGAATTTGTCATCTATTCCTGGAGTCCGACCGAGCACCTTTAACATCCTGTGGTGTTCGTGAGTCGCGGCGTAGCCGTGTGTTGCGGCTTGACCGCTTACTATTTATTATTTAGTTTATTGTGTTCTGGAGCTTTTGCGGAGGATTCCGCTCCCACAAATCCACTCTGGTATCCAGCGGTGCTGGATAGGAGTAACGGATCAGTGGATCTTTGGTTGTCCTTTTCCCTGGCGGTTTGTCCGCACATACTTTTGGTTTAAGTTAGATAGCTTGTAATCCCTGGCCTGGTTGCTTAGTCAGAGGGCCCCTTGTTATCACCCTGTCTCGGATTTCCCTTTGTCTCCCATTAAGACCTGAGGGGGCATCGGGGTTGGGCAGACATAATCCGCCCTTCGAACGCGGCTGCCATGGGCTCAAGCAACCATAGTCTCGCAGGGGATTTCTGATAACACGGGCGAGACAACGGAGTTAGGGCGCCAGGGGTTACTAGGCTTTCCTGCTCCCGTACCAGCATATCCTTCCAGTACTCAGACCTCTGCCATAAAGATCTCCTCTGGTCTGGAGTACGGGAATCATAACAGATGGCTGTGCCCATGCAGACACTTGGAGGGAAGTTTGGTTTGTAATCCATGTGAGAATTGAAACAGTAATGGCGACGCCGGCCACAGGAGACAGGAGACGCCAGACTGACAAGCGCACATTTAACCACGCGGGCACAGCGGAGGCCGCGGCTGATGAAATCACCACTCTGACATTCTGCATGTGGAAACTCAGGAACAGCGGGATCCGGTCCTGGAACGCTGAGCCAGCCTTAGGAGGCATCTGAAGGGTAAGTAATGGCGTCCAGATACCCGGATCGTGACACTGAGCCTTTGGGCTTCACCGTTCACTTTGTGTTTATTAGTTATTCCATCACCTCCTGTGTATGTTATGTTATACTGTCTGTGAGTCGTTTGCTTCGCTTCCCTCTCTGTTCATACACCGGTATACTCCTGTTAGCACTGGTGTGCATAACAGTACGCTTATACTGTAAACCTTAGTACTGTAATATTACCACAATGTAACGCTGATTAACCTTTGTTATATGAAAGCTGTTTGAACGATTGAGACACTCAGAAACCCTCTATAATAACTAGTGAAACACACACTACTTGCTAAGGTTCCAACACCTTTATAGACGATATTTTGTACGTAAAAAGGGGAAAAACAGTTACAGCTCATACACTACAGACCTAACATTAATACCTAAACAGAATAACTAAACAGAAATATAAACAATAGCGAACGATCGCAAATACAAATAAACAGAAAGAGAATAAATGGAAAACACTTAAAGGATAACAAAAAGAGAACAATTGCATACACACAGAGTAACGAAATGGCCACAGAGAAACTTACACACGTGGGAATGACTCGCAGGCGCTATCTGGAAACCAGCCCTCAGCTTTTCACCATGAAAACCCTTGTAGAGAGAAGTGAGTGCTGGTCTAGCTATGGGGGTCCTTATATACACAACATACAGTACACTACAATGGGCCCTACAATCTCTTTGTTCATTGGACACAGGAATGTGTCTCTGCATTATAACCAAAGGTCATAGGTGGATTCGAACAGGTGGGCTGTGACTATTTCAAACTGCTCAGGTGGGAGGTATCCTCAGGATTCCCGCCGCATGGATAATGAACTGCAAATACAGTAAATGTCCATAAACTACTCATAGACATAACTATACGCAGGAGCGATTAATCTCTTCCTAACCAACACCGGAATGTTTCTAATAAAATACTCTTCAGTTAGGTACTAGACACCACTGTTCAACCTTTGTCAGACCCTTCGTATCATGCAAAGCGGGATTCCCATGTCCATGAACTATTTACACTAAACATACTTGCAGACGTTATTAAGGGGAATAATATCTACAAAACACGCTATATGGGTTAACTATGCTATAAACGAGTCGCCCGCTACAAGCTCATAAACTCTACCGTAAATACGCATATACCGCGCGTAATCGCCGGAGCGAGTGTACGCAATTTGCAGACATGTGCACGTACGGCAGACTGAATGCACGAGCAGCGGGCATGTGCATTGGGGTTAGTATAAGGCATTGTGAACTACAATATTTTTCGACTTTGACATATTATATACTGGTGGTCAGCAAAATTCTGCACTGTCCTCCTACTATATAATGCTGCGCACAACTAAAATGCACCACAGGTATGGATGGATAATATACTTGACGACACAGAGGTAGGTAGAGCAGTGGACTGCTGTACCCTACTGCTATATATTATATACTGGTGGTCGGCAAAATTCTGCACTGTCCTCCTACTATATAATACTGCGCACAACTAAAATGCACCACAGGTATGGATGGATAGTATACTTGACGACACAGAGGTAGGTAGAGCAGTGGACTACTGTACTGTACTGCTATATATTATATACTGGTGGTCAGCAAAATTCTGCACTGTCCTCCTACTATATAATACTGCGCACAACTAAAATGCACCACAGGTATGGATGGATAGTTTACTTGACGACACAGAGGTAGGTAGAGCAGTGGACTACTGTACCGTACTGCTATATATATTATATACTGGTGGTCAGCAAAATTCTGCACTGTCCTCCTACTATATAATACTGCGCACAACTAAAATACACCACAAGTATAGATGGATAGTATACTTGACGACACAGAGGTAGGTAGAGCAGTGAACTACTGTACCGTACTGCTATATATTATATACTGGTGGTCAGCAAAATTGTGCACTGTCCTCCTACTATATAATACTGCGCACAACTAAAATGCACCACAGGTATGGATGGATACAGAGCCAGCGCTTCCACTAGGCAGCTTTAGGCAGCTGCCTATGGGCGGGGGACATGAAGGGGCGGCCCACTGAGGCTGCATTGAAAAGAAAGCAGTGGTTTCATAGGTGTGCAAAACGGGCACACACGCTAATGTAGAAACATAGCCGCCCAGTGGAGCAAGTATGCGGGCGGGTACGCTCGGGTACCGTGGCGCCCGCCGCACACTTTACACCTGTGTCCCGGTCAGAGCCGCCGTCAAGGGATGACGTCGTCCCGCCCCGACAGAGAAGGGGGTCGTCCGCCCATGTGCACAGTGACAGGACCATCCTAGTCTGCATGTGACGATCACCCTCATCCCCGGATCGCACACAGCGCAGCTGAAGAAGGTAATTCATAGCAGAGTATAGGCCGGGAGAGCGGGCGCTCCTCCCCTACCCTATCTTCCCAGCAGCACGTGCGGCGGGCGCCACGGTACCCGAGTCTGTAGTCCTTCCTTCCCCCATGTGAAAGGCAGCCAAGACTGAGAGGAGGCTGCGGCGTTGATTATTCGGACAGGTTACCATCCTTGACAGATTGGTCTTATGCAGTTGGGGACAGCTCAGGTACTTGAGGTGTTTAAGAACAGGTAAACAGTCTAGGGGAGTAATTTGATTGCTGACTGCGTCTCTCCAGATGTAGTGGGACTACAAGTCCCAGCAGATCTTGTCAGCTAAATGTGCTGGGACTTGTAGTGTTATCACAGCTGGAGAGGCCATATCAAGCCAAGCACAGCAACATATCATGGTTTAGTTTTATATATATATATATATATATATATATATATATATATGTATATATATATATATATATGTCACACCGGACCAGTACTATCCCTCTGAGAATCATCTGCTTCGGTGCCCTCTGGATCCAAATAAATAATTTTTCATAAGAACACACAGAGGCACTCGAGTTTTAAATTTAACTAAAGGTGGGTACACACTGGAAGATATATCTGCTGATCAATTGATCAGCAGATATATCTATGGATGGATCGGGCGGTGTGTTGAGCATACACACTGCTTGATCCATCGGGGACTGACGTCATGAACTGGGCGGGCGTGTACACACACCCGCCCAGTTCAGCTGTCAGTCACCGCCGGCCGCCGCAGCATGTCGCCCGTACACACACACCGACGCGCCAATATATCGGTAGATATATTGGCCGTCGGCTGTGCTGCGGGGCTGACACGATACGTCTGTGAATGACTGAGTTCACAGACGTATCGCCCGTACACACTGGCCGACGGACCTGCGTTATATCGGCCGTTCAAGAGAACGGCCAATATATCGGCCAGTGTGTACGGGCCATTAGTGTATTCAGATCTATATCCAACGTTTTGGGTATGGATCGCCCCTTTGTCAATGTGAATCTGGGTCTTTTCTCATGTTGTCTCTTTTTAGTCTGCAGTTTGTCTTGGAAGCTAAAGACCCGTACATACTGGTCGATATATCGGCCGTTCTCTTGAACGGCCGATATATCGCGGGACCATCGGCCAGTGTGTACGGCCGATACGTCTGTGAACTCCGTCGTTCACAGAAGTATCGCGTCGGCCGCGCAGCACAGCCCACGGCCAATATATCTACCGATATATTGGCGCGTCGCTGTGTGTGTACGGGGCGGTCGTCCGACCGCCCGTACACATGCGGCGGCGGCCGGCGGTGATTGACAGGTGAACTGGGCGGGCGCCCGCCCAGTTCATGACGTCAGTCCCCCGACGGATCGGGCAGTGTGTATGCACAGCACACTGCCCGATCCGTACAGAGATATATCTGCAGATCAGTTGATCTGCAGATATATCTACTAGTGTGTACCCACCTTTACAGTTTAATACATTTGTTCCAAACCCCTGAGCCGGAGGTACTGGTTAGACACTTAAATGTCACAAATACAATGATTTATTGGCGTAGGAGGGCAGGGGGTGCTGTTCTGGCAATGGATGCAGAGGGTTGACGGCCAGGTGGCCATCCCATTGAAGGCATATGACGTCATCTGGCAACATCAGCG
The DNA here is from genome assembly GCF_028390025.1 of Pseudophryne corroboree. Classification (NCBI taxonomy): domain Eukaryota; kingdom Metazoa; phylum Chordata; class Amphibia; order Anura; family Myobatrachidae; genus Pseudophryne; species Pseudophryne corroboree. Next base: position 190,906,227 of record NC_086451.1, read on the forward strand.
GACTGAAGTGTAGACATGCTAGTGAGTACGTGTATGTATGTATGTATATATATATGTGTGTATATATATATATATATATATATTATGGGGGAGCATAGTGCAGTCAGTACGTACAGATGAGGTGGGGGCCAACACCACAATGCAGCACACACAGACGTGGAGAAGGCGGTCAGCACAATGCAGAAAATACAGCTGGAGACAGGACAGACAGCTCAATGTAAAACATACGGATGGGGGGTCAGCGCAATGCAAGACAAAGAGATGGGGGCACAGACAGCACAATACAGAACATACTTATGGGGCAGATGGACAGCACAATACAGAATACATATGGGGACGGACGGACGGACAGCACAATACAGAACATATACTGTATATGGGGACGGATGGACAGCAGAATACAGAACATACATATGGGAATGGATAGATGGCACAATACAGGAAATATAGATGGGGACAGCACAAAGCAGGACATACATATGAGGACAGTCAGACTGCACAATATTGGTCATACAGATGGATGGGACAGCACAATGCAGAACATATAGGTGGTGAGAGGGATAGACTGTACAATGCAGGACATACAGATGAAGAGGACAAAAGGCACGGTACAGAATATACAGATGAGGGGGTAGCACAATACAAATCATATAGAGGTGGAGTCATGATACTAATAGAATTGATACAGACAAAATGGAATATACATACTCCATGGTACAGGCCACACCCTCTAAAAGGGGTCCCTGCCTATTTTGTCAGTCCCATACCCCACAATTTCTAATGGCAACCCTGGTCCCTGTCCACCATTACCACTGCCTCCCACTTTGTCAAGCTGCCGGAACCGGGGAAAGCGACGCCGACATTACAGTCCACTGCGCCCACGGCTCAGAGACACACATGTTAGACAGAGTAGCTGTCAGTGAACAGGGGGAGGGATGCTGAGAGACATAGTGAAGAGGGGGGGGGGGGGGAGGTGCTGAGAGGCACAGAATAAGGGGGGGGGCTGGCAGTTTGAGTAACAATGAAGGGCATATGGCTGAGAGACACAGAGTCGGGGGGGGGGTGCATAAGTTTTGCCTAGGGTGCCAAATTACCTTGCACCGGCCCTGGATGGATAGTATACTTGACGACACAGAGGTAGGTAGAGCAGTGGACTACTGTACCGTACTGCTATATATTATATATTGGTGGTCAGCAAAATTCTGCACTGTCCTCCTACTATATAATACTGCGCACAACTAAAATGCACCACAAGTATGGATGGATAGTATACTTGACGACACAGAGGTAGGTAGAGCAGTGGACTACTGTACCGTACTGCTATATATTAAATACTGGTGGTCAGCAAAATTCTGCACTGTCCTCCTACTATATAATACTGCGCACAACTAAAATGCACCACAGGTATGGATGGATAGTATACTTGACGACAAAGAGGTAGGTAGAGCAGTGGACTACTGTACCGTACTGCTATATATTATATACTGGTGGTCAGCAAAATTCTGCTCTGTCCTCCTACTATATAATACTGCGCACAACTAATATGCACCACAAGTATGGATGGATAGTATACTTGACGATACAGAGGTAGGTAGAGCAGTGGACTACTGTACTGTACTGCTATATATTATATACAGGTGGTCAGCAAAATTCTGCACTGTCCTACTATATAATACTGCGCACAACTAATATGCACCACAAGTATGGATGGATAGTATACTTGACGACACAGAGGTAGGTAGAGCAGTGGACTACTGTACCGTACTGCTATATATTATATACTGGTGGTCAGCAAAATTCTGCACTGTCCTCCTACTATATAATACTGCGCACAACTAAAATGCACCACAGGTATGGATGGATAGTATACTTGACGACACAGAGGTAGGTAGAGCAGTGGACTACTGTACCGTACTGCCATATATATTATATACTGGTGGTCAGCAAAATTCTGCACTGTCCTCCTACTATATAATACTGCGCACAACTAAAATACACCACAAGTATAAATGGATAGTATACTTGACGACACAGAGGTAGGTAGAGCAGTGGACTACTGTACCGAACTGCTATATATTATATACTGGTGGTCAGCAAAATTCTGCACTGTCCTCCTACTATATAATACTGCGCACAACTAAAATGCAAAACAGGTATGGATGGATAGTATAGTTGACGACACAGAGGTAGGTAGAGCAGTGGACTACTGTACCGTACTGCTATATATTATATACTGGTGGTCAGCAAAATTCTGCACTGTCCTCCTACTATATAATACTGCGCACAACTAAAATGCACCACAAGTATAAATGGATAGTATACTTGACGACACAGAGGTAGGTAGAGCAGTGGACTACTGTACTGTACTGCTATATATTATATACTGGTGGTCAGCAAAATTCTGCACTGTCCTCCTACTATATAATACTGCGCACAACTAAAATGCACCACAGGTATGGATGGATAGTATACTTGACGACACAGAGGTAGGTAGAGCAGTGGACTACTGTACCGTACTGCTATATATATTATATACTGGTGGTCAGCAAAATTCTGCACTGTCCTCCTACTATATAATACTGCGCACAACTAAAATACACCACAAGTATAGATGGATAGTATACTTGACGACACAGAGGTAGGTAGAGCAGTGAACTACTGTACCGTACTGCTATATATTATAAACTGGTGGTCAGCAAAATTCTGCACTGTCCTCCTACTATATAATACTGCGCACAACTAAAATGCACCACAGGTATGGATGGATAGTATACTTGACGACACAGAGGTAGGTAGAGCAGTGGACTACTGTACCGTACTGCTATATATATTATATACTGGTGGTCAGCAAAATTCTGCACTGTCCTCCTACTATATAATACTGCGCACAACTAAAATACACCACAAGTATAGATGGATAGTATACTTGACGACACAGAGGTAGGTACAGCAGTGAACTACTGTACCGTACTGCTATATATTATATACTGGTGGTCAGCAAAATTCTGCACTGTCTTCCTACTATATAATGCTGCGCACAACTAAAATGCACCACAGGTATGGATGGATAGTATACTTGACGACACAGAGGTAGGTAGAGCAGTGGACTACTGTACCGTACTGCTATATATATTATATACTGGTGGTCAGCAAAATTCTGCACTGTCCTCCTACTATATAATACTGCGCACAACTAAAATACACCAGAAGTATAGATGGATAGTATACTTGACGACACAGAGGTAGGTAGAGCAGTGGACTACTGTACCGTACTGCTATATATTATATACTGGTGGTCAGCAAAATTCTGCACTGTCCTCCTATTATATAATACTGCGCACATCTAAAATGCACCACAGGTATGGATGGATAGTATACTTGATGACACAGAGGTAGGTAGAGCAGTGGACTACTGTACCGTACTGCTATATATTATATACTGGTGGTCAGCAAAATTCTGCTCTGTCCTCCTACTATATATTACTGCGCACAACTAAAATACACCACAGGTATGGATGGATAGTGTACTTGACGACACAGAGGTAGGTAGAGCAGTGGACTACTGTACCGTACTGCTATATATTATATACTGGTGGTCAGCAAAATTCTGCACTGTCCTCCTACTATATAATACTGCGCACAACTAAAATGCACCACAGATTTGGATGGATAGTATACTTGACGACACAGAGGTAGGTAGAGCAGTGGACTACTGTACTGTACTGCTATATATTATATACTGGTGGTCAGCAAAATTCTGCACTGTCCTCCTACTATATAATACTGCGCACAACTAATATGCACCACAGGTATGGATGGATAGTATACTTGATGACACAGAGGTAGGTAGAGCAGTGGACTACTGTACCGTACTGCTATATATTATATACTGGTGGTCAGCAAAATTCTGCACTGTCCTCCTACTATATAATACTGTGCACAACTAAAATCCACCACAAAATAGGATTTTGGTACTTACCAGGTAAATCCTTTTCTTTGAATCCATAGGGGGCACTGGAGTACTCTTGGGATATGGACGGTTCCACAGGAACTAGGCACTGAATAGTTAAACTTTGACTATATCTCCCCTCCATATCCCAGAGTACCTCAGTGTTTTTTTACTGAGCCGAACTGGAGCTATAGAGGTTGACAATGGAGAAATACTGTACATATAACCGAAAAACGGACAACAATAAAGTTGACACAACACAAACCTGACAACTAACAGTTGACACCAACCCGATAAATTTCTAATTTGAAACAGTCGGTAAGAGTGTGTTACCATAATATTCCCTGCATTTACCACATCCAGGTAACAACTGCTCTGGGTGGGCGTCCAGTGCCCCCTATGGATTCAAAGAAAAGGATTTACCTGGTAAGTACCAAAATCCTATTTTCTTTTTCATCCACTAGGGGTCACTGGAGTACTCTTGGGACGTACCAAAGTTTCCCCCGTGGGCGGGAGAGCTATTTGGCACCTGTAACACTAAACGGCCAAAGCTAGATGCTGATGCCGCAAAAGTATCAAACTTATAAAAGCACACAAACGTGTGCACTGACGACCATGTAGCCGCACGGCCATGTAGCCGCACAAAAGCTGTGTCGTAGAACTCCACGACCAGCTGCCCATGACATTCCCGGAGAACATGTGGAATGAGCTGTTACTGATGTAGGCTGCTGTAACCTAGCATGAAGGGAAGCCTGACATATGGTCAGTTTTATCCATCTGGATAAGGTATGCTTAGAAGGTGGCCAACCCATCTTGGCCGCATCATAGAGGATAACAACGTATCCGTCTTAGGAACTGTAGACGTTCGGAATACATAAACGCGTAATGCGCGTACCCAACCAAAATTCCAGAATCTCCTGTTAACACAGGAACTACTATTGGATGATTGATGTGAAAAGAGGACCCTACTTTTGGTAGGAAAGCGGGATTCGTCCAAAGTTCCGCTCTGTCATTATGAAACACTAAATACGGTGGCTTGCATGACAAGGCACCCAAATCTGAAACCCGCCCTGCCGAAGCTAAGGCTAGGAGAGAAATTGTTTCCCAAGTGAGAAACCTAATATCCACTTGTTGTAAGGCTTCGAAATAAAAAGACTATAAGCAATCTAAAACCAGATTCAAGTCCCATGGCGCAGTAAGTGGAGTGAAAAGGAGGCTGTACTTTGAGGACACCCTGCATAAAGGTGTGTACCGACGGCAATAGAGCCAATCTTCTTTGAAAATAAATTGACAACGCCGATATCTGCACCTTTAGTGTGGATGAACGCCGACCTCCATCTAACCCCGTCTGTAGACATAACAAAAAAAACGGGATAACTTGAAAGATGATGTCGGAAACTTCCGAACTTCACACCAACCTATATAGGCACGCCAAACTCTGTAATAATGAGCTGCCGTAACTGGCTTACTAGCATGTAACATGGTTGGCATAACCTATTCTGGCATGCCCTCTCTTTTTAAGAGGGCTGTCTCAACAGCCACTCCGTCAACGCAGCCACGCTAAATCGGAGAAAAAGAACAGGCCCTGATGTAACAGGTCCGGACGCAGTGGGAGTGGCCAAGGAACGTCCGCGAGTAGACCGCGAAGATCCGAAACCAAGCTCTCCAAGGCCAATGAGGCGCCACTAGTATGACTGTGGCGGACTCTCTTTTGATCCGGTTTAGCAACAGAGGGAGCAGCGGAAAACGGTGGAACAGATACACGAGACTGTATGGCCACGTGATTGTGAGAGCATCCACCGCCACTGCCTTTGGATCTCTCGTTCTGGACACGTACTGGGGCGTTTGATAGTTGTGGCGAGATGCCATCAGGTCCACTTGTGGGTAACCCCACCTCTGGACCAACATGCGAAACACTTCTGGATTTAACGCACATCCTGGATAAAAATCCCGACAGCTGAGATTATCCGCCTCCCAGTTGTCCACTCCCGGAATGAATACTGCCGACAATATCACTTGATGATGCTCGGCCCAATTGAGGATTCGAGCTACTTCCCGCATGGCTATTCAGCTTTTCATTCCTCCTTATTTGTTGACGTATGCGACCGCCGTTGCGTTGTCTGACTGCACCTGAACAGCCTGAGCCTGCAGCATGTGCACTGCTTGTCGTAGCGCATTGTAAATTGCCTGGAGTTCCAGGACATTTATAGACAGCAATCTTTCGTGATCCGCCCGGAGACCCTGGAGCTGAAAATTTTGAACTACAGCTCCCCTCTGAGACTCGCGTCCGCCGTGAGAATTATCCAATTCCAGGCGCCGAACCATTTCCCTGCGGTTAGATTCTGTACTTTGGGCCACCAGAGTAGAGACACTCTGGCCTTTGGAGACAACCTCACCCTGCGGTGAATCTGCAGAAGCGAGCCCGACCATTGTGCGAGCACATCCAGTTAAAAAGGACGTGAGTGAAGTCTTCCGAACTCAAGTGCTTCGAAAGCCGCCACCATTGTGTCTAATAGGCGAATGCACAAATGAACCGAGATTGTGCGTGGCTTAAGCACTAATTGTACCAGATGACGAATGATCTGTACTTCTGTTCGGGTAGGTAAATTCCTTGATTTACCGTATCGAGAATCATACCTAGAAATTGAAGTCGATGAGACGGAATCATTCAGGAATTCGCGTAGACAATGGTAGGAAAACAGATTTCTTCTCGTCTGAAACGTACCCAAAGTGGACGTTGTGTGCCACTAGCGAAGCTGAAACGCAAGAACCAACTGCCAACGTCACAGAAGCTGTAGGCAGCAAGAAGTGTAAGGTGGTCTTTATTTAGGGCAAACCTCAACTGGAGTGCCCTGCCACTACAGCCTTGTTACCTCAAACCCTTACCAAAGCAGGGCGAAGCAAGAGCCGTACTGCTGTGTAGGGTACACTCCGATAGGTAGTTAAACGCCCAATAATTGCAATTGTCTCTCATTGGAAATTGTTCAGCCTTCGCTGAGAACCTAACGTACTGACCTGCTGCTATGAGCGCTGGCGGCGTATCGACCGCAACAATTTAGCTGAAAACAGTAAAAAAAAAATATATATATATATATATATATTTTTTTTTTTTCTTTTTCTTTTTTCCCCCCTCAGGCAGTACATGCGCCCGCATTTCCCCCCAAAGAGGACCGGTAAGGGTCTGTCTGTGCAGTCGTATTCGTCCGACACACTGTGTGACCGACTCTGCAGCGAAGCTGCTTGTTTGATTATGCATTAGACTTAGTGATCATGTGCCCCGACCAGTAAGTACACCACGGAAGTAATCTGTGTATAAACCTGCATTACCATGCATGTGGTCACCAGCAGGTCTTCCTGTAGAGAAGGAAGTAATCTGTGTATAAACCTGCATTACCATGCATGTGGTCACCAGCAGGTCTTCCTGTAGAGAAGGAAGTAATCTGTGTATAAACCTGCATTACCATGCATGTGGTCACCAGCAGGTCTTCCTGTAGAGACATGCTGTCAAAAACAATTAATAAATTAATAAATTAAATTCCTAACAACCCCCCGCTCCCCCAGAGGCTGAGTGTTGTAGGGCAGCAACCTCCTGCAAAGAACCAGAAAGTAATGTTAAAAATGGTGTCCTACCATGTTTTTTATATATATATATATATATATATATATATATTTATTTTACACCTGTTAAACCAGGATCTGAACCAGTGTCCATGTAATCACAAAGTTCACTGTGGGCGGGAAGCCTAACCACTTGGCTACAGAGCCACCTGTAAAATAATAAGCAAAGCTGCTGTTTAAACATCAACTCTGGTGATGAAATGGTTGCTGTAGTGACTTGCAATCCAGATGGGACCTGAACCCACAATCCCTGGTTTAGGAGGGCAGTGTCTCATCCATTAGGCCACTGGGGATCTGGGGAGGTGAGACCTGAACTCACAATGTTTGCAGTGCTCAACAGATACTGTTTAATAAGCACTGTGTGCCGACCAACTGCGTCACTGTAGTCTTGCTTATTGCAAAATAGATTTTTAATGTCAGCATATTATATATATATATATCTCTCTCTCTCTCTCTCTATATATATATATATATATATATATATATATATATATATACACAACAACGTATATTCACACATACTCCGACCTTATAAATATATATATATTTCATATATGCATACATACACACATATTATATACCCATATACATATATCCAGATATATCCTGATTCAGAGGTATAATAATTCTTAGAAGTCTGAAACTAAATGTGACCACTCACAGGCTTAAAAAACCTGAGATGTCTGCTGCTTAACCACAGCTTAGTTAATGGGTCCCGTATCCAGTGTGGTGTGGCTGTAGATTTAAAAATACCTACAGCACCTTGTATTCCCAGGTGGCTAACCAGGCCCAACACTGCTCAGCCTCCAAGATCAGCTGAGATCGGGAGTATCCAATTGTGGTGTGGCTAAGTGAATTAAGCAAAGCAACTGCAGGTGAGCCTGAACTCACAATGCTTGCCGTGCTCCACAGATACTGTTTTATAATCACCATGTGCTGACCAATTGTATAACACATCTTACTTTACAACATTGAACAAAGCCAGTATTTGGCTGACCACAGCCATGATTCAGATTTGCAGTGTTTGGGCATAATATCATTATAAACAATTATGATAAGAATAATAGTCTTACTCATTATACCGACAGACAATACAAAATACAACTTGCGCGCTCAGTAAATAGCACTAAGGTGTCTTTACAAATATATATCTGGCCAAGTGCAGTACACGTTGTCAAAGTCGGAAAAATATCATGCTACACGTTGCCATATATCCACTCTATGCGCGTGCCTGCTGCACGTGCACATTCTCTCCCGTGCGTGCGGATACTCGCAGCCGCGTGATGGCGCCTCGGCCATGCGCTCGAGCGCGTGGTATGTGCATTTACGGTAGAGTTTGTGTGCGTCTAGCGGGCGACTCAATCGTTAAATAATAAAACCAAATAGTATGTTTTATAGATAATGTTCCCCTTAATAATGACTGTAAGTTTGTTTAATGTAAATGATCGCTGGACAGTGGAATTCCTCTTTGTATGGTACGAAGGGTCAGACAGGGTTTGAACAGCTGTGTCTGGTACCTAACTAAAGAACATTTTATTAGAAACAATCCGGTGCTGGTTAGGTAAAGATTAATCGCTCCTGCGTATAGTTATGGCCATTAGTATTTTCTGGACATTTACTATATTTGCGATTCATTACCCATGCGGCGGGAATCTTCAGATTCCCTCCCACCTGAGCAGTTTGATATAGTCGCAGCCCACCTGTTCAAACTAACCTATGACCTTTTGTTATGATGCAGGGAGACATTCCTGTGTCCAATGAACAATGAGATTATAGGTCCCATTGTAGTGTATTGTACGCAGTGTATATAAGATCAGCCAGCCTGGGCAGCTCTCTCACTCTCCACAAACGGTTTTCATATTGACTAACTTGGAGCTGGTACCAGAAGCTGCGCAGCGATCGTTCTCAGTGTGTGTAAGTAATTCTCTGTAATCAACTTGTTCTCTGTTTGTATTGGCCATTCTCTCTCTCTCTGTTATAGTATAGTTTGTGACGCTATTGTATATTTCTGTCTAGATATTCTGTTAGAATTATATGTTAGCTTGTAGTGTATGACTTGTAAACTGTTTCCCCTTTTCAATATAACTAAACGCTTGTTAGTAAAGGTGTTGGAACCTTAGCAAGGTATCGTGTGTTTATTATATTGCAGAAAGTAATAGGAGCGTCTCAAACGCTCAAGCAGCTTTAGCATTATCAAGGTTAAGCAGCGTTATATCGCTACAGTATTTCAGTTCAAGGTTTACAGTATAAGAGTATCCTTTCAGTGCGTTACATTCAAGGTTTACTGATTGTCATCCTGTGAGCGTCTGCGACGCTCGTGATCTCCTCGTGGTCTCGAGCGTCTGCTACGCTGTTAGCGTAGCATTACGGTAGTCAACCGCCTATAGCGTGCCCGACACCACGCATTAAGCTGTGAACGAGCGTGTCGCATGTGCGTCTCGATCACGGCCGAGCGTATGCTACGCTAAGTGCGTACCCTTATGGTACCTCATACGCCAATTGCGTACTGTGTCTCTTACCCATTTATTGTGAATGTTATAAGATAAATAGTTAGCTTTATCAATTGGCAGCTCGTCCGTCCTCCACATATCCGCACTAGCGAACACAGACTTTATCTGTCAGCAAGGGCGGGAAGGCAGTATCCCTTCGTATCGGGATACAGTAGTGCTGGCTAGATAAGCGTCTGTTTCGCTACGTTGAAGGAGTGCTGGTGGAATCCGGAACCGGAGGTAAGAACAATACGCTATTGTCTTTTAAAACTGTTTATTTCTGTTTTGCGTACACACGCACGCACGCACCTGTATTTCTTTTCATTTGTGTATTTTCACATATCACTTTCCTGTTTGCCATTTCACAATTGATAACGTGCTGAGAAAGATTTGTTGCTATTGGTAGTTAAAAGTAATATTAATACGTTAAGGAATAATTTGTAAAACACGCGCACGGCTTGCCTAAGATACAAGGAAGTTTGGTGTGGTGTTCGGTAGATGATTACAGTTAAAGATCATCTACATTGATATAAACATGTTAAATTGTATTTCTGTGGATATACCTGGCTGGCGTACACGTGTCTCTAACAAAGGGCGGGACTAGTGTACGCGACGCAAGGGCCGACGCACGGAGCGTATATTACGCAACAGAGCGTCTGGGTACGCCCACATAATACAAATCACACGATAGTATTGTTTTAGTTAGGCGATAAGGAGGCAACGCGATAATAGCGCAAATCGATCTCAGTGTCCAAAATTTTAAGCTAATAGATCCTTCTCTAGTTGCAACTCCTCGGGATTAGCCTGCGATACTGAATGAAAGGGATTTCTGCGCAGAAACGAAAGTAAAGAGTATATGAGGTGAAAGAGTGTGTATACATATATATAAGTTTCTAATTTTTGGGGTTGAACCACAGGAAATCATCGAGTTCTTGTGAAGGTACATACGTGTAAGTGACTGCACGGTGGCTTGGGAGGCATCCCTTGTTAAACATTTAAAAAAGAGCATTAGAGTATAGCAGACCAGGAGGTCTACTGTAGCACAGACCAGGAGGTCCAGACAGACCAGGAGGTCCAGGTACAGCAGACTAAGAAGTCCGCTATAGATAAAGAGTAAAAGAGCACAACACCAGAAAGGGTTGGTGCGGTACCCATATAGGCCATTAAGCTCAGGCTGAAGGAATTCGCAGCCACAATTTTCAATTCCACTGGTCGCTCCGCACATAAGATTAGTTGCTTATGTGCAGAACGATTGTACCGCACGTAATTGTGTGCATTAGTTAGTAACTTGACCCAGTACCATTTGCGTACGCTAGAGGGGTCATAAACGCTATTTGTACATTCTAACGTGATTTGTGTAATTTTTTTATTTTAAGGGAAGTTCGCTGGTCACTTGGGAACTATCCAACAACCAATAGTTACTGGAAAGGGTTAAGTGCTCTTCAGATCACACCCGCATGTTCCAGTAAATAGAGGTTCAGGTCGCAGGGGCCCTAGGTCGAGTACGCCAGCGCTAGGGCAGTGTGTGGGCGTATTGGTCGACGTGGGCGAGTGAGTGGAGTACTTGGTAAACTTCCGCCGCCGGCCTACCCCGGACATCTTGGTTTTTGTAAGGGTTCGCTAAAGACCCTGATTTGAAGGTCAGAGGTAGTGAAAGCAACACCTGCAAAGATGGGGGCCAGTTGTTCAGGTAGGGGGCGATCAACCTCGATTCGGGTTGACTTAGTAAACCGACCAATCGGGTCGGCAAGGTATGTAATGTGTGAGAAATACGGTTCACACACAGAAGTTTTGTGCGATGAATGGGAAAGAATGACTGTGCACAATGGGGAAAAGTTCCCACGGGTAGGCAGTTTTAGTCCCGAGGTGTTACAGAATCTAAGGAGAAGGATATGTCTCATTAAATCTGCAAAGAGACGGATCAAACATTATGATTATTTACAGTTATGGCAACAGGAAGGTGAAATACAAAGAGGATTGGCTCAAGCGGGTGGATCTAACCCTATCAGAAAACTGATAGCCACCGCGCCACCTCCACCATACATAACGGGAGAGAAGGTGGTTACAGAGAATGGCACACTGGTGAATGATAAACATGCACTTAGTAACTGTATAAATGTTAAGAATAATGTAACCAAGATTGTTGATGCTAATATTAACCCGTGCAAGCTGTACCCTGTTTTAAACTTTCCCCAGGATTGTGACCAAGAGGATGAGCCAACAACAATATCGGCACTCTCTCTAGCAGCCACCATAGCAGAAACAACAGTGGGCACGGCCCAACCCGTAAGATTAGTATCAAAGGCCCCTAGTGGAGGGACAGGTGAGATCGTATCAACTGGTAAGTACGGCACCATACAATATGCTGAAACCATTTCACCACATGCTGTAGAATCTACTCAGAATGATGTTATTGAACTTAATCCCGTTAGGGTAATTGCAGTGCCAAATGGGAAAACTGACACTTCAGGAGTCACTCCTCTCAGACACATCGCCATGCACTGCCCCTTTTCCCGAATGGAATTAAGATCAATGGTGTCTGAATTCCCTGATCCTAGGAAAGATCTAGTTGCAAGCCAGGAATACATTAGAGAGCTAGGAAATACTGTGGAGCCCAATAACAAAGACTGGCAGATATTGCTGAGGGCATGTTTACCCTCCAATGTCGACTCAGCGAGATTTTTAGCTGACTGTAAATTAGATGAAGATGTACCCCTTACGGATGTGTACAACCAAGATAATGTAAAGAGAATAAATTTACAGTTAAAAGAGTATTTTCCAGCTGTTGTCAAATGGAACAAAATTTTCTCCATCAAACAGAAAGAGGGAGAAACAGCAGCTGATTATTTTCATTGGGCACTACAGGATATGGCTAAGTATACAGGCATAGAAGACATTAAGACAAATGTGAATCATAGAGAAGTAGCAGTATCTGTGTTAATGGATGGTTTAAAGGAAGTATTGAGGACGAGGGTACAGACCACCCAACCATGTTGGCGAGGTCTGTCGGTGGCTACTTTGCGAGAGGCCGCTATTGATCATGATCGGAATATCACCAGACACAGGGAGTCGCAGAGTGATAAGTTAATGGCCGTAAGTATACAGGCCCTGACCACAAGGCCACCTCAGTATAAATCTCAGACCCCTGTGGGTAAGTCAAATGTGGTAACTTGTTATTGCTGTCATAAAGAGGGACACTATGCACGAGACTGTAGATCAAGGAATGCACAAAAATCATATCAACCCCCTAGACAACGACATGACACACGAAATTAGGATCAAGGACCGCAGAGACGGAGTTATGAGCCACACGCAGGGGAAACAAAAAGGTATCCCCCAAAAAGAGACTGGCAAGTCACTGATAGATCCCATTTACCCCCCTCACAGGTAATAGCTGCCAGCGCAATGCAGGGAGGCCACCACGCACCATAGGGGCGAGGCCACACCTGTAATCTGCAGCCAGTGAAATTAATTGCGAACCTTGGAAGTGAACCAGAGGTCGCAATTGATGTAGCTGGTAAATCTCTAAATTTCCTTGTAGATACGGGGGCGGCCAAGTCAGTGATAAATTCGACCGTGGGCATGAGAACCACTGGAAAATCAATTCCAGCCATGGGAGTAACAGGAGTAGTACAGCACTACCCTTTAAGCAAACCTGCAGAGATTACGATAGGGCCTTTGCATACCAAGCATTCTTTTCTGTTGGCTGCATCGGCTCCGACTAATCTCCTAGGGAGAGATTTACTGTGCAAAATGGGATGCGTCATATACTGTACTCCTGAAGGTGTGTTCTTGGACATACCCGAAAACCACGCTCAGGAAGCGCAGGATATGCTAGACTCCCCAACAAGATTAATGTCACACACTGTTGTTGTAAATAGGTGTCCGTCCAAGGTAGAGGAAATGATTTCCCAGATACCGGAATCACTTTGGACCAAGGATGGACAAGACACTGGATTGATGGCAAACGTAGCCCCAGTAGTTGTGCAAGTAAAAGATGGTAGGATAGCTCCAAAAATCCCACAATATCCTCTGAAGCCAGAGGTGGAGTTAGGAGTTTACCCTGTAATAGAGCGCTTGCTACAACAGGGCATTCTGGTAAGAACGTCCAGCACTGCCAATAGTCCCATCTTCCCTGTTAAAAAGAGTGGGGGGAGGGGTTACAGATTAGTGCAGGATCTAAGAGGCATCAACAAAATAGTTGAGAGTCAATTCCCCGTAGTACCAAATCCAGCTGTCATCCTTATGCAAATCCCTCCCACTGCCAAATTTTTCACTGTGATTGACCTCTGCTCTGCTTTCTTCTCGGTACCTCTGCACCCTGACAGTCAATACTTATTCGCATTCACATACAGAGGAGTTCAGTACACTTGGACTCGATTACCACAAGGTTTCATAGACAGTCCAAGTATTTTCTCACAAGCTCTGCATGATTGTTTACAGTCTTTCCAACCAGAGAGTGGATCAATATTGATAAAGTATGTGGATGATTTACTACTGTGTTCAGATTCACTGGAAGCGTCCCTGAGAGATACGAAACAACTCCTGTTTCATCTTTCAGACACAGGACACAAGGTTTCCAAGGACAAGTTACAATTATGCCAGACCCGTGTAAAGTATTTGGGACACTGTCTAACACAAGGACTGAGACACCTTACCGCTGATAGAATTCAAGCAATTCGTGACATGACCCTGCCACAAACCCAGCAACAGATTAGAACGTTTTTAGGAATGTGTGGGTATTGCCGTAACTGGATCCCAGGTTTTTCCATACTGGCCTTACCTTTGCAGGAGATGGTCTCATCAAGCAAACCTGATCGGATTTCGCACACAGACGAATCTGAGATGGCATTTGAGAGACTTAAACAGTGCCTAACGCAGGCACCAGCATTAGGTATGCCTGACTATGGGAAACCCTTTGAGCTGTACGGAACAGAGAGTGCTGGGTGCGCAGCAGGTGTCTTAACCCAGAAACATGGTGATGCCAGCAGGCCGGTAGCCTACTATAGCGCTCAGCTAGATACGGTAGCGCGATCCCTCCCCACATGCTTGCGAAGTGTTGCAGCAATAGCATTGCTAGTCACAAAAAGCGAAGATGTAGTGATAGGACACAACCTCACAATTCATACACCACATGCAGTGTCAGCCTTACTGAATTCTGCCCAAACCAGAACGTCTCATCAGCGCGGTTTACAAGATGGGAATTGGCATTGATAGCCCCCATAAACATCACCATAAGGAGATGCAGCGCATTAAATCCTGCGACGTATCTCCCAGGTGTGCCTGGACAGGCACAAAGGGTGGAGGATGAGAGTGATGGTGAAGGAGGATTTAATACAGGGGATGACACGCATGATTGTATGGAATATTTGACCCAAAATTTCACGGCAAGGCCTGACATCAGTGACAACCCACTGGAAGATGTAGATTTTACCTTCTACACTGACGGTAGTTGTCACAGACAGACGGACTCGGGAGACTTGTGTACTGGATACGCAGTCGTAGATGACCAAGGTACCATAGAAGCAGAACCGCTAGGCCCACCTCACTCAGCACAAGTTGCTGAACTGGTTGCCCTAACCAGAGCATGTGAATTGGCTAAGGGCAAGTCAGCCAATATTTACACGGATTCTAGGTACGCCTTTGGAGTAGTCCATGATTTCGGAGCCCTATGGCGCCTCAGAAATTTCATGACGGCAGCTGGCACACCCTAGCGCATGCACCCCACATCAAAAGACTTCTAACAGCGATACAGGAACAAGACAGAGTTGCTGTTATCAAGTGTAAAGCTCACACATATAGCCAAGACCCGGTATCACTTGGTAACAGCCGAGCAGACGAAGCTGCTAAATCAGCAGCCGGTAACCCCATACAAACAGATAGTACACGACTGATGGTATTTAATACTGTAAACACACAGAAATTGTGTGAAATGCAAAATTTGTGTTCCCCACAGGAAAAGGCAGTCTGGAGGTCAAAAGGATATGGCCAGGAGTCCTCAGGACTCTGGACAGATGGACATGGTAAGCCAGTGGCACCCAGAGCATACCTTCCAAGTCTAGCGGAAGCAGCACACGGGCTGACTCATCTAGGCAAAGAAGGAATGTGTAAGCTAGTAAGAGCTTATTGGTGCGCTCCAGGATTTTCTTCCCATGCGGGTAAAAGAGCAATGACATGTCTCACCTGCTTGAGGAAGAATATCGGAAAGACAATACCGACAGAGCCATCCCATATCCCTCCGACAGATGGTCCTTTCCAGGTAATACAGATTGATTTCATACAATTGCCACCTTGTAGAAATTTAAAATATGTATTGGTCTGTATTGATGTGTTCTCAAATTGGGTTGAAGCATTTCCCGCGGCCACAAATACCGCTGTATTTACTGCAAAGAAAATTGTGCAGGAATTTGTGTGTAGGTACGGTATCCCTAGAATAATTGAAAGTGATAGGGGTACCCATTTCACAGGTGAAGTCTTTCAAACAATGTGTAAGTTGATGGGAATTACCGCCCCCAGGCGAGCGCGAAGGTGGAAAGAGTAAACAGCACTATTAAAAATAAATTGAGCAAAGTAATGACTGAAACAGGACTGTTATGGCCTGAAGCTTTGCCAATCGTACTATACAGCATCAGAACCACACCCAGGTCCCCTCTAAATCTGTCTCCTTTTGAAATTCTGTTTAGTCGACAACCCCATGTTATGATTAACCCCCAGGATGATTTGAAATGTAACAATGAAGTAACCGTAAAGTACTTGGTTAAGATGAGTAAGCAATTGAGGAATCAGAATGATAATCTAAAGTTGGTGATTCCTGATTTGCCAGACAGTAATTGTCATGACATTGAACCTGGGGATTATGTAATGATACGGAATTTTCTACGCTCAGGTTGCCTTATTGACAGATGGGAAGGACCATATCAAGTCTTATTGACCAGCACAACTGCTTTGAAGGTTGCCGAGAGAGAGACTTGGGTCCATTCATCTCATTGTAAAAAGGTCACTGACCCAGAGAGGTCCCGTGATAAAGAACAGACGGTAGAGGTTGTATCACTAGAGTATCTGTTCAGGGAGGATTGAGACGACACCTGAGCGCTGAGAATAACAAGACCGGAAGCTTGTCGAGCCAGATTTCTTTTTCCCATTTGTTATTTTCTCCAGTTCCCACCTCCCTCCTATTTCCTTTCCCCCTTCTTATTTTTCTCCTTTTACTCCTCTAAGATGGACTTGCCCCAAGAGACTGTGATCCGGATTTTCCTGTTGACCATGATGTTGACCAGAGCAGTCTGTTTCGGTGAGAGTACCATGGAGGTCGAGAAAGGATCTGGAATGGGTTCTGATGACCAGGATGCAGGCGTAAATTTCCAAGAGCAACATAATCTCCGAGCAAAGGCGAGTATCAGAAAACGATCTGGTAGCATTGACAATAGAAGAAATTGTGAAGGATTGTTAGCTGAAGAGAACTGCATCTGTAGGCACTGTGACAATATAGTTGAGGGTGGGTGCATCAAGAAATGTCAGTCCAGTTTTAATGTCCACATGGACCGGCATCCATTGAGTGACTATCACTCCCTAGTGGGTAAAGTGTTAAACCAGACAGACTGTTGGGTATGCTCTCAAGTACCTCAAGGCCATAGCAAATCAGGACTAGTACCATTCCCTTTAACTGTAGGAGAGGTACTTGAGCTAAGTGGTGGGAGGCCGGTGGACAAGAGGTTTAATATCTCTAGTCCTCCTAGTTTGAAGCTCCACCAATATCATGTGGATAGGTCCTTAGTATGCTTTAACATTTCCAATTCCCGAAAGCCGGGAAATTGGGAAGTGTCATGGAGTAATCAAACCATGACCTTTTCATACAGACCCGACAGAATGCCCATAGACACAGGACTTATACGCCAGATAGCCGACCATGGAAAATATTTCCGGTATAGGTACACTCTAGGAAGTAGGACCATGCGAGTTGGAGAAGTATCACCAGGATACTGTGCACATATCGTACAACCTGATACGTGTACTAAACAGATGGGAGAGTTAGGGTTAGGAGATTTCACATGGAAAATTTGTAACATGATAATGTCATACTCCGTCCCATATGTTCTCCCCGATGATGCATATTTCATATGCGGGAGGAAGGCGTATAAGTGGCTTGCCCCAAACTCAGAGGGATTGTGCTATATTGGAAAAGTACTGCCTGAAGTAATGACTGTAACCCATAACAAAATGAAAGATATTCACCGCAGTGCCCAAGCTCCTTATACTCACACTCATTACGAGCACATCGTTAAACGGCACCTGATAGAGAGAACAGAGCATCCGGCCTCTGACCTGATCCATGAATCCACCGGGATTCAATTCCTAATCGCGTTAGATATCACTCGTACCGCCAGAGGAGCGATAAATTATAAATATATATCTGCGCTTGCAAATTTATTAAACAATATCACCGAAATGTATTACGACACATTCAGGTACACTGGGAAAGAGTTACAAGCCTACAAAACAGAACTGGTTCAGCATAGGATGATTCTCAATTACCTCACAGCTGTGACAGGCGGGTATTGTGTTACCCTGGCAACTCAATATGGAATAAAGTGCTGCACGTACATAACAAACAGCACGGAGGACCCAGCCGAGGGCATAGACCAAAAGATGGATGACATTTTACAATTAAAGTGGGAGTTTCGAAGGAAACACAATCTCACACTCGCTGCTGTGGGTAATGAGCTGACCAGTTGGGTGTCATGGTTGAACCCACGAAATTGGTTCTCGGGCTTAGGAGAATGGGCCCAAGGTATTATTATGGATGTAGGGAAATGTCTTTTGTGTATTCTGGGAGTCGTCATATTGGTTGGACTGATATTTAGATGCGTTCGGGTTTTAGCGAAGCGTAAAAGTAATACCAGGGTGATGAGTCTAAGGAGCGAGGACACTGTACTAACAACAACTAATTTGATGTATGACCCAATGATAGAGACAATGTTGTGATGAAGATGTGATTCCACGGTCCGTTTCTTTCACCCGTTTCTCCTTTGTTTTCCTCCAAGGTACAAAGACATTCGCTTGGAAGAAGAATTTGACAACCTCTCTCATACAGACCATTGATGAACTATACTACAAGCCCCATTTTCCCTAGTGACTTTAAATTTTACGATAGCCCAAATTCTTTAGTGACTAACTTTCTGGACAATGAAAAAACTTTTGCCGTCATTTATAGCAAAAACATCAGGAGACTACAGTCAACATGTACATCGAGACAAGACTTCAGACAAGACCTCAATCGGCAAATGTATATTAAACTCACATAGTTTATGACTGCATTTACCATAATTGCTTCTTATCTTCATTTCTACAACCTTCAGGTAATGACACACATAGTCAATAGGGAATATAGGCACAGATATCAGCACTCACATATCCCCCCATTCATGTATCATCAACTAAAATGTGCTCCCCCATTTTGTTACAACCAAAAGCCGAAAAGAGCTCGGTAAAGTTTGACAGCCCATCCACAGACCCGTAATACGGGATAAGAAGGAATTCAAATGTATACTTCGCAATACCTCGAAGCTTGATCTAAAACACGTACGGCACGATGATACATGACCCCTCAAACATGGATTCATGCACACATGCTTCTACTATCTCACTAGGTCATACCTTTTTCCCACCTGATCCTCTTCTCCCTTACCTAACCATAGAAATGTATTTACATATGACATATATTTTTCTTTGTTGAACTGTTTTAGGAAGTGGCAGTTATTGATGACTGCCAAAGGGTGGACTGTCAAAGTCGGAAAAATATCATGCTACACGTTGCCATATATCCACTCTATGCGCGTGCCTGCTGCACGTGCACATTCTCTCCCGTGCGTGCGGATACTCGCAGCCGCGCGATGGCGCCTCGGCCATGCGCTCGAGCGCGTGGTATGTGCATTTACGGTAGAGTTTGTGTGCGTCTAGCGGGCGACTCAATCGTTAAATAATAAAACCAAATAGTATGTTTTATAGATAATGTTCCCCTTAATAATGACTGTAAGTTTGTTTAATGTAAATGATCGCTGGACAGAGGAATTCCTCTTTGTATGGTACGAAGGGTCAGACAGGGTTTGAACAGCTGTGTCTGGTACCTAACTAAAGAACATTTTATTAGAAACAATCCGGTGCTGGTTAGGTAAAGATTAATCGCTCCTGCGTATAGTTATGGCCATTAGTATTTTCTGGACATTTACTATATTTGCGATTCATTACCCATGCGGCGGGAATCTTCAGATTCCCTCCCACCTGAGCAGTTTGATATAGTCGCAGCCCACCTGTTCAAACTAACCTATGACCTTTTGTTATGATGCAGGGAGACATTCCTGTGTCCAATGAACAATGAGATTATAGGTCCCATTGTAGTGTATTGTACGCAGTGTATATAAGATCAGCCAGCCTGGGCAGCTCTCTCACTCTCCACAAACGGTTTTCATATTGACTAACTTGGAGCTGGTACCAGAAGCTGCGCAGCGATCGTTCCCAGTGTGTGTAAGTAATTCTCTGTAATCAACTTGTTCTCTGTTTGTATTGGCCATTCTCTCTCTCTCTGTTATAGTATAAGTTTGTGACGCTATTGTATATTTCTGTCTAGATATTCTGTTAGAATTATATGTTAGCTTGTAGTGTATGACTTGTAAACTGTTTCCCCTTTTCAATATAACTAAACGCTTGTTAGTAAAGGTGTTGGAACCTTAGCACGGTATCGTGTGTTTATTATATTGCAGAAAGTAATAGGAGCGTCTCAAACGCTCAAGCAGCTTAAGCATTATCAAGGTTAAGCAGCGTTATACCGCTACAGTATTTCAGTTCAAGGTTTACAGTATAAGAGTATCCTTTCGGTGCGTTACATTCAAGGTTTACTGATTGTCATCCTGTGAGCGTCTGCGACGCTCGTGATCTCCTCGTGGTCTCGAGCGTCCGCTACGCTGTTAGCGTAGCATTACGGTAGTCAACCGCCTATAGCGTGCCCGACACCACGCATTAAGCTGTGAACGAGCGTGTCGCATGTGCGTCTCGATCACGGCCGAGCGTATGCTACGCTAAGTGCGTACCCTTACGGTACCTCATACGCCAATTGCGTACTGTGTCTCTTACCCATTTATTGTGAATGTTATAAGATAAATAGTTAGCTTTAACAACGTCAGCAATATGCCTGGTTCCAAATTCCCCTTAACACCCCTGCGCCTTCAATGGAGGAGAGATGTAATACAGGAAATTCTGGAAAAACAACAGGAAAAATGGTTAAATATGCAGACTTATAATTATGTAAGCAGATTTAATAAACATACTATGTTGCATTCAATCCTGCATATATGAGCAACATGTATCCTGTTTAAAAATAGCCTATTGTAATACATATGCAGCGCTGCTGTATTCTAGTAAACATACTTTCTTTTATCAACAGGAGTTGAATCATGAGATTTTATCCAGTGACCCTGACATTTCTGTGTGCAGGGAACATCACTGTGGCATCAAAGTTACTCACTAGGCTATGGAGCCTGCCTTTTACAACAAAACGCTCATTTGTGTGCCCCCCCCCCCCCCCCCGTGCTCCGTGTATCGTTCTCTATACATGGAGCCAGGCTATGGTGGAGAGAGAGCCGGAAGCGGCGTCGAGGGCCGGGGAGCGAGCTGCATAGAGCAGTGGAGCGGCCTATGCATAAATCAACGTGGCCGGCGCGGCTCAGAGCGGCGGGGGACACAGCATAGACAGCGGCGCTGGAAACGGCGGCGGGCGGCTGAAGGCAGCGGCCGGCGGCCACACACACACAGTATCCCACACAGCGGGGCGGCAGCGTGAGCTGACCGCCCCTTTCAACATACCTGGACCCTGTGGTGAGGGCTATGACGGGGCTTCTCTATAAGTTCCGTCCAGCCTTTACTGCAGATTTTAGACCTGCCCGTGGCAGTGAGGGAGCTCTTTTTAGAGAGGCCCGACACCCACAGCTGCTTCAGCAGCTTTCCTATCCCAGACCCTCGCCTTCTTGGAAGGGGGAAAGGGATTCCAAAAAAAAATAATCAAAAAATTCAGTAATTGTGGATCAACTTCCACAAGCCTAGTCTCGGTGAGCACCGAAAAAACACTGAGGTACTCTGGGATATGGAGGGGAGATATAGTCAAAGTTTAACTATTCAGTGCCTAGTTCCTGTGGAACCGTCCATATCCCAAGAGTACTCCAGTGACCCCTAGTGGATGAAAAAGAAATATGGATGGATAGTATACTTGACGACACAGAGGTAGGTAGAGCAGTGGCCTACTGTACCGTACTGCTATATATTATATACTGGTGGTCAGCAAAATTCTGCACTGTCCTCCTACTATATATACTGCGCACAACTAAAATGCACCACAGGTATGGATGGATAGTATACTTGACGACACAGAGGTAGGTAGAGCAGTGGACTACTGTACCGTACTGCTATATAATACTGGTGGTCACTGGTCAGCAAAATTCTGCACTGTCCTCCTATACTACAATGCAGCACAGATATGGAGCATTTTTCAGTCAGAGAACGTAGATATTTTCAGCACACTGAGCACAGATATTTGCAAGCACACTGAGCACACATATTTGCAGCACACAGTGCCAGCTTAAGGTCCACATAGGCCTGGAGCTGAAATTTACAAAGGGCCTATTATATGGGGCCGCCGAGGGTGTGACTAGTGATGTGGGGGGGGGGGGCAAGACCAGTAGCACCCATTACTGTACTCACAGCAGCACCCATTACTATACTCACACAGCTGCACCTGTTACTCATATGGTGGCCAATCCTGGGATCGGGATCGGCAGTATCCTGGGATTTTGGCCTAAAATGGGGTTTACAATCCCGGTATTTGGGCCAACGCTTTTTTTTTTTTATGCCAGGCAGCGTCTGAGCCAATTCAGCACACGGCTCAGATGCTGCTCGGCTCCCCCTGCCCCTGGCAGTGCGGCTGTGTTCACTGCGCAGCGTGACATGGTGTTAGAGGTCACACTGTGCCGCACAGCATAAACCTCGCTGCCGGCCTGGAATGCCCGAACCCGCCCATACTCACCGCCTGCTGGAGCCGCCGCCTGCTGCCCGGACCTGCCGATAGCACAGCCGCCTGCCACATGGACCTGCCAACAGCACCGCCGACATCTGGACCTGAGGAGGGTATTTTAAAAAAAAATTTTTTAACCCTAGTTAGTCCCGAGTATTAGAACCATCAGCATTATATAAACCATATAAACTGTAAATAATATTGTGTTTTTAATTTTTATGCTTTATAACCTAATAAATTGGAGTATACCAGAATTTAAAAGTAAACTGCATATGTGATATTATTTGTTTAGGAGTGAGCGCTGACAGTTAAATACGCTAAGCATCCAATTTCTATGGGCTGGTGGAACCCCTTCCCTCCTCAGCTGCTACTCATATAACAAATAGGTGTTAGCGTAGCTCTCCCAAACATAGCATATACACACAGACCCCCATCATATAAAGTACACACACAGTACACACTACACACACAAAGTACACCCCCCCCACATATAAACACATAAAGCACACACACACACCACCACCACGTATACACAAACACACACAGTACACACCAGTGGTCGAAGTGGAAATTTTGAAGTGGGGATATGGAAAAGTCAAGGATGCAATTATGCGCGCGCCTTCGCTCCAGAAAAGGGGGCATGGTCACACAAAAGGGGGCATGTCCAGTGTAGTAGAACCCCTTATACTATCTAGTACTGGTGCCCCTTTCACCTTATAGCACACGGTACGAGCCAAAACTCACATTATAGCACATGGTACGAGCCGAAATTCACATTACAGCACACGGTACGAGCCGAAATTCACATTACAGCACATGGTATGAGCCGAAATTCACATTATAGCACACAGTACGAGCTGAAATTCACATTACAGCACACGGTACGAGCTGAAACTCACATTATAGCACACGGTACGAGCCGAAATTCACATTATAGCACACGGTACGAGCCGAAATTCACATTATAGCACATGGTACGAGCCGAAATTCACATTATAGCACACGGTACGAGCTGAAATTCACATTATAGCACACGGTGCGAGCCGAAATTCACATTATAGCACACTGAATAAGCCGAAATTCACATTATACCACAATGAATAAGCCGAAATTCACATTATAGCACAATGAATAAGCCGAAATTCACATTATAGCACACGGTACGAGCCAAAATTCACATTATAGCACACGGTACGAGACGAAATTCACATTACAGCACACGGTACGAGACGAAATTCACATTGCAGCACACGGTATGAGCCGAAATTCACATTATAGCACACGGTACGAGCCGAAATTCACATTATAGCACAATGAATAAGCCGAAATTCAAATTATAGCACATGGTATGAGCCGAAATTCACATTATAGAACACTGAATAAGCCGAAATTCACATTATAGCACACGGTACGAGCAGAAATTCACATTATAGAACACTGAATAAGCCGAAATTCACATTATAGCACACTGAATAAGCCGAAATTCACATTATAGCACACAGTAGTGCACCTAATACACATTGCACCAGGTAGAACCTCCTATACACACTGCGACAGGTGGAGCACGTTATACATATTGCGCCAGATAGAGCACGTTATACACATTGCACCAGGCAGAGCACTGATACACACTGCACCAGGTAGAGAGCACTGAGACACACTGCACCAGGTAGAGAGCACTGAGGCACACTGCACCAGGTAGAGAGCACTGAGGCACACTGCACCAGGTAGAGAGCACTGAGGCACACTGCACCAGGTAGAGAGCACTGAGGCACACTGCACCAGGTAGAGAGCACTGAGGCACACTGCCCCAGGTAGAGAGCACTGAGGCACACTGCACCAGGTAGAGAGCACTGGGAGGAAGGGGAGGACAGGCACAGGGCAGATGCAGAGCGGCACTCACCGTTGCGGAGGAGGGCACTGTGCCGGATCAGCAGGGCCAGTCTCTTGATGCTGACGGCGGAGCCCAGGTCAGCGCGCAGCGCCGTGGTGAGGCAGAATCAAACCATGCCGGAGGACTGTCAGGAGACACCGCAGGATCTGATTGGCTGCTCCTCCCCGCTGCATGCTGACCCTGTCTCCGCCTTCAGCTGAGAGCTATCAGCGCGGCGGGGGGAGGAGTAACAGTGCTGCGGGGGGAGAAGTGACAGCGCGGCGGGTGGAGAAGGCAGTCCTTTGGTGATTAGCAGGGCGCATTCTGTCGCTCAGAAAAGGGGTAGGGCGCAGCTCCCTGCGAAAGAAGCTTAACATGAACACTTTCATTTAATTAAAAAATATACCACTCCATTTCGACCACTGGTACACACTATATACACACACCCACCACCACCACATATACACAAACACACCCACCCACCACCACATATACACATACAGTACACACTACAGACACACAAAATACACCCACCACCACCACATATACACAAACACACCCACCCACCACCACAAATACACATACAGTACACACTACAGACACACAAGGTACACACACCCACCACCACATATACACACTACACACACCCACACAGAAAGTACACACACACCTCCACCACCATATATACACACTAAACACACACACACAGAACCCACTATAGTGACTACACACTTCACATATAAAGTACACACACACCCCCATCACTATATATATATATACACACACACACACAAAGTACACACACACCACCACCACATATACACACAGTACACACTATACACACCCACCCACCACCACATATACACACACACATTCACTACACACATCATACAAACTGTATACACATATTAATCAAGAAGCCATCACTGCACTTGCCAGGCTTCCTGCAGCAGCAGCTCCCCGTGGCCCGTGCAGTCTGGGGGCGGAGCTTGGGCCTGTGAGTGACAGCAGGACCCCGGAGAAGGAGAGACTGGAGAGGGATGGGCGGCCAGCACACTGCCTGCACGGCTCCGTGGCAGGTGAGATCGATGGAGCCGTAGAAGGGGGCATGGGAGAGAGGAGGCCGCTGGCAGTATGTGACAGGAAAAAGTTTTTTTCCTGTCAATGCTGTCAGTTTGCTTTGGGCCTATTTTCAATGGGGGGCCGGGAGCTGCAGCTCCATCCGCCCCATTGTTAATCCGGCCCTGGCAGCACACTGAACATAGAAACTGAGAGAACGCTGCACGTCCTCTCCCTATCATCTACAATGCACGAGTGAAAATGGCGGCGACGCGCGCTCCTTATATAGAATACGAATCTCGCGAGAATTCGACAGCGGGATGATGACGTTCAGGCGCGCTCTGGTTAACCGAGCAAGGCGGGAAGATCCGAGTCTGCCTCAGAACCGCGTTAAATGGTTGAAGTTAGGGGGGGTTCGGATTCCGAGATACTGAACCCGCTCATCACTACTGAACACATAACATATATAGACCCCCTAGATCTGAATACGAACCATATTACCAGACACATAGCTGGGATCAGGGTACACATAGGAAGGATTATGAGCCGCATAGAGGGGAAACAAGGAGGTACCCACCGAGGAGGGACTGGCAGACCCCCCAAAAACCCACAGTTATCCCCCGCACATATTGTAGCTGCCAATGCCCTGCGGGAGGGTCCCTCTACACAAAAGAGGTTAGGTCATACCTGTAGTCTGCAGCTGGTGAAATTGATTGCTGGCCTTGGATGTGAACCTGAGGTCATGGTCGATGTAGCTGGCATACCACTACCTTTTCTTGTAGATACAGGGATGGCCAAATCAGTACTAAATTCAACCACAGGTGTAACAACCACGGGTAAAATGATTTTGGCAATGGGGGTAACGGGAAAGCTGCAGCAGTACCCTTTTAGTAGCCCTGCAGAGATTACGATAGGGCCCTTGCATATCAAACATTCTTTCCTGTTGGCTGCATCGGCTCTGACTAATCTGCTTGTCAGAGATTTGTTGTGTAAAATGCGGTGTATCATATACTGTACCCCTGAGGGTGTGTTCTTAGATATCCCTGAGAACCATGCACAGGATGAACAAGATATATTAGACACCCCTCAAAGGCTATTGTTACACTCCACCGTTATAGACACATGTCCATCGCATGTAGAGGAAATGATCTCGCAAAGACCGGGTACCCTTTGGACCAAAGATGGACAGGACACTGGATTGATGGTGAGTAGTAGTACAAATAAATGATGGCAGTATAGCTCCAAAAATCCCCCAGTACCCTCTGAAACCAGAGGTGGAATTAGGAGTATACCCCGTCATAGAACGGCTGCTACAGCAGAGCATCCTAGTCAGGACGTCCAGCATAGCCAACAGTCCCATCTTCCCTGTGAAAAAGAGTGGGGGGAGGGGTTATAGGCTAGTGCAGGATCTAAGGGGGATAAACAAGATAGTGGAGAGTCAATTCCCCGTAGTGCCCAGTCAAGCTGTCATCCTCATGAAGATTCCCTCGACCTCTAAGTACTTCACTGTCATCTCTGTTCTGCATTCTTTTCTGTCCCTCTCCACCCTGACAGCCAATACCTCTTTGCTTTCACCTACAGGGGAGTACAATATTCTTGGACCCGTCTCCCCCAAGGTTTCTTTGACAGCCCAAGTATTTTCTCCCAGGCCTTACATGACTGTTTGCAATCTTTTCAACCTGAGAGTGGGTCGGTGCTAATACAATATGTAGACGACTTGTTGTTGTGCTCTGACTCATTCGAGTCATCCCTGGCAGAAACTAAACAACTTCTGTTTCATCTCTCCCAGACAGGACACAAGATTTCAAAGGATAAGTTGCAGTTGTGCCGGACTAGGGTTAAATACTTGGGACACTGCTTGACGCAAGGACTTAGGCACCTCACCACTGACAGAATACAGGCCATCCGCGACATGACTCTGCCGCAAACTCAGCAACAGATCCGCACTTTTCTCGGGAATGTGTAGGTACTGTCGGAATTGGATTCTGGGGTTCTCTATCCTGGCACTACCTTTGCAAGAAATGGTCTCCTCGAACAAACCAGAACGGGTCTCTCATACAGAAGAGTCCGAACTGGCGTTTGAGAGACTAAAACAGTGTTTGTCACAAGCACCAGCACTGGGGATGCCAGATTACGAGAAGCCCTTTGAATTGTATGGTACTGAAAGCGCTGGGTGCGCGGCAGGAGTCTTAACACAGAAACATGGTGAAGCCAGCAGACCGGTAGCCTACTACAGTGGACAGTTGGACACTGTAGCACGGTCTCTCTCCACTTGCCTACAAAGTGTTGCAGCCATAGCTTTGTTGATAAGTAAAAGCGAAGACGTAGTGTTAGGACATGAATTGACCATCCATACACCATATGCAGTATCAGCCTTGCTAAACTCCGCCCAAACCAGACATGTCTCATCCGCTCGGTTTACAAAGTGGGAACTATCACTGATGGCCCCTGTAAACATCACCATAAAGAGGTGCAGCACACTAAATCCTGCAACTGGCCCTCATTCTGAGTTGTTCGCTCGCTAGCTGCTTTTAGCAGCATTGCACACGCTAAGCCGCCGCCCTCTGGGAGTGTATCTTAGCATAGCAGAATTGCGAACGAAAGATTAGCAGAATTGTGAATAGAAATTTCTTAGCAGTTTCTGAGTAGCTCGAGACTTACTCAGCCATTGCCATCAGTTCAGTCAATTTCGTTCCTGGTTTGACATCACAAACACACCCAGCGTTCGCCCAGACACTCCCCCATTTCTTCAGACACTCTCGCGTTTTTCCCAGAAACGCCAGCGTTTTTTCGCACACTCCCAGAAAATGGGCAGTTTCCGCCCAGAAACACCCACTTCCTGTCAATCACACTACGATCACCAGAACGATGAAAAATCCTCGTTATGCCGTGAGTAAAATACCTAACTTTTGTGTAAAAAACTAAGCGCATGTGCTCTGCGAACCTTGCGCATGTGCAGTAAGCGACTAATCGCAATATAGCGAAAATCGGCAACGAGCAAACAACTCGGAATGACCCCCTTTACCTTCTACACTGACCGTAGTTGCCATAGACAGACAGACTCGGGAGACCTGTGCATCGGATATGCAGTTGTAGATGACAAAGGTATCATAGAAGCTGAACCCCTTGGTCCACCTCATTCAGCACAAGTCGATGAGCTGGTGGCACTGACCAGAGCATGTGAGTTGGCAAAAGGGTAAGTCAGCTAATATATACAAGGACTCTAGGTATACCCTTGGAGTGGTGCATGATTTTGGGGCCCTGTGGTGCCTCAGAAATTTCATGATGGCGGCTGGCACACCTGTAGCGCATGCGTCATACCACAAGAGGCTTCTGCCAACCATACAGGAACTGGACAGAGTGGCTGTTATCAAGTGTAAAGCACACACTTACAACCAAGACCCAATTTCACTTAGTAACAGCCGGGGAGACGAAGCTGCAGAATCAGCAGCAAGCACCATCATACAAACTAACATCACAAAACTGATGACATTTAACACGGTAAAGAATTAATCAAAATGCAAAATTTGTGTTCCCTACAGGAGAAGGCAGTCTGGAAGGCGAAGGGATATGGTCAGGAGTCCTCACTTTTGACAGATGGACACGGTAAGCCAGTGGCCCACAGGGCATATCTCCCAAGCCTAGCTGACACACGGTCTGACTCATCTGGGCAAGGAAGATATGTGCAAATTGGTAAGAGCCTACTGGGGTGCACCAGGGTTCTCTTCTCATGCAGGTAAGAAAGCAATGACATGTCTTACTTGCTTGAGGAAGAATATTGGTAAGAAAATACCAATGGAGCCATCCCATATCCCTCCTACAGACTGACCTTTCCAGGTAATACAAATCGACTTCATACAGTTACCACCCTGTAGGAATTTAAAGTATGTATTAGTATGTACCAATGTCTTTTCAAACTGGGTAGAAGCATTCCCCGCTGCCACAAATACTGCTGTGTTCACTGCAAAGAAAATCGTGCAGGAATTTGTGTGTAGATATGGTATCCCTAAAATGATTGAAAGTGATAGGGATACCCATTTCACAGGTGAAGTCTTTCAGGTCATGTGCAAACTGATGGGTATTAATAGTAAGTTGCATACTCCATACCGGCCACAGGCCAGTGCGAAGGTGGAGAGAATGAACAGCACTATTTAGACCAAGCTGAGCAAAGTGATGGCAGAAACTGGACTGTTGTGGCCAGAAGCACTGCCACTAGTGTTGTACAGCATCAGAACCACTCTCAGGTCACTGCTTAACTTATCGCCCGTCAAAGTTCTTTTTGGACGACAACCGCATGTAATGATAGACCCCCAGGATGATTTGAAGTGCAATAATGAAATAACTGTGCAATATTTGGTTAGGATGAGCCAGCAACTGAGAAACCACCAAAGGAATCTAAAACTTGCGATTCCTGACCTACCAAACAGTAATTGTCATGACATTGAGCCTGGGGATTATGTGATGATTTGAAATTTTCTACGCTCAGGTTGCCTCATAGACAGCTGGGAAGGACCATACCAGGTTTTGTTGACCAGCATGACAGCACTAAAGGTTGCCGAGAGAGAGACTTGGGTCCACTCGTCCCACAGTAAGAAGGTCGCTGACCCGGAGAAAACTTGTGACAAAGAGAAAGGTGAAGAGAGCCTCGTATCACTAGAGAATCTATTCCGGGAAAGCTGAGAGGCAGGACTGTTGGACGGCACCTGAGCATGTAGAGCAGCAAAATCAAGGACGGTTGTTGTAACATTTTTCTTTTTTTCACCCCCCCCCTACTACATTTTTCTTTTTTTTCCCCAATTCTATTTTTTTGCTGCTTAACGAAATGGATCCACACCAAGAAACTGTGTTCTGGCTTTTTCTTTTGACTCTGTTTTTGATCAGGACAATTTGTTTTTGTGAGGTTCCCAGAGACGTCGAGCAAGGATCTGGAATGGGTTCTGATGGAGAGTACGGATTCGTTGGACCCCAGGATCAACCCATCACTTTGGTCAAAGCTGGTATCAGTAAGAGTTCTGGTGGTCACAGAGCTCGGAGGCAATGTGAAGGATTATTTTCTGATGAATACTGCATTTGTGCGCACTGCGATAATATAGTTGAAGACGGGTACATCCACTCATTAGTGGGAACGGTCTTAAACCAAACAGAGTGCTGGGTGTGCTCACAAGTACCTTTAAGGACAGAGTAAGTCAGGATTAGTGCCATACCCTTTAACAATAGATGAGGTACTCGAATTACGGGGGGGAAGACCAGTGGACAAGAAATTCAATATATCTAGGCCCCCTAGTTTAAAGCTCCACCAGTACCACGTAGATAGGTCACTGTTGTGCTTTAATGTGTCCAATTTCCAGAAACCAGGAAATTGGGAAGTGACATGGAATAACCAGACAATGACCTTTTCACACAAAGCTGATAAAGTACCTATCAATTCCGAACTTTTACGTAAGATAGCCGCAAGTGGGAAGTATTTTCGATACAGGTATACACGTGGGATCAAAACCATGTGGGATGGAAAAGTGTTGCAGGGGTATTGTGCTCACATCCTCCAGCCCGATACTTGTACTGAGCAAATGAGAGAACTGGGGAACGGTTTCTTTATAAGGAAAATATGTGATATGGTTTTGCAGCATTTTGTCCCTTATGTTCTTCCAGACAATGCCTACTTCATATGTTGAAGGAAAGCGTACAAGTGGCTTACTCTGAGCTCTGAAGGGTTGTGTTATATTGGCAGAGTACTACCAGAAGTTATGACCATTACACACGACAAAATGAAAGACATTCACCGCAACGCTCAGACTCCTTATACTCATACACATTGTGAACACATCATCAAGAGACACCTCATAGATAGGACAGAGCACGCAGCCTCTGATTTGATCAATGAATCCACCGGGATTCAACTCCTACTCGCATTAGATATCACCTGTACTGCCAGAGGAATTATAAATTATAAGTACGTCCATGTGTGTTACGATCCTGATGCTCAGGACAGGGGAGATCTTATGTAGTGAGTCTTGAGCACCAAGACGGAATGCTGGGATTGGAAAATGGGAAGGAAATAGCCCCTAGCACCCTACCTCCGTTGTCTTACCCGTGTTATCAATTCACGCCTGAACGACTATGGTTTCTTGGGCCCATGGCAGCTGCGTTTGAAGGGCGGATTAGGTCTGCCCAACTCCGATGCCCCCTCAGGTCTTAAAGAGAGACAAGGCGTGAACTGAGACAGGGTAATAACAAGGGGACCTCTAACTAAAACAACCACGCTAGGGGCTATAAACTACCTAAAAACTAAACGTATGTGCGGCACGCCGCCAAAGGAAAAGAACTACAAAGAAACCACTGTCCACTCCCCCACACGGTACCGCCGAGTTCCGGGGAGGACAGTGAAAGCGGAAACCTCCGCAAATGCACCAATTCACAGTGAAGTAAAACCGGGCGAGAACCCCAGATGACAGAAACAGGTTCATAAGGACTAGAAGGATTCCCAGGACCGGCTTCGGACCTCCAAAGTACCAGAGGGCAGGGAGCAAGATCCACCAAACACGGCTGACAGGAACAGAGTTCTGCAAGGCAGGAACAGCATACAAGAAGCTGTCACCGGCGGGGCTGCAGTGTGCTGGCTCACATAAAAAGGCCCTGCTGGCCAATAACAGGAGGGCCAGCAGGACCAGCCCCCAGACCCTAATTACTAGTTGCCGTGCAGCTGCCCTGCTGCACGAGCAACCTAATTAACTATTCTTAGCAACGGGGAACGCGGTCCACCTGTGGCGTCCCCGTTGCTATGCACCCAGCGGCCCTGCACGCATGGCGTCCTGCGTTGCCAAGGACCCGGCGGCTATCGTGCGCACGGCGTCCTGGCGTTGCTAGGTGCCGTGCGGGGAACAGGGAAGGAGAGAGGCGCGGCGGCCGTGACCGCTGCTCAGTCAGGGCACGGCCGAAGACCGCCGCGCCTAACAGTACCCCCCCTTGAGGAGGGGTTAAAGAACCCCTAGAGCCAGGTTTCTGAGGAAACTCCTGAAAGAATATCCTCTTAAGCTTAGGAGCATGTAAATCCTTATCCAACACCCAAGATCTTTCTTCAGGGCCATAACCTTTCCAGTGGACCAAAAAATAGAGCCGACCCCGAGAAAGCTTAGAATCTTAAACCTTCTCCACCAAGAACTCTTGTTGCCCCTGAACATCCACCGGAGATCTACCCTGGGAAGTCCTCCGAGGAAATCTCCTGGAAGAAAAATACTGTTTCAAAAGAGAACAGTGAAAAGTATTGCCAATTTTGAGAGATCTCGGCAAGCGTAGCCGAAAAAGCAACTGGGTTGACCTTCTTAATGATAAGGAATGGTCCAATAAATTTGGGTCCCAATCTAGCCGAGGGTTGTCGGAGCTTGATGTTGCGAGTTGACAACCATACCTTATCTCCCACCTTAAAAGTGCAAGGACGTCGGAGCCTATCAGAAAATTTCTTTTCTCGGAAGGCAGCTTTTCTCAAGGCAAGGTGCACCTTTCTCCAAATTGTTCTGAGATGGGAGGTTAAGGTCAACGAGGAGACTGGAGAATGAGGAAAAAAAGAGTTGGCTCTAGGATGAAAGCCAAAGACCGAAAAGAATGGGGACTCCTTGGTGGAAGAATGACAAGAGTTATTATAAGCAAATTCGGCTAAAGGAAGAAATTCAGACCAATCATTCTGGAGTTTGGCCGAATACAACCGTAAATACTGTTTTAATGACTGGTTAACTCGTTCGGTTTGTCTGTTAGATTGTGGATGGTACCCAGATGTTAAAGAGAGTTTCATATTTAATGAGGCACAAAAACGTTTCCAGAAACGAGCAATGAATTGCGGACCCCGATCAGAGACAATATCCCTGGGCAACCCATGGAGCCTGAACACATGACGGAGAAACAAGACTGCCAACCCTTGAGCAGAGGGTAATCGGGGAAGAGCAATGAAATGAGCCATCTTACTAAAACGATCTACTACCACCCAAATGACTCGAAATCCGGCTGAAAGAGGAAGGTCCACCACGAAATCCATGGATATATGTGACCATGGCCTGAGAGGAACGGCTAAAGGTACGAGTTGCCCGATCGGCAATGAACGAGGAACCTTATGCCGTGCACAAACCTGACAGGAATGGACTAATTCCCTTACATCTTTAGAAAGACTAGGCCACCACACCGAGCGAGAGACTAACTCCAAGGTCTTAGTGATACCTGGATGACCAGAGACTTTGTTGTCATGAAACTCAGCTAAAACAGTTCCTCTCAGAAATTCAGGGACAAAGAGACGATCAGCAGGAGTAAGTTTAGGAGCCTGCTGTTGAAGCTGGACTAACTGAGTAAATAAATCCTGTGTGAGGCCTGCCCGGATGACAGATGATGGAACTATGGGGGTAGTAGCAGGATGGTTATTGTGAACCGGAAGAAAACAACAGGGCATCAGCTTTAGTATTTTTGGAACCGGGCCTGAAGGTGATAATAAACCTGAAACGAGTAAAAAACAATGCCCAACGTGCCTGCCGAGCATTAAGCCGTTTAGCTGACTCAATATACTGCAGGTTCTTATGGTCAGTAAACACTGTAATGGTATGCCTAGCTCCCTAAAGCCAATACCTCCACTCCTCGAAAGCCTATTTAACTGCCAGCAATTCTCGATTACCAACGTCATAGTTGGATTCTGCGGAGGAGAATTTTCTGGACATGAAGGCACAAGGGTGTAATTCCTGAGACTCCGGATCTTCCTGAGATAGGATAGCCCCCACTCCAACCTCTGAAGCATCTACCTCGACTATAAAGGGGAGCTCCGGGTTAGGGTGCCTGAGAACAGGAGCCGAGACAAAGGCCTGCTTTAAGGCCCGAAAGGCAGACTCGGCTGCAGGCGACCAATTGGAAGGGTCCGCTCCTTTTTTAGTCAATGCTACTATAGGAGCGACCAAATCAGAAAAGGTATGAATGAACCGCCTATAATAGTTTGCAAACCCTAAAAAGCGCTGAATTGCTTTTAAATTTGTGGGTTGCGCCCAATTAAGGATGGCCTGGAGTTTTTTCGGTTCCATGAAAAATCCCTTGGGAGAAATAATATACCCCAAGGAGGACACTTCCGTGATGTGAAAATCACATTTCTCTAGTTTTGCGTATAAATGATTCTCCCGTAGTTTTTGAAGAACCAGACGCACATGGGTAATGTCAGGAACCACAGTTCACGCACTGCTCGCACACGCCACTTACCGGTACGCTGGTGTATTCTGTGCCGCAGATCAGCCACTGGTGCTTTCAGTAGTTACTAGCATGATTTCCACTGACTCTGGCAGAGTCACATGATCCAGTCACATGATCCAGTCACATGATCCAGAGTCACATGATCCAGGTATCCAGGTAATTACTTCCTGGTTCTGTGCATGCTGCTGCTGCTGCCGGCAGCAACCAATCAGCATCCTTCTGGGGGGATATAAGCAGGCTTCCCAGAGTCCTCATTGCCTTGAACAACTTGTCAATTCTCCTGCAAGTTCTCCAGCATCGCTCTCAAGGCTTCAAGCTTGCTCCAGAGATCCGTTTACCTGTGTCCTGCTGTACCTGCCTTTCCTGGTTACTTACTTGCTGCCAGAGACTTTCACTATCTCCATCTCAGTGTGTTACCAGTCTGCGGTGCTCAGCCCAGGATTCCTCTCACAGGCTCCGGATATCCTCAGCTACCCAAGCACTTCAGAGTTCACCATCTCCGATATACTTACCTTTTCATGTCACCATCGGACTCACCATCGATGGTTAAGCACTTCAGTATAATCCGGTATTAAGCATCCC
Organism: Pseudophryne corroboree; assembly: GCF_028390025.1. Taxonomy (NCBI): domain Eukaryota; kingdom Metazoa; phylum Chordata; class Amphibia; order Anura; family Myobatrachidae; genus Pseudophryne; species Pseudophryne corroboree. Next base: position 190,942,064 of record NC_086451.1, read on the forward strand.
TGTATACCCGAGTGTCTCACAGCCTCCACAGAGGAACCTGAGCAGAGGGCCGCGACCTGCCCGTCAGGCGCAGCGAAGACCATATCCCCTGGCGGGGGTCACTGGCGAAAACCCCTGGCGAGTTAGACTCCGCGCCTCTGCTTCAGGTCTGGCCAATTTTCTGTGCTCAATGTGTAAACTTCCGGAGTGCTCCAGTATATGACTTGTCCATATCTCAAGCCACCTAACTTCTGCCTCCCTGCGCCCTCCACTGGCTCACCCAGGTCATTACCGGGAACACAATCAGACCAGCCCCTGACAGATTGTTCAAGGCCGATGGACTCGGCACATGACCACAGTGTGGGCCCAGCGGCCCTTCAGGATGTTATTTCACGAATAGAGACACAGGAAGCCACGCAGCAGCAAGTCACTACCTACCTACAGGAAGTGTCCACTCACTTGGATGTTCTACAGCAGTCACTCAGGTCACCTGCCCCTGTAGTGTCCACTCCACCAGCTGCTCATTCTTCTGTGTCTGTCTCTCACTTACAGCTTCCTGCTCCTAATAAATATGCTGGCAAACCCAAGCTCTGTAGAGGATTTCTCAATCAATGTGATATCCAATTTGAACTACAACCACAGAATTTCCCTTCTGCTAGGACCAAGATAGCTTACATTGTCTCCCTGCTAACTGGTTCAGCTTTAAGTTGGGTATCACCGCTGTGGGAAAGGTCTGACCCTTTACTCACTGATTACGTCAAATTTGTTTCCGCATTCAGACGCATGTTCGACGAGCCAGGTCGAGCAGCGTCCACCTCTACAGAGATACTCCGTATTAAACAAGGCTCCCGTCCCATGGGACAATTTGTAGTCCAATTCCAGACCTTGGCTTCCGAATTAAAGTGGAACAATGAAGCACTAACTGCTGCTTTCTGGCTAGGAGTTTCGGAGCGCATTAAGGACGAGTTGGCTACCCATGATCTTCCAGTTCAGTTAGAAGATTTGATCTCCCTGTGTGTCAAAATAGACCTACGTCTCAGAGAGAGAGGTCTGGAGCGGCAGGAAAAAGTTTTCTCCAGAGTTTCTTCCACGCCTCTGCATCGTCCAGTGACTGCTAGTACAGAAGAACCTAAGCAAGCAGGTAGATCTAGGCTCTCACCGGAAGAACGATCTAGGAGGCAAAAAGAGAAATTGTGTTTGTATTGTGCCGCTTCCGGTCACTTTATCGGGTTCTGTCCTGAGCGTCCGGGAAAACACCAAGCCCTAACCTGCAACGGGGGAGTCAGGTTAGGCCGTTTAATAAAGTCTCCTCCTTCTCCTGACTTAGTACTTCCAGTTACCCTTGTGACTCCAGCAGGTTCCTATCACGTCCCTGCCCTGGGGGACTCTGGGGCAGCAGGGAACTTCATTACCTCAGACCTTGTCAAAAAAAGTAATATTTCAGTCTCGTCATTGTCTCCGCACCTCTATCTGACTGCAGTCGATGGTAATAAAATTCTTGGCAGTGATATCACACATCAGACAGCTTCTGTTACCATCCAAGTGGGGATTCTTCATCAGGAACGCATTAAGTTTCTCATCATTCCTAAATCTTCTTACGACATTGTGCTAGGGTTGCCGTGGTTACGACTCCACAATCCTTGCATCAATTGGGCCTCACTTCAGATAGAGGAATGGAGTGATTATTGCCAGAAGCATTGCACCAGTGAAGTAACTCCTATCCGGTCTACTAAGATTAAGCCCTTGCCCGGCCTACCCACAGCATATGAAGAATTTTGTGATGTATTCAGTGAACAGGCTGCTGATGTGTTACCTCCTCATCGTAAATGGGATTGCCCCATTGACCTTCTTCCCGGAAAGTCCCCTCCTAAGGGGCGCACATACCCACTCTCTGTACCCGAGACTAAAGCAATGTCCGATTACATTCAGGAAAATCTGCAAAAAGGTTTCATCCGCCCTTCCTCCTCTCCCGCTGGAGCGGGTTTCTTCTTTGTGAAAAAGAAAGATGGAGGCCTGCGTCCCTGCATTGATTACAGAGGCTTAAACAACATAACAGTCAAAAACAGTTATCCTCTTCCTCTCATAACTGAGCTGTTCGATCGTGTCAAGGGAGCAAAGGTCTTCACCAAACTGGACCTCAGAGGAGCATATAACTTAATCAGAATCCGTGAGGGCGATGAATGGAAGACAGCTTTCAACACCAGAGATGGGCATTACGAGTACCTTGTAATGCCCTTCGGATTAAGTAACGCTCCTGCAGTTTTTCAAGAGTTTGTGAATGATATATTCAGAGATGTATTATACAAGTTCCTCGTAGTATATCTCGACGACATCCTGATATTTTCCCAAGATCTCCCAACCCATCGCAGTCAGGTGAAAGAAGTCCTGTCCCGTTTACGTGCAAATAAATTGTACGGTAAACTCTCCAAGTGTACCTTTGAAGCACCCTCTATACCTTTCTTGGGGTACATTATCTCCGGCTCAAAATTACAGATGGATCCCGAAAAACTTGAGGCCATCAACGGTTGGTCCCAACCAACTACGCTAAAGGCTGTCCAGCGCTTCATTGGCTTTGCCAATTATTACAGAAAATTTATCAGGGGATTCTCCACGCTCATCTCTCCAATTACAGCCCTGACCAAAAAATTAGCAAATCCCGCCGCCTGGTCTGAAGAAGCCTTGTCCTCATTCCATCTGCTAAAACAAGCCTTCATCTCGGCACCTATTCTCCAGCAACCAGACCCTGATAAGCCCTTTTCCCTTGAGGTTGATGCCTCTAATGTGGGTATTGGCGCAGTGCTATCCCAGACCGCGGAAGATGGGAAGCAACATCCATGCGGGTTTTTCTCACGAAAATTCCTTCCTGCAGAGAAAAACTACTCCATTGGCGATCAAGAGTTGTTAGCGATCAAGTTGGCATTGGAAGAGTGGAGGTACTTGTTAGAGGGTGCCAAATTCACTGTAACCATTTTTACAGACCACAAGAACTTGCTCTACCTCCAAGCGGCCCAGTGCCTGAATCCTCGCCAAGCCCGCTGGTCATTATTCTTCTCGCGTTTTGATTTCAAGATCTTGTATCGTCCAGGCTCCCAGAATGTAAAGGCGGATGCGTTATCACGGTCCATGGAGGAAGATGTTCAGCCTCATGACCAGCGTCCCATCATCAGTCCCATTGCCTTTGCCACCACTCACGTTTCTCCTGTGCCACCTCCAGGGAAAATATATGTGTCGCCTGAACTTCGGCCGAAGTTACTATCCTGGGCTCATGCCTCACCATTTTCTGGTCATCCTGGGGTTCTCAAGACACTTGAACTTGTTCGTCGCTCTTACTGGTGGCCCAAAATTAGGAAAGACGTCCAAGATTTTGTGGCCTCTTGTTCCACATGTGCCCAACATAAAGTACATCGCCAAGCTCCTGCAGGTGCTCTACTCCCATTGCCCATTCCTACGCGTCCATGGACACACTTATCCATGGACTTCATCTCAGAGCTCCCAAAGTCCCAAGAGTGTAATACCATCTGGGTAGTGGTGGATCGATTCTCAAAGATGGCACACTTTATACCACTCACCGGTCTACCTTCGGCTCCCAAGCTCGCCCAAATATTCATACAGCATATTTTCAAGATTCATGGACTTCCTACAGAAATTGTCTCTGACCGTGGTGTACAATTCGTAGCCCGCTTCTGGAAATCCCTTTGTTCTGCCTTACAAGTGAAGTTACATTTCTCCACAGCGTACCACCCCCAGTCCAATGGGCAAACGGAGAGGGTCAACCAGGACCTTGAAGCATTCCTCAGGCTATACATTTCCTCTTCACAGGATAACTGGGTTAGTCTACTTCCTTGGGCAGAGTTCGCTCATAATTTCAGGTACCATACGGCTACGGGTTATTCACCATTCTATATTGTGTACGGTCAACATCCGCGTCCACCTAACTTCGAGGCCCTACCAGCTTTAGAAGTGCCAGCTGCATCTTCTACACTCAAGCACTTCTCTCTAGTTTGGAAAAATGTCCATGTCTCACTCAAGAAAGCTTCCAAGCGATATAAAATCTTTGCAAACGGCGAACTGTTCCTCTGCTGAAACCTGGAGACAAAGTTTGGCTCTCCACTCGGAATCTACGTTTAAGGGTTCCTTCCATGAAGTTTGCCCCTCGATTTATAGGCCCATACTCCGTGGAACAAATGATCAATCCTGTGGCATACAAGTTAAAACTACCAGCCTACCTGAGAATACCTAATTCTTTCCACAACTCTTTGCTGCGGCCTCTCATTCTTAACCGCTTCCAAAAATCTTCCCCTGAGTCCCCCAGAGTCTACACCCGTCGAGGAGTTGAGTTCGAGGTCAATAAAATTGTGGATTCTCGCCAGAGATATGGGCATATCCAGTATCTTATCGATTGGAAGGGCTATGGCCCAGAAGAGAGAAGCTGGGTTAATGCCTCTGATGTTCACGCTCCTCGTCTGATCTCGGCCTTCCACAGGGACAATCCTTCCAAGCCTCGTGGGTGTTCGGTGCCCACCCTGAAAGGGAGGGGTACTGTCAGGAACCACAGTTCACGCACTGCTCGCACACGCCACTTACCGTTACGCTGGTGTATTCTGTGCCGCAGATCAGCCACTGGTGCTTTCAGTAGTTACTAGCATGATTTCCACTGACTCTGGCAAAGTCACATGATCCAGTCACATGATCCAGTCACATGATCCAGAGTCACATGATTCAGGTATCCAGGTAATTACTTCCTGGTTCTGTGCATGCTGCTGCTGCTGCCGGCAGCAACCAATCAGCATCCTTCTGGGGGGATATAAGCAGGCTTCCCAGAGTCCTCATTGCCTTGAACAACTTGTCAATTCTCCTGCAAGTTCTCCAGCATCGCTCTCAAGGCTTCAAGCTTGCTCCAGAGATCCGTTTACCTGTGTCCTGCTGTACCTGCCTTTCCTGGTTACTTACTTGCTGCCAGAGACTTTCACTATCTCCATCTCAGTGTCTTACCAGTCTGCGGTGCTCAGCCCAGGATTCCTCACACAGGCTCCGGATATCCTCAGCTACCCAAGCACTCCAGAGTTCACCATCTCCGATATACTTACCTTTTCATGTCACCATCGGACTCACCATCGATGGTTAAGCACTTCAGTATAATCCGGTATTAAGCATCCCTGTATACCCGAGTGTCTCACAGCCTCCACAGAGGAACCTGAGCAGAGGGCCGCGACCTGCCCGTCAGGCGCAGCGAAGACCATATCCCCTGGTGGGGGTCACTGGCGAAAACCCCTGGCGAGTTAGACTCCGCGCCTCTGCTTCAGGTCTGGCCAATTCTCTGTGCTCAATGTGTAAACTTCCGGAGTGCTCCAGTATATGACTTGTCCATATCTCAAGCCACCTAACTTCTGCCTCCCTGCGCCCTCCACTGGCTCACCCAGGTCATTACCGGGAACACAATCAGACCAGCCCCTGACAGGTAATATGTTGTTCCATAGACTCAGAATAAATCAAAATGTCGTCTAAATAAACGACAACAAACTTTCCAAGAAAGTCACGAAGAACATCATTGATGAGGTCTTGAAATACCGCAGGAGCATTTGACAGCCCAAAGGGCATCACCAGGTATTCATAATGACCCGACTGTGTGCTGAAAGCCGTCTTCCACTCATCCCCAGGTCTTATTCGGATGAGATTGTAAGCTCCTCTAAGATCGATTTTTGAGAAGATAACGGCAGAGCGTAACTGATCAAAAAGTACTGAAATCAAAGGCAAAGGGTAGGTGTTTTTAACAGAAATTTTATTCAGAGCCCGAAAATCAATACATGGTCTGAGCGACCCATCTTTTTTCTAAACAAAAAAGAATCCTGCACTCAAAGGAGACTTCGAGGGCCTAATAAAGCCTTTTTTCAGGCTTTCCTGGATATAATTATCCATAGCCGTAGTTTCTGGCCCGGAGAGGGCATATAATCTCCCCTTAGGTAAAGTGGCCCCGGGAACTAAATCTATAGCGCAGTCATAGGACCGATGGGGAGGCAGAACGTCCGCATTACCCTTGGAGAAAACATCAGCAAAATCCTGATATTCCAAAGGAATAAGTTCTGGGGTAACTGCCGCAACCCGGACTGGATGGGAAATACACTCCTTAACACAAAAAGGACCCCATTGGGAAATCTCCCCAGACCGCCAATCTATGGTGTGGTTATGAAAGGCAAGCCAGGGGTGACCCAAAACTACTGGAACTGCCGGACAATGTGTAAGGTAAAATTCTATTTCTTCTGAATGTAGGGCCCCCACTGTCAGCAATACTGGAGGTGTGCGGTGAGTAATAACCCCATTGGAAAGCGGACCCCCATCCAAGCCGTGCATGGTGATACGTCTATCTAAGGGTATCTGTGGAACGCCTAAAGCCTTAGCCCAAGCTAAATCCATAAAATTTCCTGCAGCTCCACTGTCGACGAAGGCCGACACCAACGAACTGAGGCTGCCAAAGGAAATTTTTACCGGAACTAATAGAGAATTTTTAGAGGAGATTAACTGCAGACCCAAGTGAACCCCCTCACAATTCACTTGGTCAGAGCGTTTCCCGGCTTGTTCGGGCAGTTACGTGCGATATGTCCCTTACCACCACAATACAAACAAAGACCAGAACTTAACCTTCTGGTTCTTTCCTCTGGGGACAGCCGGGAGAGACCCATTTGCATGGGCTCCTCGACGTCCTCAGGAAAAGTATATACACATGGATTAGGCCTAAAAGTTGTTCCTCTTTCAGCCCTCCGCTCTCGGAGACGACGATCAATTTTAATAGCGCGCTCCATGAGTTTGTCTAGAGTCTCAGGAGCGGGGTACTGAAGGAGACTGTCTTTAATAACTTCCGACAAACCGAGGCAAAACTGACTGTGCAGGGCCGGGTCATTCCAGCCACAGTCGTTCGACCAACGGCGAAATTCGGTACAATACACCTCTGCTGGATTTTTGCCTTGCTTAAGGGCACGCAGGTGACTCTCAGCTGATGCTTCTCTATCTGGGTCGTCATATGAGAGGCCTAAGGATTTAAAAAAGGCGTCTACTGATAACAAAGCAGCATCATCCTCTCTTAGCCCAAATGCCCAGGTCTGTGGATCACCCTGAAGTAGAGACATCACAATCCCGACCCGCTGAGACTCAGTACCAGAGGAACGGGGCCTTAAACGAAAATAAAGCTTACAAGCTTCCTTAAAATTTAAAAAATCCTTTCGGTCACCCGAAAAACGGTCAGGTAAATGCATCTTTGGTTCCTGAACCATACTCGGGGAGGCTCGCAAAAGATCTTCCTGCGATCTCACCCGAAGAGTAAGGTCCTGAACCATCTGAGTTAATTCCTGTATTTGGTTAACCAAAAGCTGACTGGGGTTTGGCCCTAAACCTGCCGGATTCATGAGGCTGAATTTCTAGGCCCACCAATACAACGGAAAAAATTAAACCCCCTTTTTTTTTTTTTGTGGGCCGGTGATAGCCGCAAGTGGGAAGTATTTTCGATACAGGTATACACGTGGGATCAAAACCATGTGGGCTGGAAAAGTGTTGCAGGGGTATTGTGCCCACATCCTCCAGCCCGATACTTGTACTGAGCAAATGAGAGAACTGGGGACCGGTTTCTTTATCAGGAAAATATGTGATATGGTTTTGTAGCATTTTGTCCCTTATGTTCTTCCAGACAATGCCTACTTCATATGTTGAAGGAAATCGTACAAGTGGCTTACTCTGAGCTCTGAAGGGTTGTGTTATATTGGCAGAGTACAACCAGAAGTTATGACCATTACACACGACAAAATGAAAGACATTCACCGCAATGCTCAGACTCCTTATACTCATACACATTATGAACACATCATCAAGAGACACCTCATAGATAGGACAGAGCACGCAGCCTCTGATTTGATCAATGAATCCACCGGGATTCAAATTCTTCTCGCATTAGATATCACCTGTACTGCCAGAGGAATTATAAATTATAAGTACGTCCATGTGTGTTACGATCCTGATGCTCAGGACAGGGGAGATCTTATGTAGTGAGTCCTGAGCACCAAGACGGAATGCTGGGATTGGGAAATGGGAAGGAAATAGCCCCTAGCACCCTACCTCCGTTGTCTTACCCGTGTTATCAATTCACGCCTGAACGACTATGGTTTCTTGGGCCCATGGCAGCCGCGTTTGAAGGGCGGATTAGGTCTGCCCAACTCCGATGCCCCCTCAGGTCTTAAAGAGAGACAAGGCGTGAACTGAGACAGGGTAATAACAAGGGGACCTCTAACTGAAACAACCACGCTAGGGGCTATAAACTACCTAAAAACTAAACGTATGTGCGGCACGCCGCCAAAGGAAAAGAACTACAAAGAAACCACTGTCCACTCCCCCACACGGCACCGCCGAGTTCCGGGGAGGACAGTGAAAGCAGAAACCTCCGCAAATGCACCAATTCACAGTGAAGTAAACTCTAAGCGGCATAGGCCGCAACACGCGGCAGAAGCCGCTACTCACGAAACCGGGTAAGAACCCCAGATGACAGAAACAGGTTCACAAGGACTAGAAGGATTCCCAGGACCGGCTTAGGACCTCCAAAGTACCAGAGGGCAGGGAGCAAGATCCACCAAACACGGCTGACAGGAGCAGAGTTCTGCAAGGCAGGAACAGCATACAAGAAGCTATCACCGGCGGGGCTGCAGTGTGCTGGCTCACATAAAAAGGCCCTGCTGGCCAATAACAGGAGGGCCAGCAGGACCAGCCCCCAGACCCTAATTACTAGTTGCCGTGCAGCTGCCCTGCTGCACGAGCAACCTAATTAACTATTCTTAGCAACGGGGAACGCGGTCCACCTGTGGCGTCCCCGTTGCTATGCACCCGGCGGCCCTGCACGCATGGCGTCCTGCGTTGCCAAGGACCCGGCGGCTATCGTGCGCACAGCGTCCTGGCGTTGCTAGGCACCGTGCGGGGAACAGGGAAGGAGAGAGGCGCGGCGGCCGTGACCGCTGCTCAGTCAGGGCACGGCCGAAGACCGCCGCGCCTAACAATGTGCTAGTGAACTTGATAGATAATATCACTGAGATGTATGATGACACCTTCAGGTATACGGGTAGGGAACTAAAGGCCTACCAGAAGGAGCTGGTCCAGCACAGGATGGTCTTGAATTACGTCACAGCTGTGACAGGTGGGTACTGTGTTACTTTGGCAACTAAATATGGTGTGAAGTGCTGTACGTATATTACGAACAGCACCAAAGACCCCACGGAGATCATCAATCAAAAGATGGACGAGATCTTGCAGTTGAAGTGGTAGTTCAGAAGGAAGCACAACCTTACCTTGACGGCTGTGGGTAATGAATTGACCGGCTGGGCCTCATGGTTGAACCCACTCAAATGGTTCTCTGGGTTAGGACAGTGGGCGCAAAGCGTAATTGCAAGTGTGGGAAAGTTTCTCCTCTGTATCCTGGGTGTCGTCATAATTATTGGTCTGATATTCAGATGTGTTAGAATTTTGATGCGGCACAAACACAGGACAAATTTGATGAGTCTAAGGAGCGAGGGCATTGTAACAGCGGCAGATTTGATTTATGACCCATCCGTAGAAACAGTGTCGTGATAAGGATTGTAAATGAATTTCATGGCCTGTTTCTTTCACCATTTTTCTGTTTTCCCCTCTACCCAGAGTCATCCAACCAGAAAATACTTCAACAATACCCAAATTTATGTAAATGTATTTTATATGTCTTACCCTCATCTCTGCAATCTTCAATTAATGGCACACATAGTCGATAAATGTTATCCACATATAATAGCATACACATACATTTCCCCTCCATGTATCATCAGATAAACGTGCTCCCCATTTGTTGGTATAAGAAGCCGGAAAGGTGAGGGCTAATGGCCATTGCCCAAAAAGAGCTCGGTAGTGTTTGTTTGCCCATGTACAGACCCTTAATACGGGATGAGAAGGATTTAATGTATACTTCGCAATACTTCGAAGCTTACTTAGAACATATACAGCACGATGATATATGCCCCTCAGACGTTAATTCATACATACATGCTTTTTCCTATCCCACTAGGCTATACATTTCCCACCTACAACTCTCCCCCGGTCACCCGAACTTTGTATTGATAATGTCGATATTATCTTAAACCATAAAGCTATACCTTTAAATACACTTTTACCATGGAGCCGCTGCGGCCGCTAAACTTAATACACACGCTACGCACTTTGTACGCTATTTGCGTACCGAGTCCCGTACGTTGTACGGACTTAACGTACAAACTCCGCGCTGGGAGTACAAAGTACACACAGCGCGCGCACACACTCTTGATAAACTTTAAACCTTATTAGTAATACAATGCAATGATATGATTACACTTTAAACCTTATGCATCAAAGCACTGCAATGATGTTACACCTTAAACCTTATGCAGCGCTGACGGTGAAAAGTACCCGCAGCGTGTACAAACCTTATCAATACACTTTTAAACCTTATACAGTTAGGTAATGTAATACGCTTTAAACCTTAGCAGGGAAAAGAGGACACAACACCGATTTGTAGTTAAACACTGGGTTCTAACGCCACAGTGGATTATTTGAAAGGGGATAACAATACAAATTATATACTACAAGGCTAACAAGATAAATCTACAACAGAATAATGGCTACAGTCAATGTACATACGTGAGAATATTCGCTTGCGCAACCTGGACCAGTCCTCCGCTCATCAGGTAGAGTCTTCTGACCAGCCAGGCAGCAACAGGCTTTTTATACACTACATCCAAAAGCAATACAATGGACACTGTAATCCCTTTGTCCATTGGACACAGGGATGCATCTTTACATTACAGGAGAGGTCATAGGTTGATTTGAAAAGGTGGGCGATGTCTTTCCCAACTGCTCTTGTGGGTGGTCTCCTCTGGATTCCCGCCGCATACATAATATACAGAATATACAGTTTATATCTATATTCTACTTCTGCACATAACTATATGCAGGAACATGCGATCTTCCTCTAACCAACATCGGAATGTTACCCTTAAAATACCCTACAGCTGGATACTAGACATCACCTCATAACCTTAGTCTGTCCCTTCCTATCATGTAAAGGCGTATTCCTTAGTCCTGGAATCATTTAAACTGTTGATACTTGCTGATGTGGTGCGGGAAGGCTATGTGTATAATGTGCACTATTTGGATTAAATATGTAATGTTTTGATAACCCTAAATTCATTCACAAACTCCGCCGTAAATACCCATACCACGCGCAGGACCGCGGGAGCGACCATACGCAAATTGCGGATATGTGCACGCATGGCGAACAAGTGCATGCGCAGCGGGCATGTGTGTGTGGTTAGTACATGATGTATACATTACAATATTTTTCGACTTTGGCAGTCAACAATAACTGCCACTTTCTAAACACTAAACAGAAAAATATACAATACAATATCTACAGATGATTGGATGGTAGGAGGAGAGGTGTAGGCGGGAAATGTATGATCTAGTGGGACAGTAAAAGCATGTATGTATGAATCCATGTCTGAGGGGCATCTATCATCGTGCTGTATATGTTCTAGATAAGCTTCGAGGTATTGTGAAGTATACATTAAATCCTTCTCATCCCGTATTAAGGGTCTGTAAGTGGGCCAACAAACAGTACCGAGCTCTTTTCAGCTTCTTGTTCCAACAAATGGGGTGCACATTTAGTTGATGATACATGGAGGGGGAACATATGTGAGTGCTAATATATGTGGATATCACCTGTCGGCTATGTGTGTCACTAACTGAAGGTTGTAGAGATGAAGATAAGACACATATCAAAAATACATTCACATAAAATTTGCGTAATCATTCTTGGGTGTAGTTGATGTCTTTTCCGGATCGATGTATCTGGGCAAAGGGGGAGACAAAGGAAAAACGGGTGAAAGAAACGGGCCATGGAATTCATTTGCAATCCTTATCACAACATTGTCTCTATGGATGGGTCATAAATCAAATCAGCTGCTGTAACAGTGCCCCCGCTCCTTAAACTTATCAAATTTGTGCCATGCTTGCGCCGCGTTAGAATTCGAACACACCTAAATATCAAGCCAATAATTATGACGACTCCCAGGATACAAAGGAGAAACTTCCCTACGCTCATAATAACATTTTGAGCCCATTCTCCTAAATCTGAGAACCAATTGCGTGGGTTCAACCATGAGACCCAGCCGGTCAGTTCATAACTCACAACTGTCAGGGTAAGGTTGTGTCTCCTTCGGAACTCCCACTTCAACAGCAAGATATCGTCCATCTTTTGATCGATGATCTCAGTTGGGTCATCAGTGCTGTTTGTAATATACGTGCAGCACTTTACACCATATTGAGTCGCCAATGTGACACAGTACCCACCCATCACAGCTGTGATATAATTAAGGACCATTCTATGCTGGATCAGTTCTGTCTTGTAAGCTTGCAACTCCCTACCCGTATACCTGAAGGTGTCGTCATACATCTCAGTGATATTATCTATCAGGTTCGCTAGCGCATGGATATACCTATAATTTATAATTTCTCTGGCGGTACAGGTGATGTCTAACGCAAGTAGGAATTGAATCCCGGTGGATTTGTGGATCAAATCAGAGGCTACGTGCTCTGTCCTATCTATGAGGTGTCTCTTAATGATGTGTTCATAGTGAGTATGAGTATAAGGAGCTTAAGCACTGCAGTGAACGTCTTTCATCTTATCATGGGTTATGGTCATGACCTCTGGCAACACTCTTCAACATAACACAATCCCTCTGAGTTTGGGGCGAGCCACTTATACGCCTTCCTCCCGCATATGAAATAGGCATCATCGGGGAGAACATATGGGACAGAATATGACATTACCATATTGCAAACTTTCCAAGTGAAAAACCCAATCCCTAGTTCTCTCATCTGTTCAGTACAAGTATCAGGCTGTATGCTATGTGCACAGTACCCTGGTGATACTTCTCCAACCCGCATGGTCTTGCTTCCTAAAGTATACCTATACCGGAAGAACCTTCTACTGTTGGCTATTTGGCGTATAAGTTCAGAGTCTACGGGTATCCTATCAGTTCTGTGCGAAAATGCCATGGTTTGGTTATTCCATGTCACATCCCAATTTCCTGGTTTTCGGGAATTGGAAATGTTGTAACACACTAAGGATCTATCTACATGATACTGGTGGAGCTTCAAACTAGGGGGCCTAGAAATATTAAATTTCTTGTCCACCGGTCTCCCACCCCGTAATTCGAGTACCTCATCTATTGCTAAAGGGTCGGTACTAATGCTGAGTTGCTCTGACCTTGAGGTACTTGTGAGCACACCCAGCATTCTGTCTGGTTTAAGACCTTACCCACTAGTGAGTGGTAATCACTCAATGGATGACGGTCCATGTTGATATTAAGGATGGACTGACATCTCTGGATGCACCCATCCTCAACTATGTTTTCACAATTCCTACAAATGCAATTTTCCTCAGCCAATAACCCTTCACAGTGCCTCCTAGTTCCCTGACTGCCAGATCGTTTTCTGATACTCGCCTTTGCTCGATTGATTTGTTGCTCTTGGAATTCTACAAATCCGTCCTTGCCATCAGAACCCATTCCATATCCTTTCTCGACCTCTCTGGTACTCTCAACGAAACAGACTGCTCTGGTCAACAACAGGGTTAACAGGAAAACCCGGAACACAGTGATAAAGCTAAATATTTATCTTACTTAAAACCCTTTAAGAGGCCTAAGAACACTGTACGCTATGAACGTATGGAATACCGTAAGGGTACGCACGTTGCGTAACAATCGCTTAGCCGTAGTCGAGACGCTCAAGCGCCACGTTCGCTCACGGCCAAGGGATCACAGGCAGGCACGCTATTGGCTGCCGACTAACGTAATGATTCGCTATGGCGTAGCGGACGCTCGGGACCACGAGGAGGTCACCAGCGGCGCAGACGCTCACAATGTTAAACCTTTGTAACTATACCATAAAACAGTGTATTATGCAGTAACCCTTGGTGTGGTGATAAGATGAGAATGCAACACTTAGTAAGCGGGTTTACGCTAAAGCTGTTTGAGCGATAGAGCCGCTCCTATTACCCACTGCAATATAATGAACACACAATACTGGTCTAAGGGTCTAACGCCTTTTAAGGAAATGAATGAACGTTCAAAAAGAATAATACAATACAAGTCATACACTACCAATATAACATAGATTACCTAACCAGATAACTACACATGAAATACAATATCAGTACAATAACTATATAAGAGAAACGAGAGAGAAAGAGAAGAGAGAGAGAGAGAGAGAGATATGGCTCAGAATAACAAGAAAGACAATATGATTGCGGAGAAAAACTTACGCACAAAGGGGAACGATCGCATGCGCCTCTGGACATCCAGCTCCCGATTATCAGCAATGAGAACCGTTGAAGAGTCAGCTGGATGTGATCGGCTTGTCTATTTATGCTCCACACACAATACAATTCAATGGTCCCTACAATCTCATTGTTCATTGGACACAGGAATTCGTCTTCGCACTAAAACAAAAGGTCATAGGTTGGTTCATACAGGTGGGCTGTGACTACTTCCAACTGCTCAGGTGGGTGGGAAACTAGGTTTCCCGCCGCATGGATAAGTGAGTGCAAATAATAGTAAATGGACATAAACTTCTTATGTCCATAACTATTCGCACGAGTGATTAATCTGCTCCAAACCAACACCGGAATATTGCTAATTAAATACTCTTCCGATGGATACTAAACACCACTGTATAATCCTTGTCTGACCCCCTGTATCAGAAAAAGAGGGATCTCTCTGTCCATGAACATGCTACATTAACTAAACTTTCAGAATCTATCAAAGGGACCATGATCTACAAAATACATTATATGGTTAAAATATATATCGATTGAGTCGCCCGCTAGACGCATACAAACTCTACCGTAAATGCGCATATCGTGCGCCTGCGGGTGCCCGCATGAGGCGAGTATGCGCACGCACGGGAGAGCTCTTGCACGCGCAGCGGGAGCTCGCATGAGGTGCAAATATGGCAGTGTGCATAGTGATATTTTTCTGACTTTGACAGTCCACCCTTTGGCAGTCAACAATAACTGCCACTTCCTAAAACATTTCAAAACGAGAAAAATATATGTCAAGTGTAAATACATTTCAATGATTGGGTAGGGGAGGAGAGGAGAAGGTAGGAAAAGGGTATGACCTAGTGAGATAGCAGAAGCATGTGGGTATGAATCCATGTTTGGGGGGTCATGTATCATCGTGCCGTACGTGTTTTAAATCAAGCTTCGAATTATTGCGAAGTATACATTCGAATTCCTTCTTATCCCGTGGTACGGGTCTGTGGATGGGCTGTCAAACTTTACCGAGCTCTCTTCGGCTTTTGGTTGTAACAAAATGGGGGAGCACATTTTAGTTGATGATACTTGAATGGGGGAATATGTGATTGCTGATATCTGTGCTGGTATTCCCTATCGACTATGTGTGTCATTACCTGAAGGTTGTAGAGATGAAGATAAGACACAATTATGGTAAATGCAGTGGTATTCTATGTCAGGTTAATGAACATTTTGTCGGTTGAAGTCTTGTTCGGTGTCTGTTGAATGCAGTCTTCTTTGGGCTTTTGCCAATAGGTGTGTGCAAAAGCTTTGTCAATGTCCATAGACTTACAAAAAGTGTTGGGCTAGCGTAAATTTAAAATTTCTAGGGAGACTGGGGGTCTATGGCATAGTTCATCAAATATCTGTGTATAAGGTTGTCAAAACTTCTTCTTTAATCCATCAGTTGTCAGTATACAGGCTCGTCAAATTCCTCGTCCAAGTGGGTCTTTTTACCTTGGAGAAAACGGAAAAACAGGTGAAAGAAACGGACCGTATAATCGCATTTTCATCACATCATTGTCTCTACCGTTGGGTCATAAATCAAATCCATTGGAATTACAATTTCCTCACTCCTTAAACTCATTACCCTGGTACTACGTTTGCACTTCATTAAAGCCTGACCGCATCTAAATATCAAGCCAATCGTTATGACAACACCTAAGATACATAGGAGAAACTTCCCTACATCCATTATGACTCCTTGAGCCCATTCTCCTAAACCAGAGAACCAATTTCGCGGGTTCAACCATGACACCCAACCAGTCAGCTCATTACCCAAAGCAGCAAGGGTGAGATTGTGTCTCCTGCGAAATTCCCACTTTAATTGGAGAATATCGTCCATCTTTTGGTCTATGACCTCGACCGGGTCCTCGGTACTATTCGTTATATATGTGCAGCATTTCACGCCGTACTGCGTTGCCAGTGTGACACAATATCCACCTGTCACTGCCGTGAGATAATTGAGAACCATTCTGTGCTGAACCAGTTCTGTTTTATAAGCTTGAAGCTCCCTTCCAGTATACCTAAAAGTGTCATCATACATTTCTGTGATATTGTCTAACAAATTTGCGAGCGCAGATATGTATTTATAATTCAACACTCCTCTGGCGGTGCGAGTGATGTCTAACGCAAGTAGAAACTGAATCCCGGTGGATTCATGGATCATGTCAGAGGCCGGATGCTCTGTTCTTTCTATCAGGTGCCGTTTAACTATGTGCTCGTAGTGGGTGTGAGTATAAGGATCTTGGGCAACACGGTGTATATCTTTCATTTTGGCATGTGATACAGTCATTACTTCAGGCAGTACTTTTCCAATATAACACAATCCTTCAGAGTTTGGGGCAAGCCACTTATACGCCTTCCTCCCGCATATGAAATATGCATCATCGGGGAGAACATATGGGACGGAGTAGGACATAACCATATTACACATCTTCCATGTGAAATCTCCTAACCCTAATTCTCCCATCTGTCTAGTACACGTATCAGCTTGTACGATATGTGCACAGTATCCTGGTGATACCTCTCCAACTCTCGTAATCCTACTTCCTAGGGTATACCTATATCGGAAAGATTTTCCTCTACTGGCTATGTGGCGTATAAGCTCTGTATCTGTCGGCATTCTATCTGCTCTATATGAAAAGGTCATGGTTTGGGTCCTCCATGACACTTCCCAATTTCCCGGCTTTCGGGGATTGGAAATGTTAAAACATATTAGGGATCTATCCACATGATATTGGTGGAGCTTCAAACTAGGAGGACTGGAGATATTAAACCTCCTGTCCACCGGCCTCCCACCACTTAGCTCAAGTACCTCCCCTATCGTTAAAGGAAATGGTACTAGTCCTGATTTGCTATGACCTTGAGGTACTTGAGAGCATACCCAACAATCTGTTTGATTTAACACACTACCCACTAAGGAGTGATAGTCACTCAAGGGATGCCGGTCCATGTGGATATTAAAACTGGATTGGCATTTCTTGATGCACCCATCCTCAACTACATTGTCACAGAGCCTACAGATACAGTTTTCTTCAGCTAACAATCCTTCACAGTTCCTTCTATGGTCAATGCTATCGGATCGTTTTCTGATACTCGCCTTTGCTTGTTGATTATGTTGTTCTCGGAAAACTACGCCTCCATCTCTGTCATCAGAACCCATTCCAGAACCTCTCTCGACCTCCATGGTACTCTCGCCGGAACAGACTGCTCTGGTCAACATCATGGTCAACAGGAAAATCCAGATCACAGTCTCTTGAGGCAAGTCCATCTTAGGAGGAAACGAAGAAGAATGAGAAGGGGGGAAAAATAATTTGAGGGAGAGGGGATGGGAAGTGGAAAAAAACAATAAAAGGGAAACAGGGAATCGACAACTGCTTTTGATCTTGTGATTTTCAATGCTCAGGTGCCGCCTCAGTCCTCCTGGAACAGACACTCCAGTGATACAACTTCCTCTACCGTCTGTTCCTTATCACGGGACCTCTCTGGATCAGCAACCTTCTTACAATGGGACGAATGAACCCAAGTCTCTCTCTCGGCAACCTTCAATGCTGTAGTGCTAGTCAATAAGACTTGGTATGGTCCTTCCCATCTGTCAATAAGGCAACCTGAGCGTAGAAAATTCCGTATCATTACATAATCCCCAGGTTCAATGTCATGACAATTACTATCTGGTAAATCAGGAATCACCAACTTCAAATTATCATTTTGATTCCTTAGCTGTTTACTCATGTTAATCAGGTACTTTACAGTCACTTAATTGTTACACTTCAAATCATCCTGAGGGTTAATCATAACATGCGGTTGTCGACCAAACAAGATTTCAAAGGGAGACAGATTAAGAGGGGACCTGGGAGTGGTTCTGATGCTGTACAGTACTATGGGTAAAGCTTCTGGCCATGTCAATCCTGTTTCTGCCATGACTTTGCTCAGTTTATTTTTAATAGTGCTGTTCACTCTTTCCACCTTCGCACTCGCCTGTGGACGGTATGGAGTGTGCAGCTTGCTATCAATTCCCATCATCTTACACATTCCTTGAAAGACATCACCTGTAAAATGGGTACCCCTATCACTTTCGATAATTCTAGGGATACCATATCTACATACAAATTCCTGCACAATTTTCTTAGCAGTAAACATAGCGGTATTTGTGGCCGCCGGAAATGCTTCGACCCAATTTGAGAACACATCTATACAAACAAGTACATATTTCAAATTTCGACAAGGGGGTAATTGTATAAAGTCAATCTGTATTACCTGAAAAGGTCCGCCTGTAGGTGGGATATGAGATGGTTCTGTTGGTATTGCCTTTCCGATATTCTTTCTCAAGCAGGTAAGGCATGACATTGCTCTCTTACCTGCATGGGATGAAAATCCTGGGGCGCACCAATATGCTCTTACCAACTTACACATTCCTTCCTTGCCCAGATGAGTCAGCCCGTGTGCTGCCTCAGCTAAACATGGAAGATATGCTCTGGGGGCCACTGGTTTACCTTGTCCATCCATCCAGAGTCCTGAGGACTCCTGGCCATATCCTTTTGCCTTCCAGACTGCCTTTTCCTGTGTGGAACACAAATTTTGCATTTCACACAGCTTCTGTGTGTTGATGGTATTGAATACCATCAATTGTGTGGTGTCTGTCTGTCTGGGGGTACCAGCTGCTAACTTAGCAGCTTCATCTGCTCGGCTGTTACCAAGTGATACTGGGTCTTGGCTATATGTGTGTGCTTTACACTTGATAACAGCCACTCTGTCGGGTTCCTGTATCGCTGTTAGAAGCCTTTTTATGTGAGCTGCATGCGCTACCGGTGTACCAGCTGCTGTCATGAAATTTCTGAGGCGCCATAGGGCTCCGAAATCATGAACTACCCCGAATGCGTATCTAGAGTCGGTGTAGATATTGGCTGATTTGCCCTTAGCCAATTCACATGCTCTGGTTAGGGCGACCAGTTCAGCAACCTGGGCTGAGTGAGGTGGGCCTAGCGGTTCTGCTTCTATGGTGCCTTGGTCATCTACGACTGCGTATCCAGTACACAAGTCTCCCGAGTCTGACTGTCTGTGACAACTACCGTCGGTGTAGAAAGTAAAGTCTACATCTTCTAGTGGGTTGTCACTGATGTCAGGCCTTGCGGTGAAATTTTGGGTCAAATATTCCATACAATCATGTGTGTCCTCCTTTGTATTAAATTCTCCTTCCCCACCACTCTCATCCTCCACCCTTTGTGCCTGTCCAGGCACACCTGGGAGATATGTTGCAGGATTTAATGCACTGCATCTCCTTATGGTGATGTTTACGGGGGCCATTAGTGCCAATTCCCATCTTGTAAACCGCGCTGATGAGACGTGCCTGGTTTGGGCAGAATTTAGCAAGGCTGACACTGCATGTGGTGTATGAATTGTGAGGTTGTGACCTAGCACTACATCTTCGCTTTTCGTTACTAGCAATGCTATCGCAGCAACGCTTCGCAAGCATGTGGGGAGGGATCGCGCTACCGTATCTAGCTGAGCGCTGTAGTATGCTACTGGCCTGCTGGCATCACCGTGCTTTTGGGTTAGGACGCCTGCCGCGCAACCAGCACTTTCTGTTCCGTACAGCTCAAAGGGTTTCCCATAGTCTGGCATACCTAATGCTGGTGCCTGTGTTAGGCACTGTTTAAGTCTCTCAAATGCCATCTCGGACTCGTCTGTATGCGAAATCCGATCAGGCTTGTTTGAGGAAACCATCTCCTGCAAAGGTAATGCTAGAATGGAAAACCCTGGGATCCAGTTACGGCAATACCCACACATTCCTAAAAATGTTCTGATCTGTTGCTGGGTTTGTGGCAGAGTCATGTCTCTAATTGCTTGAATTCTATCAGCGGTCAGGTGTCTCAGTCCTTGTGTTAGACAGTGTCCCAAATATTTTACTTTTGTTTGGCATAATTGTAACTTGTCTTTGGAAACCTTGTGTCCTGTGTCTGAAAGATGAAACAGGAGCTGTTTCGTATCCTTCAGGGATGCTTCCACTGAATCAGAACACAGTAGTAAATCATCCACGTACTGTATCAATACTGACCCACTCTCTGGTTGGAAAGACTGTAAACAATCATGCAAAGCCTGGGAAAATATACTTGGACTGTCTATGAAACCTTGTGGTAATCGAGTCCATGTGTATTGGACTCCTCTGTATGTGAATGCAAACAAATATTGGCTGTCAGGGTGCAGAGGTACCGAAAAGAAAGCAGAGCAGAGGTCAATAACAGTGAAAAATTTTGCAGTGGGAGGGATTTGCATAAGGATGACAGCTGGATTTGGCACTACGGGGAACTGACTCTCAACTATTTTGTTAATCCCCCTTAGATCCTGCACTAGCCGGTAACCCCTCCCCCCACTCTTTTTCACAGGGAAGATGGGACTATTGGCAGTGCTGGACGTTCTTACCAGAATGCCCTGTTGTAGCAAGCGCTCTATTACTGGGTACACTCCTAACTCCACCTCTGGCTTCAGAGGGTACTGTGGGATTTTTGGAGCTATCCTACCATCTTTTTCTTGCACAACTACTGGAGCTACGTTTGCCATCAATCCAGTGTCTTGTCCGTCTTTAGTCCACAGTGACTCTGGTATCTGGGATGTCATTTCTTCTACTTGGGATGGAGTCCTATTTGTCATAATGGTATGTGACATTAATTTTGATGGGGAGTCTAACATGTCTCGCACTTCCTGAGCGTGATTCTCAGGTATGTCCAAGAATACACCTTCAGGAGTGCAATAAATGACGCACCCCATTTTACACAATAAGTCTCTTCCCAGGAGATTAGTCGGTGCCGATGCAGCCAGCAAAAAGGAATGCTTGGTATGTAAAGGCCCTACTGTAATCTCGGCTGGTTTGCTAACAGGGTAATGCTGGACTACTCCCGTTACTCCTATGGCTGGAATTGTCTTACCAGTGGTTCTCATGCCCACTGTCGAATTTATCACTGATTTGGCCGCCCCCGTATCTACAAGAAAGTTTAATGATTTACCAGCTACATTAATTGCAATTTCGGGTTCACTACCAAGACTTGCAATCAATTTTACTGGCTGCAGATTACAGGTATGGCCACACCCCTATTGGGTATGGTGACCTCCCTGAATCCCGCTGGCAGCAACTACTTGTGAAGGGGTTAAATGGGAACTACCAGAGGCTTGCCAGTCTCTGTTCGGGGGGTATCTTTTTGTTTCCCCTGCATGTGGCTCATAACTCCGTTTCTGCGGTCCCTGCTCCCAATGTCGTGTGTCGTGTCGTTGTCTAGGGGGTTGATAAGGCTTTTGTATGTTTCTCGATTTACAGTCTCGTGCAAAGTGTCCCTCTCTATGACAGAAATAACAGGTTACCACATTTGACTTACCCACAGGGTTTGGTGATCTATACAAAGGCTGCCTTGTGGTCAGGGCCTGTATACTTACGGCCATTAACTTATCACCTTGTAATTCCCTGTTGTTAGGGTCTCCTGCCCTGTGCTGCCACGTCGTCATGGCAACCGGGAGACAAGTGCTGGTGGAGTGACCTGAGCGCAGCTGATACTCCGGTTCGGGTCTTTTGCTGTGCAGTGGTTATAGGCTCTGTGCACGGCAGGGGATCCGGTGCTGGTTTTTGTGCTCACAGTCTGTGAGGTCTGAGTGGGGCGTGGACAGCACCTGCTTTATAAGGCCTCTTTTCAGAGTAAGCAGATGCTGCTGAATCTTTGTTGGTTAGTCAGTTCATGAAAGTTAGCCAGTACTGTGTAGCTTTGTATTTGTTTGTTGCTTACTGCAAATAGGCCTGGGGATTTGGTATTACACTCTGCCAATCCAGACCTAGCAGTAAGACTGGAGTCAGTCGTTTAGCTTGCTGGGGTTCTGTTACTACTCTGTGAACTTAGCAAGTTTGCGGCTGTATTCTAAGACTTGCCTGTCTAATCCTGTCTCACTGTGTTAGGTGTCAGGGGTCAGTTTAGTGGCAGTAAGCTAAAACCTGTGCACTGCAAGTGAGAATTAGGATTGTCGAGAATCTCCTTGTGTCTATCATTCCATCTCTGACCAAGGAGTTTACTGCCACACCCGTTGGTAACCCTTTAGGGTTTTGCTGTTGCCCTTAGCAACAGCATTTCGGGTTCTTTACGTATTAAAACACAACATCTTGCTTTTTCTATCTGAGCAGTTCTAATACAAGGGATATACCCAGTTCCTTAGCCTCTGGGCTTCTCTGTTCACTTTGTGTGTATTTTGTTACCCTATCACCTTCTGTGTACGTTATGTCATATTCCCCAGTTTGTCTGTGAGTCCATTTGTTTTGCATAACAGTTCAAACACCAGTACATTCCTGCAGACACTGGAGTGCATAACAGTTCTGACACCAATACTTTCCTGCAGGCACTGGTGTGCATAACATATTCAGCAGCCCAATACTCCTGTTGAAATTTTGTGGGAATATGGAGCATACCCCTCAAAATACGTTGCAACAGGTGGTCGATCAGGTGCAGGTCCTGACTCGACAATTTAATGATTTGTCCATTAAAATGCACACCTCCCAGGCTGCTGGCGGAGCTCCCGCAGCAGCAGCACCTGCAGGGGTTAAGGAGCCGAAAGTAAATCTCCCGGATCATTTTTCTGGAGATCGCTCGCAGTTCTTTTGTTTCAAGGAGAGCTGCAAGCTATACTTCCGGCTTAGGCCTCAGTCTTCTGGGTCGGAGATTCAGCGGGTGGGCATAGTGATTTCCTTGCTACAAGGAGACCCACAGGTCTGGGCATATGGGTTGCAGCCTGACTGTCCGTCGCTTAAAAGTGTTGATGCTTTTTTTACGGCACTGGGCATGTTGTATGATGACCCTGACAAGACGGCCTCAGCCGAGGCTCAGATTTCGATCCTTAAGCAAGGGCGAAGGCCAGTTGAGGTTTACTGTACGGAGTTTCGGAGGTTGGCCCATGATACCCAGTGGAATGACCCAGCCCTGAGACACCAGTACCGAAGAGGTCTTTCTAACCAGATAAAGGACCAACTGGTACAATATCCCTTGCCTGATAGCTTGGATCAGCTCATGCAGTTATCCATCCGGGTGGATAGACGGCTGAGAGAGCGTAGGCTTGAAAGGGAGACTGAGATTTCCTTCCTTCCCAAGGGAACCTCAGACTCTGAGGAATTTTCTGAGGAGCCTATGCAGATTGGGGCTACCCGCCTCTCCTCGCGTGAGAAGACGCGGAGGAGACAGCAGGGGTTGTGTTTGTACTGTGGGAATAAAGGTCATGTGGTAGTATCATGCCCAGAAAAGCCGGAAAACTTCAGGGCCTGAGGGTGATGGGAAATATCCTGTCAGGCCAGAAGTCAGAATTTCCCAAGAAGACTTTTATCATTCCGGTGACCTTGAAGATCCTCGGTCAAACTGTCAAGACTGAGGCCTTTGTGGACAGTGGGGCCGACGGGGTTTTTATGGACCGCCAATTCGCCCTGAAACACTCTGTTCCCTTAGTACCCTTGGCATCGGAAATTGAGATTTGTGGGTTAAACGGGGAACCATTATCCCAAGGTAAAATTACCTCTTGCACTAGCCAGATTTCTTTGTTTATTGGAGCCACACACTCTGAAAAATTGTCCTTTTATGTGACTGTCTGTACTTTTGCCCCATTGGTGTTGGGGTTACCCTGGTTAAGGGCCCACAATCCTCAATTTGACTGGGTCTCTGGGGAGATTCTTAGTTGGGGTACTGATTGTTTCAGGAGTTGCTTGAGCCTTCCAGTCAGGCTCTCGCAGCTAAGTTTGCCAGGATTGCCAGGGTGTTATGCAGATTTTGCGGACGTATTCTCCAAAAAAGTTGCAGAGGTACTACCTCCCCATCGCCCCTATGACTGTGCCATTGATTTGTTGCCAAATGCTAAGCTTCCCAAGAGCAGGTTGTACTCCCTGTCACGTCCTGAGACTCAGGCTATGGCAGAGTACATTCAGGAGAACTTGGCTAAGGGATTTATCAGACCTTCACAGTCTCCAGTTGGGTCGGGGTTCTTCTTCGTGGGTAAAAAGGACGGTTCGTTGCGACCCTGCATCGACTTCAGGGAATTGAACCGTATCACGATTAAAAACTCATACCCACTGCCTCTCATTTCGGTCTTGTTTGACCAGCTTCGTACTGCCACCATTTTTTCTAAGATTGACCTACGCGGTGCGTACAATCTAATCCGAATAAGAGAGGGGGATGAATGGAAGACTGCCTTTAATACCCACTCAGGGCATTATGAATATTTGGTGATGCCTTTTGGGCTCTGTAATGCCCCGGCAGTCTTCCAGGATTTCATGAACGATGTGCTCAGGGAATATTTGGACAGATTCTTAGTTGTATACTTAGATGACATCCTAATCTTCTCCCATTCCCTGGAGGAACATCGGAAGCATGTACGCTTAGTCCTCCAGAAACTCAGAGACCACCGGCTTGGGGCGAAGCTGGAGAAGTGCGAATTTGAAGTTCAGCAAATCGCATTTCTAGGATATATTATCTCCCCAGAAGGTTTCCAAATGGAGGGTTCCAAGGTACAGGCAGTCCTGGATTGGGTGCAGCCCACTAGTTTGAAGGCGCTTCAGCGTTTCCTGGGCTTTGCAAATTTTTATAGACGATTTATCGCTGGATTTTCGTCTATAGTGGCGCCCTTGGTGGCACTCACTAAGAAAGGGGCGGATGTTGCTCACTGGTCTTGTGAGGCTAAAGCGGCTTTTGCCCGTCTCAAAAGGGCATTTGTTTCGGCCAAGGTGCTGCGACACCCAGATCCAGAGCGTCCTTTTGTGGTGGAGGTGGATGCCTCTGAGATGGGTATTGGGGCAGTGCTTTCTCAGATGGGAGTGTCTGATAATCGCCTTCATCCCTGTGCTTACTTTTCCCGTAAATTTTCGCCTGCCGAGATGAATTATGACGTGGGTAACCGGGAATTGTTGGCTATTAAGGATGCACTCGAGGAGTGGAGACACTGGCTTGAGGGGGCTAAATTTGTGGTCTCAATTCTCACTGACCATAAGAATCTGGCATATTTAGAGTCAGCGAAGCGTCTCAATGCCAGGCAGGCACGATGGGCTTTGTTTTTTGCTCGCTTTAATTTTTTGATAACATATCGCCCTGGGTTTAAAAAACATCAAGGCTGATGCGCTCTCGCGGAGTTTTGCTCCAATCCAGGAGACCACCGAGGAGCCGTTGCCCATTGTTTCCCCATCATGTATTAAAGTGGGCATTACCCAGGACCTCTTATCATTAGTCCTTAGAGCACAGGAGCAGGCTCCTCCAGACCTTCCGGTAGGTCTTTTGTTTGTGCCTCCTAGGTTAAGACAGCGAGTGTTCCTGGAATTCCATGCCAAGAAGTCGGCAGGTCACCCGGGTATTGCCAGAACTCGGGAGTTGCTATCTAGGGCGGTGTGGTGGCCCTCGGTGGCTAAGGATGTGGATCAGTGGGTTCGGGCATGTGACATCTGTGCCCGAAATAAGACTCCTAGAGGGGTTCCTGTTGGCCCATTACATCCACTCTCTATTCCATCTAAGCCATGGACCCACATTTCAATGGATTTTGTGGTGGACTTGCCCAAATCCTCGGGGATGACAGCCATCTGGGTTGTCGTTGACAGGTTTTCGAAGATGGCGCACTTCGTTCCACTGGTTGGGCTGCCATCAGCCAGACGTCTGTCTGAATTATTTATGCTGCATGTTGTGCGTCTCCACGGGTTGCCACTTGATGTGGTCTCTGACCGCGGATCCCAGTTTGTGGCCAAATTCTGGAGGGCATTTTGTTCCGATCTCCAGATTTCTGTCAGCTTGTCGTCAGGCTACCATCCGCAGTCTAATGGGCAGACTGAAAGGGTGAACCAGTCCTTGGAGCAGTTCCTCAGGTGTTATGTCTCCAAGTGTCAGACTGACTGGGTTGCTCATCTGTCCATGGCGGAGTTTGCCTATAACAACGCGGCTCACTCTGCTACAGGGATCTCTCCCTTCCTTTGTGTGTATGGGCATCATCCTAAGGCCAATTCTTTTGACCCCCTGGACTCCACGCCTGGTGGTTCCTCTGTGGTTTCGGTCCTTAGAGGTATTTGGCGGAAAGTGAAGAAAGCCCTTGTGTCTGTGTCATTAGTGACCAAAAGGGTTTTTGATAAGCGGAAAAGACCCTGCAGCTTCAAATTAGGAGACTTCGTCTGGTTGTCTACCAAGAATTTGAAGTTGAGACAGCCATCTCATAAGTTAGGCCCCCGGTTCATCGGCCCTTATAAGATCACCAGGGTTATCAATCCGGTGGCATTTCAGTTAGATCTGCCCCGTTCTTTGGGTATCAATAAAACATTTCATTGTTCCCTTTTAAAACGGGCGATTAGTAATCCTTCTTCCAGTGGAAGACCTTCCCCTCTTCTGATACGTGGCCAGAGGGAGTTTGTTGTTGAAAGGATTCTTGACTCCAAGGTGGTTCGGGGTCGGCTGTCATTTTTGGTGCACTGGAAGGGGTATGGCCCGGAGGAGCGGTCGTGGGTGCGCAGTTGTGATCTTCATGCCCCCAGACTGATACGCTCTTTCTTCTCGCAGTTCCCCGATAAACCCGGTGGTAGGGGTTCTTTGACCCCTCGTCAGAGGGGGGGTACTGTTAGGGTCTCCTGCCCTGTGCTGCCACGTCGTCATGGCAACCGGGAGACAAGTGCTGGTGGAGTGACCTGAGCGCAGCTGATACTCCGGTTCGGGTCTTTTGCTGTGCAGTGGTTATAGGCTCTGTGCACGGCAGGGGATCCGGTGCTGGTTTTTGTGCTCACAGTCTGTGAGGTCTGAGTGGGGCGTGGACAGCACCTGCTTTATAAGGCCTCTTTTCAGAGTAAGCAGATGCTGCTGAATCTTTGTTGGTTAGTCAGTTCATGAAAGTTAGCCAGTACTGTGTAGCTTTGTATTTGTTTGTTGCTTACTGCAAATAGGCCTGGGGATTTGGTATTACACTCTGCCAATCCAGACCTAGCAGTAAGACTGGAGTCAGTCGTTTAGCTTGCTGGGGTTCTGTTACTACTCTGTGAACTTAGCAAGTTTGCGGCTGTATTCTAAGACTTGCCTGTCTAATCCTGTCTCACTGTGTTAGGTGTCAGGGGTCAGTTTAGTGGCAGTAAGCTAAAACCTGTGCACTGCAAGTGAGAATTAGGATTGTGGAGAATCTCCTTGTGTCTATCATTCCATCTCTGACCAAGGAGTTTACTGCCACACCCGTTGGTAACCCTTTAGGGTTTTGCTGTTGCCCTTAGCAACAGCATTTCGGGTTCTTTACGTATTAAAACACAACATCTTGCTTTTTCTATCTGAGCAGTTCTAATACAAGGGATATACCCAGTTCCTTAGCCTCTGGGCTTCTCTGTTCACTTTGTGTGTATTTTGTTACCCTATCACCTTCTGTGTACGTTATGTCATATTCCCCAGTTTGTCTGTGAGTCCATTTGTTTTGCATAACAGTTCAAACACCAGTACATTCCTGCAGACACTGGAGTGCATAACAGTTCTGACACCAATACTTTCCTGCAGGCACTGGTGTGCATAACACCTGTGTCTGGTGATATTCCGATCGTGATCCACAGCTGCCTCTCTCAAAGTAGCCACCGACAGACCTCGCCAACATGGTTGCGTGGTCTGTACCCTTGTCTTTAATGCCTCTTTTAAACCATCCATTAGTACAGATACTGCTACTTCTCGATGGTTTATGATTGTTTTAATGTCCTCTATGCCTGTGTTCTTTGCCATATCTAATAATGCCCTGTGAAAATATTCTGCAGCAGTTTCTGACTCTTTTTGTTTAATGGAGAAAATCTTGTTCCATTTAACTACAGCTGGAAAATACTCCTTTAACTGTAAACTTATCCTTTTTACATTGTCTTTGTTGTACACATCTGTAAGAGGTACATCCTGATCCAATCCACAGTCAGCTAAAAATTGAGCCGAGTCGACATTGGAGGGTAAACAAGCCCTCAGCAATACCTGCCAGTCTTTGTTATTGGGCTCTAAAGTGTTCCCTAGGTCTCTGATGTATTTCTGGCTAGCAACTAGATCTTTTCTAGGATCAGGGAATTCAGTCACTATGGTTCTTAATTCCATTCGGGAAAACGGGCTGTACATGGCAATGTTCCTGATAGGAGTGACTCCTGTAGTGTCCGTTTTCCCATTTGGAACTGCTATTACCCTCACGGGAGCAAGTTTAATAACATCATTATGTGTAGATTCTACAGCCTGTGGTGAAATGGTTTCAGCATCGTGTATGGTGCCGTACTTACCCGTTGATACGACCTCACCTGTCCCTCCGCTAGGGGGCTTTGTTACTAATCTTATGGGTTGGGCCGTGCCTACTGTTGTTTCTGATATGGTGGCTGCTAGAGAGAGCGCCGATATGGTTGCCGATTCGTCCTCTTGATCACACTCCTGGGGAAAGTTCAAAACAGGGTACAACTTGCACGGGTTAATACTTGCATTGGTTAACTTATTAATATTTACACAGTTGCTAAGTGTTTGTTTGTTACACCCTAATGCGTCATTCTCCGCAACCAATTTCTCTCCTGATATGTATGGTGGCGGCGGGGCCGTGGCTACCAGTTTCCTGATAGGATTAGATCCCGCCGCCTGAGCCAATCCTCTCTGTATTTCACCCTCCTGTTGCCATAACTGCAAATAATCATAATGTTTGATTCGTCTCTTTGTTGATTTAATGAGACATATCCTCCTCCTTAAATTTTGTAACACTTCTGGGCTAAAGCTGCCTACTCTTGGGAACTTCTCCCCGTCATGCACAGTCATTCTCTCCCATTCATCACATAAAACCTCTGTTTGTGAACCGTATTTTTCACACATTACGTACCTTGCCGACCCGATTGGTCGGTTTACTGAATCAACCCGAACCGAGGTTGATCGCCCCCTACCTGAACAATTGGCCCCCATAACTTGCAGGTGTTGCTTTCACCACCTCTGACCTTCAATCAGGGTCTTCAGCGAACCCTTACAAAAACCAAAATGTTCACGATAGGCTGACGGTGGCGGTTTACCGAGTACCCCACTCACTCGCCCACGCCGACCAATACGACCTACACACTGCCCTAGTGCTGGCGTACTCGACCCAGGGCCCCTATGAACCTTCGTTTACTGGAACATGTGAGTGTGTTCCGCAGAGCATTGACCCTTTCCAGTAACTGTTGGCTGTTGGATAATTCCTGAGTGACCAGCGAACTTCCCTTCAGAAAATAAAAAATTACACAAATCACGTCAGAATGTACAAATAGTGTTTGTGACCCGTTTCGTACACAAATGGTACTGGTCAGATTTACTAATGCACACAATTACGTGCGGTACAATCGTTCGGCACATAAGCAACTAATCTTATGTGCGGAGCGACCAGTGGAATCGAAAATTGCGGCTGCGAATTCCTTCAGCATGAGCTTTATTGGCCTATATGGGTTCTGCACCAACCCCCTGGGTTGTGCTCTTTTCTCTATTTATAGCGGACTTCCTAGTCTGCTGTACCTGGACCTCCTGGTCAATTCCGGACCTCCTGGTCTGTGCTACAATAGACCTCCTGGTCTGCTGTACTCTAATGCTCAGATTTTATGTTTAACAAAGGATGCCTCCCTTGCCACCATGCACGTCACTTACATGTATGTACCCTGCGAGAACTCGACTTCCTGTGGTTCAACCTCAAAAATTGTATAAACTTATATATGCAAACACTCACTCACCACATGTACACTTTTGTTTCTATTTCTATTTCTGCGCAGAAATTTTCTTTCCTTTAGACCAGATGTGTTGTAAATTTGGAGAAGGATCTGTTAATCTAAGTTTCGGACACTAAAATAGATTTGCGCTATTTATCGCGTTGCCACCTTTTCGCCTGTTACAATAACACTAGCGTGTGATTTGAGTTACGTGGGCGTACCCGGACGCCCCGTTGCGTAATATACGCTGCGTGCGTCGGAATTTGAGTTGTGTATGCGAGTCTCACCCTTTGTTAGAGACACGTGTACACAAAGCAAATATCCACCGTAACACAATGTACACGTTTATCAATGTAGATGATCCTCGATCATCTACCGAACACCACACCAATCTCTCATATCTTAGGCAGAGCTGCGTGTGTGCTTTTCAACTTATCTCTTAATGTATTACTTTTATACTTTAACTATTAAATAGCGGCAAATCTCTCTTAGCACGTTTATCAATTATAGAATGGCAAACAGAAGAGTGATATATGAAAATACACGAATGAAAAGAAATGCAGATATGTGCGTGCGTGCGTACGCAAGACAGAAATAAACAGTTTTTAAAAGACACTAGCGTGTTGTTCTTACCTCCGGTTCCGGATTCCCTCAGCACCCTTTACTAAGCGAAGCAGACGCTTATCCAGACAGCACTACGAGGAATATGATCTCCCGCCCTTTGCTGATGGATAATGTCTGCTGGAATTACCTAGTATAGATATGTGAAGGACGGACGAGCCGCCAATTGATAAAGCTAAATATTTATCTTACTTAAAACCCTTTAAGAGGACTAAGAACACTGTACGCTATGAACGTATGGAATACCGTAAGGGTACGCACGTTGCGTAACAATCGCTTAGCCGTAGTCGAGACGCTCAAGCGCCACGTTCGCTCACGGCCAAGGGATCACAGGCAGGCACGCTATTGGCTGCCGACTAACGTAATGATTCGCTATGGCGTAGCGGACGCTCGGGACCACGAGGAGGTCACCAGCGGCGCAGACGCTCACAATGTTAAACCTTTGTAACTATACCATAAAACAGTGTATTATGCAGTAACCCTTGGTGTGGTGATAAGATGAGAATGCAACACTTAGTAAGCGGGTTTACGCTAAAGCTGTTTGAGCGATAGAGCCGCTCCTATTACCCACTGCAATATAATGAACACACAATACTGGTCTAAGGGTCTAACGCCTTTTAAGGAAATGAATGAACGTTCAAAAAGAATAATACAATACAAGTCATACACTACCAATATAACATAGATTACCTAACCAGATAACTACACATGAAATACAATATCAGTACAATAACTATATAAGAGAAACGAGAGAGAAAGAGAAGAGAGAGAGAGAGAGATATGGCTCAGAATAACAAGAAAGACAATATGATTGCGGAGAAAAACTTACGCACAAAGGGGAACGATCGCATGCGCCTCTGGACATCTAGCTCCCGATTATCAGCAATGAGAACCGTTGAAGAGTCAGCTGGATGTGATCGGCTTGTCTATTTATGCTCCACACACAATACAATTCAATGGTCCCTACAATCTCATTGTTCATTGGACACAGGAATTCGTCTTCGCACTAAAACAAAAGGTCATAGGTTGGTTCATACAGGTGGGCTGTGACTACTTCCAACTGCTCAGGTGGGTGGGAAACTAGGTTTCCCGCCGCATGGATAAGTGAGTGCAAATAATAGTAAATGGACATAAACTTCTTATGTCCATAACTATTCGCACGAGCGATTAATCTGCTCCAAACCAACACCGGAATATTGCTAATTAAATACTCTTCCGATGGATACTAAACACCACTGTATAATCCTTGTCTGACCCCCTGTATCAGAAAAAGAGGGATCTCTCTGTCCATGAACATGCTACATTAACTAAACTTTCAGAATCTATCAAAGGGACCATGATCTACAAAATACATTATATGGTTAAAATATATATCGATTGAGTCGCCCGCTAGACGCATACAAACTCTACCGTAAATGCGCATATCGTGCGCCTGCGGGTGCCCGCATGAGGCGAGTATGCGCACGCACGGGAGAGCTCTTGCACGCGCAGCGGGAGCTCGCATGAGGTGCAAATATGGCAGTGTGCATAGTGATATTTTTCTGACTTTGACAACAGTCTCTTGGGGTAAGTCCATCTTGTTAAGGGAAGAGAAAGGGAACAAGAAGGGGGAGGAAAGGAGGGTAATGGGAGATGGAGAAAATAATAAAAAAGGAAAAAGAAAACTGGTGCGACAACTGCCTCTGGTCTTGTTGTTTTCCGCGCTCAGGTGCCGTCTCAACAGTGCTGCCTCTCAGCCTTCCCGAAACAGACACTCAAGTGATACGATGTTCTCTACACTCTGCTCTTTGTCACGGGTTCTCTCTGGGTCAGCGACCTTCTTACAGTGGGACGAGAGGACCCAAGTCTCTCTTTCGGCAACCTTTAATGCTGTCATGCTGGTTAGTAAGACTTGGTACGGTCCTTCCCACCTTTCAATGAGGCAACCTGAGTGTAGAAAATTTTGAATCATTACATAATCCCCAGGTTCAATGTCATGACAATTACTGTTTGGTAGGTCAGGAATCATCAGCTTTAGATTTCTGTTTTGATTCCTCAGCTGCTGGCTCATCTTAACCAAATATTTTACAGTCACTTCGTTATTGCATTTCAAATCATCCTGGGGGTCTATCATTACATGGCGTTGTCGACCAAAAAAAATCTCAAAGGGTGATAGGTTAAGGGGGGACCTGGGAGTGGTTCTGATGCTATACAATACAAGTGGCAAAGCTTCCGGCCACAACAATCCAGTTTCAGCCATCACTTTGCTCAGCTTGTTCTTAATAGTGCTGTTTACTCTCTCCACCTTCGCACTCGCCTGTGGGCGGTACGGAGTGTGCAGCTTGCTATTAATTCCCATCAGTTTGCACATAAGCTGAAAGACTTCACCTGTAAAATGGGTACCCCTATCGCTTTCAATTATTCTAGGGTTACCATATCTACACACAAATTCCTGCACAATTTTCTTTGCAGTGAACGTAGCAGTATTTGTGGCAGCACGGAACGCTTCTACCCAATTGGAAAACACATCAATACAAACTAACACATATTTTAAATTCCTAAAGGGTGGTAACTGTATGAAATCAATCTGTATTACCTGAAAAGGGCCGTCTGTCGGCGGGATAAGGGATGGTTCTGTTGGTATTGACTTTCCAATATTCTTCCTCAAGCAGATAAGACATGTCATTGCTCTCTTACCCGCATGAGAAGAGAATCCTGGCGCACACCAGTAGGCTCTCACCAGCTTACACATACCCTCTTTACCCAGATGAGTCAGACCGTGTGCCGCCTCAGCTAAGCTTGGAAGATATGCTCTGGGGGCTACTAGCTTACCCTGTCCATCTGTCCAGAGTCCTGAGGACTCCTTGCCATATCCCTTTGACCTCCAGACTGCCTTTTCCTGTGGAGAACACAAATTTTGCATTTCTCTTAATTTTTGTGTGTTGACTGTGTTGAATATCATCAGTGATGTGATATCTGTTTGTATGGGGGTGCTGGCTGCTGATTTAGCAGCTTCGTCTGCCCGGCTGTTACCAAGTGACACTGGGTCTTGACTGTAAGTGTGGGCTTTGCACTTGATGACGGCCACTCTGTCTGGTTCTTGTATCGCTGTTAGAAGCCTTTTTATGTGGAATGCATGCGCTACAGGTGTGCTAGCTGCCGTCATAAAATTTCTGAGGCGCCATAGGGCCCCGAAATCATGCACTACTCCAAAGGCATACCTAGAATCTGTATATATATTGGCTGACTTACCCTTGGCCAATTCACACGCTCTGGTAAGGGCGACCAGCTCAGCAACTTGTGCTGAGTGCGGTGGGCCCAGGGGCTCAGCTTCTATGATACCTCTGTCATCTACGACTGCGTATCCAGTACACAAGTCTCCCGAGTCCGTCTGTCTGTGGCAACTACTGTCAGTGTAAAAAGTAAAATCTACGCCTTCCAGTGGGTTGTCACTAATGTCGGGTCTTGCAGTGAAAGTTTGGTTCAGATATTCCATACAATCATGTGTGTCAGTGTCTATACTAAATCCTACTTCACCATCATTCTCATCCTCCACCCTTTGTGCCTGTCCAGGCACACCTGGCAGATAAGTTGCAGGATTTAGTGCACTGCATCTCTTTATGGTGATGTTTACAGGGCCCATTAGTGCTAATTCCCACCTTGTAAACCGTGCAGATGAGACATGTCTGGTTTGGGCAGAGTTCAGTAAGGCTGACACTGCATGAGGTGTATGGAGGGTCAGGTTGTGTCCTAACACTATGTCTTCACTTTTACTTACTAGCAAGGCCATCGCTGCAACACTTCGCAAGCATGTGTGGAGAGACCGCACTACGGTGTCCAACTGTGCACTGTAGGAAGCTACCGGCCTGCTGGCATCACCATGTCTCTGGGTTAGGACACCTGCAGCACACCCAGCACTTTCCGTACCGTACAATTCAAAGGGTTTCCCATAATCTGGCATGCCTAATGCAGGTGCCTGTGATAGGCATTGTTTGAGTCTCTCAAATGCCTGTTCAGACTCATCTGTGTGAGAGATTCGATCTGGTTTGTTCGAGGAGACCATTTCTTGCAATGGTAAAGCCAGTATGGAGAACCCTGGGATCCAGTTTCGGCAGTACCCACACATTCCAAGAAAAGTGCGGATTTGTTGCTGGGTTTGTGGCAGAGTCATGTCGCGAATCGCCTGTATTCTATCAGCGGTGAGGTGTCTAAGTCCTTGTGTCAAGCAATGTCCCAAATATTTTACCTTGGTCTGGCACAACTGCAACTTGTCCTTTGAAACCTTGTGTCCCGTATTAGAAAGGTGAAACAGAAGCTGTTTCGTGTCTTTCAAGGACGATTCGAGTGAATCAGAACACAGCAGTAAGTCATCTACATACTGTATTAATACTGATCTAAGGTTGAAAGGATTGTAAACAGTCATGCAAAGCCTGGGAGAAAATACTTGGGCTGTCAATGAAACCTTGGGGTAGGCGAGTCCAGGTGTACTGTACTCCCCTGTATGTGAATGCAAACAGGTATTGGCTGTCAGGGTGCAGAGGGACCGAAAAGAAAGCAGAACAGAGGTCGATGACAGTGAAAAAATTTGCAGTAGGGGGAATTTGCATGATGATGACAGCTGGATTTGGCACTACGGGGAATTGGCTCTCAACTATTTTGTTTATCCCCCTTAGATCTTGCACTAGCCTGTAACCCCTCCCCCCACTCTTTTTCACAGGGAAGATGGGACTATTGGCAGTACTGGACGTCCTAACTAGGATGCCCTGTTGTAGCAAACGCTCTATGACTGGGTACACTCCTAATTCCACCTCTGGCTTCAGAGGATATTGAGGGATTTTTGGAGCTATCCTACCATCTTTTATTTGCACTACTACGGGAGCTACATTCGCCATAAAT
The DNA here is from genome assembly GCF_028390025.1 of Pseudophryne corroboree. Classification (NCBI taxonomy): domain Eukaryota; kingdom Metazoa; phylum Chordata; class Amphibia; order Anura; family Myobatrachidae; genus Pseudophryne; species Pseudophryne corroboree. The sequence goes on from NC_086451.1 coordinate 190,977,601, forward strand.
CCAGTGTCTTGTCCATCTTTGGTCCAGAGGAATTCCGGTATCTGGGAGATCATATCCTCTACCTTGGATGGACACCTGTCTATAACAGTAGAGTGTGACATTAACCTTTGTGGGGTGTCTAACATATCCTGCACTTCCTGAACGTGATTCTCAGGTATATCCAAGAAGACACCCTCAGGAGTACAATATATGACACACACCATTTTACACAATAAATCTCTCCCAAGTAGATTAGTCGGAGCTGATGCAGCTAGCAAAAAGGAATGCTTGGTCTGCAAAGGCCCTATCGTAATCTCCGCTGGTCTACTTAAAGGGTAGTGTTGCACTATTCCTGTTACTCCCATTGCTGAAATTGTCTTACCCGTGGTTTTCATACCTACCGTTGAATTTAACACTGACCTGGCCGCCCCTGTATCTACAAGAAAAGGTAGTGATCTACCAGCTACATCAACTGTGACCTCAGGTTCACTACCAAGGCTAGCAATCAACTTCACTGGCTGCAGACTACAGGTGTGGCCTAACCCCTATTGTATATTGTGACCCCCCCGCAGCGCGCTGGCAGCTACAATATGTGAGGGGGGTAGCTGGGAATTTTCAGAGGTCTGCCAGTCCCTCCTAGGTGGGTACCTCCTTGTTTCCCCTGCATGAGGCTCATAACTCCTCCTATGCGATCCCTGATCCCTATTATGTGTATTATAATGTGGTTCATATCCTGGTCTAGGGGGTCGATATACCTTATGTGTGCCTTTATAATTACAGTTCCGTGCAGTGTCCTTCTTTCTGGCAGTTATAACATACTACTACATGCGACTTACCATCAGGGGTCTGGGGTTTTGGCTGATGTGATTTGGTTGTAAGGGCACTTATACTTACTGTCATCAGCTTATCCCCCTGTGACTCCCTGTGCTTAATGATGTTCCGATCGTGCTCGATAGCAGACTCTCTTAATGCAGCCACCGAGATACCTCTACAGTTAGGTAGAGAGGTTTGTACCCTGGTTCTTAGTGTGTCTTTTAACCCGTCCATTAATACTGACACAGCTACCTCCCTGTGTTGTAGATTTTCCTTAATGTCCTCGACCCCAGTGTATCTAGCCATTTCCTGCAGTGCTCGGTGGAAATATTCGGATGCCGTTTCACCCTCTTTTTGTCTTATGGAAAAGATTTTATTCCATTTGACAACAGTAGGGAAATATACTCCTAATTGCAGGTTGATCTGTCGCACATTCTCCTGAGTATACTCATCAGTGAGAGGTACTTCTGTGTCTAATTTACAATCAGTAATGAATTTCACGGGGTCAATATTGGAGGGTAAACATGCCCGTAGCACTGTTCACCAATCTTTGTTTGTGGGTTCGGTGGCATTACCTAAATCTTTAATAAACCTCTGGCATGCGACTAGATCCTTTCTGGGATCGGGAAATTCAGACATGATTGTCCTCCATTCTGTCCGGGACCAAGGACAATGCATAGCAATGATCCTGATGGGAGTGACTCCCTGAGCGTCAGTCTTCCCATTGGGGACTGCGATCACCCTGACAGGATTTAGTTCAATTACATCATTTTGAGTTGACTCTACAATCTGAGGTGCTATTGTCTCTGCATAATGTACGGTACCATACTTACCTGTGGACACGACCTCACCTATCCCTCCGCTAGGGGCCTTTTCTACTGCTCTTACTGGTTGGGCCGTGCCCACTTGGGTGTCTTGTATGGTGGCGTAGTACATTTATCAATTATACTCTTATCAGCTAGCAGTATGCCATTGTCTGTAGCCACTTTCTCCCCTATAATATACGGTGGTGGTGGTGCGGTTTCCATCATTTTCCTGCTAGGTTTGGAACCGGCTGCGTGAGCTAGTTCTCTTTGCATATCGCCCTCTTGCTGCCATAAATTTAAACAGTTTGTGTGTCTGACCCTTTGTTTTCGGGATTTTATCAGACATATCCTAATCCTTAAATTCTGCAATACCTCTGGTTCAAAGCTGCCTACCTTAGGGAATGGTTCCCTATCTTCCGCAGTCATACGTTCCCATTCATTGCAAAAAACTTCAGTGTGTGATCCATACTTCTCACACATTATGTACCTCGCCGCCCCCCTGGGCCGCGAAATGTCAACCTGAACCCTGGTTGACCGTCCCTTACTTGAGCAACTGGCCCCCATATTTTGCAGGTATTGCCTTCTCAGCTTATTCCCACAAAATAAACAAAATACTCAATATAAGGCAACGGTGAAAGTCCTCCGAGTGCTTTCACCCACTCACACCACCGTTGGCCAATACTACCATACACTGTTGATAGCGCAGGAAATGTACCCAACCTCGTCCCCTACGTAACCTCTATTTACTGGAAGTATCTGGGAGTGACTTACCGTTTCCAGTAAATATTGGTTGTTGGAGATTTCCTGAGAGAGAGACCAGCGAAAACTCCCTTTGACCTTTATTATACACAAATCACGCTTGCGTATGCTATATCCAGCGCTAATGATCCCGCGATTTTACGCAAAGCTCGTAAAAAGGGTATCACGTTGCGCTAAGTATTGCACCCACGAATGCGCGGTCCAATCGCACAGCGTATAGGTAACTGTTACTTATCTGCCATATTACCAATGGAATCGATTTTTCAGGCTGCGAAACCTCAGCCGGAGCGTATCAAAACGGGCCTATATGGGTTTCTTCGCTAACCCCCTGGGCTGCGGTACTCTAAAACCTCGCTGACCTTTGGTCTGCGGTACTCTAACCTCGCTGACCTTCTGGTCTGCGGTATCTGCTACCTTGCTCCTTTGTACTTTAATTTATATTAACATGAGTCAGCTGCCTCACGCCACCGAGCCTCCACTCACTCGGTGTGGTCTCCTACGGGATCCCGAATTCCCTGGGTCCACAAAACCTTTATTATGTTTGCACACTCACGTACGTTCACTCAAATACACTTTGGGTTTTTTTCTGTACAGAAAATTAACTTTCATTCAGATAAACAGCCTTAGTACCAGAGGTAATACAGTAAAAAAGGTTTTATTTAAACTAAATCTTAGAAACTGAGCAATTTGTGCTATTGTCGCGTGGCTACCGTCCCGAGCCTAAACTAAACAATGCTATTGTGTAATTTGTACTTAGCGGCCGTACCCTTACGCACGTTGCGTAAACACGCCACGTGTGTATGTCTTTACGTTGCGTACGCAGTCCCGTACTTTGTCCGAGACACGTGTACAAAGACCGTACGCCCGCAGTAGTACAAATCCCACACTTCTATAAATGTAAGCGATATTACCTATAATCGTTTCCTTAACACAACACAGTATCTTTCTGTATAAACCTGTTTAACTAGGCCAGACTGTATTTGTGTTTTACGTTTATTCCCTTAATATTTACTCTATATTTTAACTAAATAGCAACAAATTTCTCAGCACAGGTCAAAATGAAACTAATAATCAATACTTATGGCAACAATGCGAGCAGGTATACAAAGTACAGGTGTATGTTTGTGTTGTGTGCGCATATGGCGCCAAACAGAAATTCACAGATTTTTAAAATAGCTTTGCGTATATACCTTACGGATCCCACCAGCATCCCTACAAACCATGCAGAGCAGACGCCATCTTATCAGCAATTGAGATAGGGTTTACCAGTGTATTCTACAGCCAGAAAAAGGCTTACGTAGGATACCTGTCCGCCCTTTGCTGATAGAGTCTGCTTTAACCTGCTAGGCTGTGGGTATGAGGAAAAACCGGACGATGCCCCCAATTGATAATGTCGATATTATCTTAAACCATAAAGCTATACCTTTAAATATACTTTTACCATGGAGCCGCTGCGGCCGCTAGACCTAATACACACGCTACACACTTTGTACGCTATTTGCGTACCGAGTCCCATATGTTGTACGGACTTAACGTACAAACGCCGCGCTGGGAGTACAAAGTACACACAGCGCGCGCACACACTCTTGATAAACTTTAAACCTTATTAGTAATACATAATACAATGCAATGATATGATTACACTTTAAACCTTATGCAGCAAAGCACCTCAATGATGTTACACCTTAAACCTTATGCAGCGCTGATGGTGCAAAGTACCCGCAGCGTGTACAAACCTTATCAATACACTTTTAAACCTTATACAGTTAGGTAATGTAATACACTTTCAACCTTAGCAGGGAAATGAGAACACAACACCAATTTGTAGTTAACCGCTGGGTTCTAACGCCACAGTGGATTATTTGAAAGGGGATAACAATACAAATTATATACTACAAGGCTAACAAGATAAATCTACAACAGAATAATGGCTACAGTCAATGTACATACGTGAGAATATTCGCTTGCGCAACCTGGACCAGTCCTCCGCTCATCAGGTAGATAGCGTTCAGAGTCTTCTGACCAGCCAGGCAGCAACAGGCTTTTTATACACTACATCCAAAAGCAATACAATGGACACTGTAATCCCTTTGTCTATTGGACACAGGGATTCATCTTTACATTACAGGAGAGGTCATAGGTTGATTTGAAAAGGTGGGCGATGTTTTTCCCAACTGCTCTTGTGGGTGGTCTCCTCTGGATTCCCGCCGCATACATAATATACAGTAAATACAGTTTATATCTATATTCTACTTCTGCACATAACTATACGCAGGAACATGTGATCTTCCTCTAACCAACATCGGAATGTTACCCTTAAAATGCCCTACAGCTGGATACTAGACATCACCTTATAACCTTAGTCTGTCCCTTCCTATCATGTAAAGGCGAATTCCTTAGTCCTGGAATCATTTAAACTGTTGATACTTGCTGATGTGGTGCGGGGAGGCTATGTGTATAATGTGCACTATTTGGATTAAATATGTAATGTTTTGATAACCCTCCATGCGTTCACAAACTCCGCCGTAAATACCCATACTACGTGCAGGACCGCGGGAGCGACCATACGCAAATTGTGGATATGTGCACGCACGGCGGAACAAGTGCACGCGCAGCGGGCATGTGTGTGTGGTTAGTACACGATGTATGCATTACAATATTTTTCGACTTTGACAGTATATAATGTATATGTAATATATTTAATTTTATTTGTCATGTGTGGCAGTAATTGTTTACTGCCAAAGGGTGGACTGTCGAAGTCGAAAAAATTAGACCCACATGCAAACACCACACAGAGTGGCCTCCGTTCGTGTGCTTGTTCTGTTGTGCGTGCACATACTCACACATTACGTATAAATGCTCACGAAGTCCTGCGTATTAGCGCGTGGTATGAGTAAATACGGTAGCATGCGCATTCGCATGGAAAAGCCACAAAGACATATCTGAAATTTAATCCACATAGCGCATAATTGACACATATCTTACACGCACCACACCAACAAGTTACATTTACTTTGGTAGTATAACAACAGAGGGATTCAACTTTACAGGATATGAGGGGACAGAATTAGGTTAGGAGGTGGTGTTTGGTATCCAGCTGTACAGTATTTCAAGGGCAATATTCCGATTGCATTTTGCAGAATGTAGCACGCTCCTGCGCATCGATATGCGCAGGAGTACAATATTAATATTACACTGTATTTACTGTACTCTTGATATTCGGCGGGGACCCATTGGAGGACATCTGCAAGTGCACCTGGACCAGGCATCCCCCACCTATTCAAACCGACCTATGACCCCTCATGTACTGTAAATGACCTACTCTTTGACCTATGGATGAAGAGATTACAGTTTCCTTTGTTTCATGCTTTGGACTATTGTATAAAAGCCAAGCCTCCTGGCCAGTCTCAGGTTAATTCTCTGAAGGTCATCTTTCCAGATTGACTGAGGACCGGAACAGGGTGGCGCAGGCGAACAAACGTATGTATCCATTGGTTGTAGCTTTTCTCTTGTGTTATTGTATTTCTGTTGTACCCCCTTTTTAAGTAAATATTTGTTGCTGCGTTGGACCACAACATTACATATACAACTGGTGTTGCATTTCCTTTCCTGTTAGGGGTTATAAAGTGTATTCCGCCAAACGTGTAGCTACTTTGTGCTTACAGCGTGACGGCGTGCTTACGCAACGTGTACGCATTTGATAGGGGCTTCACACACACGCTTATCGGTCGCAGCGGCCTGAACATTTGTGTATTTAAGGTATTGCTTTTCTTCTTGTAAGTTAAACGAACTTAACAGCTATCTACAGTCATCTGCTGTCCATTCTGGCACCCGTTCTGACTGTGTTCTTCACCCCCTTCCAGTACCCAGGACAACAATGTATGGTGGTCTGCTGCTTGTTCAGGCACCCGGAGTAGCTATCAAAGGTGGTCTGCAGCCTGTTCCAGCACCCGTTCTGGCTGTGTAAGGTGGTCCTGGTGTTCTGCACCTCCTTTCAGCACCCGGAATGACTATGTAAGGTGGTATGCGGCCCATTCCGGCACCCGGAACTGCTATCTAAGGTGGACTGCGCCCCATTCCAGGACCCGGAACAGTTATCTAAGGTGGTCTACGCCCTATTACGGCACCCTGAACAGCTATTTAAAGTTGTCTGGGTCTCCTGCATACCATTCCGGCACATGAAACAGCTATCTACGGTGGCATGCATCCTGTTCCAGCACCTGGAACATTTGTATAAGCTGGTCTGCGCCCCTGTATCGGCAGGGCCGGTGCAAGGTTTTTTGGCACCCTAGGCAAAACTTCAGCCATAACCCCCCCCCCCCCCACCGCAACCACCCCTGTTGCCCTTCATATAATCCGACCCTGCTCCCAGCTATATATACTGTGTAGATGAGTGTGTGTGTGTGTGTGTGTGTGTGTATATATATACATATATATATATATACATACATACATACATACACACAGTGTGTGTGTGTGTGTGTGTGTGTGTGTGTGTGTGTGTGTATATATATATATATATATATATACACATACACACACACACACATGTAATATATATATCCATATCTATATCCATCTAGCTATCTACACAGTATATATACACATATACACACAGTGGTCGAAGTGGAAATTTTGAAGTGGGGGTATGGAAAAGTGAAGGTTGTAATTTAGCGTGCGTGTGCTCTGGAAAGGGGCGTGGCCACTCAAAAGGGGACGTGTCCTTCAGTGTAGTTTACCACACCATATACCCCTTATACACATTATGCATCACAATAGTAGGACCCCTTATACTGTCTAGTACTGGTGACCCTTTCACATTATACCACACAGTATGAGCCAAAATTCACATTATAGCACACGGTATGAGCCGAAATTCTCATTACAGCACACGGTATGAGCCAAAATTCACATTATAGCACACGGTATGAGCCGAAATTCACATTATAGCACACGGTATGAGTCGAAATTCACATTATAGCACACAGAGTAACCTATGCAGTGACACACACAGTAACCTATACAGTAGCCTATACAGTGACACACACAATATAAAATATGACACAGTAAGATGCACAGTAAACGACACACACTACATAAAATCAGCAGCACCCCGCCAGGAGCCCTCATGCTACTCTCACCAGGCAGGGGCAGCAGTGTAGAGGTAGCTGGGCAATGTCCGGCGTATTACAAGCACAGCTTCACCCTGCACCAAGCTACAGGCGCCCAGCTCTGGCACGGTCAGATCACCCCCGCCACCCCGAGTACACGGGACGTACATTGTGAAGCAGCTCGGCAGCTGGGTAACTGGATCGTTCCCCCCGAACTCCCAGCACGGCCGCTCCACGGCAGATTTGTAATAGTAGCGTCGTTTAGTACATACCGCCCTCAGTGCTCGAAGAAGTGCCAGTATGCCATACCGGTGTATACCGGCCCATTTCGAGCACTGTAATAAATTTATATATATATATATATATAGATTTCTGTAGGATCCGGCACTCGCTAATATATTTATATCTGTCCCCGTTGCCTTCCGCAAAATGCAGCCAAACTGCTGGATATAAGGAGGATTTCGGCGGCACTCAGAAAAATAAAGAACACAGACGCAGCCACTTAAAGCAAGCCAACGTTTCAATGCTGTCGCATTTTCGTCAGGGCAGTGACGAAAATGCGACAGCATTGAAACGTTGGCTTGCTTTAAGTGGCTGCGTCTGTGTTCTTTATTTTCCTGAGTGCCGCCGAAATCCTCCATATATATATATATATATATATATATATATAGGATACAATGAGGCGGCATTCAGAGACTTCCCAATAGTGCTGTTTAATCGTGTATCAACGTTTCGGGGACGCAGCCCCTTCATCACGATGCTGCGTCCCCGAAATATTGATACACGATTAAACAGCACTATTGATAAGTCTCCGAGTGCCGCCTCATTGTATCCTGTATATTTGAGGGGGGCCGCCTCTCTAAGGAAGGCACTGGGAGCAATTATTTACCTGCGGTGGGTACCGCTCGAGTGCCGGGCCAGTTTGGAAGTATATATATATATATATATATATATATATATAAACCCAGAGCCTAATATTCATATTAAATTGGTAACAGGAGAACAAAAAAATAATACAAGCCTGTCTTTTGCTTTGTTGATCGGAAAGACAGGCCGTGATGACTGATGACCCATGCACAGGACAGAGAGAGACTCTCTCTGTCCCTTCTTCCCTGAAGATACGGAGCTGCCGGCTGCTTAACTTACTGCAGCGTAACAGGCAGCGGGAGCAGAGTCGCGGGGGGGGGAGGCAGCGGGAGCAGAGTCGCGGGGGGCAGTGGATGCGGGTCGGGTAACAGGCAGCGGGAGCAGAGTTGCGGGGGGGGGGCAGTGGATGCAGGTCTAGTAACAGGCAGCGGGAGCAGAGTCACGGGGGGTGGGGGGGGGGCAGTGGATGCGGGTCGGGTAACAGGCAGCGGGAGCAGAGTTGCGGGGGGGGGGCGGCCAGTGGATGCAGGTCTAGTATCAGCCAGCGGGAGCAGACGCGGGGGAAGAGAGGAGAGTGCCGGTTACAACATGCAGGATCCCAGTGGGTGCAGCCGCACATGTGGCAGTCTGAATATTCTACTATGCGGGGCAGGTATATCTATGCCGGCCGGGTGGGTGCTATGCTATCGGTGGAGGTGGGGGGGCGGCAGGATTGCAGAAACAGGAGTAAGGACAGTCAGTTTTTAGAAAGGAATCGATGCGTAATTCACTGACTCACATTGAACACAGACTCGGTGGGCGCCCACAACATCTCCGGCTGCTCCTCGACTCATCTCTTTAAGAAGAGATGGAGCTTGGCTTAACTGAGGCGAGGCAGGATGATAAAGAGTTCTATCTTTCATTCAGTGTGCAGTGCCGCCCTCCAGTGGTCGCCGCCCATAGGCAGCTGCCTAAAGCTGCCTAGTGGTAGCGCCGGCCCTGTGTATCGGCACCCGGAACAGGTATGTAAGGTAGTCTGTGCCCTATTCCGGCATCCTGAACAGCTATCTAAAGTTGTCTGGGTGTCCTGCACACTATTCCGGCACATGAAACAGCTATCTAAGGTGGTATGCATCCTGTTCCGGTACCCGGAACGGTTGTATAAGCTGGTCTGCGCCCCTGTTCCGGCACCCAGAACAGGTATCTAAGGTGGTCTGTGCCCTATTCCCGCACCCTGAACAGCTATCTAAGGTTGTCTGGGTGTCCTGCACACCATTCCGGCACATGAAACTGCTATTTATGGTGGTCTGCACCCAGTTATGGCACCAAGAAACAGTTGTCTAAGTTGGTCTTCGCCCTGTTCCAGCACCCGTAATGGGTATCTAAGGTGGTCTGCGTCCTATTCCGGCACCATGAACAGCTATCTAAGGTTGTTTAGGTGATCTGCACACGTTCCGGCACCCAGAGCGGGTATCTAAGGTGGTCTGCGTCATAATCCGACACCCTGAATGGCTCTCTAAAGTTGTTTGAGTGCTCTGCACCCTGTTCCGGCAACAGGAACGGGTATCTAAGATGTTCTGTGTACTGTTCCGGCAGCCGTAACGACTATCTAAGGTGGCCTGCGTTCCATTCCATCTCCAGGAATAGCTGTCTAAGGTGGTCTGAGTGTTCTGTACCCTATTTCGGCAACCTGGAACAGGTATCTAAGGTGGTCTGCATCCTATTCTGGCACCCTGTACAGCTGTCTAAGGTTGTATAGGTTTTCTGTGCCTCGTTCCGGTACCCAGAACAGCTATCTAAGGTGGACTGCTCCCCCATTCCGGCACCCGGAATGCTATCTTTGGTGATCTGCTGGCTGAACCAGCACCCGGAATGGCTGTGTAATGTGTTCTGGGTTTTTTGCACCTCCTTCCAGCACCTGGAAGGGCCATCTAAGGTGGTCTGCTGCCCATTCCAGCACCCGGAACTGCTATCTAAGGTAGACTGCACCCTATTCCGATACACAGAATGGCTATCTACGGTGATCTGGTGACTGTTCCGGCACCCGGAATGGCTTTGTAATGTGATCTGGGTGTTCTGCACCCCGTTTCAGGTGCCGGAATGGCTATCTAAGGTGGACTGTGCCACATTCCAGCACCCGGAATAGCTATCTAATATGGACTGTGCCCCGTTCCGGCACCCGGAATGGCTATCTAAAGTGGACTGCACCACGTTCCGGCACCCGGAATGTCTATCTAAGGTGGACTGCACCCCGTTCTGGCACCCGGAATGGCTACAGATGGGTCCACGGTTATCTTGACTAGTTTTCTGCGCCTAGGCACAACATGACTTATTAGCATAAACCCTTCATCTATTGTTCTCAGCTGCAATACAGTACAGAGAACAATACAGCAGGGGATTAAGTCATTACAGCAGGGGATTAAGTCCGACTGGCCAGTCTCAGTTAATCCTATTAAAGGTCAAGATAAATGTGGACCCATCTGTATCTACGCTGATCTGCTGCTTGTTCAGATGTCCAGATCCCCTATTGTGGGCAGACAGAAAAGTAGTGAGCAACATTTAAAGTTATTGTTATTTTTTAATCATTAATTTTTTAATCAAATAGCACCCACTTTTTCTTTGTTTTTCTGTTTTATCCCTCTTTTGAGGTCTGGTTGTGAGGCTGCTTGTTTTGTAAAATGACCACATTGAGGTGTTTAAGAGAGAGGTTAGAAAGGAGACAGAAGTACATTCAGGAACCAGTGAAGGGACAAACTAATGTTCCAACTAGTGCAAGTAATGATATGCACAAACTATTTAACAAATTAGAAACATTGTGTATGGCAGAACATTGTGTACTGCATATGTGCGCACTGCGATAATATAGTCGAAGACGGGTGCATCCAGAGATGTCAGCCAAACAGTAATATCGACATGAGCGGACATCCTTTGAGTGATTACCACTCATTAGTGGGTACAGTCTTAAACCAAACAGAGTGCTGGGTGTGCTCACAAGTACCTCAAGGACAGAATAAGTCAGGATTAGTGCCATACCCTTTAACAATAGATGAGGCACTCGAATTACGGGGGGAAGACCAGTGGACAAGAAATTCAATATATCTAGGCCCCCTAGTTTGAAGCTCCACCAGTACCACGTAGATAGGTCACTGTTGTGCTTTAACGTGTCCATTTTCCAGAAACCAGGAAATTGGGAAGTGGCATGGAATAACCAATGACCTTTTCACATAGAGCTGATAAAGTACCCATCAACTCTGAACTTGTACGTAAAATAGCCGCAAGTGGGAAGTATTTTCGATACAGGTATACACGTGGGATCAAAACCATGTGGGCTGGAAAAGTGTCGCAGGGGTATTTTGCCCACATCCTCCAGCCCGATACTTGTACTGAGCAAATGAGAGAACTGGGTAACGGTTTCTTTATAAGGAAAATATGTGATATGGTTTTGTTGCATTTTGTCCCTTATGTTCCTCCAGACGATGCCTACTTCATATGTGGAAGGAAAGTGTACAAGTGGCTTACTCTGAGCTCTGAAAGGTTGTGTTATATTGGCAGAGTACTACCAGAGGTTATGACCATTACACACGACAAAATGAAAGATATTCACCGCAACTTTCAGACTCCTTATACTTATACACATTATGAACACATCATCAAGAGACACCTCATAGATAGGACAGAGCACGCAGCCTCTGATTTGATCAATGAATCCACCGGGATTCAAATTCTTCTCGCAATAGATATCACCTGTACTGCCAGAGGAATTATAAATTATAAGTACGTCCATGTGCTAGTGAACTTGATAGATAATATCACTGAGATGTATGATGACACCTTCAGGTATACGGGTAGGGAACTAAAGGCCTACAAGAAGGAGCTGGTCCAGCACAGGATGATCTTGAATTACGTCACAGCTGTGACAGGTGGGTACTGTGTTACTTTAGCAACTCAATATGGTGTGAAGTGCTGTACGTATATTACGAACAGCACCAAAGACCCCACGGAGATCATCGATCAAAAGATGGACGAGATCTTGCAGTTGAAGTGGTAGTTCAGAAGGAAGCACAACCTTACCTTGACGGCTGTGGGTAATTAATTGACCAGCTGGGTCTCATGGTTGAACCCACTTAAATGGTTCTCTGGTTTAGGAGAGTGGGAGCAAAGCGTAATTGCAAGTGTGGGAAAGTTTCTCCTCTGTATCCTGGGTGTCGTCATAATTATTGGTCTGATATTCAGATGTGTTCGAATTTTGACGCGGCACAAACACAGGACAAATTTGATGAGTCTAAGGAGCGAGGGCGTTGTAACAGCGGCAGATTTATCACCCATCCGTAGAAACAGGGTTGTGATAAGGATTGTAAATGAATTTCATGGCCTTTTTCTTTCACCATTTTTCTGTTTTCCCCTCTACCCAGAAACATCCAACCGGAAAAGACTTCAACAATACCCAAATTTATGTAAATGTATTTTTATATGTCTTACCCTCATCTCTGCAATCTTCAATTAATGGCACACGGTTGATAAATGTTACCCACATATAATAGCATACACATACATTTCCTCTCCATATATCATCAGATAAATGTGCTCCCCATTTGTTGGTATAAGAAGCCGGAAAGGTGAGGGCTAATAGCCCTTGCCCAAAAAGAGCTTGGTAATGTTTGTTTGCCCATGTACAGACCCTTAATACGGGATGAGGGTTTAATGTATACTTCGCAATACCTCGAAGCTTACTTAGAACATATACGGCACAATGATATATGCCCCTCAGACATTAATTCATACATACATGCTTTTTCCTATCCCACTAGGCTATACATTTCCCACCTACAACTCTCCCCCAGTCACCCGAACTTTGTATATAATGTATATGTAATGTTTTCAATTTTATTAGTTATGTGTGGCAGTAATTGTTTACTGCTAAAGGGTGGACTGTCGAAGTAGAAAATATTAGACCCAAACGCACCAGGTGCAAACCCCACACAGAGTGGCCTCCGTGCGTGTGCTTGTTCTGCCGTGCGTGCGCATACTCGCACATTACGTATATTGACTCACGAAGTCCTGCATATTAGCGCGTGGTATGAGTAAATACGGTAGCATACGCATTCGCATGGAAAAGCCACAAAGACATATCTGATATTTAATCCACATAGTGCATAATTTACACATATCTTACACGCACCACACCAGCAAGTTACATTTACTTTGGAAGTATAACAACAAAGGGATTCAACTTTACAGGATATGAGGGGACAGAATTAGGTTAGGAGGTGGTGTTTGGCATCCAGGTGTACAGTATTTCAAGGGCAATATTCCGATTGCAGTTTGCAGAATGTAGCACGCTCCTGCGCATAGATATGCGCAGGAGTACAATATTAATATTACACTGTATTTACTGTACTCTTGATATTCGGCGGGAACCCAGTGGAGGACATCTGCAAGTGCACCTGGACCAGGCATCGCCCACCTATTCAAACCGACCTATGACCCCTCATGTACTGTAAATGACCAGCCCTTTGACCTATGGATGAAGAGATTACAGTTTCCTTTGTTTCATGCTTTGGACTATTGTATAAAAGCCAAGCCTCCTGGCCGGTCTCCGGTTAATTCTCTGAAGGTCATCTTTCCAGATTGACTGAGGACCGGAACCGGGTGGCGCAGGCGTACAAACGTATGTATCCAATGGTTGTAGCTTTTCTCTTGTGTTATTGTATTTCTGTTGTACCCCCTTTTTAAGTAAATATTTGTTGCTGCGTTGGACCACAACATTACATATACAATTGGTGTTGCATTTCCTTTCCTGTTAGGGGTTGTAAAGTGTATTCCGCTGCACGTGTAGCTACTTTGTGCTTACAGCGTGACGGCGTGCTTATGCAACGTGTACGCATTTGATAGGAGTTTCACACACACGCTTAACAGTCGCAGCAGCCTGAACATTTGTGTATTTAAGGTATTGCTTTTCTTCCTGTAAGTTAAATGAACTTAACAGCTATCTACAGTCATCTGCTGCCCATTCTGGCACCCGTTCTGACTGTGTTCTTCACCCCCTTCCAGTACCCAGGACGACAATGTATGGTGGTCTGCTGCTTGTTCAGGCACCCGGAGTAGCTATCAAAGGTGGTCTGCAGCTCGTTCCAGCACCTGTTCTGGCTGTGTAAGGTGGTTCTAGTGTTCGGCACCTCCTTCCAGCACCCAGAACCACTATGTAAGGTGGTATGCGCCCCATTCCGGCACCCGGAACTGCTATCTAAGGTGGACTGCGCCCCATTCCAGTACCCGGAATGGGTCTACATCCTATTACGGCGCTCTGAACAGCTATCTAAGGTTGTCTGCATCATGTTCCGGCACCCAGAACGGTTGTCTATGATGGTTTGAGCCCTGTTTCGGCACCCGGAACAGTTATCTAATGTGGTCTGCGCCCTATTCTGGCACCCTGACCAGCTATCTAAAGTTGTCTGGGTTCCTGCACACCATTCCGATCCATGAAACAGCTATCTAAGAGGCATGCATCCTGTTCCGGCACCCGGAACGGTTGTAAAAGCTGGTCTGCGCCCCTGTATTGACACCCGGAACAGGTATCTAAGGTGGTCTGTGCCCTATTCTGGCACCCTGAACAGCTATCTAAGGTTGTCTGGGTGTCCTGCACACCATTCCGGCACATGAAACAGCTATCTAAGGTGGTATGCATCTTTTTCCGGTCCCTGGAATGGTTGTATAAGCTGGTCTACACCCCTGTTCTGGCTCCCGGAACAGGTATCTAAGGTGGTCTGTGCCCTATTCCGGAACCCTGAATAGCTATCTAAGGTTGTCTGGGTGTCCTGCACACCATTCCGGCACATGAAACTGCTATCTAAGGTGGTATGCATCCTGTTCCGGCATCCTGAACAGCTATCTAAGGTTGCCTGGGTTTCCTGCACACCAATCCGGCACATGAAACAGCTATCTATGGTGGTCTGCACCCAGTTCCGGCACTCAGAACGGTTGTCTAAGTTGGTCTTCGCCCTGTTCCAGCACCCGGAATGGGTATCTAAGGTGGTCTGCATCCTATTCCGGCACCATGAGCAGCTATCTAAGGTTGTTTAAGTGGTCTGCACCTCGTTCCGGCACCCAGAGCGGGTATCTAAGGTGGTCTGCGTCATATTCCGACACCCTGAATGGCTCTCTAAAGTTGTTTGAGTGCTCTGCTCCCTGTTCTGGCAACAGGAACGGGTATTTAAGATGGTCTGTGTACTGTTCCGGCAGCCGTAACGAATATCTAAGATTGTCTGCGTTCCATTCCATCTCCTGGAATAGCTGTCTAAGGTGGTCTGAGTGTTCTGTACCCCATTCCTGCAACCTGGAACAGGTATCTAAGGTGGTCTGCATCCTATTCTGGCACCCTGAACAGCTATTTAAGGTTGTATAGGTTTTCTGTGCCTCGTTTCGGCACCCAGAACAGCTATCTAAGGTGCACTGCTCCCCCATTCCGGAACCCGGAATGCTATCTTTGGTGATCTGCTGGCTGATCCAGCACCCGGAATGGCTGTGTAATGTGGTCTGGTTTTTTTGCACCTCCTTCCAGCACTTGGAAGGGCCATCTAAGGTGGTCTGCTACCCATTCCCGCACCCGGAACTGCTGTCTAAGGTAGACTGCACCCTATTCCGATACACAGAATGGCTATCTACTGTGATCTGGTGCCTGTTCCAGCACCCGGAATGGCTTTGTAATTTGATCTGGGTGTTCTGCACCCCGTTTCAGGTGCCGGAATGGCTATCTAAGTTGGACTGCGCCACATTCCAGCACCCAGAATGGCTATCTAATATGGACTGTGCCCCGTTCCGGCACCCGGAATGGCTATCTAAAGTGGACTGCACCACGTTCCGGCACACGGAATATCTATCTATGGTGGACTGCACCCCATTCAGGCACCCGGAATGGCTACAGATGGGTCCACGGTTATCTTGACTAGTTTTCTGCGCCTAGGCACAACATGATTTATTAGCATAAACCCTTCATCTATTGTTCTCAGCTGCAATACAGTACAGAGAACAATACAGCAGGGGATTAAGTCATTACAGCAGGGGATTAAGTCTGACTGCCCAGTCTCAGTTAATCCTATTAAAGGTCAAGGTAAATGTGGACCCTTCTCATTCTACGCTGATCTGCTGCTTGTTCCAGCACCTGGAATGGCTGTGTAATGTGGTCTCGGTGTTCTGCACTCTGTTCTGGTACCCGAAATTGCCATCTAATGTGGTCTACGCCTCGTTCTGGCACCCAGATGTCACAACTGAGGGCCTGAGCTGACGGGAGGCAGCCTCAGTTGTAGGGGCTGAGATGTACCGGAACCTGGGAGGTTATATCAGACCCCTGGACATGTAAGTAACATGAATAATAACTGCCCGAAGGCGTGACCACGACAACTTGGATAAAAGTCAATGATGTTTATTATGACAACTCCGCAACACAGCAGCAGTAAAAGAAAACGTAAAAGTCAGCAAAGAATAAATACAGTTCCTGGGTACTACAGGATGGCAGGAGCCACAGGGCACTGGTAGTGTGAGATAGTTCTTATGATCTTCTAGATGGAAAGTCCTTACCAGGCCCGACTGTAGCAATGGAGATAACCCAGGATTGTGCCAGCTGGTGTTCCAGGAAAAGCTGGGTTGCTGAAGATAAAACAGCTGCTGTGGATACTGGCTGGAACCAGACTGTTGTTAGCACGGAGTGGATACTGGCTGGAACCAGTTAAATAATAAATGAACTTGGGAGCGATGAAATATGAACTGAAATGTAGAACTTGAGAGCGGAGAAATAATAATACCGGTGGAGAGTGGTAAAGTGTAGAAAGGACACCGGCCCTTTAAGGGAAGCTGTACTCTGCTGGAAGCTGAGCTGGAAGCAGGTAATGTTGTAGCTGGAAACAGATGAATCCACAATGGATTGGAGAGTCAGGCTACACCGCAGGTGGAATGCTGGTGCGGGTCTCTATGGTGGAAGTCTTGAGACAGGAGCTGGAACCTGGAAGACAATCACAGGAGAGAGACAAACAGGAACTAGGTTTGACAACCAAAGCACTGACGCCTTCCTTGCTCAGGCACAGTGTATTTATACCTGCAGCAAGGAAGGGATTGGCTAGGCAATTATGCAGATTAACAATACTGACAACAGATTGGAGGAAATGATCAGCTGACAGAATCCAAGATGGCTGCGCCCATGCAGACACTTGGAGGGAAGTTTGGTTTGTAATCCATGTGGTAATGAAAACAGTAATGGCGGCGCCGGCCACCGGAGACAGGAGGCGCCAGGCTGACAGATGCACATCCAACCACGCGGACACAGCGGAGGCCGCGGCTGACGTAATCGCCACTCAGACACTCTGCATGCAGAAGTTCAGGGACGGCGGCGGAGGCCGCGGGAGACGCCATGCCAGGTGTAATATGGCGTTTACTGTGACAGCGTCCCAGAGTGACAGGAGAGGATACAGGAATGTACACATCAGGATAACAGATGGGATCCGGTCCTGGAGCGCTGAGCCAGCCTTAGGAGGCATCTGATGGGTAAGAAATGGCGTCCAGATACCCGGATCGTGACAGCACCCCCCCCTTTAGGAGTGGCCCCAGGACACTTCTTTGGCTTTTGAGGAAACTTGGAATGGAATCTCCGGACCAAGGCAGGAGCATGGACATCAGAAGCATTGGTCCATGAACGTTCCTCAGGGCCGTAACCCTTCCAGTCAATAAGATACTGTAGTTGACCGTAACGGTGACGTGAGTCCAGGATCTTGGCCACTTCATACTCAACGCCTCGTTGAGTTTGGACTTTCGGAGTTGGAGGAAGTGAGGAATGAAACCGATTCAAGATCAGCGGTTTCAACAGGGAAACATGGAATGTCCTGGGTATTTTTAAGAAGGGAGGCAACTGGAGTCTGTAAGCAACAGGATTGATGACTTGTTCAATCTTGAAAGGACCGATATAACGAGGTGCAAACTTCATACTGGGAACTCTTAACCTCAAATTCTTCGTGGATAACCATACCCGATCACCCACCTTGAGAGCAGGAACTGCTCGACGCTTCTTATCCGCAAACTTCTTGTACCTGAACGATGCCTTGAGCAGAGCTGATCGTACGCTCTTCCAGATATTGGCAAACTGATGCAAGGTGATATCCACTGCGGGAACAGAAGTTGCTGGAAGCGGTTGGAACTCAGGGACTTTAGGGTGGAATCCAAAGTTAGTGAAGAATGGTGTTGAAGCAGATGAAGAATGATACTGGTTGTTATGACAGAACTCGGCCCAGGGAAGTAATTGAACCCAGTCATCTTGAGAGGAGGACACATAGATGCGGAGGAAGGCCTCCAAGTCCTGATTCACCCTCTCGGTTTGACCATTGGTCTGAGGATGGTAAGCCGTGGAAAACTTTAGCTTGACTTGGAGGACTTGACATAAACTTCGCCAGAATTTGGCTGTGAATTGAACTCCTCGATCTGAGATAATTTCTTCAGGAAGACCGTGGAGTCGGAAGATCTCTTGTATGAATACTTGAGCCAACTTGGAAGCTGACGGAAGACCGGTGAGAGGAATGAAGTGTGCCATCTTGGTGAACCGGTCAACTACCACCCAGATGGTATTGAACTTGTTGCACATGGGTAAGTCTGTAATGAAATCCATCGACAAGTGGGTCCATGGTCGACGGGGAACGGATAGTGGAACCAGTTGCCCCGCAGGCGACTGGCGGGATACTTTATGTTGGGCACACTTTGGGCAAGATGCAATAAACTCCAAGACGTCCTTTTTCAGAGTTGGCCACCAATAGGACCTAGAGATAAACTCCAGGGTTTTTTGGATACCTGTATGTCCGGCAAAACGGGAAGCATGGGCCCAATGCATGAGCTTCTTCCTTAGCATCGGCTTCACAAAACTTTTCCCTGATGGGGGCGTAGAGTCCATCCCTACCGTGGAGAATGCCAACGGATTTATAATAGGATGCTTGTCTGAAGACTCTGACTCATTTTCTTGCTCCCATGAGCGGGAAAGGGCATCGGCCTTGCGATTCTGAGAGCCCGGACAGAACTGGAGTTTAAAGTCGAACCTGGAAAAGAAAAGTGCCCATCTGGCCTGACGAGGGTTGAGACATTGTGCGCCCTTCAGGTATAAAAGGTTCTTGTGGTCTGTAAGTATGGTGATTGAATGAGAAGCTCCCTCCAACAGATACCTCCACTCTTCTAGAGCGAGCTTGATGGCTAGCAACTCCTGGTCGCCAATGGCATAGTTGCGCTCAGCTGGGGAGAACTTCCGGGAGAAGAAACTGCAAGGGTGTAAATGGCCATCTTTAGCCCTCTGAGATAACACCGCTCCTACTCCAACGGAGGAGGCATCCACCTCTAAGATGAAAGGAGAGTCGATGTCAGGCTGTTTCAGAACAGGCGCAGAGATGAACCTTTGTTTTAAAAGATGAAATGCTTGCATGGCTTCTTCAGACCACTTGGACGGGTTAGCACCCTTCTTAGTGAAAGCAGTAATAGGCGCCACAATGGTGGAAAAGTCTCGTATAAACTTTCGGTAATAGTTGGCGAACCCTAAGAACCTCTGGACCCCTTTGAGGGTTAAGGGTACCGGCCAATTTTGGATTGCTTGTAGTTTCTCAGGATCCATCTCTAGTCCGGAACCGGACACAATGTACCCTAGAAACGGAATGGACTTGACTTCAAAGACGCATTTTTCTAATTTGCAATAGAGATGATTGACACGGAGACGGGACAGAACCTCTTTAACCCAAAAACGATGTTCCTCTAAATCGTTGGCAAAAATGAGGATATCGTCTAGATAGACCACGACATGACGGTATAGAATGTCTCTGAAGATCTCATTGACAAAATGCTGGAAGACAGCTGGAGCATTGCTCAATCCGAAGGGCATGACGAGGTACTCATAATGTCCGTCACGGGTGTTAAAGGCGGTCTTCCACTCGTCACCCTCACGGATCCGGATGAGATTGTATGCACCTCGCAAGTCCAGCTTTGTAAAGATGGTAGCTCCGCTAACTCTGTCAAAGAGCTCAGTAATCAGGGGTAAAGGATAACGGTTCTTGATGGTAATGTCGTTTAAACCTCTGTAGTCGATGCACGGCCGCAGACCACCATCTTTCTTTTTTACAAAAAAGAAGCCTGCGCCGGCTGGAGAAGAAGAAGGTCGAATGAACCCCTTTGCTAGGTTCTCTTTAATATATTCCTCCATAGAATGCGTCTCAGGCAGAGACAACGGATAAGTTCGGCCTCGAGGTGGAACCTTCCCTGGAACGAGATCAATCGGACAGTCCCATTCTCTATGAGGAGGAAGGATATCAGCAGAAGCTTTACTGAACACATCCGTGAAATCTTGATATGGAGGAGGTGGAACATCAGACGACCTGGGGGAGGAAGAACAGACAGGCAATACTTTAAACAAACATGTCTCAGCACAGGAGGAACCCCATGCCAGGATTTGCGTAGTCGTCCAATCAATTGTAGGATTGTGAAGACGGAGCCATGGAAGGCCCAGGACCACAGGATGTGTGGCTCTTGGAATCACTAAAAAAGAAATAAGTTCGGAATGAAGAACTCCCACTCTCAGACGAACTGGTAGAGTCCTTAAAGAAATGACTGCATCAAAAATTTTGCTGCCATCCACGGCAGTTAAAGAAATGGACGAAGGAAGTCTCTCGGTGGGTAGGGACCACCGTTTAACATAGGCTTCGGTAATAAAGTTCCCAGCTGCTCCGGAATCAAGGAGGGCAATGACGTTCCGATAACGTTGAGCAACTTGAAGCGAGACTGGGAGATTACAATCTTGAGGAGATGGAGAGGAGATCATTACTCCTAGCCGGCCCTCTCCTTGGCGAGCTAGGATTTGGAGTTTCCCGGACGTTTGGGACAGGCATTAATGGTGTGAGACGGAGCTGCACAATAGAGACAGAGAAACTCGGAGAGACGTCTTCGGCGCTCAGCAGGAGTTAAATGGGAACGGCCAAGTTGCATGGGCTCATCTTTAGATGGTGACAGTTGACGAGGAGGAGGAGCAGAAGATTTTGGAGCAGATGATCTTCCACGCTCAGTTGCTCTCTCTCTGAAACGTAAATCAACTTTCGTGCAGAGTGAGATTAGCTCATCTAACTTAGAAGGTAAGTCTCTGGTAGCTAACTCATCTTTAATACGCTCAGATAAGCCATGCCAGAATGCAGCATACAGGGCCTCGTCGTTCCATGCCAGTTCGGATGCCAGGATCTGGAACTGTATCAGATATTGTCCTACAGTACGTGACCCCTGGCGTAAATGGAGAATCTCGGATGAAGCTGAGGTTACCCGGCCTGGCTCGTCGAAGATGCGCCTGAATGTTGACACGAAGGCAGTGTAGGAAGATAGCAGGGTGTCGGACCTCTCCCATAACGGTGATGCCCAATCAAGGGCTGAGCCACTGAGAAGAGAAATAATGTAGGCAATTTTTGTACGGTCACTGGGAAAATTGCCAGGTTGTAGCTCAAACTGAATCTCACACTGGTTGAGAAATCCCCTGCAGAATCTTGGAGATCCGTCAAATTTTGCTGGCGTTGGAAGATGAAGACGTGGAGCAGAAATGGGTAAGGTGGGTGGGGTTATAGCTGGAGTCACTGTGGTTGACACACCAGACGCGCCTGATCCACGGAGAGTTGTCTGAATCCCATCCAGCCGAGTAGAGAGATCCTGGAGACAGCGGATGATGTGGCCCTGTGCAGCCTCCTGATGTTCTAGTCGGGCTGCCAGTTCTTGCATCGGCCTGGCCGCTTGATCCTGGTCTCCGGCTGGATTCATTAGGTCAGTGCTTACTGTCACAACTGAGGGCCTGAGCTGACGGGAGGCAGCCTCAGTTGTAGGGGCTGAGATGTACCGGAACCTGGGAGGTTATATCAGACCCCTGGACATGTAAGTAACATGAATAATAACTGCCCGAAGGCGTGACCACGACAACTTGGATAAAAGTCAATGATGTTTATTATGACAACTCCGCAACACAGCAGCAGTAAAAGAAAACGTAAAAGTCAGCAAAGAATAAATACAGTTCCTGGGTACTACAGGATGGCAGGAGCCACAGGGCACTGGTAGTGTGAGATAGTTCTTATGATCTTCTAGATGGAAAGTCCTTACCAGGCCCGACTGTAGCAATGGAGATAACCCAGGATTGTGCCAGCTGGTGTTCCAGGAAAAGCTGGGTTGCTGAAGATAAAACAGCTGCTGTGGATACTGGCTGGAACCAGACTGTTGTTAGCACGGAGTGGATACTGGCTGGAACCAGTTAAATAATAAATGAACTTGGGAGCGATGAAATATGAACTGAAATGTAGAACTTGAGAGCGGAGAAATAATAATACCGGTGGAGAGTGGTAAAGTGTAGAAAGGACACCGGCCCTTTAAGGGAAGCTGTACTCTGCTGGAAGCTGAGCTGGAAGCAGGTAATGTTGTAGCTGGAAACAGATGAATCCACAATGGATTGGAGAGTCAGGCTACACCGCAGGTGGAATGCTGGTGCGGGTCTCTATGGTGGAAGTCTTGAGACAGGAGCTGGAACCTGGAAGACAATCACAGGAGAGAGACAAACAGGAACTAGGTTTGACAACCAAAGCACTGACGCCTTCCTTGCTCAGGCACAGTGTATTTATACCTGCAGCAAGGAAGGGATTGGCTAGGCAATTATGCAGATTAACAATACTGACAACAGATTGGAGGAAATGATCAGCTGACAGAATCCAAGATGGCTGCGCCCATGCAGACACTTGGAGGGAAGTTTGGTTTGTAATCCATGTGGTAATGAAAACAGTAATGGCGGCGCCGGCCACCGGAGACAGGAGGCGCCAGGCTGACAGATGCACATCCAACCACGCGGACACAGCGGAGGCCGCGGCTGACGTAATCGCCACTCAGACACTCTGCATGCAGAAGTTCAGGGACGGCGGCGGAGGCCGCGGGAGACGCCATGCCAGGTGTAATATGGCGTTTACTGTGACAGCGTCCCAGAGTGACAGGAGAGGATACAGGAATGTACACATCAGGATAATAGATGGGATCCGGTCCTGGAGCGCTGAGCCAGCCTTAGGAGGCATCTGATGGGTAAGAAATGGCGTCCAGATACCCGGATCGTGACACCAGAATGGCTATCTACGCTGATCTGCTGCTTGTTCCTACACTTGGAATGGCTGTGTAACGTGGTCTCAGTGTTCTGCCCTCTGTTCTGGTACCAGAAATGGCCATCTAATGTGGTCTGTGCCTCGTTCTGGCACCCGGAACGGCTATCTATGTTGATCTGCTGCCTGTTCCAGCACCCGGAATGGCTGTGTACTATGGTCTGAGTTTTCTGCACCCCGTTTGGTAGCCGGAATGGCTGTCTATTGTGGTCTGCACCACTTTACAGCACCCGGAACGGCTATCTAAGGTGGACTGCGTCCCTTTTCGGCACCCGGAATGCTATCTATGGTGATCTGCTGCCTGGTCCGGCACCCTAAATGGCTGTGTAATGTGGTCTCGGTTACTTGCACCTCTTCCAGCACCCATTCCGGCTATATAAGGTGGCCTGCGGCCCATTCCGGCACACAGAACGGCTATCAAAAGTGGCCTGCGCCCTAAACTGGCACAAGGAATGGCTATCTACGTTGATCTGCTGCCTGTTCCGGCACCTGGAATGGCTGCGTAATGTGGTCTGGGTGCTCCGCACCCTGTTCTACTACCCGGGTACAGCTATCTAAGGTGGACTGCACACCATTTCGGCAACCGGAATGGCTATCTAGAGTGATCAGCTGCCTGTTCCGGCACCCAGAATGGCTGCGCAATGTGGTCTGGGTGTTTGCACCCCGTTCCGGTAACCAACACAACTATCTAACGTGGTCTACACCCCGTTCTGGCACCTGGAATGGCTATCTATGGTGGTCTGTCCCTGCTCCGTCACCCGGAATGCCTATCTATAGTAGTTTTAGGCCCATTCCGGTACCTGGATTGGCTATCTACAGTAATCTGCTGCCCATTCCGCACCCCTTCTGACTGTGTTCGTCACCCCCTTCCAGTACCCGGGATGACAATCTATGGGGGTCTGCTGCTTGTTCAGGCACCCGGAGTAGCTATCAAAGGTGGTCTGCAGCCCGTTCCAATATCCGTTCTGGCTGTGTAAAGTGATCCTGGTGTTCTGCACCTCCTTCCAGCACCCAGATCGACTATGTAAGGTGGTCTGCGGCCCATTCTGGCACTCAGAACTGCTATCTAAGGTGGACTGTGCCCCATTCCAGGACCCAGAATGGGTATCTAATGTGGTCTGCATCCTATTCCGGCACCCGGAACAGATATCTAAAGTGGTCTGCGCCCTATTCCGGCACCCTGAACAGCTATCTAAGGTTGTCTGGGTGTCCTGCACACCATTCCGGCACATGAAACAGCTATCTAAGGTGTTATGCATTGTGTTCTGGCACCCTGCATGGTTGTATAAGCTGGTCTGCGCCCTGTTTCGGCACCCGGAACAGGAATCTAAGGTGGTCTTTGCCCTATTCCGGCACCCTGAACAGCTATCTAAGGTTGTCTGGGTGTCCTGCACACTGTTCAGGCACATGAAACAGCTATCTAAGGTGGTCTGCACCCTGTTCCAGCACCCGGAAAGGTTGTCTATGATGGTTCAAGCCTTGTTCCGGCACCCAGAACAGATATCTAAGATGGTCTGCGCCCTATTCCGGCACCCTGAACAGCTATCTAAGGTGTTTGAGTGGTCTGCACCCCGTTTCGGCACCCAGAGCGGGTATCTAAGGTGGTTTATGTCATATTCCAACACCCTGTATGGCTCTCTAAAGTTGTTTGAGTGCTCTGCACCCTGTTCCGGCAACAGGAACGGGTATCTAAGGAGGTCTGTGTACTGTTCTGGCAGCCGTAATGACTATCTAAGGTGGTCTGCGTTCCATTCCATCTCCTGGAATAGCTATCTAAAGTTGTCTGAGTGTTCTGTACCCCATTCCGGCACCTGGAACAGGTATCTAAGGTGGTCTGCATCCTATTCCGGCACACTGAACAGGCCTTAATTAAGCAATGAACTGCTTCTACTAACCTGCTATTGAGCTCAAATGTGGCTAAATCACTAATGACCATTAACAGCCGGCTTATGCATGCTAATTATGCTACATCTAACAGGCTTTGTGCATAACTGTCAGCAAGTTCTGAGTTATAGGACATAGTCCTTTATTTTGTCTATTTGTTTTTATGTTGTGACACTTAGGATCTAAGTTGTACAGTGTCTATTTAGAATTTTACCATTAAAATTTGTATATTTGCAAAACCAACAGCTGTCGCAATAATATCTTTTCGGAACGCCCACATTATTTTATATTTGGTTGCTATCTAATTCTTGGTGGATGTCCAGATCCCCAGTTGTGAGCAGCCAGAAAAGTAGTGAGCAACATTTAAAGTTATTGTTATTTTTTAATCATTCATTTTTGAATTAACTAGCGCCCACTTTTTCTTTGTTTTTCAGGTATCTAAGGATGGTTGGGTGTTCTCTGCCCCGTTCCGGCACCCAGAACAGCTGTCTAAGGTGGACTGCTCCCCATTCAGACACCTGGAATGCTATCTTTGGTGATCTGCTGCCTGGTCCAGCACCCGGAATGGCTGTGTAATGTGGTCTGAGTTTTTTGCACCTCCTTCCAGCACCTGGAAGGGCCATCTAAGGTGGTCTGCTGCCCATTCCGGCACCCGGAACTGCTATCTAAGGTAGACTGCGCCCTATTCCGATACACAGAATGGCTATCTATGGTGATCTGGGTGTTCTGTACCCCGTTGTGAGTGCCGGAAGAGCTATCTAAGGTGGAGTGTGCCCTGTTCCGGCACCCGGAATGGCTATCTAAGGTGGACTGTGCTCCATTCCGGCACCCGGAATGGCTATCTACGCTGATCTGCTGCTTGTTCCGGACCTGGAATGGCTGTGTAATGTGGTCTCGGTGTTTTGCACTCTGTTCTGGTACCTGAAATGTCTATCTAAGGTGGATGGTGCCCCGTTCCGGCACCCGGAACGGCTATCTAAGGTGGACTGCGCCCGTTCCGGCACCCGGAATGGCTGTCTACGGTGATCTGCTGCTCGT
This sequence comes from Pseudophryne corroboree, assembly GCF_028390025.1. Classification (NCBI taxonomy): domain Eukaryota; kingdom Metazoa; phylum Chordata; class Amphibia; order Anura; family Myobatrachidae; genus Pseudophryne; species Pseudophryne corroboree. The sequence goes on from NC_086451.1 coordinate 191,004,004, forward strand.
TCTGGCACCCGGAATGGCTGTGTAATGTGGTCTCGGTGTTCTGCACTCCGTTCCGGTTCCCTGTACAGCTATATAAGGTGAACCGCGCCCCGTTCCGGCACCCAGAATGCTATTTATGGTGATCTGCTGACTGTTCCGGAACCTGGAACGGCTATCTAAGGTGGACTGCGCCCCGTTCCGGAACCGGGAATGGCTATCTAAGGTGGACTGTGCCCCGTTCCGGCACCCGGAATGGCTGTCTATGATGATCTGCTGCTTGTTCTGGCACCCGGAATGGCTGTGTAATGTCATCTCTGTGTTCTGCACTCCGTTCCGGTACGGCTATCTAAGGTGAACTGTGCCCTCTTCCGCACCCGGAATGCTATTTACGGTGATCTGCTGACTGTTCCAGCACCCAGAACGGCTATCTAAGGTGGACTATGCCCCGTACCCAGAACCCGGAACGGCTATCTAAGGTGGACGGCGCCCTTTCCGGCACCCGGAATGGCTGTCTACGGTGATCTGCTGCTCGTTCTGGCACCCGGAATGGCTGTGTAATGTGATCTCTTTGTTCTGCACTCCGTTCCGGTACGGCTATCTAAGGTGAACTATGCCCTCTTCCGCACCAGGAATGCTATTTACGGTGATCTGCTGACTGTTCCAGCACCCAGAACGGCTATCTAAGGTGGACTATGCCCCGTTCTGGCACCCGGAATGGCTATCTAAGGTTGACTGCACCCCGTTCCGGCACCCGGAATGGCTAAGGTGGACTGTGCCCCGTTCCAGCACACGGAATGGCTATCTGCGCTGATCTGCTGCTTGTTCCGGCACCCAGAATGGCTGTGTAATGTGGTCTCGCTGTTCTGCACTCCGTTCTGGTACCCAAAATGGCTAAGGTGGTCTCAGTCCTGTTCCAGCACCCGTAACGGCTATCTAAGGTGGACTGCGCCCCATTCTGGCACCCAGAATCATTACCTAAGGTGGACTATGCCCCGCTCTGGCACCCGGAATGGCTATCTAAGGTGGACAGCGTCCCGTTCCGGCACCCGGAATGGCTTTCTAGGGTGGACTACGACCCATTCCGGCACCCGGAATGGCTATCTACGGTGATCTGCTGACTGGTCCGGGACCCAGAACGGCTATCTAAGATGGACTGTGTCCCGTTCCAGCACCCGGAATGGCTGTGTAATGTGGTCTCGGTGTTCTGCACTCCGTTCCGGTACCTGGTACGGCTATCTACGGTGGACTGTGCCCTGTTCCGGCACCCCGAATACTATCTACGATAATCTGCTGACTGTTCCGGCACCCAGAATGGCTAAGGTGGACTGCGCCCCGTTCCGGAATGGCTATCTAAGGTGGACTGCGCCCCGTTCCGGCACTCGGAATGGCTGTCTACGATGATCTGCTGCTTGTTCTGGCACCCGGAATGGCTGTGTAATGTGATCTCTGTGTTCTGCACTCCGTTCCGGTACGGCTATCTAAGGTGAACTGTGCCCTCTTCCGCACCCGGAATGCTATTTACGGTGATCTGCTGACTGTTCCAGCACCCAGAACGGCTATCTAAGGTGGACTATGCCCCGTACCCAGAACCCGGAACGGCTATCTAAGGTGGACTGCGCCCTTTCCGGCACCCGGAATGGCTGTCTACGGTGATCTGCTGCTCGTTCTGGCACCCGGAATGGCTGTGTAATGTGGTCTCGGTGTTCTGCACTCCGTTCCGGTTCCCTGTACAGCTATATAAGGTGAACTGCGCCCCGTTCCGGCACTCAGAATGCTATTTATGGTGATCTGCTGACTGTTCCGGAACCTGGAACGGCTATCTAAGGTGGACTGCGCCCCGTTCCGGAACCGGGAATGGCTATCTAAGGTGGACTGCGCCCCATTCCGGTACCCGGAATGGCTGTCTACGATGATCTATGCCCCGTACCGAGAACCCGGAATGGCTATCTAAGGTTGACTGCACCCCGTTCCAGCACCCAGAATGGCTAAGGTGTACTGCGCTCCGTGCCGGCACCCGGAATGGCTATCTACGCTGATCTGCTGCTTGTTCCGGCACCCAGAATGGCTGTGTAATGTGGTCTCACTGTTCTACACTCCGTTCTAGTACCCGAAATGGCTAAGGTGGTTTTAGTCCTGTTCCAGCACCCGGAACGGATATCTAAGGTGGACTGCGCCCTATTCCAGCACCCGGAATCATTATCTAAGGTGGACTATGCCCCGTTCTGGCACCCGGAATGGCTATCAAAGGTGGACTGCGCCCCGTTCCAGCACCCGGAATGGCTTTCTAGGGTGGACTGCGTCCCATTCCGGCACCCGGAATGGCTTTCTAGGGTGGACTGCGTCCCATTCCGGCACCCGGAATGGCTATCTACGGTGATCTGCTGACTGTTCCGGCACCCAGAACGGCTATCTAAGGTGCACTGTGCCCCATTCTGGCACCCGGAATAGCTATCTAAGGTGGACTGTGCCCCATTCCGGCACCTGGAATGGCTATCTACGCTGATCTGCTGCTTGTTCCGGTACCCAGAATGGCTGTGTAATGTGGTCTCGCTGTTCTGCACTCCGTTCTGGTACCCAAAATGGCTAAGGTGGTCTGAGTCCCATTCCAGCACCTGGAATGGCTATCTAAGGTGGACTGCGCCCCGTTCCGGTACCCGGAATGGCTATCTACGGTGATCTGCTGCTCATTCTGGCACCTGGAATGGCTGTGTAATGTGGTTTCGGTGTTCTGCGCTCCGTTCTGGTACCCTATACGGTTTTCTAAGGTGAACTGCACCCGTTCCCGCACCTGGAATGCTAGTTACGATGATCTGCTGACTGTCAGCACCCGGAACGGCTATCTAAGGTGGACTGCGCCCCGTTCTGGCACCCGGAATGGCTATCTAAGGTGGACTGCACCCTGTGTCAGCACCCGTTCCGGCTAAGGTGGATTTACCCCATTCAGGCACCTGGAATGGCTTTCTACGGTGATCTGCTGCTCATTCTGGCACCCGGTAGGGTTGTGTAATGTGGTCTCGGTGTTCTGCACTCCGTTCCGGTACCCTGTACGGCTATCTAAGGTGGACTGCACCCCGTTCTGGCACCCGGAATGCCATTTACGATGACCTGCTGACTGTCGGCACCCGGAATGGCTATCTAAGGTGGACTGTGCCTCATTCCGGCCCCCAGAATGGCTGTCTACGGTGATCTGCTGCTCATTCTGGCACCCGGAATGGCTGTGTAATGTGGTCTCGCTGTTCTGCACTCCGTTCTGGTACCCGAAATGGCTAAGGTGGTCTCAGTCCTGTTCCAGCACCCGGAATGGCTATCTAAGGTGGACTGCGCCCCATTCCTGCACCCGGAATCATTATCTAAGGTGGACTATGCCCCATTCTGGCACCCAGAACGGCTATCTAAGGTGGACTATGCCCTGTTCTGGCACCCGGAATGGCTATCTAAGGTGGACTGCGCCCCGTGCCGGCACCCGGAATGGCTATCTACGCTGATCTGCTGCTTGTTCCGGTACCCAGAATGGCTGTGTAATGTGGTCTTGCTGTTCTGCACTCCGTTCTGGTACCCAAAATGGCTAAGGTGATCTCAGTCCTGTTCCAGAACCCGTAACGGCTATCTAAGGTGGACTGCGCCCTATTCCGGCACCCAGAATCATTACCTAAGGTGGACTATGCCCCGTTCTGGCACCCGGAATGGCTATCTAAGGTGGACAGCGTCCCGTTCCGGCACCCAGAATGGCTTTCTAGGGTGGACTGCGTCCCATTCCGGCTATATTAGATGGACTGTGCCCCGTTCCAGCACCCGGAATGGCTGTGTAATGTGGTCTCGGTGTTCTGCACTCCGTTCCGGTACCTGGTACGGCTATCTATGGTGGACTGTGCCCTGTTCCGGCACCCTGAATACTATCTATGATATGTAATACCAATATATACACCTGGCGCTGTCACTTACAGAGTGAGAGCAGCTGATCTCGGGGAACTGATCCCAATTTCCCCAAAATGTAAAAAACCAAACAACCAAATAAGACAGTGCTTCTCACTTTGTATGAATTAACTTTCTTTTACTTTTAAATATACACAATTAATACAGTAAGATACCGGCCAGTATCAATATACACATAATATTTAAAAATACAATAAAAACAATTGTTTAAAGTAATTCCAAAAACTAAGGAATTTTATTTAAAGCGCATTGGTATCATCAGATTACCATCCATATATATTATGGCATAATCCCAATGAAGCTCTAAACAAACAATCAGTTTGATTATACTTTCATTTTCAAAACAATTTTTAACCATACACAATCTGATTGTTAGACCCACGTCTAACTAATTCAAGGTGTTAATCAAGCAAGCAGCAGATGGTTAATAATAAAGTCCGCACATGCAAGGAATCAGATGTTAAACAGGCGAGTGATTAATCAAGCAAGCAGCAGATGGTTACTAATAAAAGTCCGCATATGCAAGGAATCAGATGTCAAGCAAACGAGTGATTTGAAAGCAGAGATAATTGCTTTAGAATCCATCCATACTAATAGGCAGTTTTTTAGTATACTTTGTAGGTTGTTAGTAATATGCTGGCATTTAAGCTCAGCTAGTCCCAAAACTGTTGAATGAATGGCAAATTGAACACTACAGTCCCAAATCCACTTTAGAGTACAATAAGCTATGTACCCAGATTTGTACCTCTCCTAATTATGTTGTGGGCATTGCAGCCTCATCCAAGGAGTATAGTGGAAGACCTGTGCAGCGTGTTCTTTGCAGGTGCCTCTCCTTCGTATTACCAGCAGCTGGATCTTCAGTGCTGCTATAGGTAATAAGATGTGGTTTTTAGCCAGAAATGAGTCTCCAAACGCGTTTCTCCGCCTACCCTCTGGTCTCAGCGGCTTCCTCAGTGTGTAAATATATCTCCTCCATCAACTGGGCTTTAAATACCGGAGTTACCGGTTCGCGCATGCGCAATAGCGCTCGCGATTCAAGCCTCGTTTTCATCAGCGCTCACTTCCTGAGCATACATGTCGTTATGGATACCGGAGTTGCCGGTTCACACATGCGCAGTAGCGCTCGCAGTTCAAACCTCGTTCTCATCAATGCTCACTTTCCTGAGCATATATATCATCATTCTCTGATCCAAACCTCCTTTTTGTGTTTATGTTAACCATAGATCTCTACAATGATCTTATTTCAACCCTCATTTAGATCTATATTTACTACAAACCATAACATGTTTCACTTCACAGTATCATCAAGTGGACTAACACAATATGGCACAACTGACCTATATATATAGAGGACAAGTTAAATAGCACAAACAAAATAACATAACATAATAATATAACACAAATAAATAAATAAATATATATATATATAGAGAGAGGTATATGATGGAAGTTTATCTATTAATCCTCAATATTGTCGTAAAGGTATGTCAGTTATGTATGTTTCACTAAACCCCATTAAGTTCTACTGTATCATTTAGCCCAGAGGGCATTAAAGTCTCCATTTTATGTATCCAATATGCCTCTCTTCTGCATAATCGATTATACCGATCACCTCCCCTTATAGTATTTTTGATATGTTCTATCGCAATCATGGTGCAATTGTCAAAGTTAGAATTTTGACACTGTGTAACATGACTAGATAATGAGTGTTTGGCTCCTTTCAAAACATTTCTTCTGTGTTCCATATATCTCACATGCATAGTGCGTGTAGTCCTCCCTATATATTGGACTCCACATTTACAAGTAATTAAATAAATGATATACATTGATCCACAATTAAGAAAGTCTTTGATCTGAAACACCTCACCAGTATTAGATGAAGTATAGGTTATACTTTTTCTCGACACATTTTTGCAAGACAAACAATTTAGTTTCCCACATTTGTGGAATCCCGGTGGTTTCATAGGTATCCACATCACCTCCAATGAAGGCTTCTTTTTTGCTCTCTCAAAATGACTGGGTACCAAAATGGACCGTAAATTTTCAGCCTTTCGAAAGATCATCCCCCTCCTATGATCTAGCTGTGGTTTCAATACCTCGTCCATCATCAAAAGGGACATATTTCTTTTTATAGTTGTTGAATCTTATGCGCACAACTATTATATTGTGTGACAAACATCATATTTCTTTTTTTATTTTTTTCATTATCAATCCCCAGATTATTCTCAGTTTTTCTTTTTTTAGGTTCTAGCAATACAGCTCTATCGAGCTGTTCCACTTCCCGTAGAGCTCCCTCTAATAATGAGGGTGGATAACCCTGTTCTATAAAGGATGTCATAAGTGCATTAGCTTGTATCCTGTACGTTGATACAGATGAGCAATTTCTCCGTATCCGGATAAATTGACCCCTGGGGATATTATCTTTCCATTCTTTTTTATGTGAACTACTATACTGAAGATAATTATTTTGATCAACTTGTTTAATATATGTTTTAGTTGTCAGTTTTCCCTCCTCTACCGTAAGTGCTATATCAAGAAAATTCAGTTCTGTGTTACTATATGTACAGGTAAATTTTAACCCATAACTATTTTTATTCAGACCTTCAGTGAAGCTCAGTAATTGATCTAAAGTGCCCCCCCAAATAATAATTAAATCATCTATAAAACGGCCATAGTATATCAGATTCACGCTGAGTCCACCTCCCCAGACATGTTGGTCCTCAAAGACCCCCATATAGAGATTGGCCAGACTCGGCGCGAATCTGGCTCCCATGGCCACACCCAGTGTCTGTAAATAAAATTGTGAATCAAATAAAAAATAATTGTGTGTTAGTATAAATTTAATTGATTTAAGCAAGAAGGCACGCAGAGCGTCCGAGGTATCACCTTGTGATAAATACTTTTCAACCACTTTTAAACCCCCAATATGTGGAATATTAGAATATAGTGATTCCACATCACATGTAACTAAATAATAATGACTTTTCCAAGGAATTTTATTAATAATATTAAGAAAATGCTGTGTATCTTTAATATGAGACCTCAAACACTCCACGTGCCCCTGTAAATGATGATCTACAAAAAATGATAAACTATTAGTCAAAGAACCCACTCCCGAAATATTAGGACGCCCAGGGGGATTAATCAGTGTTTTGTGAATTTTGGGTAAATAATAAAAGGTGGCAGTGATAGGATGGGGACATAATAAAAATTTAAATGTGTCTCTTGATATAGCACCAACGGCAAGGGCATCATCTAGCATTGCTATATATTCATTCTGAAATTGGGTGGTGGGATTACCCTCCAGTTTTTTATAACAAGTATCATCATTTAGTTGCCTATGGCATTCTCTTAGATAATCCTCAGTATCTAGTACGACAATCCCACCACCCTTGTCTGCAGGTTTAATTGTTATCTCCTTGTTTTTTAGGAGATCCTTCATTGCTTTTCGTTCCCCAGGGGTCAAGTTATCCCCATATACATTTTTTTCAGAGTCCTCACAGATCTTTTTAAAACCAGCAAGAGTAGCCTTGTAGAAACTTTCTACATATGGACCTTTATATTGTAACGGATAGAAATCCGATTTGTTCTTAAAGGGACCTTTTACATCATATATTGGTAAACCTGGCTCACAGCCCGGATCAACATTATCTCCGGCCTCCTGTTGTAACGATTCCAGGATCTCAATAGATATGTCGTCACCCCGATCCAATAAGATAGGTATTTCATCACTATTTTGTGCCTTTAGCGCCTTCAATGCAAAGTATCGCTTACGGCTCAGGGTGCGCACATATCTATTGAGATCCACAAACAATCTAAACAAATTGGGTTTAGACACTGGTGCATAATTCATACCTTTTTCTAGTAAATAGATCTCTTGATCTGTCAAGATTTTTTTAGACAGATTAAATACACCCTTGCCTTTACCTTCCCTACTTCTAGTTATCTTCTGCATGGAGTTTTTGTTCTGTTTTCCTCCTCTTCCTCTACATCCTCTATATCTCTGTTTCTGTATCTTTTTATTTGGTCTTTCACCAAGTGCCAACTGGCATTGTCCTGATAACTGCCTGTCTCTAAAAAAACATTGTTGCCATTGTTACCTGGAGTGGTGTCATATTCATCTTCTGTTTCAGATGGTCGAGTCTTATTTGTATAACCAGCCCTAGGGGTACCTGTAAATGATCCTTTTGGATTATACCGTTTAGGTTTATTGGTATATGCCCCATAGGCCCTAGGTCTCCTCCTTTCATTATCATAGTTATAATCTCTTCCCCGCCATTCCTGTCTAGATTTTCTCTGAAAGCTCGGCTGTTTATAAGTTCTTTCGCTATAATTCTGTGTTTTAGAGTGGATATTCTGATAAGGGCGATCATTGTATTTATTTTTATTATAAGTTCGAATATTTCCACTCTGATAGTCCACCACATCTCTCTCCATTTTATTTTCTTTTTTTGATATTAGGGATTGTTCAAATTCTTCTAATTTTCTATTCACCTTTAAATCTCTATCCCTATATTCTTCTGATTTCTCAAATGCTTTCAATAAAGACTGGACCTTTTCTATTTCTTGCTGAAGTTCTTTAACTCTTTGTTCTCTATATTTTATTAATAATTTAATAAGATTTTTTGAGCAATTATCCAGACAGTTATTCCACTCCTCTGTAAATTCCTTGTCCTCTTTAAATGTGGATTCTTTAAGAATCCTTAGACCTCTCGGTATGAGATTTCTATCTATATATTTTTGCAAAGACATTTGATCCCACCATTGTTTAGTTTCCATTATGCATAGCTGTTCTAATTTATTAAACAGTCTATGCATATCGGTAGATTCCTCCTGATAATCATCTGCAATAGTGACTTTTTTACCCTTTAAATAATGATCACGTCTTTCTAATCTACTTGTGATACAGGTCAGTTGTGCCATATTTAACAATACTCTAAAATAATTATTCTATAAGTCACAATTTATGTGACAGCTGCCTGTGTAAAGGATCAAAAAACACCAAGCCAAGTAATACCAATATATACACCTGGCGCTGTCACTTACAGAGTGAGAGCAGCTGATCTCGGGGAACTGATCCCAATTTCCCCAAAATGTAAAAAACCAAACAACCAAATAAGACAGCGCTTCTCACTTTGTATGAATTAACTTTCTTTTACTTTTAAATATACACAATTAATACAGTAAGATACCGGCCAGTATCAATATACACATAATATTAAAAAATACAATAAAAACAATTGTTTAAAGTAATTACAAAAACTAAGGAATTTTATTTAAAGCGCATTGGTATCATCAGATTACCATCCATATATATTATGGCATAATCCCAATGAAGCGCTAAACAAACAATCAGTTTGATTATACTTTCATTTTCAAAAATTTTTTAACCATACACAATCTGATTGTTAGACCCACGTCTAACTAATTCAAGGTGTTAATCAAGCAAGCAGCAGATGGTTAATAATAAAGTCTGCACATGCAAGGAATCAGATGTTAAACAGGCGAGTGATTAATCAAGCAAGCAGCAGATGGTTACTAATAAAAGTACGCATATGCAAGGAATCAGATGTCAAGCAAACGAGTGATTTGAAAGCAGAGATAATTGCTTTAGAATCCATCCATACTAATAGGCAGTTTTTTAGTATACTTTGTAGGTTGTTAGTAATATGCTGGCATTTAAGCTCAGCTAGTCCCAAAACTGTTGAATGAATGGCAAATTGAACACTACAGTTCCAAATCCACTTTAGAGTACAATAAGCTATGTACCCAGATTTGTACCTCTCCTAATTATGTTGTGGGCATTGCAGCCTCATCCAAGGAGTATAGTGGATAGTGGAAGACCTGTGCAGCGTGTTCTTTGCAGGTGCCTCTCCTCCGTATTACCAGCAGCTGGATCTTCAGTGTTGCTATAGGTAATAAGATGTGGTTTTTAGCCAGAAATGAGTCTCCAAACGCGTTTCTCCGCCTACCCTCTGGTCTCAGCGGCTTCCTCAGTGTGTAAATATATCTCCTCCATCAACTGGGCTTTAAATACCGGAGTTACCGGTTCGCGCATGCGCAATAGCGCTCGCGATTCAAGCCTCGTTTTCATCAGCGCTCACTTCCTGAGCATACATGTCGTTATGGATACCGGAGTTGCCGGTTCACACATGCGCAGTAGCGCTCGCAGTTCAAACCTCGTTCTCATCAATGCTCACTTTCCTGAGCATATATATCATCATTCTCTGATCCAAACCTCCTTTTTGTGTTTATGTTAACCATAGATCTCTACAATGATCTTATTTCAACCCTCATTTAGATCTATATTTACTACAAACCATAACATGTTTCACTTCACAGTATCATCAAGTGGACTAACACAATATGGCACAACTGACCTATATATATATAGAGGACAAGTTAAATAGCACAAACAAAATAACATAACATAATAATATAACACAAATAAATAAATAAATATATATATATGGAGAGAGGTATATGATGGAAATTTATCTATTAATCCTCAATATTGTCGTAAAGGTATGTCAGTTATGTATGTTTCACTAAACCCCATTAAGTTCTACTGTATCATTTAGCCCAGAGGGCATTAAAGTCTCCATTTTATGTATCCAATATGCCTCTCTTCTGCATAATCGATTATACCGATCACCTCCCCTTATAGTATTTTTGATATGTTCTATCGCAATCATGGTGCAATTGTCAAAGTTAGAATTTTGACACTGTGTAACATGACTAGATAATGAGTGTTTGGCTCCTTTCAAAACATTTCTTCTGTGTTCCATATATCTCACATGCATAGTGCGTGTAGTCCTCCCTATATATTGGACTCCACATTTACAAGTAATTAAATAAATGATATACATTGATCCACAATTAAGAAAGTCTTTGATCTGAAACACCTCACCAGTATTAGATGAAGTATAGGTTATACTTTTTCTCGACACATTTTTGCAAGACAAACAATTTAGTTTCCCACATTTGTGGAATCCCGGTTGTTTCATAGGTATCCACATCACCTCCAATGAAGGCTTCTTTTTTGCTCTCTCAAAATGACTGGGTACCAAAATGGACCGTAAATTTTCAGCCTTTCGAAAGATCATCCCCCTCCTATGATCTAGCTGTGGTTTCAATACCTCGTCCATCATCAAAAGGGACATATTTCTTTTTATAGTTTGTTGAATCTTATGCGCACAACTATTATATTGTGTGACAAACATCATATTTCTTTTTTTATTTTTTTCATTATCAATCCCCAGATTATTCTCAGTTTTTCTTTTTTTAGGTTCTAGCAATACAGCTCTATCGAGCTGTTCCACTTCCCATAGAGCTCCCTCTAATAATGAGGGTGGATAACCCTGTTCTATAAAGGATGTCATAAGTGCATTAGCTTGTATCCTGTACGTTGATACAGATGAGCAATTTCTCCGTATCCGGATAAATTGACCCCTGGGGATATTAAACCCAATTTGTTTAGATTGTTTGTGGATCTCAATAGATACGTGCGCACCCTGAGCCGTAAGCGATACTTTGCATTGAAGGCGCTAAAGGCACAAAATAGTGATGAAATACCTATCTTATTGGATCGGGGTGACGACATATCTATTGAGATCCTGGAATCGTTACAACAGGAGGCCGGAGATAATGTTGATCCGGGCTGTGAGCCAGGTTTACCAATATATGATGTAAAAGGTCCCTTTAAGAAAAAATCGGATTTCTATCCGTTACAATATAAAGGTCCATATGTAGAAAGTTTCTACAAGGCTACTCTTGCTGGTTTTAAAAAGATCTGTGAGGACTCTGAAAAAAATGTATATGGGGATAACTTGACCCCTGGGGAACGAAAAGCAATGAAGGATCTCCTAAAAAACAAGGAGATAACAATTAAACCTGCAGACAAGGGTGGTGGGATTGTCGTACTAGATACTGAGAATTATCTAAGAGAATGCCATAGGCAACTAAATGATGATACTTGTTATAAAAAACTGGAGGGTAATCCCACCACCCAATTTCAGAATGAATATATAGCAATGCTAGATGATGCCCTTGCCGTTGGTGCTATATCAAGAGACACATTTAAATTTTTATTATGTCCCCATCCTATCACTGCCACCTTTTATTATTTACCCAAAATTCACAAAACACTGATTAATCCCCCTGGGCGTCCTATTATTTCGGGAGTGGGTTCTTTGACTAATAGTTTATCATTTTTTGTAGATCATCATTTACAGGGGCACGTGGAGTGTTTGAGGTCTCATATTAAAGATACACAGCATTTTCTTAATATTATTAATAAAATTCCTTGGAAAAGTCATTATTATTTAGTTACATGTGATGTGGAATCACTATATTCTAATATTCCACATCTTGGGGGTTTAAAAGCGGTTGAAAAGTATTTATCACAAGGTGATACCTCGGACGCTCTGCGTGCCTTCTTGCTTAAATCAATTAAATTTATACTAACACACAATTATTTTTTATTTGATTCACAATTTTATTTACAGACACTGGGTGTGGCCATGGGAGCCAGATTTGCGCCGAGTCTGGACAATCTCTATATGGGGGTCTTTGAGGACCAACATGTCTGGGGAGGTGGACTCGGCGTGAATCTGATATACTATGGCCGTTTTATAGATGATTTAATTATTATTTGGGGGGGCACTTTAGATCAATTACTGAGCTTCACTGAAGGTCTGAATAAAAATAGTTATGGGTTAAAATGTACCTGTACATATAGTAACACAGAACTTAATTTTCTTGATATAGCACTTACGGTAGAGGAGGGAAAACTGACAACTAAAACATATATTAAACAAGTTGATCAAAATAATTATCTTCAGTATAGTAGTTCACATAAAAAAGAATGGAAAGATAATATCCCCAGGGGTCAATTTATCCGGATACGGAGAAATTGCTCATCTGTATCAACGTAAAGGATACAAGCTAATGCACTTATGACATCCTTTATAGAACAGGGTTATCCACCCTCATTATTAGAGGGAGCTCTACGGGAAGTGGAACAGCTCGATAGAGCTGTATTGCTAGAACCTAAAAAAAGAAAAACTGAGAATAATCTGGGGATTGATAATAAAAAAAATAAAAAAAGAAATATGATGTTTGTCACACAATATAATAGTTGTGCGCATAAGATTCAACAAACTATAAAAAGAAATATGTCCCTTTTGATGATGGACGAGGTATTGAAACCACAGCTAGATCATAGGAGGGGGATGATCTTTCGAAAGGCTGAAAATTTACGGTCCATTTTGGTACCCAGTCATTTTGAGAGAGCAAAAAAGAAGCCTTCATTGGAGGGGATGTGGATACCTATGAAACCACCGGGATTCCACAAATGTGGGAAACTAAATTGTTTGTCTTGCAAAAATGTGTCGAGAAAAAGTATAACCTATACTTCATCTAATACTGGTGAGGTGTTTCAGATCAAAGACTTTCTTAATTGTGGATCAATGTATATCATTTATTTAATTACTTGTAAATGTGGAGTCCAATATATAGGGAGGACTACACGCACTATGCATGTGAGATATATGGAACACAGAAGAAATGTTTTGAAAGGAGTCAAACACTCATTATCTAGTCATGTTACACAGTGTCAAAATTCTAATTTTGACAATTGCACCATGATTGCGATAGAACATATCAAAAATACTATAAGGGGAGGTGATCGGTATAATCGATTATGCAGAAGAGAGGCATATTGGATACATAAAATGGAGACTTTAATGCCCTCTGGGCTAAATGATACAGTAGAACTTAATGGGGTTTAGTGAAACATACATAACTGACATACCTTTACGACAATATTGAGGATTAATAGATACATTTCCATCATATACCTCTCTCCATATATATATATTTATTTATTTATTTGTGTTATATTATTATGTTATGTTATTTTGTTTGTGCTATTTAACTTGTCCTCTATATATATATAGGTCAGTTGTGCCATATTGTGTTAGTCCACTTGATGATACTGTGAAGTGAAACATGTTATGGTTTGTAGTAAATATAGATCTAAATGAGGGTTGAAATAAGATCATTGTAGAGATCTATGGTTAACATAAACACAAAAAGGAGGTTTGGATCAGAGAATGATGATATATATGCTCAGGAAAGTGAGCATTGATGAGAACGAGGTTTGAACTGCGAGCGCTACTGCGCATGTGTGAACCGGCAACTCCGGTATCCATAACGACATGTATGCTCAGGAAGTGAGCGCTGATGAAAACGAGGCTTGAATCGCGAGCGCTATTGCGCATGCGCGAACCGGTAACTCCGGTATTTAAAGCCCAGTTGATGGAGGAGATATATTTACACACTGAGGAAGCCGCTGAGACCGGAGGGTAGGCGTAGAAACGCGTTTGGAGACTCATTTCTGGCTAAAAACCACATCTTATTACCTATAGCAGCACTGAAGATCCAGCTGCTGGTAATACGGAGGAGAGGCACCTGCAAAGAACACGCTGCACAGGTCTTTCACTATCCACTATACTCCTTGGATGAGGCTGCAATGCCCACAACATAATTAGGAGAGGTACAAATCTGGGTACATAGCTTATTGTACTCTAAAGTGGATTTGGGATTGTAGTGTTCAATTTGCCATTCATTCAACAGTTTTGGGACTAGCTGAGCTTAAATGCCAGCATATTACTAACAACCTACAAAGTATACTAAAAAACTGCCTATTAGTATGGATGGATTCTAAAGCAATTATCTCTGCTTTCAAATCACTCGTTTGCTTGACATCTGATTCCTTGCATATGCAGACTTTTATTAGTAACCATCTGCTGCTTGCTTGATTAATCACTCGCCTGTTTAACATCTGATTCCTTGCATGTGCGGACTTTATTATTAACCATCTGCTGCTTGCTTGATTAACACCTTGAATTAGTTAGACGTGGGTCTAACAATCAGATTGTGTATGGTTAAAAATTGTTTTGAAAATGAAAGTATAATCAAACTGATTGTTTGTTTAGAGCTTCATTGGGATTATGCCATAATATATATGGATGGTAATCTGATGATACCAATGCGCTTTAAATAAAATTCCTTAGTTTTTGGAATTACTTTAAATAATTGTTTTTATTGTATTTTTTTAATATTATGTGTATATTGATACTGGCCGGTATCTTACTGTATTAATTGTGTATATTTAAAAGTAAAAGAAAGTTAATTCATACAAAGTGAGAAGCGCTGTCTTATTTGGTTATTTGGTTTTTTACATTTTGGGGAAATTGGGATCAGTTCCCCGAGATCAGCTGCTCTCACTCTGTAAGTGACAGCGCCAGGTGTATATATTGGTATTACTTGGCTTGGTGTTTTTTGATCCTTTACACAGGCAGCTGTCACATAAATTGTGACTTATAGAATAATTATTTTAGAGTATTGTTAAATATGGCACAACTGACCTGTATCACAAGTAGATTAGAAAGACGTGATCATTATTTAAAGGGTAAAAAAGTCACTATTGCAGATGATTATCAGGAGGAATCTACCGATATGCGTAGACTGTTTAATAAATTAGAACAGCTATGCATAATGGAAACTAAACAATGGTGGGATCAAATGTCTTTGCAAAAATATATAGATAGAAATCTCATACCTAGAGGTCTAAGGATTCTTAAAGAATCCACATTTAAAGAGGACAAGGAATTTACAGAGGAGTGGAATAACTGTCTGGATAATTGCTCAAAAAATCTTATTAAATTATTAATAAAATATAGAGAACAAAGAGTTAAAGAACTTCAGCAAGAAATAGAAAAGGTCCAGTCTTTATTGAAAGCATTTGAGAAATCAGAAGAATATAGGGATAGAGATTTAAAGGTGAATAGAAAATTAGAAGAATTTGAACAATCTCTAATATCAAAAAAATAAAATAAAATGGAGAGAGATGTGGTGGACTATCAGAGTGGAAATATTCGTACTTATAATAAAAATAAAAATAAATACAATGATCGCCCTTATCAGAATATCCACTCTAAAACACAGAATTATAGCGCAAGAACTTATAAACAGCCGAGCTTTCAGAGAAAATCTAGACAGGAATGGCGGGGAAGAGATTATGACTATGATAATGAAAGGAGGAGACCTAGGGCCTATGGGGCATATACCAATAAACCTAAACGGTATAATCCAAAAAGATCATTTACAGGTACCCCTAGGGCTGGTTATACAAATAAGACTCGACCATCTGAAACAGAAGATGAATATGACACCACTCCAGGTAACAATGGCAACAATGTTTTTTTAGAGACAGGCAGTTATCAGGACAATGCCAGTTGGCACTTGGTGAAAGACCAAAGAAAAAGATACAGAAACAGAGATATAGAGGATGTAGAGGAAGAGGAGGAAAACAGAACAAAAACTCCATGCAGAAGATAACTAGAAGTAGGGAAGGTAAAGGCAAGGGTGTATTTAATCTGTCTAAAAAAATCTTGACAGATCAAGAGATCTATTTACTAGAAAAAGGTATGAATTATGCACCAGTGTCTAAACCCAATTTGTTTAGATTGTTTGTGGATCTCAATAGATACGTGCGCACCCTGAGCCGTAAGCGATACTTTGCATTGAAGGCGCTAAAGGCACAAAATAGTGATGAAATACCTATCTTATTGGATCGGGGTGACGACATATCTATTGAGATCCTGGAATCATTACAACAGGAGGCCGGAGATAATGTTGATCCGGGCTGTGAGCCAGGTTTACCAATATATGATGTAAAAGGTCCCTTTAAGAACAAATCGGATTTCTATCCGTTACAATATAAAGGTCCATATGTAGAAAGTTTCTACAAGGCTACTCTTGCTGGTTTTAAAAAGATCTGTGAGGACTCTGAAAAAAATGTATATGGGGATAACTTGACCCCTGGGGAACGAAAAGCAATGAAGGATCTCCTAAAAAACAAGGAGATAACAATTAAACCTGCAGACAAGGGTGGTGGGATTGTCGTACTAGATACTGAGGATTATCTAAGAGAATGCCATAGGCAACTAAATGATGAGACTTGTTATAAAAAAACTGGAGGGTAATCCCACCACCCAATTTCAGAATGAATATATAGCAATGCTAGATGATGCCCTTGCCGTTGGTGCTATATCAAGAGACACATTTAAATTTTTATTATGTCCCCATCCTATCACTGCCACCTTTTATTATTTACCCAAAATTCACAAAACACTGATTAATCCCCCTGGGCGTCCTATTATTTCGGGAGTGGGTTCTTTGACTAATAGTTTATCATTTTTTGTAGATCATCATTTACAGGGGCACGTGGAGTGTTTGAGGTCTCATATTAAAGATACACAGCATTTTCTTAATATTATTAATAAAATTCCTTGGAAAAGTCATTATTATTTAGTTACATGTGATGTGGAATCACTATATTCTAATATTCCACATATTGGGGGTTTAAAAGCGGTTGAAAAGTATTTATCACAAGGTGATACCTCGGACGCTCTGCGTGCCTTCTTGCTTAAATCAATTAAATTTATACTAACACACAATTATTTTTTATTTGATTCACAATTTTATTTACAGACACTGGGTGTGGCCATGGGAGCCAGATTCGCGCCGAGTCTGGCCAATCTCTATATGGGGGTCTTTGAGGACCAACATGTCTGGGGAGGTGGACTCGGCGTGAATCTGATATACTATGGCCGTTTTACAGATGATTTAATTATTATTTGGGGGGGCACTTTAGATCAATTACTGAGCTTCACTGAAGGTCTGAATAAAAATAGTTATGGGTTAAAATTTACCTGTACATATAGTAACACAGAACTTAATTTTCTTGATATAGCACTTACGGTAGAGGAGGGAAAACTGACAACTAAAACATATATTAAACAAGTTGATCAAAATAATTATCTTCAGTATAGTAGTTCACATAAAAAAGAATGGAAAGATAATATCCCCAGGGGTCAATTTATCCGGATACGGAGAAATTGCTCATCTGTATCAACGTACAGGATACAAGCTAATGCACTTATGACATCCTTTATAGAACAGGGTTATCCACCCTCATTATTAGAGGGAGCTCTACGGGAAGTGGAACAGCTCGATAGAGCTGTATTGCTAGAACCTAAAAAAAGAAAAACTGAGAATAATCTGGGGATTGATAATGAAAAAAATAAAAAAAGAAATATGATGTTTGTCACACAATATAATAGTTGTGCGCATAAGATTCAACAAACTATAAAAAGAAATATGTCCCTTTTGATGATGGACGAGGTATTGAAACCACAGCTAGATCATAGGAGGGGGATGATCTTTCGAAAGGCTGAAAATTTACGGTCCATTTTGGTACCCAGTCATTTTGAGAGAGCAAAAAAGAAGCCTTCATTGGAGGGGATGTGGATACCTATGAAACCACCGGGATTCCACAAATGTGGGAAACTAAATTGTTTGTCTTGCAAAAATGTGTCGAGAAAAAGTATAACCTATACTTCATCTAATACTGGTGAGGTGTTTCAGATCAAAGACTTTCTTAATTGTGGATCAATGTATATCATTTATTTAATTACTTGTAAATGTGGAGTCCAATATATAGGGAGGACTACACGCACTATGCATGTGAGATATATGGAACACAGAAGAAATGTTTTGAAAGGAGCCAAACACTCATTATCTAGTCATGTTACACAGTGTCAAAATTCTAACTTTGACAATTGCACCATGATTGCGATAGAACATATCAAAAATACTATAAGGGGAGGTGATCGGTATAATCGATTATGCAGAAGAGAGGCATATTGGATACATAAAATGGAGACTTTAATGCCCTCTGGGCTAAATGATACAGTAGAACTTAATGGGGTTTAGTGAAACATACATAACTGACATACCTTTACGACAATATTGAGGATTAATAGATACATTTCCATCATATACCTCTCTCCATATATATATATTTATTTATTTATTTGTGTTATATTATTATGTTATGTTATTTTGTTTGTGCTATTTAACTTGTCCTCTCTATATATATATATATATATATATATATATATAGGTCAGTTGTGCCATATTGTGTTAGTCCACTTGATGATACTGTGAAGTGAAACATGTTATGGTTTGTAGTAAATATAGATCTAAATGAGGGTTGAAATAAGATCATTGTAGAGATCTATGGTTAACATAAACACAAAAAGGAGGTTTGGATCAGAGAATGATGATACATATGTTCAGGAAAGTGAGCATTGATGAGAACGAGGTTTGAACTGCGAGCGCTACTGCGCATGTGTGAACCGGCAACTCCGGTATCCATAACGACATGTATGCTCAGGAAGTGAGCGCTGATGAAAACGAGGCTTGAATCGCGAGCGCTATTGCGCATGCGCGAACCGGTAACTCCGGTATTTAAAGCCCAGTTGATGGAGGAGATATATTTACACACTGAGGAAGCCGCTGAGACCGGAGGGTAGGCGGAGAAACGCGTTTGGAGACTCATTTCTGGCTAAAAACCACATCTTATTACCTATAGCAGCACTGAAGATCCAGCTGCTGGTAATACGGAGGAGAGGCACCTGCAAAGAACACGCTGCACAGGTCTTCCACTATCCACTATACTCCTTGGATGAGGCTGCAATGCCCACAACATAATTAGGAGAGGTACAAATCTGGGTACATAGCTTATTGTACTCTAAAGTGGATTTGGGACTGTAGTGTTCAATTTGCCATTCATTCAACAGTTTTGGGACTAGCTGAGCTTAAATGCCAGCATATTACTAACAACCTACAAAGTATACTAAAAAACTGCCTATTAGTATGGATGGATTCTAAAGCAATTATCTCTGCTTTCAAATCACTCGTTTGCTTGACATCTGATTCCTTGCATATGCGGACTTTTATTAGTAACCATCTGCTGCTTGCTTGATTAATCACTCGCCTGTTTAACATCTGATTCCTTGCATGTGCGGACTTTATTATTAACCATCTGCTGCTTGCTTGATTAACACCTTGAATTAGTTAGACGTGGGTCTAACAATCAGATTGTGTATGGTTAAAAATTGTTTTGAAAATGAAAGTATAATCAAACTGATTGTTTGTTTAGAGCTTCATTGGGATTATGCCATAATATATATGGATGGTAATCTGATGATACCAATGCGCTTTAAATAAAATTCCTTAGTTTTTGGAATTACTTTAAACAATTGTTTTTATTGTATTTTTTAATATTATGTGTATATTGATACTGGCCGGTATTTTACTGTATTAATTGTGTATATTTAAAAGTAAAAGAAAGTTAATTCATACAAAGTGAGAAGCGCTGTCTTATTTGGTTGTTTACTATCTACGATAATCTGCTGACTGTTCCGGCACCCAGAATGGCTAAGGTGGACTGCGCCCCGTTCCGGAATGGCTATCTAAGGTGGACTGCGCCCCGTTCCGGCACCCGGAATGGCTGTCTACGATGATCTGCTGCTTGTTCTGGCACCCGGAATGGCTGTGTAATGTGATCTCTTTGTTCTGCACTCCGTTCCGGTACGGCTATCTAAGGTGAACTATGCCCTCTTCCGCAACAGGAATGCTATTTACGGTGATCTGCTGACTGTTCCAGCACCCAGAACGGCTATCTAAGGTTGACTGCACCCCGTTCCGGCACCCGGAATGGCTAAGGTGTACTGCGCCCCATGCCGGCACCCGGAATGGCTATCTACGCTGATCTGCTGCTTGTTCCGGCACCCAGAATGGCTGTGTAATGTGGTCTCACTGTTCTACACTCCATTCTGGTACCCAAAATGGCTAAGGTGGTCTGAGTCCCATTCCAGCACCTGGAATGGCTATCTAAGGTGGACTGCACCCCGTTCCGGTACCCGGAATGGCTATCTATGATGATCTGCTGCTCATTCTGGCACCCGGAATGGCTGTGTAATGTGGTCTTGGTGTTCTGCGCTCCGTTCTGGTACCCTATACGGTTTTCTAAGGTGAACTGCACCCGTTCCCGCACCTGGAATGCTAGTTACGATGATCTGCTGACTGTCAGTACCTGGAACGGCTATCTAAGGTGGACTGCGCCCCGTTCTGGCACCCGGAATGGCTATCTAAGGTGGACTGCTCCCTGTGTCAGCACCCGTTCTGGCTAAGGTGGACTTTCCCCCATTCAGGCACCCAGAATGGCTTTCTACGGTGATCTGCTGCTCATTCTGTCACCCGGTAGGGCTGTGTAATGTGGTCTCGGTGTTCTGCACTCCGTTCCGGTACCTGGTACGGCTATCTACGGTGGACTGTGCCCTGTTCCGGCACCCTGAATACTATCTACGATAATCTGCTGACTATTCCGGCACCCAGAATGGCTAAGGTGGACTGCGCCCCGTTCCGGAATGGCTATCTAAGGTGGACTGCGCCCCGTTCCGGCACCCGGAATGGCTGTCTACGATGATCTGCTGCTTGTTCTGGCACCCGGAATGGCTGTATAATGTGATCTCTGTGTTCTGCACTCCGTTCTGGTATGGCTATCTAATGGGAACTGTGCCCTCTTCCGCACCCGGAATGCTATTTACGGTGATCTGCTGACTGTTCCAGCACCAAGAACGGCTATCTAAGGTGGAATATGCCCCGTTCTGGCACCCGGAATGGCTATCTAAGGTTGACTGCACCCCGTTCCGGCACCCGGAATGGCTAAGGTGTACTGCGCCCCGTGCCGGTACCCGGAATGGCTATCTACACTGATCTGCTGCTTGTTCCGGCACCCAGAATGGCTGTGTAATGTGGTCTCACTGTTCTACACTCCATTCTGATACCCAAAATGGCTAAGGTGGTCTGAGTCCCATTCCAGCACCTGGAATGGCTATCTAAGGTGGACTGCGCCCCGTTCCGGTACCCAGAATGGCTATCTACGGTGATCTACTGCTCATTCTGGCATCCGGAATGGCTGTGTAATGTGGTCTTGGGGTTCTGCGCTCCATTCTGGTACCCTATACGGTTTTCTAAGGTGAACTGCACCCGTTCCTGCACCTGGAATGCTAGTTACGATGATCTGCTGACTGTCAGCACCTGGAACGGCTATCTAAGGTGGACTGCGCCCCGTTCTGGCACCCGGAATGACTATCTAAGGTGGACTGCTCCCTGTGTCAGCACCCGTTCTGGCTAAGGTGGACTTTCCCCCATTCAGGCACCTGGAATGGCTTTCTACGGTGATCTGCTGCTCATTCTGGCACCCGGTAGGGTTGTGTAATGTGGTCTCGGTGTTCTGCACTCCGTTCCGGTACCCTGTACGGCTATCTAAGGTGGACTGCACCCCGTTCTGGCACCCGGAATGCTAGTTACAATGATCTGCTGACTGTCGGCACCCGGAATGGCTATCTAAGATGGACTGTGCCTCGTTTCGGCCCCCAGAATGGCTGTCTACGGTGATCTGCTGCTCGTTCTGGCACCCAGAATGGCTGTGTAATGTGGTCTTGGTGTTCTGCACTCCATTCCAGTATGGTTATCTAAGGTGGACTGCGTCTCGTTCCGGCACCCGGAATTCTATCTACGGTGATCAGCACCCGAAATGGCTGTGTAATGTGGTCTGTGCCCTGTTTCAGCACCCGGAATGGCTATCTAAGGTGGTCTGTGCCTGTTCCAGCACTCGCAATGCCAATCTATACTGGTCTGCGGCCCATTCCGGCTGTGTAAGGTGGTCTTGGTGTTCTGCACCTCCTTCCAGCAACTGGAACGGCTATCTAAGGTATTTTGTGGATCATTCCCGCTATCTAGGGATGTCTGGGTGTTTTGCACCCCGTTCCGGCACCCGGAACAGCTATCTAAGGTGGTCTAAGCACCGTTTTGGCACGCAGAACGGGTATCTAAGGTGGTCTGCTCTCTGTTTCGGGACCCAGCACGGCTATCTGAGGATGTCTTGGTGTTCTGAACCCCATTCCGGAACCCGGAACGGGTATGTAAGGTGGTCTGTGTGCTATTCCTGCACCCGGAATTGGTGTCTAAGGTGGTCTGCTCTCCATTATGGCACTCGGAATTACATTCTTAGGTGTTCTGCACCCTGTTCCGGATAGTAGAATTGATAATCAAAGAAGTCAAAAGTTCTTATGGCCGCAGCGTTCCGGGTAATAGCCCTGCCTGTCCACAGCTAGAACCACTCCTGGTTACAACCCTAATCCTCTCAACATTAACAGTGGGCAAGGGGTAATTATTTAATATACTGTATCATTCCACACATGTTTGCACTCCTCCCTCACTCCACATATGCAGCAAGTGGTTATCAGATAATATTTAAGCCCAGCACCTATCTCCATGCTGCACCCACCCTCCCTGTGTCTGGGAGCGGGAGCAGCAGCAGCAGGGTTATGTATTTAATGTCTCCTGGCAATGCCCTGTGTGACAGCAGCGCTCGGCCGCCGTGCAGAGCTGACAGTATGCAGCAGCTTCGTGCGGGGAGCCTGCTTTGAAGTCTCTCTCCTAGTCTCCCCGCTCACAGCCCATTCCAAACACACCTCCGGATGGGCACCTGCTTTCACTGCTCCGCAGTGGCAGGGGTTGCTGCAGGGAGCAGTGCTGGTCCGGTGTTCCATAATTTGGTCCGGTGCGGCTTTCACCAAATCCCCGTTTTCATTACAGCAGATGTACAGCACTGCCGGGAGCCAGGAACTGGTGCTGCTATATCAGTGCATATTTCTGCCGGGGCAACAGCAATCCACCACTGGCTGGTATCTGGGACATGTAGAGGGGACTATGTGGCCGACACCCAGCCCCGACCATGTAAGCAAGACCCTATGGACGCGGCTGCAGCATGCGAACACAGAGGCTGCGTCCATCTCTGAATAATGCCCAGTGATCTATAATGGAAGTAAAAAATATATATGTGCCCGTGTCAGGTCTGGGTCTCAGAGTCAACACCAATTAGGTCAACACACCTTAGGTTGACACCAGTTGGTCGACACACCTTAGGTCGACACCATAAATAGATCAATGTGGCCAATAGGTCGACATGGAAATTGGTCGACATGAGTTTTTTATGTTTTTTTTTGGTGTAATTTTCTCTGTAAAGTGACCGGGAACCCCAATTAGTACACTGTCTCCCCTTGAAGCTCGCCATGCTTTGGGTAAGGTTACCGTTCCCAATCTTAGTCCACGTGGATCGTGAAGTATGGAAAAGTTCAAAAAATGAAGAAGAAAAAAGTGTGAAAAAAAATCATGTCAACCTTTTTTCATGTCGACAAATTTGTGGTGACGACCTGGAGTCTGGATACCCCTGTGTGGGCAAAGGGTAATTCATTATTTATTATATATAACACTGTATTGTAAACACCTCCCCTCCCCGTATGCGGCACAGCAAGTGGCTATGGCCCTCTTTCCGAGTTGTTCGCAGCGGATCATCGCATCGCAAACGGCAAGAAAACCCCAAACTGCGCAAGCGCAAAAGCGGAAATACGCATGCGCAAAGATAGCGATACGACACTTGTGCAGAGTTACTATAAGAAAAACTGCTCGTAATACACAAACGAAAACGGGGAGTGACGGAGGCGTGGCAGAGGCACGGCTTCGCAATACTACGAAATGGGCGTGAAAGTGGGCGGCTAGTGTGGGAGTATGCATCCAGCAGTAGGCGTGTTTTTGGCAAAAATGCGTATCCTATGTTAAAAGTACATAAGAAATGTTCGCTATCTTGACGCAGCCGAAGAGTAAGTCTGCAGCTACTCAGCACTTGCGAAGTACTGTTACAAGTGTGTCTGCTCTAATTAGCAATTAATTAGCAACTGAATTCACCTGTTGAGCATTTACTCGCAAAACACTGCTCTTACAAAATTATACAAACAGCAATTATATGGCCACTTCATATTTGTATTGTTAGCACAAACAAATCTGACACACTCACAAATAATGCACTGCATTTTTTGTACAAATAAAAATTAACTAATGTTTTAATTATTTGTTTAATAATCTCAAATGTGACTAAACAAACTTATAAACTACATCAGCTAAATCTTTTCAACATAGACATATTCCTTTGTACATACCAAATAACATGAGCACCATAAGGCAGCCTACATTTAATGTGACTTAATCTGTTTTTTTTTTGTTTGTTTTTTTTGGGGGGGGAATATGTGTCCATATCTAATACTATGGCATGTTGCCCCTAGTAACCCAAGTTTTTTTTTTTAATATGGTAAATTAAGTGTTGTGCAAGGCATACAGACTTAAAATTACACTATGCAATGTTTGTCTTAATATTCTGATTGTTCCCTTGTTCCACAAATGTCAATATGCCATGTTCAAGTTTACAGGGCACAGTTTTCATGAGTGCATAACCTTTAATAAAACACACAAACAATTGTAATTTTTTTTTACTTCAAAAACAATTCAAAATCAACAACACAACATGGCTACAAATGAGCATCACATACAGAGATGGACATAGCAGCAAGCAGATGGCATTGGGCAAATGCACATAGCAGAACCCAGTACTATGGTAACCCCTTCTTCTGACAAAATATGATGTTTTCAATTAAGTAAGTGAACCCCCAGCCAGACTAAACTTTTAGGGGAACCGAGGTAGATTCCGGAACAAACACACAAACACAAACACAAACATACACAGCACGCTAGGAAGAGGAAGATGGCTCAGGTGTAGGCACAAATAACTCACAGGCTACAATTTAAAGAAATCCTTTCACTTTGAGTGAGTTCTACATTCTGGCCACACAAGCCAAAATTAAAAAATACTGCCGTGTTATGTGCAAAGCAAATAGAAGAATGAGTGGAAAAAGAGTAGATAAAACAATATGAGACTTTTGTATCCAATAAATTTTAAAATATGTGTGTAAACTTACCTGGCAAGTCATGTGCATGGAGTATTTCAGGCAGGTCCATGTCCATATAAGACACCCCAACCCCCTCCTCGTAGCTCACACAGTCCATCGCTATCTCCTCCAGATCTGTGTATTCCACAGTGGCAGCTGGTCCTCCCCCTGTTGCCCTCGAGGCATTCCACTCCGCAGACCTCTTGCCCTTCAGGCGGGATTTGAAGTCGGCCCAACTACATATGTGGGGAAAAATAGGGGCAAGGTAGTGTTACATTTTGAAAACATGCTTTAATATATAGTACACATGCTATGCATTTGGTTGCTATAGGCAACATCACATCTTAGTTACTTTTTAATAATACTTGGCACAGAAAATGGACCGGCAAGATACACTTATCGTCTTCGAACTTCCTGCGAGGTGCGGACTATTGAGCCGACTTCATTAATAGAATTAGTGATGTCCCTCCAAATTCTGTCTTTGGTTGCAGCACCCATGTTTTTGGGTCCTCAATGTATTTTTTGCATGGCCTGTGTGACCAAAATCCGTAGCTCCCTCTTAGTGAAGGCGGGCTGTCTTTTCTTTTTTTTGGCAGTAGCCTGTGAGCTATCATCCTGACCTTTATCACCATCTTCCTCTTCACTAGCTGCTTGTGTAGTTTGTATCTGAGCTGCTAGTCCAGAATCACCCTCAGTTTCCCCACTAGCTATGTCTGGCAGGGGATTCACTCCTAACTCCTAGATAGAAGAAAAAGTTTGTATAGTACTGGGTCCTGCTATTTCAGAGTCAGCATTGGCAAACTCAAGCATCTGCCTCCGCAGTGCTAAGCTTCTGTGTGCTAAAGCTGCCATCTGCTTCTGCACCTCGTCCATCTCTGCTGCCGTCTGCTCACGAGTAGCCATGTTGCTGGTAGCATGTGTGTATGCACGAGTGTTCAGCTATTTATAGCTGCTTGCGTTTTCCGATGCGGAATTCCGCGCAGGTGTATATTATGCTAATTGGTCCAGTAATTGCTGCACTGGCTATATGAACGCCCTGCATGCAGCCTGTGTGTGGGTGTATGCGGAAAATTACTGAAGCAAGGTGGACATTTCTGAGTGAGTTTTGAGAGTATTTTATATTGTTTCAGGACATTTTTGTTATGTAATATTCTCCTTTTCATGTATGTTGTGTAAGATTGTTGTATCCAATGGTTATTTAAAAAAAAAATGTTTTTATTTTATATATATGTGAAGACTAATATGTTTATGATTTTAAGCCATATTGGAATGATATGTGTGTGTTTGTGTGTGTGTGTGTGTGTGTGTGTGTGTGTGTGTGTGTGTGTGTGTGTGTGTGTGTGTGTCCGCGGGTGCGAATCACCGCCCATGAGAACTAAACAAACTGTCCTGCACATCAATGTACACATATCAATAGTTTATTACAGATGACACCATACATTTCCAACCAATCACATGCAACCACAAACTATAAATATAAGCCCATATATGGAAAACACCATTGCCATGATGCGCGCAGCTGCATTCACGCGCCGCGAGCTGCGCGTCCTGGTGGCAGTGATGGTCCACCGCATAGGCCGCGCAGGGCCCTTTGTCCCAAATAGGGTAAAGCGCGAGGCCTACGCGGAGGTACACCGCTTATTGAGGACCCGCATCCGCAGCAGGTGGACCATCATACAGCTGGAGAGACGGTGGAGCGACCTCCGCAGGCGTACGCCGGACTTGTTGGCGGAGCTCCGCCAACAAATCCGTAACCTACGTAGGCGCAGTAAGTAAAATATTACAGTACATAACAGATTTTTGCCAAAAGCTTTGCCTACTTTCACTAAGTGAGAGTGTGAAAATTAGCACACTTACAATAAACTATTGAAGAATACACATGACAGTGTGTGGGGGTAGGGCAAGCAGTACTGACTGTGTATCAAGGTGCTTCTGCAAAAGTGAATGCTGTTGTGCATAATTGCTACACAGGCTGTCAACTGAACCCAATAGCTTGCTCGGTGGGTGTATTCTTATAATGTGGGTGGTTTTTGGAACTGGTGATGTTGGTTATATCAAACAATCAGATTCTATATATTATCTGATAGAAGCAGCTTAATAAAGTTTATGTATAATCTGATTGGTTGCTGTGGGCAACATCACCAGTTTAAACATTTTACAAACGTATTAATGTTACCCCTGTCTCTTTAACATAGGACAGAACAGAGTAATAGGAATATGCTGATGTTAAAAATGTATATGCTAAAACCTAAATATTACATATGTCATTCTAGGGCGAACACAACGGCAAGCTGCTGCTGGGTGCCCACACCAGGCCCCTTCTCAGGCCCCCTCCCCCTCTCCAGCCCACACACCCTCTCCAGCCCACTCCCCCTCTCCAGCCACCTCACCCTCTCCAGCCCACACCCCCTCTCCAGCCACCTCCCCCTCTCCAGCCCACTCCCCCTCTCCAGCCACCTCACCCTCTCCAGCCCACTCCCCCTCTCCAGCCACCTCACCCTCTCCAGCCCACACCCCCTCTCCAGCACACTCCCCCTCTCCAGCCACCTCACCCTCTCCAGCCCACACCCCCTCTCCAGCCCACTCCCCCTCTCCAGCCACCTCACCCTCTCCAGCCACCTCACCCTCTCCGGCCCACTCCCCCTCTCCGGCCACCTCACCCTCTCCAGCCCACACCCCCCCTCTCTTTCCCAATCTCCCTCTCCAGCCCAATCCCACTCTCTTTCCCAATCCCCCTCTCCAGCCCAATCCCACTCTTTCCCAATTCCTCTCTCTGCCCCCCTCCCCCTCTGTGTCCCAAAAAACCACTCCACCACCCTCACCCTATCATTCACAAACCCCCTCTGTAAGGACCTCCTCCTTCCATACGCTTACACAATTAGACCTCCTTCCCCCATCCTGCCTCCTTCCCCCATCCAGCACCCATCCCCCATCCAGCCTCCATCCCCCTTCGCTACCATGTGAATGGGCAGTAGAGGCCCCTGAGCCACTTGAGGGAGGTGGGCAAGTGGCAGAGGAAAATAAGTTCACACACATTCCTTATTTTTTATTTTGGTTCAAAAAGGACACATTCAAATAAATGCAGTGTTGTACTGTGGCCAATCTTTTGTCAAGGTTAAATGCTTGTCTTCTTCATCATGGTATGGATGATGCATTTACATTTGTGTAAGGAACATTATATGTACAGTGTCTACATCTGCAGTGTTGAGGATGGCCACTCTGGGTCGCCAATCACTATGTCGACAGGTTTGGCTGCACAACAGGGTTTGTATGTGATACATTATATGCAAAACATTTAGACCTGAGTGGTACTTTTTGTGTGGTTTTACTTTTACAATTGTGCATGGGTATTGCAAGATTTTCAAATTAAAGTCGCAGGAGTCACTTTGTTAGGCAGGCTAAGGACACAGTGATTTGTGTTGTGAAAGTTACACTCCTACTATATAGGATTTATACATTTATAAAGCTGTTTGACCTTATGTAGTAAGGCAGGCTTTCATGGAGTGTGGGCATGCTAGGATATGTGGTCCTTCTGAAGATGTTGATATGCAGTGTGATGATGCAGGGCAAACACCTAAAAATACAAGTCTGCTTCACTCCAGATCTGAATTAATCCCAGCATGGGGTTACATTTACTAAAATGGGAGTTTTAATCCAGATGGGATGTTGCCCATAGCAACCAATCAGATTCAACTTCTCATTTATTGAGCACCTTCTAGAAGATATGTGTAATCTGATTGGTTGCTATGGGCAATGTCCCATCTTAAATAGAACTCCCATCTTAATAAATGTACATCATGGTGTGGTACACTTTCTAATTTTGTAAATTAACAATAACAAACATTGCTGAGCATGCTTGTGTGTTGGTATGGTACTGTTTTAACATTCAAACATCCATGATGTAGTCCCTTTGCCATTAAAGTGTGCTTTGTGCCTTGCTTGTATAACAAAAAAGTTATTTTTCAATAAAAAAAAAAATGTTGTTCAAGTTATGAGGGTGTTGTGTTTATTAATGCTATAAAAGAACAGCAGATTGGCGTGCAGAAATTGGTGACGTAAAACAGTTCACACATCTTACTTAAGATTAGTATTTTAAATTACACCAAAACAAAATAATTTATGACAGTTAGGAGCTTATTGATTTGAAAAACATGTAAACACATTTATTCACACAATACACCTCTACACCAAAAAACAAAACAAAAAATAACATTAACCCAGGCACATTTACATCTACTTCTTTTAAATCAAAGCAAAAAAATGTTGATGGCCAATTATGCCTACAAAGTGTTCTGCAGGTATTCTTTGAAGACTTAATTGGTCATGACCATTATCATTCATTACCCTAATTGGATTCGTAATTGAGGAAGGTTTGTGGAGTTTAAACTGAAAGGTGTAATTTAACTTTAAAGGAAAAAAAACCCCATTGCTGTGCGTTTTTTAGCTAAAGCGTGTGCAATTTTAACAGGAATGTGTAAATCTACGATAAGTTAGGATTTTTACGATGAGGCTTGTGGTAATGCGATGGGTTCGCATTAGTGCGATGTCATTTGGCATACGCCTACTTTATGTAATACTGCGTACGAAATAGCAGACGCACGTTGAGGGCGTATATTCGCTATTTTGCTACATGTTCGCAATTTTGCTCATACCTTGTGCGAACGAAAAAAATAGCGAACAACTCGGAATAAGGGCCTATATATGATCTGTATATAGCACAGCACCAGCGTCTCCCTGTGCTGCTCCCCCCTCCCTCCCTCTGTCCTGGGGCAGCAACAGCAGCAGCAGCAGCGGGGTAGGAGGGTGTTATGTCTCCCCGCACACAGGAGCTCACGGACCCGTACGCTGTGTGTGCAGGGCTGACAGTCTCCCAGGAGCAGCAGCCCAGCTGGCTCTACACTCTTGCTCCCCACTGACAGCCTGTTAGAGACACGCCCCCAGGACGGACATGCGCTTACAAAGCTCCTCAGCGGCAGGGGTCGCTGCAGGAAGCAGGTCTCGTCCTGGGTTCCGGAATCTGGTCTGGTCCGGTTTTCACCAAATTCCTGCTTATACTGTTCGTGCGTTCTCAGAGCAGGACGTAATCATCCTTATTATTAGGTGAAAAGCGGAACGGACTGGACTCCAGAAAGCCAGACTGGACCGACTTCCTGCAGCGACCTCCGCCACTGTGGACTCGGAGCTCTCTCTCTAGGGCGATGTACTAAACCATGGAGAATGATAAAGTGGTGAGAAATAACCAACCAGCTCCTGTCATTTTTTTCAAACACAGACTTAAATATGGCAGTCATGAGCAGATTGGTACTTTTTCTCTATCCAAGGTTTAGTACATCTCGTCCTCTTCTGTGTGCGTCTAAGTCGAGGTCGATTAATGGTACATGGAGACATTACTGCCTCTGTTGCTGCATGGTGCAGACTTTGCAATCGGGCTGTAGTTTAACCACTAAAATAAAGACCATACTGTAGATTATGTAAGAACCAGAACAGTGTGGCTATGTCCATGCATGCAAATGTATACCATCAACAGGTGCCCATCTGATAGAAGCCAGAAATGCTCAAATGATTGGGATCCGGTCTCTAGGTCGACAGTAACTAGGTCAACACTATCTAGGTTGACCACTATTGGTCGACAGTAACTAGGTTGACAGGGTCTCTAGGTCAACATGTTCTAGGTCGACAGGTCAAAAGGTCGACATGAGTTTTTCACAATTTTTATCTTTTTTTGAACCTTTTCATACTTAACGATACACGTGGACTATGATTGGAACGGTAATCTGTGCCAAGCGAAACGAGGCATCTTGCCCGAAGCTCCGAGGGGACACAGTGCACTAATTGGGGTTCACAGTCACTCTACAAAGAAAACGACACCAAAAAAACTCATGTCGACCTAGACCATGTCGACCTAAAGACCCTATCGACCTAGAGACCCTGTCAACCTAGTTACTGTCGACCAATAGTGGTCAACCTAGGCACTGTCGACCTAGTTACTATCTACCTTCCATATCACACCCAAATGATTACATGACAAATTTGGTTGTCTAAAAATGCTGGCAGCAATGTTGATGGCGTCAGAGGAGATTGCTCATGTATCAGAAGCCAATGTTGACTATTACTATTATCCTTTATTTATAAGGCACAAGGGATTTGCAGCATTGTTACAGAGTATATAAACAAATAATTAAAACACGAAAACAGTGACTTACAGTTGGCAGAGGGCATTCAAATAAGTATCAGGGTGGCAGAAAATGGCAGGATTTGGTGCAGTCAAAGATGGTTAAAGTAAGAAAAGGATAGACACATAAGGAAAAAGGTCCCTACTCATGAGAGTTTACATTCTGAAGGGAAAGGGCAGACAGGCTGGGGTGACAAAGGGTAGAAAGAGCGTGGAAGAGAGGGTTAGGATGAGATTTGGCTGGGTTTGGTGAAGAAGTGGGTCTTGGAAGCCCATTTAAAGTTCTGGAGAGAGGTGGACAGTCTGAGGAGAAGTAGAGAATTCCAGAGAAAGGGCGCAGCACATGAAAAATCTTGGACGTAGTGAGTAATCAGTAGGCAGGAGAGTCGGCGTGTATTAGCAGAGCGAAGAGGACAAGTGGGAGTGTAAAAGGAGAGATAATGTCAGAGATGTAAATGGGAGAGGAGTGGGTGAGTGCTTAGTAAGTGAGTGTGAGAAGCTTGAATTGGATTCTGAATGAGAAGGGAAGCCAGTAACGGCTTGTAGGAGAGGGAAGGTGGATGTAGTGAAATGGAAGATGAGCCAGGCTGCAGCATTGAGGATAGATTGGAGTGGAGAGAGGTATTTGTCAGGAATACCAGTCAGGAGATTACAGTAGTTTAATACAGAGATGAGCAGTGAGTGGATAAGGTTTTTAGTAGCATCCTGGGTGAGAAAGGGCCTGAGCCTGGAAACATTTTTGATATGAAAACGGCAGGTTTGTGAGAGGTGCTGAATGTGTAGTTTGAAGAAGAGGGAGGAGTCAATGATTACTCCAAGGCAGCGCACTTGGGGGCTAGAGGAGATAGTTGTGCCATCAATAGATAATGAAATTGTGGGTGGAGAGGTTGTTTGAGAGGGTGGGAAGATGATCAGCTCAGTTTTAGATATGTTAAGTTTAAGAAAGCGCTGGGACATCCAAAAAGAGATAGAGAGAAAGTTGCAGAGAGTAGTGATCTTTATATTTGGCAGCATGGAGGTCATTGCAGACTTCTGTGTGGGCAGTTTCAGTGGAGTGAATGGAAGCCAGACTGGAATGGGTCAAGCAGTGAATGTGAGAAAAGAAAGGCAGTAAGGTTGTTGTAGACCATACGCTAAAGGAGTTTGGAGCAAAAAAGGAGAGATGGGTTGGTAGTTGGAGAGGGTGTTTGGATCAAGGGTAATTTAGAAAAAAAAGAAGGGGAGATGTCGCGTCCTTGGAAAACTAGGATTCATGTTGTGGCTATTAAAAATCCCCATACTCATACTCTTGTCACGGATTCTAAACGAATCCTAAACCTATTCCACGAATACTACAGCAACCTATATGAAGATCAGGTGATAAATTCAGATTTGCAGACCCGTATCCTTCAAGGAGCCCGTCTCCCAAAGTTGCCACAGGCCCAAAGAGACCAGCTAAGTGGACCAATTACATTGGAAGAAATTTCCCAGGTTATTAAGAGGCTAGCACCTCGTAAAGCCCCGGGCCCAGATGGACTGACTGGAGATTACTCCGAAATCCTTCATGATAATATACTCCCGATCTTACACGAGCTTTTATCAGACTATCTATTGAGACTCCCCTATTTACCCATCCTTTAATGAATCGCATACAATCTTAATACCCAAACCAGACAGGGATCCTCATCTGTTAGGATCTTACAGACCCATAACATTAAATGTTGATTTTAAAATTTTGTCCAAAATCATGGCTAATCATCTACAACAAATTTTGCCGACTCTACTTACTGACCATCAATTGGGTTTTGTAGCAGGCAGACATTTGGTTCGCGCAATTAGATCTGTGATAGCGGCCACCATTTCCTCCTTTCAATCATCTCGTTCAAACAATATGCTACTTAGTGTAGATACTCACAAAGCGTTTGATACAGTGCTTTAGCCAAACCTGTTCTCTATATTGGTGTTACGCACACCAGTGCTAACAGGAGTATACCGGTGTATGAACAGAGAGGGAAGCGAAGCAAACAAACTCACAGACAGTATAACATAACATACACAGGAGGTGATGGAATAACTAATAAACACAAAGTGAATGGAGAAGCCCAAAGGCTCAGGAATTGGGTGTCTCCCTAGTGTCAGGAATGCTCAGATGGAATAGAGCGGACAATGATGCGAGATGTAGTGATTTAACATGTGGAGCACCTGAAATGATGTTGCTAAGAGCAACAGAAAAAACCCCAAAGGGTTACCAACGGGTGTGGGAATAAACTCCTTGGTCAGAGATAGAAATATAGACACAAGGAGAGTATCCACAATCCTAACCCATACTTGCAGGGCACAGGTTCAGCTTACTGCCACTAAACTGACACATGGACGCCCTGCACAGTGAGGGAGGATTAAGCAAGCAGGTCTGAGAGTACAGCCGCAAACCTGCTGGGTTCACAGAATAGCAAAAGAACCCCAGCAGGTCAAACAACTGACTCCAGTCTTACTGCTAGGTCCGGATTGGCAGAATGAAGTACCGAATCCCAAGGCCTATTCGCAGTAAGCAACAAGTAAATACAAAGTCACACAGTACTAGCTAACTCTCTGGAACTGACTAACAAACAAAGATTCAGCAGCATTTGCCTAGCCTGAGAGGATGGTTTATATAGCAGGTGCTGTCCACGCCCCACTCAGACCTCACAGACTGTGAGCACAAAACCAGCGCCGGATTCCCTGCCGTGCACAGAGCCTGTAACCACTGCACAGTAAAAACCCGGACCGGAGTATCAGCTGCGCTCAGGTTACTTCGCTAACACTTGCCTCCCGGTTGCCATGGCGACGTGGCAGCACAGAGCAGGAGATCCTAACAATTGGAGCACAGGGACTTTGATCTGGAGTTCATAAGATTAATTTATTTTTTCTATCGCTCTCCCACTACTTCGCTCTTGGTTAATGGGTTGAGAAGCGATGCTTTGACCCTCTACAGAGGCACTCGTCAGTGATGTCCTCTTTCCCCCCTACTCTTCAGTTTGTCACTTGACCCACTTTTACGAATTCTTCAAAACTGGCCAAAATTCCAGGGAATACATATTGGATTGTGTGAAATTAAAATTTCTGCTTTTGCGGATGATCTTCTTTTATATGTTAATCCCGATGAATCAGTCCCTCTTATTTTAGGAAAAATTAACTCTTATGGCAGCGTCTCTAGATTGGTTATTAATGCAGACAATTCAATAGAGATGCTATTAGGTTTGGGTAGATCTATTCTGCAGTGGAGTAATATGATTCCCATAAAATGGACTTCCTCTTCTCTATCGTATCTGGGTATAACTTTAACTAGAAACCCTTCTGACTTATATAAATTCAATATCCCCAGGGCAATTCAAAATATTTCTCATGAGTTAAAGGCCTGGAAACATTTACCTCTTTCTTACCTTGGAAGAGCAAATTTGATCAAAATGATCACTTTTCGTAGATTACTCTATTTATTACAGGTTCTTCCTCCGCTACTCATTCAAAATGATGTAAAATGTATTAATAGCCATTTCCGATCTTTTATATGGCGTGGAAAGAGGCCTCGCATTAGTTTACTAAAGCTGTGCCAGACCAAGGCCAATGGAGGTATTAATTTTACGGATGTGGTGCGTTATAGTCTTGCAGCCCATTTAAGATATTTAATTGACTGGGTACATGGCACTAGTGTATACGCAAATACGTTACTTGAATCTCAGCTATCTGCTAGTTTTCTCCACACTCGTGATCAGGATATCCCACTTATTCTTCGAGACAACCCTCTTCTCTGGACTACGAGGAAGGTCTGGCACATTTTAATACACAAAAATGGGTTTAATGCTCATTTCTCCATACACCTCCCCTTCTGCAAAAACCCAGGCTTTCAAGGTGGCATGGTAGCCTTCACCATATGGAGGCTAGGGGGGATCACTTTAATTGGGCACTTAATTCATTCAAAAGACCTCTCACATTCCTAGGAGGTTTGAAATTCTCCAATCCTATCCAGTGGCATTTTTACAAGCACAACACTATGGTGGTCATTCCGAGTTGTTCGCTCGCAAGCTGCTTTTAGCAGCTTTGCACACGCTAAGCCGCCGCCTACTGGGAGTGAATCTTAGCTTATCAAAATTGCGAACGAAAGATTAGCAAAATTGCGAATAGACACTTCTTAGCAGTTTCTGAGTAGCTCCAGACTTACTCGGCATCTGCAATCAGTTCAGTGCTTGTCGTTCCTGGTTTGACGTCACAAACACACCCAGCGTTCGCCCAGACACTCCCCCGTTTCTCCAGCCACTCCTGCGTTTTTCCCAGAAACGGTAGCGTTTTTTCACACACACCCATAAAACGGCCAGTTTCCGCCCAGAAACACCCACTTCCTGTCAATCACATTATGATCTCCAGAACGAAGAAAAAACCTCGTAATGTCGTGAGTAAAATACCTAACTGCATAGCAAATTTACTTGGCGCAGTCGCACTGCGGACATTGCGCATGCGCATTAGCGACTAATCGCTCCGTTGCGAAAGAAAAATAACGAGCGAACAACTCGGAATGACCACCTATATCTCTACTGTGCTGAGGGAACTTAAAGGTCCAGATTGGGATAACCCTTTAGACATTCATATTTGTCAAGGATCTTCTAAAAAAAAGTTGATTTCCTCTCACTATGGGAGTAATTCTGAGTTGATCGCAGCAGGAATTTTGTTAGCAGTTGGGCAAAACCATGTGCACTGCAGGGGAGGCAGATATAACGTGCAGAGTTAGATTTGGGTGGGTTATTTTGTTTCTGTGCAGGGTAAATACTGGCTGCTTTATTTTTACACTGCTATTTAGATTGCAGATTGAATACACCACACCCAAATCTAACTCTCTCTGCGCATGTTATATCTGCCTCCCCTGCAGTACACATGGTTTTGCCCAACTGCTAACAAAGTTCCTGCTGCGATCAACTCGGAATTACCCCCTATGTATTCCTAGGAAATCCCATTGATCATACAGCCTCACAATCAGGGATGAGCCAGTGGTTAGTCCACTTCCCGACTTTCGACTTGGGACCTCTTACGGTTTCTTAATATTTCATGGAAACTCTTATCCTCTAGTATGTACCAGGAATAATTTTTTAACATAATACATAAAACCTATCTTTCTCCTAATAGACAGTTTCTCATGGGCTTAGGCCCATCTGATAGTTGCCCAAATGTTCTCGTTGCCTTGCAGATTTGTACCACTGCTTTTGGACACGGGTCAAACGCGATGCAGAAATTGCTTTAATTAACTATGTCCCTCTTTTCCCTGAATGGGCTATTTTTGGATTCCCCCCAAAAATCGCAACGTATTACTAAGGGAGGGAGGAAGTTGCTCTTAGCCATTAGCACAGCTCCCCCAAAAAAAAACAATATTGTAAAACTGGATAAATCCTAACCCCCAGTCCTTTTCCCTTTATAAAGAAAAATTACATAATATTTTTAGAATGAACTGGGTGGATACTATGTTCGAAAAAGAAAAGCGGGTAGGACCGTTCTTTGATGTTTGGGAAAGCTACATAGCAACGCAGACTGTCTCAGTACGCGAGGGAATCCACAAAAGCTTACGTCTGACTTTGTGGTATGGATTACATATCCTAGATGGGGATCCTCCCATTACTCTTGACTAATTGATTCCCCTAAATTTTACTTTTGGGTAGGTGGTGAACGCCACACATCCTCTTGAATCTAAGGTGAAATTGTACATTTAACATTACGTGAATATTACATATTGTTTTATTGCTCTTATTACGATCGGTTGATAGCTAAGAAATGACGCTACACGATGATATATGTAATGTTACTATTTTATTGTACTCTAGCTGTACATACAGTACATGTTTTGTGAATGATATGTTTTTATTCATGCTTCGATAAAATAAAAAATAGGGGAGATGAGTGCATGCTTGAAGGCAGAGGGGACAGTGCCTGATGAGAGGGAGAGATTGAGGTGGGCAAGATGGGAACAGGCAGAAGGAGAGAGGTAGCAGAGGAAGCGGGAGGGCATAGGGTTAAGTGGAGAACTGGAGGTGGGGGGGGACAGATGAGGGCCATGAGTTCC
Organism: Pseudophryne corroboree; assembly: GCF_028390025.1. Classification (NCBI taxonomy): domain Eukaryota; kingdom Metazoa; phylum Chordata; class Amphibia; order Anura; family Myobatrachidae; genus Pseudophryne; species Pseudophryne corroboree. The sequence continues at coordinate 191,041,910 of NC_086451.1, forward strand.
TCACCAGATACATGGGAGAAAGATGTCAGAGTTGGTGAGAGAGATTGGTGGTAAGGGATAGGAGGTGGCTGGTTGGGTGGGATGTGATGTCCTGACATATGGAGTAAATTTTGGAAGTTTAGTAAGTGGCCAAATCAAGAGCAGAGAGTCAGGAGGGAAGACCAGGTGTGCGTGGTTAGAGGAGGGAGTTGAGGGTAGCAAAGAGGTGCCAGGGTTGGAAGACTGGGAGATGAGATTCTTGAAGAATAACTGTTTAGCGAGGGAAAGGGCAGAACTGAAAGACGAGAGCTTAAGTTTGAAATGGAGGAAGTCTGCCTTAGAGCGTAATTTCCTCCAGTGTTGCTCAGCAGTACATGAGCATTTTTGCAGATATCTGGTGTATTTTTGGTGTGCCAGGGTTAAGGTGTTAATACGAGAAGAGATATGCACAGTATGCCTACAGTATATACCAACAGCAGCAACACCCATTATATGCCAGCAGCAGTAATGTCTCTGTGCTCTTTTCCTCCTTGACCCCTTCACAGGCTTTTGTGATGGACATAGAAACTCAATTTAGGGTACTCTCACTCATAGCAGACTGTTCTTGATGGATGATGGAATCTGCAAAGCCATACCTCCTGGTTTATGACATTTGGAGCTCCCAGCCTCTCCACTAATCGATGGCACCATCCAAAGTAGTTTATTTATTCTTCAATTGTGAACTTCAATACATATACTATTAAATATTTAAATCTGTGCTAATGTTCAGTCCAGTGGCTCTTAAACTGGGTACAGTGGCTCTCCTGGGTTGACATGGGGATTTGCAGAGGTGCCATGCGTCTCTGACATCCAGCGAAGGCCACAAATGTGTTCGCCTCCATGATGGGGAAACACTGATCCAAGAGATTCCATACATAAATGATCTACCCACAGCATAGTGGTCAATGGGCAAAGATTCAAAATAGTCCACAATGAGACGTTCAAATACCGTAAAAAGAATGATCTGGAGTAAAACCCAGTTTCCATTGCAGTGGAGGAACTGGAGCAATTACACAGAGGAGGGAATTCATAGCCTGGTCTAATTGCCACCCTCTTTTCTGCATTCTGAGGAAGTGCGGTGGCGAACTCCTGAGGACGATGATGTAACCTCAGGAAATTATGTCCCTCACCTGAGCATCTGAAGCCACCGCCCTCCAACTGGCACCTGTACTGAGAATAGAGTGAGCAAGAGAGCAGATCCCTGGTCCCCCTAGCAAAATATGATCTGCTTGTGGGATTTGATCCTATGACCTCCTGCTGACTGCCTTTGGCCACTGCCTTTTGGTGCCAATCTTCAGCAGGGGGAAAAACTAACTCGGCCCCATAAGGAACATCCCCTGCAAAGTGAAGTGCTTCTTAAGCTGGGTACACATTAGATGATTTTTGTTAACGATGTGGCCGATTCCGATGGATCTAACACTTCGTTAAAATCGTCTAGTGTGTATGCTCCTGTGCGTTGTCAGTGACATTGCCCTTCGTACCTGCATGCAGCTCAGTCTAGCTATATTGCTAGTGTCATGGTTGTTGGTACTTGTGGAACTGGAAGAGGTTTAGTAGCCAGTTGGCTGGAGTCCCGAGGACGGAATAGTGCGGGCTTGATACATGACAGGATGAGTTGCTCTGGAGATAACTAAGAATGAAAAAGCCTCAGAATGTAACACCCCCACCTGGAGGGTTAAATTGCAAGTCTCTTGGACAAGTTCCATGAGGTATAGGACTACCGTCTCCTGCCATGAGAGTGATGGCTTGAGAAAGCTTCCTAGTAGGTATCTGATATTTGCACACCAGGTCAGCCGAAATGAATTTTTCTGCAGCGCCAGGATCTAGTAGAGCAGGAAAAGTTTCAGAACCGGTGGGAAGCTGCAGAGAAACAGAGAAAATGGAATCCTTCTTGCTTGGAGAGTTTTTTTACGCTTCCTAGCTTCGACCCTCCTCCGGAGACTAGGAACGCCCGTTTCCCGGACACTTGGAACCGGTTGTCAGTTGGTGGTCACTTTCTCCACAGTGCATACAGAGATTAATTTGACGATGACATTGTTTCTCTTTTGCAGACAACTTTGAGTGATTTATCTGCATAGGAGAAGGAGAAGGAAGGCGGGGAGTTGGATGTGGCTTAACTCGGTCGAGACGAGATTTTTCATGAATCCTCTCTCTCAGGCGAAGAGCGATTTTATTACATAAAGACATAAGATCTTTGAGAGTAGAAGGCATATCTCTAGAAGCTAGCTCATCTTTGAGTTTTTCAGATAGCCCTTGCCAGAAAGCCACATTCCATTGGAGTTCAGATGCCAGTGTTTGAAAGTCAATTATGTACTGTCCGACTGCCCTAGAGCCTTGACGGATTTCATATCATCAATGGAAGTGGACGTTGAGCGTCCAGGCTCTTCGAAGATTACGCGAAGACTGTAGAAACCTTGCGTAGTCACTGAGAATGGGATATGATCTTTCCCACAGAGGAGATACTCACTCAAGGGCTTTTCCAGACAGGGGAGAAACGATGAGTGCCACCTTAGACTTGGAGGAGGGAAAATTTTCAGGAAGAAGCATGAAATGCACACCACAAAGATTTACAAATCCCCTACAGAGCTTGGGATTTCCATCGAATTTCTCTGGTGTAGGGAGGCGGATAGCCTTGGAAGATACAGAAGGTAAACTTCACGGGTAGTAGATTGAGACGAGGGTGTAACCAAAGATGCTTGAAACCCATCTTGCTGCACAGCAAGGTCCTGTAAGCCTTTTACCATCAGTCGGTCGGTTGTTTCCAGACCCTCCAGGCATGCCAATATAGCTTGCAGCAATTCGGCACTTAAAACAGCACTTTCTGCAGGAACCATTTGGTCAGTGCTTACTGTCACGGTTGTTGGTACTTTTGGAACTGGACGAGGTCTAGTAGCTAGTTGGCTGGATTCTCGAGAATGGAATAGTGCAAATAGTGGAATAGGCTTGATATATGACCTGATCATACAGATGTGGCAGGTTCGGCTAAAGTCTCTGGCTGACCACAGGTGTTTGTACAACTACGGGGAACTAGAACACTGGGGATACCATTGCAATGATAGTTGAGTGACACTTGTGGTAGAAATTGATAGCTGGAAGCTGGGATTGAACCAGCAGTACAGGTTAGCTGGATAGCTGGAAGCTGGGATTGAACCAGCAGTTCAGGAAAGATGGAAGCTGGGATTGAACCAGCAGTCCAGAATAGCTGAAAGCTGGGATTGAACCAGCAGTTCAGAATAGCTGAAAGCTGGGACTGAACCAGCAGTACAGGATAGCTGGATAGGATACTCAGTGATGCAGGCTTGCAGATATACTGGAGATTGTACTGACCAGCGGTGCAGGTTTGCAGATATCCTGGAGATGAGATAACCAGCGGTGCAGGTTTGCAGATATCCTGGAGAAGGGGTGCAGGTTTGCAGATATCCTGGAGATGAGGAGATAACCAGCGGTGCAGGTTTGCAGATATCCTAGAGACAGGAGTCAGGAAGTGCTGAAGTTGGTAATGCACCATCTCTTTAAGCAGGAGATTGCAGGAGCTCTCTACAGGCTTGAGGACAACAAAGCACTGACAGCTTCCCAGTGCTTGGAGTTGGTATATATACCCCTTGCTCACTGGTGATAGGCTGAAGGGATCACGTCAGGGAAACACTACCTGGTTGGAGAGTTCTCTGCAGAGTCATGCTGTGACTGACAGCGCGGATGGACCAGCGAATGGTGGACAGCGCTTTGGACTGCGTCGCAGGTAGGTCAAAGTGAAACTGGTAAGCGCTGTAAACCTCCGTTTTGTGACAGCTAGTGAGTGCAATGCTGCTGAATGCAGCATGCCACCTCCCTCCCCTCACCTGTTGCCGGGTCCCATCGCTGCTATATTGTACTGGGTACATATCATCTAATATGTACCCAGCTTAAGGCATGCCTGGAGGCAAAATCTGCATTTCATGCACAAAGAGGAAGGGCCTACTGAGCCGCGATGGACACAGCTGAGACTGTGGAAGCTACCAGAGCTCCAATGTGCCCGTCCTGAAGAACATAGTCTGTCACTCCCCATAGCTGTTCCAAGTCTAGCAATGAAGTTCCAGAATAAACACTACAAAGGTCTGTGATTAGCAAGACTTTCAAGTGTCCCTGTATCGAGCCACCAACTTCGAGGCCAGCATAGGAAGTAAAATTGCCCGAACCTAGAGAGACTTAAGACAACCCGCAAGGTGCTTGTCCAACAGATCCATAAAGGACACCTGACCCGGTTGTGTGTAGTTAAACGTAACACCAGTGCATCCAACTTCGGAGATTGACCCAACTAAGACACCCAGGTTCGCTGAAGAGGAGAAAGCCAAGCAAACCAGCAAACAAAAAAAAACTGAATCCGGCGGATGCAATGCATCCTCCAGAAAATCTGAAAGATTCGAAGTGGGGCAGGTTACAACTCTGTGGCACCGCTGCTGGGAAAGGGCCTGTGATAGGGCAACCAAATATAAGCACTCCAGAGATTGCCAGACCTCCACATCATGAGGTCCACAACGCCATGACGCTAGGAAGAATTCCTATGAAGGAGGACACCGTCCCAAAATGCAACGCCATACACAACAGAAGCAAAGTACAGAAGCTGAGCACACGCTCCGCAAAGAGGTAAGGAATCCTGCCCTTGTGAGGAAATGAGCCTGATCTGCCACCTCAAAGCACTACGAGCCTCACAAAGTCTAAAGCTGCCCAGCCCCGAGACTAAGCCCATAGCGGCTGTGCCATGGCAGATGCGGTATCCTACTGACGCCTGTGCATCGCCGAGACCTGCAGCTGTTGATTGGCGAACCTCCTAAGGCTATCTGCAGTCACCACAATCTAGCTGTGAGCAAATATCCTATGTATAAATAAAAGAACAATTTGACACAAAAAAAAAAAGAGAGAGAGAAAATAAAGTAGGCATGTAAAGTTTGGCATTATGGGATTGTAGTAGGAGGAGCTGAGTTTCAAGTTACAGTAGTGCTAAACTCCAGCCCAAACTGCAATCCAATGGTCCACTGTATTCCAGCCATGCTGCAAGAGAAAATACAGGATTAAAAACTCCTACATTTGTAAAAATATAAATGCATGCATCATATGTGTGAAACAAATTCTGAGGGATGGAACATGGCTACATCCACAGCTGTACTCTCCCTTCACATAGTGAATCATGGCATTATACAGTAATCCCTCTGTCCTGCACACTTGACCAGGAAGTGGGTGGGATGAGGCCATTCGGGAGTCTCCAGGCCGTTCTGGTAGATTAGGAAAAAGTCAAAGGTGCAATAACGTTCAACACTGTAGTGTAGTTCATGAAACTTGAAGACCTTGTTTACTGCAGTTCTCTCTCAAGGGACTATTTATTAAACTAACCCAAAAATCATGCGAAAACCGTAATTTCTCCAAAATGTATTTAACCACTCAAATGGCTAATTCCCCCCCCCAAAAAAAAGCTCAGAATTTGGATTTATTTCATTATTGCATTAGGTTAATAACACTTGTGGCTGTAAAGAACAATATTTTTCTTTTGCTCTTTAGGAGAGGAGACCCCATTTTGGGGGGTGTTCCAACTTCCCTAGGGTTTAAAGCCCTTGGCTAAATAGTCTAGGGCTGGTAGACATTTAGGGGGTAATGGTCAGCATTACCGCCTCACAGCACTCAGGTCATGGGTTCGAGTCCCACCATGGCTCTACCTGTGTGGAGTTTGTATATACTCCCTGTACTTACGTGGGTTTCCTCCGAGTACTCCAGTTTCCTCCCACATTCCAAAAATATACTGGTAGGTTAATTGGATCCCAACACAAATTAACCCTAGTATGAATGTGTGTGCGAGTACATGTGATAGGGAACATAGATTGTAAGCTCCACTGGGGCAGGGACTTATGTGAATGGCCAAAATAGGATTTTGGTACTCACCGTTAAATCCTTTTCTCCTAATCCGTAGAGGATGCTGGGGACTCCAAAAGGACCATGGGGTATAGACGGGATCCGCAGGAGCTTGGGCACACTAAAAAGACTTAAGACTGGGTGTGAACTAGAGATGAGCGGGTTCGGTTCCTCGGAATCCGAACCCCCCCGAACTTCAGCCTTTTTACACGGGTCCGAGGCAGACTCGGATCTTCCCGCCTTGCTCGGTTAACCCGAGCGCGCCCGAACGTCATCATCCCGCTGTCGGATTCTCGCGAGGCTCGGATTCTATCGCGAGACTCGGATTCTATATAAGGAGCCGCGCGTCGCCGCCATTTTCACACGTGCATTGAGATTGATAGGGAGAGGACGTGGCTGGCGTCCTCTCCGTTAGAATAGATAGAGACACTTGAGTTGATTTACTACTAACTTAGTAATTTTGGGGAGCATTAGGAGTACTCAGAGTGCAGAGTTTTGCTGATAGTTACTAGTGACCACCACCAGTTTTATTTATTATTTAATATAATCCGTTCTCTGCCTGAAAAAAAACGATACACAAACAGTCACATACCATATCTGTGCTCAGCCTCAGTGTGCTGCATGATAATATCATCTATGTATATCTGACTGTGCTGAGTGCTCACTGCTCACACAGCTGAATTGTGGGGGAGACTGGGGTGCAGTTATAGCAGGAGTACAGTGCACACTTTTGCTGCCAGTGGGACTGACCAGTGACCACCAGTATATTGTCTGCCTGAAAAAGTTAAACACTCCTGTGGTGTTTTTTTTTTTTATTCTATAAACACATTCTGCTGACAGTGTCCAGCAGGTCCGTCATTCATTATATTATATATAAATATTTACCTGCAGTAGTGTTATATTTTTTTTGTTCATCTCTATCATCTTTATCATCTCTATATTAGCAGACGCAGTACAGTAGTCCACGGCTGTGGCTACCTCTGTGTCGTCAGTGCTCGTCCATAATTGTATACCTACCTGTGGTGGGGTTTTTTTTTCTATCTTCTTCATACTAGTAGTTTAGGAGTCTGCTGACAGTGTCCAGCAGGTCCGTCATTATATTATATATACCTGCAGTAGTGATATACATATATTTTTTATATCATTATCATCTCTATACTAGCAGACGCAGTACGGTAGTCCACGGCTGTAGCTACCTCTGTGTCGTCAGTGCTCGTCCATAATTGTATACCTACCTGTGGTGGGGTTTTTTTTTCTATCTTCTTCATACTAGTAGTAGGAGTCTGCTGACAGTGTCCAGCAGGTCCGTCATTATATTATATATACCTGCAGTAGTGATATATATTTTTTTTATATCATTATCATCTCCATACTAGCAGACGCAGTACGGTAGTCCACGGCTGTAGCTACCTCTGTGTCGTCAGTGCTCGTCCATAATTGTATACCTACCTGTGGTGGGGTTTTTTTTTCTATCTTCTTCATACTAGTAGTTTAGGAGTCTGCTGACAGTGTCCAGCAGGTCCGTCATTATATTATATATACCTGCAGTAGTGATATATATATATTTTTTATATCATTATCATCTCTATACTAGCAGACGCAGTACGGTAGTCCACGGCTGTAGCTACCTCTGTGTCGTCAGTGCTCGTCCATAATTGTATACCTACCTGTGGTGGTTTTTTTTTTCTATCTTCTTCATACTAGTAGTAGGAGTCTGCTGACAGTGTCCAGCAGGTCCGTCATTATATTATATATACCTGCAGTAGTGATATATATATATTTTTTATATCATTATCATCTCTATACTAGCAGACGCAGTACGGTAGTCCACGGCTGTAGCTACCTCTGTGTCGTCAGTCACTCGTCATCCATAAGTATACTAGTATCCATCCATCTCCATTGTTTACCTGAGGTGCCTTTTAGTTGTGCCTATTAAAATATGGAGAACAAAAATGTTGAGGTTCCAAAAATAGGGAAAGATCAAGATCCACTTCCACCTCGTGCTGAAGCTGCTGCCACTAGTCATGGCCGAGACGATGAAATTCCATCAACGTCGTCTGCCAAGGCCGATGCCCAATGTCATAGTACAGAGCATGTAAAATCCAAAACACAAAATATCAGTAAAAAAAGGACTCAAAAATCTAAAATAAAATCGTCGTCGGAGAAGCGTAAACTTGCCAATATGCCATTTACCACACGGAGTGGCAAGGAACGGCTGAGGCCCTGGCCTATGTTCATGGCTAGTGGTTCAGCTTCACATGAGGATGGAAGCACTCAGCCTCTCGCTAGAAAAATGAAAAGACTTAAGCTGGCAAAAGCACAGCAAAGAACTGTGCGTTCTTCGAAATCACAAATCAACAAGGAGAGTCCAATTGTGTCGGTTGCGATGCCTGACCTTCCCAACACTGGACGTGAAGAGCATGCGCCTTCCACCATTTGCACGCCCCCTGCAAGTGCTGGAAGGAGCACCCGCAGTCCAGTTCCTGATAGTCAGATTGAAGATGTCAGTGTTGAAGTACACCAGGATGAGGAGGATATGGGTGTTGCTGGCGCTGGGGAGGAAATTGACAAGGAGGATTCTGATGGTGAGGTGGTTTGTTTAAGTCAGGCACCCGGGGAGACACCTGTTGTCCGTGGGAAGAATATGGCCATTGACATGCCTGGTGAAAATACCAAAAAAATCAGCTCTTCGGTGTGGAAGTATTTCAACAGAAATGCGGACAACAGGTGTCAAGCCGTGTGTTGCCTTTGTCAAGCTGTAATAAGTAGGGGTAAGGACGTTAACCACCTCGGAACATCCTCCCTTATACGTCACCTGCAGCGCATTCATCATAAGTCAGTGACAAGTTCAAAAACTTTGGGCGACAGCAGAAGCAGTCCACTGACCAGTAAATCCCTTCCTCTTGTAACCAAGCTCACGCAAACCACCCCACCAACTCCCTCAGTGTCAATTTCCTCCTTCCCCAGGAATGCCAATAGTCCTGAAGGCCATGTTACTGGCAATTCTGACGAGTCCTCTCCTGCCTGGGATTCCTCCGATGCATCCTTGAGTGTAACGCCTACTGCTGCTGGTGCTGCTGTTGTTGCTGCTGGGAGTCGATGGTCATCCCAGAGGGGAAGTCGTAAGACCACTTCTACTACTTCCACCAAGCAATTGACTGTCCAACAGTCCTTTGCGAGGAAGATGAAATATCACAGCAGTCATCCTGCTGCAAAGCGGATAACTGAGGCCTTGGCATCCTGGGCGGTGAGAAACGTGGTTCCGGTATCCATCATTACTGCAGAGCCAACTATAGACTTGTTTGAGGTACTGTGTCCCCAGTACCAAATACCATCTAGGTTCCATTTCTCTAGGCAGGCGATACCGAAAATGTACACAGACCTCAGAAAAAGACTCACCAGTGTCCCAAAAATGCAGTTGTAACCAATGTCCACTTAACCACGGACATGTGGACAAGTGGAGCAGGGCAGACTCAGGACTATATGACTGTGACAGCCCACTGGGTAGATGTATTGACTCCCGCCGCAAGAACAGCAGCGGCGGCACCAGTAGCAGCATCTCGCAAACGCCAACTCTTTCCTAGGCAGGCTACGCTTTGTATCACCGCTTTCCAGAATACGCACACAGCTGAAAACCTCTTACGGCAACTGAGGAAGATCATCGCAGAATGGCTTACCCCAATTGGACTCTCCTGTGGATTTGTGGCATCGGACAACGCCAGCAATATTGTGTGTGCATTAAATCTGGGCAAATTCCAGCACGTCCCATGTTTTGCACATACCTTGAATTTGGTGGTGCAGAATTATTTAAAAAACGACAGGGGCGTGCAAGAGATGCTGTCGGTGGCCAGAAGAATTGCGGGACACTTCCGGCGTACAGACACCACAAACAGAAGACTGGAGCAACACCAAAAACGCCTGAACCTGCCCTGCCATCATCTGAAGCAAGAAGTGGTAACGAGGTGGAATTCAACACTCTATATGCTTCAGAGGTTGGAGGAGCAGCAAAAGGCCATTCAAGCCTATACAACTGACCACGATATAGGAGGTGGAATGCACCTGTCTCAAGCGCAGTGGAGAATGATTTCAACGTTGTGCAAGGTTCTGCAACCTTTTGAACTTGCCACACGTGAAGTCAGTTCAGACACTGCCAGCCTGAGTCAGGTCATTCCCCTCATCAGGCTTTTGCAGAAGAAGCTGGAGACATTGAAGGAGGAGCTAACACAGAGCGATTCCGCTAGGCATGTGGGACTTATGGATGGAGCCCTTAATTCGCTTAACAAGGATTCACGGGTGGTCAATCTGTTGAAATCAGAGCACTACATTTTGGCCACCGTGCTCGATCCTAGATTTAAAACCTACGTTGTATCTCTCTTTCCGGCAGACACAAGTCTGCAGGGGTTCAAAGAACTGCTGGTGAGAAAATTGTCAAGTCAAGCGGAACGCGACCTGTCAACATCTCCTCCTTCACATTCTCCCGCAACTGGGGGTGCGAGGAAAAGGCTCAGAATTCCGAGCCCACCCGCTGGCGGTGATGCAGGGCAGTCTGGAGCGACTGCTGATGCTGACATCTGGTCCGGACTGAAGGACCTGCCAACGATTACGGACATGTCGTCTACTGTCACTGCATATGATTCTCTCACCATTGAAAGAATGGTGGAGGATTATATGAGTGACCGCATCCAAGTAGGCACGTCAGACAGTCCGTACGTATACTGGCAGGAAAAAGAGGCAATTTGGAGGCCCTTGCACAAACTGGCTTTATTCTACCTAAGTTGCCCTCCCACAAGTGTGTACTCCGAAAGAGTGTTTAGTGCCGCCGCTCACCTTGTCAGCAATCGGCGTACGAGGTTACTTCCAGAAAATGTGGAGAAGATGATGTTCATTAAAATGAATTATAATCAATTCCTCCGTGGAGACATTCACCAGCAGCAATTGCCTCCACAAAGTACACAGGGAGCTGTGATGGTGGATTCCAGTGGGGACGAATTGATAATCTGTGAGGAGGGGGATGTACACGGTGATGAATCGGAGGATGATGATGAGGTGGACATCTTGCCTCTGTAGAGCCAGTTTGTGCAAGGAGAGATTAATTGCTTCTTTTTTGGTGGGGGTCCAAACCAACCCGTCATTTCAGTCACAGTCGTGTGGCAGACCCTGTCACTGAAATGATGGGTTGGTTAAAGTGTGCATGTCCTGTTTATACAACATAAGGGTGGGTGGGAGGGCCCAAGGACAATTCCTTCTTGCACCTCTTTTTTCTTTCATTTTTCTTTGCTTCATGTGCTGTTTGGGGAGTGTTTTTTGGAAGGGCCATCCTGCGTGACACTGCAGTGCCACTCCTAGATGGGCCAGGTGTTTGTGTCGGCCACTAGGGTCGCTTATCTTAGTCACACAGCTACCTCATTGCGCCTCTTTTTTTTCTTCTTTGCGTCATGTGCTGTTTGGGGAGTATTTTTTGGAAGGGCCATCCTGCGTGACACTGCAGTGCCACTCCTAGATGGGCCAGGTGTTTGTGTCGGCCACTAGGGTCACTTATCTTAGTCACACAGCTACCTCATTGCGCCTCTTTTTTTTCTTCTTTGCGTCATGTGCTGTTTGGGGAGTATTTTTTGGAAGGGCCATCCGGCCTGACACTGCAGTGCCACTCCTAGATGGGCCAGGTGTTTGTGTCGGCCACTAGGGTCGCTTAGCTTACTCACACAGCTACCTCATTGCGCCTCTTTTTTTCTTTGCGTCATGTGCTGTTTGGGGGGTGTTTTTTGGAAGGGCCATCCTGCGTGACACTGCAGTGCCACTCCTAGATGGGCCGGGTGTTTGTGTCGGCCACTTGGGTCGCTGAGCTTAGTCATCCAGCGACCTCGGTGCAAATTTTAGGACTAAAAATAATATTGTGAGGTGTTCAGAATAGACTGAAAATGAGTGGAAATTATGGTTATTGAGGTTAATAATACTCTGGGATCAAAATGACCCCCAAATTCTATGATTTAAGCTGTTTTTTAGGGTTTTTTGAAAAAAACACCCGAATCCAAAACACACCCGAATCCGACAAAAAAAATTCGGTGAGGTTTTGCCAAAACGCGTTCGAACCCAAAACACGGCCATGGAACCGAACCCAAAACCAAAACACAAAACCCGAAAAATTTCCGGTGCACATCTCTAGTGTGAACTGGCTCCTCCCTCTATGCCCCTCCTCCAGACTCAGTTATAGGAACTGTGCCCAGGAGAGACGGACATTACAAGGAAAGATTTTTGTCTTAACTAAGGGCTACCAAATTACCAGCCCACACCATAAACATACCGTACAACCGGAATAACGCCAAACCAGATAACAGTATGCATAAAACTCCAGCAACCAGCTGCAACAAACCAATACACAAGTCGTGTATAAACTAACTTAACCAGTAAGAAAATATATAATGCAAGTCATAGTCCGCACTGGGACGGGTGGCCAGCATCCTCTACGGCAGGGGTGGGGAACCTCAGGCCCGCGGGCCGTATAAGGCCCGCAGAGCCACTTGATCCGGCCCGGCCAGGTTCACCTAACCGAGGGAGATGCCGGGCGCCCGCTGAGGCTGAGCAGCAGGGCTGGTGAGTATTGTGTTTTTTTTTCTTTTAATGTGTGTATGTAAGTGGCGCTACTAGGGGGCATATCTAATGGGACATATTTAATGGGGCATAACAACTGACTGGGGGCATATCTAATAGGGCATAACAAATGACTGGGGGCATATCTAATGGGGCATAACAAGTGACTGGGGGCATATGTACTGGTGGCATATCTACTGGGTCATAACAACTGACTGGAGGAATTTCTATTGGGGGCATAACTACTGACTGGCGGCATAACTACTAACTTGGGGCATAACTACTGGGGGCATATGTACTGGGGCAGGCTAAGTTGATCATATTTGTATGGCCCCCGAAGGATTTTATAAATATCCAAATGGCCCTTGGTAGAAAAAAGGTTCCCCACCCCTGCTCTACGGACTAGGAGAAAAGGATTTAACGGTGAGTACCAAAATCCTATTTTCTTTTACGTCCTAGAGGATGCTGGGGACTCCAAAAGGACCATGGGGATTATACCAAAGCTCCAGAACGGGCGGGAGAGTGCGGACGACTCTGCAGCACCGACTGAGCAAACGCCAGGTCCTCATCGGCCAGGGTATCGAACTTATAGAATTTAGCAAAAGTGTTCGAACCCGACCAAGTAGCCGCTCGGCAAAGCTGTAGTGCCGAAACACCTCGGGCAGCCGCCCAAGATGAGCCCACCTTTCTGGTAGAATGGGCATTAACCGACTTCGGCACCGGCAACCCCACCGAAGAATGAGCTTGCTGAATCGTACTACAAATCCAGCGTGCAATAGTCTGTTTTGACGCGGGATGACCAACCTTGTTGGCCGCATACAAAACAAAACGCTTTAGTTTTCCTTGTAACAGCTGTCCTAGAAACGTAAACTTTTAACGCTCTTACAACATCCAGAGATTTTGGAATCGCCACTTCTTCCGTAGCTACCGGAACCACAATAGGTTGGTTAATGTGAAATGACGAAGCCACCTTTGGTAGAAATTGTTGACGAGTTCTCAATTCTGCCCTATCCGCATGATAAATCAAGTACGGACTCTTATGAGATAAAGCTGCCAATTCCGATACTCGCCTGGCAGATGCCAGCGCCAAAAGCATAACTACCTTCCAAGTGAAAAATTTTAATTCAACCGTCCGCAAAGGTTCAAACCAGGAAGACATGGCGCTACAGGCGGTACAAACGGTGGATTGATATGCATTACACCCTTCACAAAAGTCTGAACCTCTGGGAGGGCAGCTAACTCTTTTTGAAAGAAAATAGACAAAGCCGAAATTTGCACTTTGATGGAACCCATTTTCAGGCCTGCATCTACACCCGCCTGTAAAAAGTGGAGAAAATGACCCAAGTGAAAATCCTCCGCAGGAGCCTTTGTAACATCAAACCAGGAAACATATTTCTGTTATGATTCTAGTACTCAGGTCTGGGGTGATCTTATGTGAAAAGACCTGAATACCGGAACGTAATGCTGGGAAAGGGGAAAGGAATGGGAATAGCCCCTGGCACCCTATCTCCGTTGTCTCGCCCGTGCTGTCAGTACACTCTTGCGAGACTATGGTTTCTTGAGCCCATGGCAGCCGCGTTTGAAGGGCGGATTACGTCTGCCTAACTCCGATGCCCCCTCAGGTCTTAATGGGAGACAAAGAGTGAACCGAGACAGGGAGATAACAAGGGGCCCTCTAACTAAACAACAAGGCAAGGGGCTACTAACAAACCTAAAACTAAAGTATGTGCGGATTAACGCCAGGGAAAAGGACAACCAAAATACTCCACTTGTCCACTCTCCTACACGGCACCGCCGAGTACCGGAGAGGACTGTGGAAGCGGATACCTCCGCAAATGCTCCAAAACCAGCAAATATTAAGCGCAGCACACGGCAGAGCCGTCACTCACGAAACCAAGCGAGATCCTCTATAGAGTGTCACAGGTAAATGAGGACCAGGAGAACTCCTTGGGATGAGATGACAAACACCAAGACTCAGGAACTCTGAAGACTGGAACGACCGGACACAGCAGACCAGGAACAGATATAAACCAAACATGAGCAGCATGCAGGAAGCTATCACCGGCGTCTGTGTGAGGCACTGAGAAGGCATTTAACAGGGAATTCCCCAGAGTCCAGAGCCTGATTACAACCAATGTCGTGCAGCTGCCCTGCTGCATGACCGGAAACATGTGTGCACAGTGATTAATCCACCCTGCAACAGGGAACGCGGTCCGCCCGTGGCGTCCCCGTTGCTAGGGTCTCGGCGGCTTGGCGCGCCCGGCGTCCTAGCGTTGCTAGGGAGCCGGAGGCTCAGCGCGCACGGCGTCCCAGCGTTGCTAGGGACCCGGCGGCTAAGTGCGCTCGGCGTCCCTAGTTGCTAGGTGCCGGGCCGGGAGGAAGTTCCAGACTGCTGCGCCTAACAGTACCCCCTGTCACGATCCGGGTATCTGGACGCCATTTCTTACCCATCAGATGCCTCCTAAGGCTGGCTCAGCGCTCCAGGACCGGATCCCATCTGTTATCCTGATGTGTACATTCCTGTATCCTCTCCTGTCACTCTGGGACGCTGTCACAGTAAACGCCATATTACACCTGGCATGGCGTCTCCCGCGGCCTCCGCCGCCGTCCCTGAACTTCTGCATGCAGAGTGTCTGAGTGGCGATTACGTCAGCCGCGGCCTCCGCTGTGTCCGCGTGGTTGGATGTGCATCTGTCAGCCTGGCGCCTCCTGTCTCCGGTGGCCGGCGCCGCCATTACTGTTTTCATTACCACATGGATTACAAACCAAACTTCCCTCCAAGTGTCTGCATGGGCGCAGCCATCTTGGATTCTGTCAGCTGATCATATCCACCAATCTGTTCTCAGTATTGATAATCTGCATAATTGCCTAGCCAATCCCTTCCTTGCTGCAGGTATAAATACACTGTGCCTGAGCAAGGAAGGCGTCAGTGCTTTGGTTGTCAAACCTAGTTCCTGTTTGTCTCTCTCCTGTGATTGTCTTCCAGGTTCCAGCTCCTGTCTCAAGACTTCCACCATAGAGACCCGCACCAGCATTCCACCTGCGGTGTAGCCTGACTCTCCAATCCATTGTGGATTCATCTGTTTCCAGCTACAACATTACCTGCTTCCAGCTCAGCTTCCAGCAGAGTACAGCTTCCCTTAAAGGGCCGGTGTCCTTTCTACACTTTACCACTCTCCACCGGTATTATTATTTCTCCGCTCTCAAGTTCTACATTTCAGTTCATATTTCATCGCTCCCAAGTTCATTTATTATTTAACTGGTTCCAGCCAGTATCCACTCCGTGCTAACAACAGTCTGGTTCCAGCCAGTATCCACAGCAGCTGTTTTATCTTCAGCAACCCAGCTTTTCCTGGAACACCAGCTGGCACAATCCTGGGTTATCTCCATTGCTACAGTCGGGCCTGGTAAGGACTTTCCATCTAGAAGATCATAAGAACTATCTCACACTACCAGTGCCCTGTGGCTCCTGCCATCCTGTAGTACCCAGGAACTGTATTTATTCTTTGCTGACTTTTACGTTTTCTTTTACTGCTGCTGTGTTGCGGAGTTGTCATAATAAACATCATTGACTTTTATCCAAGTTGTCGTGGTCACGCCTTCGGGCAGTTATTATTCATGTTACTTACATGTCCAGGGGTCTGATACAACCTCCCAGGTTCCGGTACATCTCAGCCCCTACAACTGAGGCTGCCTCCCGTCAGCTCAGGCCCTCAGTTGTGACAGTAAGCACTGACCTAATGAATCCAGCCGGAGACCAGGATCAAGCGGCCAGGCCGATGCAAGAACTGGCAGCCCGACTAGAACATCAGGAGGCTGCACAGGGCCACATCATCCGCTGTCTCCAGGATCTCTCTACTCGGCTGGATGGGATTCAGACAACTCTCCGTGGATCAGGCGCGTCTGGTGTGTCAACCACAGTGACTCCAGCTATAACCCCACCCACCTTACCCATTTCTGCTCCACGTCTTCATCTTCCAACGCCAGCAAAATTTGACGGATCTCCAAGATTCTGCAGGGGATTTCTCAACCAGTGTGAGATTCAGTTTGAGCTACAACCTGGCAATTTTCCCAGTGACCGTACAAAAATTGCCTACATTATTTCTCTTCTCAGTGGCTCAGCCCTTGATTGGGCATCACCGTTATGGGAGAGGTCTGACACCCTGCTATCTTCCTACACTGCCTTCGTGTCAACATTCAGGCGCATCTTCGACGAGCCAGGCCGGGTAACCTCAGCTTCATCCGAGATTCTCCGTTTACGCCAGGGGTCACGTACTGTAGGACAATATCTGATACAGTTCCAGATCCTGGCATCCGAACTGGCATGGAACGACGAGGCCCTGTATGCTGCATTCTGGCATGGCTTATCTGAGCGTATTAAAGATGAGTTAGCTACCAGAGACTTACCTTCTAAGTTAGATGAGCTAATCTCACTCTGCACGAAAGTTGATTTACGTTTCAGAGAGAGAGCAACTGAGCGTGGAAGATCATCTGCTCCAAAATCTTCTGCTCCTCCTCCTCGTCAACTGTCACCATCTAAAGATGAGCCCATGCAACTTGGCCGTTCCCGTTTAACTCCTGCTGAGCGCCGAAGACGTCTCTCCGAGTTTCTCTGTCTCTATTGTGCAGCTCCGTCTCACACCATTAATGCCTGTCCCAAACGTCCGGGAAACTCCAAATCCTAGCTCGCCAAGGAGAGGGCCGGCTAGGAGTAATGATCTCCTCTCCATCTCCTCAAGATTGTAATCTCCCAGTCTCGCTTCAAGTTGCTCAACGTTATCGGAACGTCATTGCCCTCCTTGATTCCGGAGCAGCTGGGAACTTTATTACCGAAGCCTATGTTAAACGGTGGTCCCTACCCACCGAGAGACTTCCTTCGTCCATTTCTTTAACTGCCGTGGATGGCAGCAAAATTTTTGATGCAGTTATTTCTTTAAGGACTCTACCAGTTCATCTGAGAGTGGGAGTTCTTCATTCCGAACTTATTTCTTTTTTAGTGATTCCAAGAGCCACACATCCTGTGGTCCTGGGCCTTCCATGGCTCCGTCTTCACAATCCTACAATTGATTGGACGACTACGCAAATCCTGGCATGGGGTTCCTCCTGTGCTGAGACATGTTTGTTTAAAGTATTGCCTGTCTGTTCTTCCTCCCCCAGGTCGTCTGATGTTCCACCTCCTCCATATCAAGATTTCACGGATGTGTTCAGTAAAGCTTCTGCTGATATCCTTCCTCCTCATAGAGAATGGGACTGTCCGATTGATCTCGTTCCAGGGAAGGTTCCACCTCGAGGCCGAACTTATCCGTTGTCTCTGCCTGAGACGCATTCTATGGAGGAATATATTAAAGAGAACCTAGCAAAGGGGTTCATTCGACCTTCTTCTTCTCCAGCCGGCGCAGGCTTCTTTTTTGTAAAAAAGAAAGATGGTGGTCTGCGGCTGTGCATCGACTACAGAGGTTTGAACGACATTACCATCAAGAACCGTTATCCTTTACCCCTGATTACTGAGCTCTTTGACAGAGTTAGCGGAGCTACCATCTTTACAAAGCTGGACTTGCGAGGTGCATACAATCTCATCCGGATCCGTGAGGGTGACGAGTGGAAGACCGCCTTTAACACCCGTGACGGACATTATGAGTACCTCGTCATGCCCTTCGGATTGAGCAATGCTCCAGCTGTCTTCCAGCATTTTGTCAATGAGATCTTCAGAGACATTCTATACCGTCATGTCGTGGTCTATCTAGACGATATCCTCATTTTTGCCAACGATTTAGAGGAACATCGTTTTTGGGTTAAAGAGGTTCTGTCCCGTCTCCGTGTCAATCATCTCTATTGCAAATTAGAAAAATGCGTCTTTGAAGTCAAGTCCATTCCGTTTCTAGGGTACATTGTGTCCGGTTCCGGACTAGAGATGGATCCTGAGAAACTACAAGCAATCCAAAATTGGCCGGTACCCTTAACCCTCAAAGGGGTCCAGAGGTTCTTAGGGTTCGCCAACTATTACCGAAAGTTTATACGAGACTTTTCCACCATTGTGGCGCCTATTACTGCTTTCACTAAGAAGGGTGCTAACCCGTCCAAGTGGTCTGAAGAAGCCATGCAAGCATTTCATCTTTTAAAACAAAGGTTCATCTCTGCGCCTGTTCTGAAACAGCCTGACATCGACTCTCCTTTCATCTTAGAGGTGGATGCCTCCTCCGTTGGAGTAGGAGCGGTGTTATCTCAGAGGGCTAAAGATGGCCATTTACACCCTTGCAGTTTCTTCTCCCGGAAGTTCTCCCCAGCTGAGCGCAACTATGCCAATGGCGACCAGGAGTTGCTAGCCATCAAGCTCGCTCTAGAAGAGTGGAGGTATCTGTTGGAGGGAGCTTCTCATTTAATCACCATACTTACAGACCACAAGAACCTTTTATACCTGAAGGGCGCACAATGTCTCAACCCTCGTCAGGCCAGATGGGCACTTTTCTTTTCCAGGTTCGACTTTAAACTCCAGTTCTGTCCGGGCTCTCAGAATCGCAAGGCCGATGCCCTTTCCCGCTCATGGGAGCAAGAAAATGAGTCAGAGTCTTCAGACAAGCATCCTATTATAAATCCGTTGGCATTCTCCACGGTAGGGATGGACTCTACGCCCCCATCAGGGAAAAGTTTTGTGAAGCCGATGCTAAGGAAGAAGCTCATGCATTGGGCCCATGCTTCCCGTTTTGCCGGACATACAGGTATCCAAAAAACCCTGGAGTTTATCTCTAGGTCCTATTGGTGGCCAACTCTGAAAAAGGACGTCTTGGAGTTTATTGCATCTTGCCCAAAGTGTGCCCAACATAAAGTATCCCGCCAGTCGCCTGCGGGGCAACTGGTTCCACTATCCGTTCCCCGTCGACCATGGACCCACTTGTCGATGGATTTCATTACAGACTTACCCATGTGCAACAAGTTCAATACCATCTGGGTGGTAGTTGACCGGTTCACCAAGATGGCACACTTCATTCCTCTCACCGGTCTTCCGTCAGCTTCCAAGTTGGCTCAAGTATTCATACAAGAGATCTTCCGACTCCACGGTCTTCCTGAAGAAATTATCTCAGATCGAGGAGTTCAATTCACAGCCAAATTCTGGCGAAGTTTATGTCAAGTCCTCCAAGTCAAGCTAAAGTTTTCCACGGCTTACCATCCTCAGACCAATGGTCAAACCGAGAGGGTGAATCAGGACTTGGAGGCCTTCCTACGCATCTATGTGTCCTCCTCTCAAGATGACTGGGTTCAATTACTTCCCTGGGCCGAGTTCTGTCATAACAACCAGTATCATTCTTCATCTGCTTCAACACCATTCTTCACTAACTTTGGATTCCACCCTAAAGTCCCTGAGTTCCAACCGCTTCCAGCAACTTCTGTTCCCGCAGTGGATATCACCTTGCATCAGTTTGCCAATATCTGGAAGAGCGTACGATCAGCTCTGCTCAAGGCATCGTTCAGGTACAAGAAGTTTGCGGATAAGAAGCGTCGAGCAGTTCCTGCTCTCAAGGTGGGTGATCGGGTATGGTTATCCACGAAGAATTTGAGGTTAAGAGTTCCCAGTATGAAGTTTGCACCTCGCTATATCGGTCCTTTCAAGATTGAACAAGTCATCAATCCTGTTGCTTACAGACTCCAGTTGCCTCCCTTCTTAAAAATACCCAGGACATTCCATGTTTCCCTGTTGAAACCGCTGATCTTGAATCGGTTTCATTCCTCACTTCCTCCAACTCCGAAAGTCCAAACTCAACGAGGCGTTGAGTATGAAGTGGCCAAGATCCTGGACTCACGTCACCGTTACGGTCAACTACAATATCTTATTGACTGGAAGGGTTATGGTCCTGAGGAACGTTCATGGACCAATGCTTCTGATGTCCATGCTCCTGTCTTGGTCCGGAGATTCCATTCCAAGTTTCCTCAAAAGCCAAAGAAGTGTCCTGGGGCCACTCCTAAAGGGGGGGTTGCTGTCACGATCCGGGTATCTGGACGCCATTTCTTACCCATCAGATGCCTCCTAAGGCTGGCTCAGCGCTCCAGGACCGGATCCCATCTGTTATCCTGATGTGTACATTCCTGTATCCTCTCCTGTCACTCTGGGACGCTGTCACAGTAAACGCCATATTACACCTGGCATGGCGTCTCCCGCGGCCTCCGCCGCCGTCCCTGAACTTCTGCATGCAGAGTGTCTGAGTGGTGATTACGTCAGCCGCGGCCTCCGCTGTGTCCGCGTGGTTGGATGTGCATCTGTCAGCCTGGCGCCTCCTGTCTCCGGTGGCCGGCGCCGCCATTACTGTTTTCATTACCACATGGATTACAAACCAAACTTCCCTCCAAGTGTCTGCATGGGCGCAGCCATCTTGGATTCTGTCAGCTGATCATTTCCACCAATCTGTTCTCAGTATTGATAATCTGCATAATTGCCTAGCCAATCCCTTCCTTGCTGCAGGTATAAATACACTGTGCCTGAGCAAGGAAGGCGTCAGTGCTTTGGTTGTCAAACCTAGTTCCTGTTTGTCTCTCTCCTGTGATTGTCTTCCAGGTTCCAGCTCCTGTCTCAAGACTTCCACCATAGAGACCCGCACCAGCATTCCACCTGCGGTGTAGCCTGACTCTCCAATCCATTGTGGATTCATCTGTTTCCAGCTACAACATTACCTGCTTCCAGCTCAGCTTCCAGCAGAGTACAGCTTCCCTTAAAGGGCCGGTGTCCTTTCTACACTTTACCACTCTCCACCGGTATTATTATTTCTCCGCTCTCAAGTTCTACATTTCAGTTCATATTTCATCGCTCCCAAGTTCATTTATTATTTAACTGGTTCCAGCCAGTATCCACTCCGTGCTAACAACAGTCTGGTTCCAGCCAGTATCCACAGCAGCTGTTTTATCTTCAGCAACCCAGCTTTTCCTGGAACACCAGCTGGCACAATCCTGGGTTATCTCCATTGCTACAGTCGGGCCTGGTAAGGACTTTCCATCTAGAAGATCATAAGAACTATCTCACACTACCAGTGCCCTGTGGCTCCTGCCATCCTGTAGTACCCAGGAACTGTATTTATTCTTTGCTGACTTTTACGTTTTCTTTTACTGCTGCTGTGTTGCGGAGTTGTCATAATAAACATCATTGACTTTTATCCAAGTTGTCGTGGTCACGCCTTCGGGCAGTTATTATTCATGTTACTTACATGTCCAGGGGTCTGATACAACCTCCCAGGTTCCGGTACATCTCAGCCCCTACAACTGAGGCTGCCTCCCGTCAGCTCAGGCCCTCAGTTGTGACACCCCCCCCTTGAGGAGGGGTCAACGAACCCCTAAAGCCAGGCTTCTGAGGAAATTCCTGAAAGAACAACCTCTTGAGTCTAGGGGCATGCAGATCCTTATCCAGGACCCAAGACCTTTCCTCCGGACCATAGCCTTTCCAGTGAACCAAAAAATAAAGCCGGCCTCGGGACACTTTAGAATATAAAACCTTCTCTACCAAGAACTCCTGTTGTCCCTGCACATCCACTGGAGATCTACCCTGGAAGGTCCTCCGAGGAAATCTCCTGGAAGAAACACATTGTTTCAACAGGGAACAGTGGAAAGTATTTCCAATTCTGAGAGATCTTGGCAAGCGTAGCCGAAAAGCAACTGGGTTGACCTTCTTAATAATAAGAAATGGTCCAATAAATTTAGGTCCCAGTCTAGCCGAGGGTTGTCGGAGCTTGATGTTACGAGTTGACAACCATACCTTATCTCCCACCTTAAAAGTGCAAGGACGTCGGAGTCTATCAGAAAATTTCTTTTCTCGGAAGGCCGCTTTTCTGAGGGCAAGGTGCACTTTTCTCCAAATTGCTCTGAGATGGGAGGTTAAGGTCAACGGGGAAACTGGAGAATGATGGAAAAAAGAATTGGCTCTAGGATGAAAACCAAAGCCTGAAAAGAATGGGGACTCCTTGGTGGAGGAATGACAAGAGTTATTATAAGCAAATTCGGCCAAAGGAAGAAACTCGGACCAATCATTCTGGAGTTTGGCCGAATACAAGCGTAAGTACTGTTTTAATGACTGGTTGACTCGTTCGGTTTGCCCGTTAGACTGTGGATGGTAACCAGATGTTAAAGACAGTTTCATTTTCAATGAGGCACAAAAACGTTTCCAGAATCGTGCGATGAATTGCGGACCCCGATCAGAGACATCAGTGGGCAAACCATGGAGCCTGAACACATGACGGAGGAACAAAACTGCCAACCCTTGAGCAGAGGGTAATCGGGGAAGAGCAATGAAATGAGCCATTTTACTAAATCGGTCCACTACCACCCAAATGACTCGAAATCCGGCTGAAAGGGGAAGGTCCACCACGAAATCCATGGAAATATGAGACCATGGCCTGAGAGGAACGGCTAAAGGCATGAGTTGCCCGATAGGCAATGAACGAGGAACCTTATGCTGTGCACAAACCTGACAGGAATGGACGAATTCCTTAACGTCTTTAGAAAGACTCGGCCACCACACTGAGCGAGAGACTAACTCCAAGGTCTTAGTGATACCCGGATGCCCCGAGACTTTGTTGTCATGAAACTCAGTTAAAACAGTGCCTCTCAAAAATTCGGGGACAAAAAGACGACCAGCAGGAGTAAGTCTAGGAGCTTGGTGTTGAAGCTGGTTTAACTGAGTAAATAAATCCTGTGTGAGGCCTGCCCGGATGACTGAAGATGGAACTATGGGGGTAGTAACAGGATTGCTATTGTGAACTGGAAGAAAGCAATGTGACAGGGCATCAGCTTTCGTATTCTTGGAACCAGGCCTGAAGGTAATTATAAACCTGAAACGAGTAAAAAACAATGCCCAACGTGCCTGCCGAGCATTAAGTCGTTTGGCTGACTCAATATATTGCAGGTTCTTATGGTCAGTAAAAACAGTAATAGTATGCCTAGCTCCCTCCAACCAATGCCTCCATTCCTCGAAAGCCCATTTTACTGCCAGTAATTCCCGATTACCAACGTCATAGTTGGATTCAGCGGAGGAGAATTTCCTGGACATGAAAGCACAAGGATGTAACTCCTGAGACTCCGGATCTCCCTGAGAAAGGATTGCTCCCACTCCAACCTCTGAGGCATCAACCTCCACAATAAAGGGAAGCTCCGGATTAGGATGTCTAAGGACAGGAGCCGAGACAAAGGCCTGTTTCAAGGCCCGGAAGGCTAACTCAGCTTCATGCGACCAATTGGAGGGATCCGCTCCTTTCTTAGTCAAAGCTACTATGGGAGCGACTAGGTCAGAAAAAGTATGAATGAGCCGCCTATAATAATTAGCAAACCCTAAAAAGCGCTGAATTGCTTTTAAATTAGTGGGTTGCGCCCAATTAAGGATGGCCTGGAGTTTTTTCGGTTCCATGAAAAATCCCTGGGGAGAAATAATGTACCCCAAGAAAGACACCTCTGTGATGTGAAAATCACACTTCTCAAGCTTAGCATATAAATGATTCTCTCGTAACTTTTGAAGAACCAGACGCACCTGGGTAACATGTTGTTCCATAGACTCAGAGTATATCAAAATGTCGTCTAGATAAACGACCACGAACTTCCCAAGGAAGTCACGGAGAACATCGTTAATGAGGTCTTGAAAAACCGCCGGAGCATTTGACAGGCCGAACGGCATCACCAGGTATTCATAGTGACCCGACTGAGTGCTGAAAGCCGTCTTCCACTCATCCCCATATTTTATTCGGATGAGGTTGTAAGCTCCACTAAGATCAATTTTCGAAAAGATCACGGCGGAGCGTAACTGATCAAAAAGCACTGAAATTAAGGGCAAAGGATAGGTGTTTTTCACAGAGATTTTATTCAGGGCCCTAAAATCAATACATGGTCTAAGCGACCCATCTTTTTTCTCAACAAAGAAAAATCCTGCACTCAATGGAGATTTTGAAGGCCTAATAAAACCTTTCTTAAGGCTTTCCTTAATGTAATTATTCATGGCCGTGGTTTCTGGCCCGGACAGGGCATATAATCTCCCCTTAGGCAAAGTGGCACCTGGAACTAACTCTATTGCACAGTCGTAGGACCGATGGGGAGGCAGAATGTCCGCATTGCCTTTGGAGAACACATCGGCAAAATCCTGATATTCCACAGGAATAAGCTCTGGGACGACTGCTGCAACCCGGACTGGATGAGAAATACATTCCTTAACACAAAAAGGACCCCATTGGGAAATCTCCCTGGACTGCCAATCAATGGTGGGATTATGAAAGGCAAGCCAAGGGTGACCCAAAACTACAGGAACTGCCGGAAATGTGTAAGGTAGAATTCTATCTCTTCAGAATGTAAGGCTCCTACTGTAAGTAATACTGGAGGTGTGCGGTGAGTAATTATCCCATTGGAAAGCGGACCCCCATCTAACCCGTGCATGGTGATACGTTTATTCAACGGTATCTGAGGAATGCCTAAGGCCTTAGCCCAAGTTAAATCCATAAAATTTCCTGCAGCTCCACTGTCGACAAAGGCCGACACCAATGAACTGAGGCTGCCAAAGGAAATCTTAACAGGAACTAGGAGAGAGTCGTTTGAGGAGATAAGCTGCAGACCTAAGTGAACCCCCTCACAATTCACTTGGTCAGAGCGTTTCCCGACTTGTTCGGGCAGTTGCGAGCAATATGTCCCTTACCACCACAGTACAAACAGAGACCAGAACTTAATCTTCTGGTTCTTTCCTCTGGGGACAGCCGGGAGAGACCCATTTGCATGGGCTCCTTGACGTCCTCTGGAAAGGTATAAACACAAGGACTAGGCCTAAAAGTTGTTCCTCTTTCAGCCCTCCGCTCTCGGAGACGACGATCTATTTTAATAGCAAGCTCCATGAGTTTATCGAGAGTCTCAGGAGCGGGGTACTGAAGGAGACTGTCTTTAATAAGTTCAGATAAACCGAGGCGAAACTGACTGCGCAGGGCCGGGTCATTCCAGCCACAGTCGTTCGACCAACGGCGAAATTCGGTACAATACACCTCTGCTGGATTTTTCCCTTGTTTAAGAGCACGTAGGTGACTCTCAGCTGACGCCTCTCTATCTGGGTCATCATACAACAGACCTAATGATTTAAAAAAGGCGTCTACCGATAACAAAGCAGGATCTTCAGTTTTTAACCCAAACGCCCAGGTCTGTGGATCCCCCTGGAGCAACGACATAATAATCTGAACCCGCTGAGATTCAGTACCAGAGGAACGAGGCCTTAAACGAAAATATAGCTTACAAGCATCTTTAAAATTAAAAAAATCTTTTCGGTTACCCGAAAAACGGTCGGGTAAATGCATCTTTGGTTCTGGGACCACACTCGGGGAGGCTCGCAAAAGATCTTCCTGCGATCTCACCCGAAGAGAAAGGTCCTGAACCATCTGAGTTAGTTCTTGAATTTGATCAGCAAAAAGCTGACCGGGATTTGGTCCTAACCCTGCCAGATTCATGAAGCCGGATTTTATTCTCACCAAAACAGAATGGGGAAAAATTCAAAACCCCCCCTTTTTTTTTTAAAGTTTTTGGGCCGGTGATAATGTTATGATTCTAGTACTCAGGTCTGGGGTGATCTTATGTGAAAAGACCTGAATACTGGAACGTAATGCTGGGAAAGGGGAAAGGAATGGGAATAGCCCCTGGCACCCTATCTCCGTTGTCTCGCCCGTGCTGTCAGTACACTCTTGCGAGACTATGGTTTCTTGAGCCCATGGCAGCCGCATTTGAAGGGCGGATTACGTCTGCCCAACTCCGATGCCCCCTCAGGTCTTAATGGGAGACAAAGAGTGAACCGAGACAGGGAGATAACAAGGGGCCCTCTAACTAAACAACAAGGCCAGGGGCTACTAACAAACCTAAAACTAAAGTATGTGTGGATTACCGCCAGGGAAAAGGACAACCAAAATACTCCACTTGTCCACTCTCCTACACGGCACCGCCGAGTACCGGAGAGGACTGTGGAAGCGGATACCTCCGCAAATGCTCCAAAACCAGCAAACAATATTAAGCGGCCTAGGCCGCAGCACACGGCAGAGCCGTCACTCACGAAACCAAGCGAGATCCTCTATAGCAGGGCTGGCCAAACCGGTCCTCGAGATCTACCAACAGTTCATGTTTTCCAGGCCTCCCGGAGATCTGTAGAATTGTCAGTTAGGAATGAATGCAGCACATCTTAATTAGTAATGACTACACCTGTGCACCAGCTAGGTGGTCTGGAAAATGTGAACTGTTGGTAGATCTCGAGGACCGGTTTGGCCAGCCCTGCTCTATAGAGTGTCACAGGTAAATGAGGACCAGGAGAACTCCTTGGGATGAGATGACAAACACCAAGACTCAGGAACTCTGAAGACTGGAACGACCAGACACAGCAGACCAGGAACAGATATAAACCAAACATGAGCAGCATGCAGGAAGCTATCACCGGCGTAGCACGACCAGAAACATGTGTGCACAGTGATTAATCCACCCTGCAACGGGTAACGCGGTCCGCCCGTGGCGTCCCTGTTGCTAGGGTCCCGGCGGCTCGGCGCGCCCGGCATCCTAGCGTTGCTAGGGAGCCGGCGGCTCAGCGCGCACGGCGTCCCAGCGTTGCTAGGGACCCGGCGGCTAAGTGCGCTCGGCGTCCCTAGTTGCTAGGCGCCCGGCCGGGAGGAAGTCCCGGACCGCGGCGTCTAACAATTTCCTCCAGATACGGTGATAGTGTTTCACCGTAACCTCTTTACTAGCCTTAATGAGAGTTGGAATGACCTCCCTGGGAATACCCTTACGAGCTAAGATCTGGCGCTCAACCTCCATGCCGTCAATAACGCAGCCGCGGTAAGTCCAGAAACACGCATGGACCCTGTAACAACAAATCCTCTCTTAGAGGAAGCGGCCAAGGATCTTCCACCAGTAAATCCTGAAGATCTGGGTACCAGGCCCTTCTTGGCCAGTCTGGGACGACGAGAATCGCCTGAACCCTTGCTCGACGAATGATCCCCAGCACCTTTGGAATGAGAGGCTGAGGAGGGAACACATACACCGACTGGAAGACCCACGGAGACACCAGGGCGTCCACCGCCGTGGCTTGTGGGTCCCTTGACCTGGAACAATAACTCAGGAGCTTCTTGTTGAGCCGAGACGCCATCATATCTATCAACGGAATTCCCCAGCGTCTTGTCACTTTTGCAAATACCTCTTGGTGCAGAGCCCACTCTCCCGGATGGAGGTCGTGTCTGCTGAGGAAATCCGCTTCCCAGTTGTCCACTCTTGGTAGGAAAACTGCTGACAGTGCGCTGACGTGTTGTTCCGCCCAGCGAAGTATCTTTGTGGCCTCCGCCATTGCCGCTCTGCTCCTCGTTCCGCCTTGCTGGTTTATATGGGCCACCGCTGTGATGTTGTCTGACTGTACCAGGACCGGTCGACCCTGAAGAAGACTTCTTGCTTGGCGCAGGCAGTTGTAAATGGCTCTTAACTCTAGAACATTTATGTGGAGACATGCTTCCTGGAGTGACAATTTTCCCTGGAAATTTCTTCCTTGGGTGACTGCGCCCCAGCCCCGGAGACTTGCATCTGTTGTCAGAAGTACCCAATCCTGGATACCGAATCGGCGTCCCCCCAGGAGGTGATGAGCTTGTAGCCACCACAGGAGAGAAATTCTGGCTCTGGGAGATAGACTTATCTTCCGGTGAATGTGTAGATGAGTCCCGGACCATTTGCTCAGCAAGTCCCAATGAAATACGCGGGCGTGAAATCTGCCGTATGGAATGGCTTCGTACGCCGCAACCATCTTCCCCAGAACCCGAGTACATTGATGGATCGACACACTAGTCGGCTTCAGAAGTTCTCTGACCACCGTCTGCAATTCCAGAGCCTTTTCTTCTGGAAGGAATACCTTCTGTAACTCCGTGTCAAGAATAATGCCCAGAAAAGGAAGCCGAGTGGTCGGAATCAACTGGGATTTCGGCAAATTGTGGACCCATCCGTGTTGTCGCAGAACCGATAGAGACAACTCTACACTTTTCAGCAATCGTTCCTTGGACCTCGCCTTTATCAGGAGATCGTCCAAGTACCGGATAATTGAAACCCCTTGTTTGCGAAGAAGAACCATCATTTCCGCCATGACCTTGGTGAAAATCCTCGGAGCCGTGGAAAGCCCAAACGGCAACGTCTAAAATTGGTAATGAGAATCCTGTATCGCAAACCTGAGCAAAGCCTGATGCGGAGGATATATCGGCACATGTAAGTAGGCATCCATTATGTCGACTGACGCCATAAAATCCCCCCCTCCAGGCTAGCAATCACCGCTCGAAGGGATTCCATCTTGAACTTGAAGACTTTCAAGTATGGATTGAGGGATTTTAGATTTAGAATTGGTCTGACCGAACCAGCCTGCTTCGGTACCACAAAGCGGCTGGAGTAGAACCTCTCCCCCCGCTGGGACAGAGGGATGGGAACAATTACCCTCTGTAGACACAATTTTTGAATGGCCGCCCGGACCACCTCCCTGTCCGGAAGAACCACTGGTAATGCCGAAATGAAGAACCGGTGAGGGGGCATCTCCTGAAACTCCAGTTTGTATCCTTGAGACACTATTTCTAACACCCAAGGATCCAGGTCTGATTGAATCCAGACCTGGCTGAATACCTGAAGACGGCCCCCCACCGGTCCGGACTCCCCCAGGGAAGCCCCAGCGTCATGCGGTGGACTTGGTAGCAGCCGGGGAGGAATTCTGGTCCTGTGGACCTGAGGTTGAAGGAATTTTTCTTCCCCGTCCTCTACCCTTTGAGGCGAGGAAAGACGAACCCTTTCCACGCCTGTATTTATTGTGACGAAAGGACTGCATGTGCTGATGTGGTGCCTTCTTCTGTTGTGTGGGAACATAAGGAAGAAAAGAGGACTTACCCGCAGTAGCGGTCGAGACTAGGTCCGCCAGGCCGTCCCCAAACAAGACCGTACCTTTAAAGGGTAGGGCTTCCATAGACCTCTTGGAGTCGGCATCAGCATTCCATTAATGGATCCACAAGGCCCTCCTGGCAGATATCGACATGGCATTGGTCTTTGATCCCAAGAGACAGACGTCCCTTGCCGCGTCCTTCAGGTAATCTGCAGCGTCCTTAATATAACCGAGAGTTAGAAGGACCTTATCTTTATCAAGAGTATCCTTGTCACTAGCTAAATTCTCCACCCATTTAGCAATAGCACTACTCACCCATACCGACGCCACAGCAGGTCTGAGAAATGCACCCGTATTAGCGAAAATAGACTTCAGACACGTCTCCAACTTGCGATCCGCCGGATGCTTGAGAGCTGCCGTGTCAGGAGACGGAAGCGCCACCTTCTTAGACAAACGAGATAGAGCTTTATCAATGGTTGGAGATGTCTCCCATTTTTCCCTGTCATCAGAGGGAAAAGGATACGCCATAAAAATCCTCTTGGGAATCTGCCATTTCTTATCCGGCGATTCCCAAGCCTTTTCACAAAGAGTATTCATTTCATGAGAGGGGGGAAACTTTACCTCAGGTTTCTTCCCCTTGAATAAGCAATCCTTGTTTCCTGCACCGCAGGTTCATCAGAAATCTGCAACACATCCTTTATAGCCACAATCATGTACTGAATACTCTTAACCAAACGTGGATGTAACGCCGCCTCAGTGAAATCGACCTCGGAATCAGAGTCCGTGTTGGTATCCGTATCCCCCACCTGAGTAAAAGGCCTCTTATGGGACCCGGATGAGGTCTGTACCTGAGATAAAGCCTCCTCCATAAAATTTCTTCCACACCTGGGTCTGTGACTCAGACTTATCTAACCTCTTAGATAAAGAAGCTACATTGGAATTTATTGTAGTAAGGAGTGCTAGTAAATCAGGAGTCGGCTGCGACGACAGTGCTAGCTCTAGCCCTGCATCCCCACCTCCTATAACCTCCTTTGGTGAATAACATTCAGGTTCAGACATGTCGACACACAGTACAGACACCCACAACACCCAGAACCGTCCCAGCAAGGTGACAGGCCCACAATTCAGCCCAGAAGAGGAGACAGAGGGAGTATGCCAGCTCACACCCCAGCGCCTGTATTGGGACACAGAAGATTAAGTGTACCCAGCGCTGCCTTATAATTCACAACAGGTACCCCACAGCGGCTCCCCACTGGAGATGCCCCCTATACTTGCAGAAAACGTGGAGGTCCCGGCAGCGTCTCTCCCTCGGTGCTGTGTAGGGCGAAAATGGCGCGCGAGTGAGCCGCGGACCGAAGCTCCGCCCCCTTCCCGGCGGCTTCGGCCAGCCAAATTTAAACATACAAAAAATGCTCGGTGGGGGTCTGTAATAAAGTGCCTCAGCACCTACGATCTTTTGCCGGCTCAGTAACCTCAATAACATGCCCCCCAGGGCGCCCCCCCGCCCCAGCGCCCTGCACCCAGTGACAAGCGCTGGTGATGTGTGTGGGAGCATAGAGCACAGCGTTATCCCTGTGCTTTACCTTCCATCACTAAAGTCTTCTGCCGTCCTGAAGTCTTCTGTTCTTCTGACTTCTGGCTTCTGTGAGGGGGTGACGGCGTGGCTCAGGGAACAAGCAGCTAGGCGCACCAAGTGATCGAACCCTCTGGAGCTAATGGTGTCCAGTAGCCGAGAAGCAGGGGCATAGAGGGAGGAGCCAGTTCACACCCAGTCTTAAGTCTTTTTAGTGTGCCCAAGCTCCTGCGGATCCCGTCTATACCCCATGGTCCTTTTGGAGTCCCCAGCATCCTCTAGGACGTAAGAGAAAAATAGGATTTTAATTACCTTCCGGTAAATCCTTTTCTCGTAGTCCGTAGAGGATGCTGGGGTCCACATTAGTACCATGAGGTATAGACAGGTCTTTAGGAGCCACTGGCACTTTAAGAGTTTAATAGTGTGGGATGGCTCCTCCCTCTATGCCCCTCCTACCAGACTCAGTTTAGAAAATGTGCCCGAGGAGACAGACATACTTCGAGAGAAGGAAATACACAGTGGTGAGATTCAAACCAGCTCACACATAACAAAAAAGGAAAGCCAAGCTAACCAACTTGGAACAATTCAGCAAAGGTTAAAACAACAATACTGAACCAAGTAACAATGCAGGAATACGAAGCACTGGGCGGGCGCCCAGCATCCTCTACGGACTCCGAAAAATTAAAATCCTATTTTCTCTTACGTCCTAGAGGATGCTGGGGTCCACATTAGTACCATGGGGATGTACCAAAGCTCCCAATATGGGAGGGAGAGTTCTGAGGTTCCTGCAGAACAGATTGACCAAAATTTAGGTCCTCAGAGGCCAAAGTATCAAACTTGTAGAACTTAGCAAACGTGTTCAACCCAGACCAAGAAGCTGCTCGGCAAAGCTGTAAAGCCGAGACAACCCAGGCAGCCGCCCAGGAAGAACCGACTTTACGAGTAGAGTGGGCTTTAACAGAGTTTGGACACGGCAAGCCTGCTGTAGAATAAACATGCTGGATAGTAAACCTGATCCAACGAGAAATCGTCTGCTTAGAAGCAGGACACCCAACCTTGTTGGGATCATAAGGACAAATAGTCCAACTTCCTGTGACGAGTTCTCTTCACATAAATTTTCAAAGCCCTCACCACATCCAAGGACTTTGAGGTAATTGAGGAGTCAGTAGCCACTGGCACCACAATAGGTTGGTTGATATGAAAAGCTGACACAACCTTAGGAAGAAACTGCTCACGCGTTCTGAGCTCAGCCCTATCTTCATGGAAAATCAAATAGGGGCTCTTGCAAGACAAAGTCCCCAATTCCGACACACGTCTAGCAGATGCTAATGCCAACAGTGTGACCGCTTTCCAAGTAAGAAACTTGACATCCACCTCCTGCAAAGGTTCGAACCAATCCGATTGCAGGAACTGCAGCACCACATTAAGATTCCAAGGTGCCGTAGGAGGCACAAGAGGTTGCATGTGCAGAACCCCTTTCAAGAAAGTCTGAACCTCAAGGAGGGCAGCCAATTGTCTCTGGAAGAAAATGGACAATGTCGAAATCTGGACTTTTATGGAGCCCAAGCGTAGGCCCACATCCACACCAGACTGCAGAAAGAGGAGAAACAATCTTAGTTGAAACTCCACTGTTGGATATTTCTTTGATTCCCACCAAGACACATACTTTCTCCAAATCCGATGGTAATGTTTAGACGTAACTCCCTTCCTAGCCTGAATGAGGGTAGGAATGACCTTCTTCGGAATGCCTTTCCAAGATGAGATCTGGCGTTCGACCTCCCTTCTTGGCCAGTCTGGAGTAATGAGGATCGCCTGAACTCTTGTTCTTTTTATTAGCTTGAGAATTCTTGGAATGAGTGGAAGTGGAGGAAACACACACACTGACTGGAACACCCATAGAGTTACCAGTGCGTCCACCGCCACTGCCTGTGGGTCTCTCGACCTGGAGTAGTACCTGCGAAGCTTCTTGTTGAGGCGAGAGGCCATTATGTCTACCTGAGGTATGCCCCATCGGCTTCTCACCTCTGCGAACACCTCCGGGTGGAGGCCCCATTCTCCTGGATGGAGATCGTGTCTGCTGAGGAAGTCCGCTTCTCAGTTGTCCACTCCCGGAATGAAGATTGCTGATAGCGCCACCGCATGCTTTTCTGCCCAGAGGAGGATTCTTGATACCTCTGTCATTGCCGCTCGGCTCTTCGTTCTGCCCTGTTAGTTTATGTAGGACACGGCTGTCACATTGTCCGACTGAACCTGAATGGCCTGATCTTTCAGAAGATGTGCCGCTTGTAGAAGTCCGTTGTCAAAGTCAAATAGCATATTTCGATATTTAGAATACGCTATGGCATTTATTAATTGATGCATCTACGATGCATGCGTTGATACGGTAGGGCGCAAATGACGATGCATTTGTTAATAAATATCATACTGTGACAAAAATAGCAAATAATTCTTACACACACTCAAATGTAGTATCTCCAGGAATACAAATCAAATAGTGTCTTAAACATATCAGATTGCTTAAACAGCCATTGTGAACATACAATGTAGTGTTCTATACTCATAGGCTTTCCGTTGTTGGGAATGTAAATCGCGAACAATTGAGAGTTGTGTGTTGAGCCAATAGATCCTGGACTGTCACTGTTACAAAAGAGGTCAGAACAAACAAGAAGCCAGATACGATACAATAGCAAGGACATGCAGATTCTTGATTTTGTGCTTAACACACATTCATACACTTCAAAATCCTGTGTATTTATATTCAATAAAATAGACCAGATATTGATACTTGAATTAAGAGTGATATGTCATAGGTATTATGTATTCTAGTTTTATGATTTACACAGCACTGACCTGTCCCCTACACAATGAGTTATACATATCCTTTAAACAACTGGTTAACTGTGTATATGTTTATATAAATATAAAGGTATTGTTCTATTAAATATCAAGGACACTGCATAAGGATACCGTGTGTGGGATCAAATTGTTCAGGGGGATCAGTACTAAATGCCGGTGGTCGGAATCCCGGCGGTCGAAATACCGACACCAGAATCCCGACCACACAATCCCGACAGGGGTGGCGAGCGGAACGCAGCCCCTTGCGGGCTCACTTCGCTCGCCACGCTGCGGGCGCGGTGCCTCGCTACGCTCGGCACACTATTATATTCTCCCTCTATGGGTGTCGTGGACACCCACGGAGGGAGAATATGTCGGGATTGCGGCTGTCGGGATTCCGGCATCGGTATTTCGACCGCCGGGATTCCGTCCGGCGGCATCTTGACCGGATCCCTGTTCAGGGTCACTTAAGTAATAACTCAGTGGTTGCGAGGATATTGTCACATATTGCGGCAACAAGTTATTAGCAATACCAGATTCATGTATATTACTGTATGATAATGTAGTGGGTTTGACTGGTCTTGGGGTGGGAACTCAGATGTAAACAACGGTAATCACATCTCAGGACTTAGTCATCACCCACCGTTTGAGCTGACCAATGATCCCCAGTGTACTTGATATGTCACACCCCTGGACAAATAGCAGAAGACCCAGCCTCAGACATGTACCTTCTCCAATACACAGTAATTTCCCTTACCCAGGAATTCAGTTGTTGCCGATTCTAAATGGAGATGACTGTCCACTGAAGGGTGATGTATGCTGGCTGTAACTGGTTCTTATGTAACTGTAACTCTGTACCACTTACTTAGGCTTATATATTATAGTGAATGATATACTGTACATATGTTATTTTGTATACATACCTTTTAATATCAAATATATATATATATATATCTATCTGGGAAGGGTGACAGTAGGCGCTACTCCTTTCTCTGTATATGGATAATCCCTTTTAGTATATCGTAAATGTTGAAATTCTTGAAAACACTCCCCCTATCCTTTTTAGGGGTGGCCGCCTTTTTTCCAATAGGTATGTTGTTCAGACAGTACCTCCAAATTTCTGAAAAAAACAAATGAAAATAGGCTCCTCCTAGTGTAATATTGTCAAATCTTAGGTACCCTTCACCAATAGCCACACTCTAGTGAATTGAAGGAGTACCGTATTAGGTGGAATTCCAACCACCTGATGATAAGTTGTGTATCACTCTGTCACGAATCTGTTATCTCCCTTGGTATCAGTATCGTCTAGGCAGGAAATAACTTGGTGGTGTTCTGACATATGACCAGTCTCGTGCCTAAAAGATAAAAAGCAGGAGCACCAATAGTGTAATACGTTTAAAAACACATTTATTGAAACAAAATTCCTAGGTATGTAGTTGCCCGTACCATATGAAATAATAAAATCAGCTTATCTGTAAAATGTAGTCTCAGTCCACAGGATAAACCTCACTCAACGCGTTTCGTCCGATGCATGTAGCTGGACTTCCTCAGGAGTGTAGTGGACTGTGTCCACTGTGCAGTTATTTATACCCTGTTAATTAGTCCTAATAATGGGCTGGACCAGAACCTTCATGTTACAGTAAGTGACATCACTTCCTGTCAGGAGCGACATCACTTCCGGACGGAATTAAAATAATACGTGTATAGGAATAAATTGAAAGGGAATAGATAAATGTATTCAAATAGACATTAGATATCCCATGGCGCTAGTGACCCACGCCGCACTACTCTGTAGCCATCAGTGTGGGCGATCATTTCACCCGGCCCGCCGCGACCGCCGGAAGTCACGGCCAGGCCATACGTCACTTCTGATTGCCCATGGCGCATGCGCCTGTTCGGCCGGTCACAGTGCCGCCTTACCTCGCCGCGCCCAGACACTCCACCGGAAGCAGGATAGCTCAGGATGTGTGTCAGCACAGGAACAGCGCCATGTTTTTGGAGACCAACAAAACATGTTAGAAACACTAATAGGATTGGGCAAAAAAGAGTAGTGCTAATTTGACAGTAGTCACCGTAATTGTTTAAGTAAAGAGATGCCCAAGTTCAATTATATACTGTAAACATAGATACTCATTATTGTGCAAAATAACACATGAAAACTATTAATTAAAACAAGCTGAAAATTTGCTATGCAGTAACCTCAGTAAACATTAAACAAGACAATATTGTTGTGTAAATGCATTGATCCTGAAATATGTGTACTCGCATAGTTCTTAGCTTGGTTTTTCATAGATTAATGGAGGTAATGTGTCAAGATTATAAATATTATAATAGAGTGAAATATAAAAATATGTAATAATGTAGAAAGGAAGCATAATTAGTTAGTGAGACAATACATAATATATATAGGTTAGTGAAGGTAAAAATATGAGTGGATGTATAAACATTCAGGCAGAGTAAGAATTGATCACAACTAAAAAGCCAGGCACATAAAAATACATATAAAATTATATGAATATATAAAATAAACATATATGTATTTTTATGTGCCTGGCTTTTTAGTTGTGATCAATTCTTACTCTGCCTGAATGTTTATACATCCACTCATATTTTTACCTTCACTAACCTATATATATTATGTATTGTCTCACTAACTAATTATGCTTCCTTTCTACATTACTACATATTTTTATATTTCACTCTATTATAATATTTATAATCTTGACACATTACCTCCATTAATCTATGAAAAACCAAGCTAAGAACTATGCGAGTACACATATTTCAGGATCAATGCATTTACACAACAATATTGTCTTGTTTAATGTTTACTGAGGTTACTGCATAGCAAATTTTCAGCTTGTTTTAATTAATAGTTTTCATGTGTTATTTTGCACAATAATGAGTATCTATGTTTACAGTATATAATTGAACTTGGGCATCTCTTTACTTAAACAATTACGGTGACTACTGTCAAATTAGCACTGCTATTTTTTGTCTAATCCTATTAGTGTTTCTAACATGTTTCGTTGGTCTCCAAAAACATGGCGCTGTTCCTGTGCTGACACATCCTGAGCTATCCTGTTTCCGGGGGAGTGTCTGGGCGCGGCGAGGTAAGGCGGCACTGTGACCGGCCGAACCAGCGCATGCACCATGGGCGCTCTGAAGTCGGGAGCAGTGGGGGCGGAAGTGACGTATGGCCCGGCCATGACTTCCGGCGGTCGCGGCAGGCCGGGGGAAATGATCGCCCACACTGATGGCTACAGAGTAGTGCGGCGTGGGTCACTAGCGCCATGGGATACCTAATGTCTATTCGAATACATTTATCTATTCCCTTTCAATTTATTCCTATACACGTATTATTTTAATTCCGTCCGGAAGTGATGTCGCTCCCGACAGGAAGTGATGTCACTTCCTGTAACATGAAGGTTCTGGTCCAGCCCATTATTAGGACTAATTAACAGGGTATAAATACATGCACAGTGGACACAGTCCACTACACTCCTGAGGAAGTCCAGCTACATGCATCGGACGAAACGCGTTGAGTGAAGTTTATCCTGTGGACTGAGACTACATTTTACAGATAAGCTGATTTTATCATTTCATATGGTACGGGCAACTACATACCTAGGAATTTTGTTTCAATAAATGTGTTTTTAAACGTATTACACTATTGGTGCTCCTGCTTTTTATCTTTTACGCACGAGACTGGTCATATGTCAGAACACCACCAAGTTATTTCCTGCCTAGACGATACTGATACCAAGGGAGATAACAGATTCGTGACAGAGTGATACACAACTTATCATCAGGTGGTTGGAATTCCACCTAATAAGGTATACGGTACTCCTTCAATTCACTAGAGTGTGGCTTTTGGTGAAGAGTACCTAAGATTTGACAATATTACACTAGGAGGCGCCTATTTTCATTTGTTATATATATATATATTTTTATACAAAGGGGAGAGGACAGAAGGCTCTTGTGTGGGCGCACTCTTATAGAAAAGAAGTAAATTTGATAAGGTAATTGAGATAAATGGTTAAAACATAACTTTTATTGACTAATATTACAAACGAGGTTGTTACCGGAGATCTATCCTTTAAGAATGCAATATACCGAGCATCTTAGTGAGATAAAAAATGTTCTGGTCTCTTAATGATTAAAAGTGTGTGGAAGGGCGGTAGACATTAGTTGGTCATACCCCCATTCCCACTTGACCAGTACAGACTTGCTGTATTGATGGAACCACAGGGTAGTCAAGACACAAAAATAATGATAATAACTATGCTCTCTTGGCTTAAGTAGAATTAGAGAAATGATCAGAAGTCATTCCTCTGAGTATAATACAAGAAAGATGGACATGCTCCTATCTGGATTTGAGACAGTAATAACGGTAGAGGTAAATATGGCACCTCACGTAGATGGTGCCCGTGACCAAAGGTCTGGAGATTGCAGAGTAAAGAAAACAAGTGGTGATACTGCTGTTGGTGTTGCTACCACATAGGTGAGGAAAAAATCCCACTCTACAACACCAGGTATTCGCAGGTGGTCCCCCTTCCTGGTACTGACTTGGCCCAACGCTGTTTAGCTTCCAAGATCAGACGAGATCGGGCGTTGGCAGCGTGGTATGGTAGTAGAGAATTTTATGTGAACATCAATGAGAGTGCACCTATTTAAGAATATTGAAAATCAGAGCCGACAGGAAGAGGATTGAGGAAAGATGGAGTAAAAAGGTGGATCTGCTTTCCACGTTAGACCTGATCCAATATTCCCACTCATGTGGTGCAATGTACCAGGAATCGTAAATGAGAGTCCACGAAGGATAGTGATCTATAGACAGTTGAAGTTAATGAGAATCATGATCTATAGACAATTTGAAATTAATAAAAATACAGTCAGAAAAACACTATCACAGGTATATTACAGTATATCCCGACAGATAGTGCATGATAGGAGATGCTGATTGAAACAGATAAATGCGTAGTCACTCTGGTGATACGGTCTATTTCAAAACTGAGGGTAAGGTCTGGGATCTATAGGGTTAAGCACTGAGGTGACTGATTTATAGAAACTATACCAACATATATCTGTGACGGAACCCGGAAGTGAACAAGCCCTAGGGCGAAACGCGTCTTCCGCATTTAGGAACAGGGGTCCCGTCGACACTACCGTATCCTGGCATTTAGCTTCATTTATCTGCCTTGCTCTCTCGGCTTACCCTGATCTCTGGTGAAACTGTAAGCATTACTATCCTGTGGCTCTCTGACACGGATAGCAACTCCTACTTACAAAACCTAGCAGTACCGCTTGAATTATCTCGTACCTAGTACGTATCATAGGGGTGATTATCTAGAGACCTTTATTCATTAGCACTCACCTAGCATTGAGTGAACCTATTGGAAACTAACGCCTAGTTTAGGTGTTATTAATTTTTGACCATTATATTTGTTATACTTATTTAAGTGCTGGTATTCATCCATTTTTATTATTGCCTCCTCATAGCAATTTATGCATGCAGATAATTAGTATATATTAGCATCCCATATTCTATCCGGGACTACGTGGCAAACAGTGTATGACACACATGGTTAACAGATATATGTTGGTATAGTTTCTATAAATCAGTCACCTCAGTGCTTAACCCTATAGATCCCAGACCTTACCCTCAGTTTTGAAATAGACCGTATCACCAGAGTGACTACGCATTTATCTGTTTCAATCAGCATCTCCTATCATGCACTATCTGTCGGGATATACTGTAATATACCTGTGATAGTGTTTTTCTGACTGTATTTTTATTAATTTCAAATTGTCTATAGATCATGATTCTCATTAACTTCAACTGTCTATAGATCACTATCCTTCGTGGACTCTCATTTACGATTCCTGGTACATTGCACCACATGAGTGGGAATATTGGATCAGGTCTAACGTGGAAAGCAGATCCACCTTTTTACTCCATCTTTCCTCAATCCTCTTCCTGTCGGCTCTGATTTTCAATATTCTTAAATAGGTGCACTCTCATTGATGTTCACATAAAATTCTCTACTACCATACCACGCTGCCAACGCCCGATCTCGTCTGATCTTGGAAGCTAAACAGCGTTGGGCCAAGTCAGTACCAGGAAGGGGGACCACCTGCGAATACCTGGTGTTGTAGAGTGGGATTTTTTCCTCACCTATGTGGTAGCAACACCAACAGCAGTATCACCACTTGTTTTCTTTACTCTGCAATCTCCAGACCTTTGGTCACGGGCACCATCTACGTGAGGTGCCATATTTACCTCTACCGTTATTACTGTCTCAAATCCAGATAGGAGCATGTCCATTTTTCTTGTATTATACTCAGAGGAATGACTTCTGATCATTTCTCTAATTCTACTTAAGCCAAGAGAGCATAGTTATTATCATTATTTTTGTGTCTTGACTACCCTGTGGTTCCATCAATACAGCAAGTCTGTACTGGTCAAGTGGGAATGGGGGTATGACCAACTAATGTCTACCGCCCTTCCACA
This sequence comes from Pseudophryne corroboree, assembly GCF_028390025.1. Classification (NCBI taxonomy): domain Eukaryota; kingdom Metazoa; phylum Chordata; class Amphibia; order Anura; family Myobatrachidae; genus Pseudophryne; species Pseudophryne corroboree. The sequence goes on from NC_086451.1 coordinate 191,082,179, forward strand.
CACTTTTAATCATTAAGAGACCAGAACATTTTTTATCTCACTAAGATGCTCGGTATATTGCATTCTTAAAGGATAGATCTCCGGTAACAACCTCGTTTGTAATATTAGTCAATAAAAGTTATGTTTTAACCATTTATCTCAATTACCTTATCAAATTTACTTCTTTTCTATAAGAGTGCGCCCACACAAGAGCCTTCTGTCCTCTCCCCTTTGTATAAAAGTTTGCATACTTTCTGGCTCTGGGCGCACCACCAACTAGGACGATAATAACACCGATACGTATATAGTATACCATATGGAAAAGGCTAATTTTTGCCCTTTTTCTCCCCTACCAGTTTAGGGTAACTCACTGTCCTGTTTTGGTTTTTCTTCTTTAATTTTCAGTATCTATTCCTATTTAGCTTTACCGGTGCCGGATCGCCCTAGGTTTTTATATATATATATATATCTGAGCGTTGGACCTCAGTATACCATGTGTGTGACTGCTTGCTTTCTCTTAAGGGACATAGTGCTGCGACATTTAGTGCACTATTATCGTATATGGTAATGAGATGCAACTTGTGGCCACAGTATATAAGAACACTTATATGTAAATGTTTATTTAAAATAATGGATTTTCACAGCTGGGGGGTATGTGCGGGATATCACGTCCTTATATGATGTGCAGTACAGATGCGCTGTGGTCTACCAGCTAAGGATGGACGCATCTGATGCTTATGAACCACATTCGCTTTTGCGCTATCATTAAGGCGCTGATATGATCAAGAGACAATAGATTTCTTTGTTGCCTTTGAGCGTGAGAAAGACGCACAATATTAGAAATGTTACAGTGTACTCTTTATTGTTGCTAACGGGGTTCAATAAGTCATATTGTGTTTGATTCAGATTGGATTGTTTATCTGTTAAGTAATTTTAAAGAGAGTTTAAAAGTTCGTGCATGCGTCTAATTCACATAGTACAGATATAGCTTGGTTACCATGCTGCGTCTTATTCGCATAGTGCTAACACAGGCCTGAAGTAACAAAGCTTCGTTCATGCTGAAAAAGACGCGTTTTGGAAGCTTTGTTAGCATGCAGTGGGAACGGTCCATCAGGGCGACTTCCGGTGTTTGTATAATTTGGGATTTTCTTGTGACAAAAGAGAGAGCTAGTGTTTGTGTGTTCTGGACGCATGGTTTGGACTCCATTTTGTGTCCAAGCACATGGCTTGGAGGGGGGAGGAGCAGTGGCCATTTTAGGTCTAATGAAGTTACAGCTGCACAATATGCATTGGTCTTATCAAAACCAACAAAATTTAATGTCACTCCCTACCCACCTAGCTAACAGCTAAATTAGAGCTGCTCCTGAATTAAACACCATAATAAGCCATTGTTAAACAATCTGTTACCTTTGTCACAAGTATACAATATATATGTACAAATCCATCACCATTTAAAAGCTACCAATGAATTTAACCCATGGCATAGTCAAATATAAATAGTGTTTCAATTAGGCCTAGTGAGATTAATAGTGAGATTAATACTTAGCTTGATGTAAGAAAAATCCACTCAGATGAGTTTTTCATGATTTGTCTTAGAACTGGAGATAATGAGTGTGTAAGATGAGACCCTTTGCCTATTACAAGATCTAGACAATTGAAATGCTAATGAGCTTGTTTAACTACTCTGGGACAGGAGTAGAGTATGTGGACATCTGTTGAGATACAAATTAGGCTGCTGTGGAAGCTACATTCAGTATATGTGTATAAATATATATGCTGTGTGAGGGTTTCATAGAGTGTAATAAATGAATGTGTGTATACATATATATATATATATATATATATATGTTATATTATTATATAAATGTATGTATATTTATATCAGTGTATGTTCTGCAAGATAGCTATCCAATCTGATTCATAGCATTTAAAATATAATCAATAGCCATATTATACTGAAGTGTAATACCTCTAGGGGGATGCTACCGATCACTGGTAAATGATTACTTTTCTGTACAGAAAAATATTGTGAATTCGTGTGGGTTGAAAGTAAGGGTGAGTGGATTGAACCCAGGAAAGCGGGATCCCGTAGAGTTACACTCAGCAAGGAGATGCTCCAGTGGTGTGGTGGCTTGCAACCACACGTTAACAATAGAACGAAGTAAGGTCCGTTCGGACGAGGTATTGTAAACCGTCCAAGTGTGGAGTTAGCCCATTTATAAAACACTCCAGGTAATGGAGACATAGCCTACTGTAAAAAGTAAAATTGTCTTCATAATCGTAAGGCACACAAATAGCAACTATTTGTGAGTCATGCAATTTGACCGCATCTCTGCTTGTGTGATACGTGGTGCAACGTGATGCGGTTTTTGCGTCATTTTGCGCAAATAGCGTCATCATACGTGCTGTGTTAGCATACGCAGAGGTCATTGAGTAAAGAGTTAAGAACTTCACTGCTCTCCCAGGAAGTGTCAGAATCCGTTTGGATCTCCCATTGTGAGAACATGTTTAGCAGGGACTGATGTTCATGGTATAATAGCAAGTTTATTAAGCACTGTACAACTGTAAACAATAAATATAAACCAGGAGTAACTAGAGAACTCAAAAAGAAAGGGAAAACTGAGGAGACATAGGATACCAGGAGACTGTGAATACACGGGATGCCAGGATTGCACTGTGGTAGTTGGATCACAGGATAGCAACAAGCTGAGGAAATACAGGTTACCCGAGTACTGGGAGAATGCAGGCCAGCTACTCAGTTCTTTAACCATAGGCTGAGAGAATACAGGTTACCTGAGTACTGGAAGAATGCAGGCCAGCTACTCAGTTCTTTAACCATAGGCTGAGGGAATACAGGTTACCTGAGTACTGAAAGAATGCAGGCCAGCTACTCAGTAATCCATTAACAATGAGCTGAGATATTGCAGCCTCAAAGAAAGACTTGATGAACTGGCACAGGAGTGCTTGTGAACAGAGGATAAATAGCAGCTTCCCAGGTGCAAACCACAGCTGCACATAACTAGATAATCAATGCTGCCAGGTCACAGAGTGGGAACTGCTAGACAGACCAGGAGGCAGAGAGTGACACCTAGAGGCAGAAAGGATATATGGCACGGATCATGACAGGAAGATTCTTGGTGGACATTCATTGGATGGTGTGGTGACACTTCCCACACGGAATTCCAGTGGATAGAAACCCAAAAGTAGCAGGCCTGTAAGCTCCACTGGAAAGACGTGGTATTACTCCAGTGATTTTCAACCTTTTATTACTTGCGGCACACCGAACAATAATTTAAAATTGCCAAGGCACACCATCAGTTCCCCACAGAAAAAAACAAAATACACACATTGGCCCTCACAGTAAAAAAAAATCCACACATACATTGGCCTACACAGAAAAAACAATCACATTGCTCCCTACATAAATCATCAACAGGAGGAATAAAATAACAAATATTAACCCCTACCGGTCAGCTGTCCTCCTCCCTGTCCATCAGTGGCGGGGGTTGTTCATAGTGGAGTGCTGCGAATACGGTCGGGCACGTGTCGATGTGGGTGCGAAAAGGAAAGCTGTGTATGCAGGCAGGAACTGGAAGATGTGTATGCAGGCGGGTGGGCTGGCTGGGTTGTGAGACGCGGCGGCCGTGACCTATGATATCACACCGCCGCATTTTCAAGGCATAGGTCACGGCCGCAGCACGACTGATCTTCAAAGAAGAGCCCGGGCCAACAGTTCACTCTGAAGGTGCAGGAAGCTGCTCTGGCTCCGCGGCACACCTTGCAACTGGTCACGGCACACTAGTTGAAAAAGCCTGTATTGCTCTGTTAATACATTTCGTGCTCCCAGTGCCTGAGGGGTCTGATAGGGTCCTCTCTGATATACGCATGTCATCATTCAGTGAGGAGTGGTAAACTCGGTTGAGGAGTTGGTGAAAGAACTCAGAGGACTTTCCCCGTTTGCTCATGTTGTCCATTTGGTGATCGTGTTAAAAGGCCCACGACGGAAGCTAAATGCACAAGCGAGAAACGTTTGGCAGCTAGGGTTCAGGCTGAAGTACAAGGGTCGAAAGGGTCCGCTGGTTATATTATGTGTAGGAAGTATGGTCCTTACACGGAGGCTTTTTCTAATGATTGGGTATAAATGACGATTAATGAGTGAATGTCATTTTCCCATGATTGGTGGTTGTGATCCTGAGGTATTGCAGGTAGTATGAAAACAAATATGTTTGACAAAAGTCATATAAGATAAGAACAAAAACATAATAACTGTTTAAACTTGTAGCAACAATAAGGAGAAGTAAAAAAGGGAAAGCAAGTGCACCACCACCGCTATATGTGGATGTGGAAACAGTTACAGCCAGTATACAAACTCTAGAAATAAAAATATGAAAAAGAAATAACCTATACAACGTACTAACGAATGTCAAAAGTTTTGTTCAGGAGGAGATGGTGACCCGACTCTGGTTTCAGCCATTTCTCATGCACTCAAAGGAGTAATATCCAACAGGTAAAAGAGGAGCTATAGCCTGCAGGGGAAGTGGCTGAGACCAGTGGAAATGGTAAGTATGGTGCCATTCAAGTACATAGATAATAAGACCCCCCAAAAAATGGAGAATATCCTATCCGCACATTAGTAGGTCCCAGTAGGAAAATGAACAGAGAAGGGTAAACCCCCAGTGTGCTTTTTTTGTAACTATCACTTAAGAAGTATTCATTTCTAGGAAATAGGTCGAGATGAGGGCTGCTAGGAATGCCCTTGTCTAGAAAAGCTCGGTAAATGTTTGTTGGAACATGTACAGACCCTTAATACGGGATGAGAAGGATTAAATGAACACGTCGCATAACCTAGAAGCTTTTTTTGTAGTACTAGAAAATTCTCTGTTAGGAAAAGATCACAGGTAAACATTAATTCAGCAAATGGGAGTAACGAGAGAAGTGCAACATTACCCTTTGACAAAACCTGCATAAGTTACAATTGGGCCTCTATGATGCTAAACCCCTTTCTTTTCTCTTGGCAGTAGTGGCCCCTGACTAACTTACTCAACAGAGATTTTGTTGTGTAAATTGAAATGTGTAATACATATATTGTACTCCCGCTCAGGAAGTACAAGGTATGTTAGATACTCCTCAAAGACTAATGTTGCGTTCCACTGTTCTAGATTCATGTACATCACAGGTAGAGGAAATTATCTTGCAGATACCGGGTTCCCTATGAATTTAGGATGGACAGGACAATGGATTGATGGCTGAGGTAGTCCCAGTAGTGACACAGTAAGCACAAGATTTAAGGAGGGTAAACCCAGGTAGTTAATAATCAATTCCCCATAGTGCCCAATCCAGCTGTCATTTTAATAAAAATGCTCTCCACCTCTACCAACTTTACTATCACCAATCTCTATTCTGTTTCCTTCACTGTTTCCTCTTCATCTTTGCTTTCACAAAGGGGATACAATACATGGACCCGACTCTCCCAAGTTTCATTAACAGCAATACAGAAACTAAACAGAGTGGCTGTTATTAAGTGCTAGGCCCACAGTTACAACCAAGACCCAGTCTCACTTGGTAACAAGCCGCGCAGATGAAGCTGCCAAACAGACAGCAAGCAGCAACATACAAATACCTCACAACTGATGATATTCAATATGGTTACCACACAGAAATTGATTGAGATGTAAAATTAGTGTTCCCTACAGAAAAAGGAAGTCTGGAAGGCGAAGGGATATGGCCAAGAGTCCTCCGGACTCTGGAGAGATGAACAAGGTAAACCAGTAGCCCCCAGAGCATACCTCCTAAGCTTAGCTGAGGCGGCATATGGACTGACTCACCTAGGGTAAGGAAGGTATGTGCAAATTGGTAAAAGCTTACTAGAGTGCCAGGGTTCTCTTCTCAGGCGAGCAGGAAAGCAATGTCCTGTCTTACTTGCATGAGGAAGAACATTTGGTAAGGTAATACCAACAGAGCCATCCCATATTCCTCCTACAGACGGACCGTTTCAGGTAATACAAATCGACTTTGTACAGTTAACATCCTGTAGGAATTTGAACTATGTATTGCTGTGCACTGATGTTTTCTCAAACTGGGTAGAGGCATTCCCTGCTGCTACAAATACTGCTGTGTTTACTGCAAAGAAAATTGTGCTGGAATTTGTGTGCAGATATGGTATCCCTAGGATTAGGAGCAAAGTGATAGCTGAAACTGGACTATTGTGGTCATAGACACTGCCACTAGTGTTATGTAGCATCGGAACAACTCTCAGATCCCCACTTTACTAATCACTCTTTGAAATTATTATAATTTTTTTTTGGAAGACAACCTCATGTCGTGATCAATCCGAACCATGGTTTGAAATACACCAATGAGGTGACAGTACAGTACCTTATCAAGATTAGTCAGCATTTGAGAACTTAGCAAAATAACTTGAAACTGTTGATTCCTGATATGCCAACTACTAACTGTCTTGATTGTGAACCAAGAGACTGTGTGATTATTCTTACGCTCAGGTTGCCTAATATACAGGTGGGAAGGACCGTATCAAGTTTTGTTGACAGCACGATTTCAGTGAAAGTAGCCGAGAGACTTGGGTCCACGATTCCCATTGCAAGAAAGTCATTAGTCCGGAAGGAACTCATAAAGGGAATGAAATTGCAGAAATATCACTTGAGAATCTGTTCCGTGAAGACTGAGAGGCGACACTGTTGAACACTACTTGAGTGTACTAAAGGATTACAAAAAAAACAAACAGTCATTGTAAGATGGATTTGCTATAAGCAAGATTTGTTTTGTTCTATCTTTCTTTTTTGATTGACAAACATTTTTTTCAGGACATTCTATTTTTGTGAGGGTTCCTGAGGTGTCGAGCGTGGGACTGGAACTGGTTCTGGAGAAAATATTGATGTCTTGAAAGGATCCCAGGATCAGCCTATCACTTTGTTTAAAGCCAGAGTAAACCGATTTGGTATACGATCCAGAAATTAAAACAATGTTCATGGAGTGATAGGAATATATACCATGAAAATTTTATATGTCTCTTTTACGACTTATTTGTGTTTTCTCCCTCTACCCAGCAAAACCTCTATTGAATCCGAACATCAGTGTACAAAGACGTAGGTACATGTATGTATGCAACGATCGTTCAGATCAGACATAATAGGCTGTAGCCATATCCCTGCATACTCTATAGGTTGAATGTTGGCCCACATCCAACCAGTGGTCTCACGAGCGCTAAGCACATATAGAGTATGTCCCGTCCTCTTCCCTGTCTTCCCCAACTATAGTCAATGTCTGATTTGAGAAATGAACACATACGTGTGTCTAGGTCACCAATTATTGTTTGAAATATTTTTATTATGTTTAGTGTGACAGTTATGTGATAGTTTTTGGTTACTATCAAAGGGTGATCTGTAAAAGTCAAATTGCATATTTCGATATTTAGAATACGCTATGGCACTTATTAATGGATGCATCTACGATGCATGCGTCGATATGGTAGGGCGCGAATGACCATAACGGCAAGTTACTGTGCGCATTACGGTAGAAGATGCATTTGTTTATAAATATCATACTGTGACAAAAACGGCAAATAATTATTACACACTCAAATGTAGTATCTCCAGGAATACAAATCAAATAGTGCCTTAAACATATCAGACTGCTCAAACAGCCATTGTGAACATACAATGTAGTGTCCTATACTCATAGGCTTTCCGTTGTTGGGAATGTAAATTGCGAACAATTGAAAGTTGTGTGTTGAGTCAATAGATCCTGGACTGTCATTGTTACAAAAGAGGTCAGAACAAACAAGAAGCCAGATACGATACAATAGCAAGGACATGCAGATTCTTGATTGTGTGCTTAACACACATTCATGCACTTCAGAATCCTGTGTATTTATATTCAATAAATTACAGACCAGATATTGATACTTGAATTAAGAGTGATGTCATAGGTATTATGATTTACACAGCACTGACCTGTCCCCTACACAATGAGTTATACATAGCCTTTAAACAACTGGTTAACTGTGTATATGTTTACATAAATATAAAGGTATTGTTCCATTAAATATCAAGGACACTGCATAAGGATACCGTGTGTGGGATCAAATTGTTCAGGGTCACTTAAGTAATAACTCAGTGGTTGCGGGGATATTGTCACATATTGTGGCAACAAGTTATTAGCAATACCAGATTCATGTATATTACTGTATGATAATGTGGTGGGTTTGACTGGTCTTGGGGCGGGAACTGAAATGTAAACAACGGTAATCACATCTCAGGACTTAGTCATCGCCCACCGTTTGAGCCGACCAATGATCCCCAGTGTACTTGATATGATATGTCCCACCGCTGGACCAATAGCAGAAGACCCAGCCTCAGACATGTACCTTCTCCAATATACAGTATTTTCCTTTACCCAGGAATTCAGTTGTTGCTGATTCTAAATGGTCAGATGACTGTCCACTGAGCTAAGGGTGATGTATGCTGGCTGTAACTGGTTCTTATGTAACTAACTCTGTACCACTTACTTAGGCTTATATATGTTATACTTAATGATATACTGTACATGTTATTTTGTATGCATACCTTTTAATATCAAATACATATATATATCTCTGAGCGTTGGACCTCAGTAAACCATGTGTGTGACTACTTGCTTTCTCTTAAGGGACATAGTGCTACGACATTTAGCACACTATTATCGTATATGGTAATAAGACGCAACTTGCGTACGCAGTATACAACACAACTGGTATGAAAATGTTTATTTAAAATAATGGAATTTCACACCATTGTATATGGCCCTTAGTTCCAGAATGGTTATCGGAAATATGGATTCCAGACTTGACCACATTCCTTGGAAGTTTTCCACTTGGGTGACCGCACCCCAACCTCTGAGACTTGCATCTGTGGTTAGAAGGATCCAATTCTGAATCCCGAACCTGTAGCCCTCTAGTAGGTGAGAGGTTTGCTGCCAAAAGAGGAGCAAAATTCTGGCTTTTGGCGACAGGCGTATCTGCTAGAGCATGTGGAGATGTGATCCCGACCATTTGTCTAGGAGATCCAGTTGGAAGGACCTTGCATGGAATCTTCC